>NC_137786.1:165416349-166016349 GCF_963383645.1 Muscardinus avellanarius
TGGAAACAGGGTCTCACTAACTTGCTGGGAGCCTCACTAAGTAGCTGAGGCTGGCTTCAAACATGCGTAATCCTTCTCCCAAAGTACTGGGATTACAAACGTGCACCACCATGCCCGGCTGAAAGCCACTTTTATAATCTCTCAAAATATTTATGGAAAAATATAAAATCTGTTGGATGAACAATTGAGAATACAGACTTATTTTCCAATCATACATATTTGTTTTAACTTGATAATTTGTTTTGTGGTACTGGGGGTGGAACCCAGAGGCTTTCTACCTCTGGGCTATACTCCCAGACCTATTTTTATATTTTATTTGGAAACAGGGTCTCACTAAGTTGCTGAGGCTGGCTTCGAACCTGTGTGATCCTCCTGTCTCAGCCTCCCAAGTGTAGGGATTACAAATGTGCACCACCACGCCCGGCTTTAACTTGATAATTTTTTTTTTTTTTTGGTGGTACTGGGGTTCCTGGAAGCCCTTCTACCTCCGGGATACACTCCCAGACCTATTTTTACATTTTTATTTGGAAACAGGGTCTCCTAAGCCAGCGCGCGCGGCTGGCTTCGAACCTGCGCGATCCTCCTGTCTCTGCCTCCCAAGCATGGGGATTACAAGCGTGTGCCACCACGCCCGGCCTTAACTTGATAATTTTTTAAAAGCTTCATTCTTATCACACTGTAAAACCAGCTACATAAAACTTCCTTCATTCCATTTCAATATTATATTAACAACAGATCCAATAATCAAGCCAAATGCCAAATAAACCTCGTAACACTCACTCGGTTGCTTCCTACAGTTGCGAAGACTAACGGATCCCCTTCTTTACTGTGCCAGTTAAACTGAACTCCAAACAATGGTTGGTTATGATCTTCCTATAAAATAATCACAAAATAAGAAAATTTAATATATCTTAAAAATCCAAAATGACAGTAAACTTACCTTTACCTTTTTAATTTTCTCCCAAATGCAATCTAATATTTTGTGTATCATTCCTAAGATGACTTTTAACAATAAAATTAAAAGATCCCTTTTATATTTGTACATCTCAACCTATGGCATATTCTAAACTTTTATATCAAAGACATCACAGCATAGGTAACAACTACTTATATATGAAAACACTTTGCTTTTACCTTTTATTTTCTTAAACCCAATCATATTCTTCTAAACCACAATACATTGAATAAAATTTGCATATGCATTTATTTAACCTCTTGGGCCATGAAGACACAATAATCCTAATTACTTTTCTGAAAAGGAAGCTAGCAAATGGTCTTAAAAAAAGAGTAGAAAAAGGTCTTGAAGAAAAGGTAGTACAGCTTCTTTGGCATTCATAAAATTTTATTAAACTTAATTCTTCCCCTGTAAAGTGACGCATACCAGACTCCATTGAAACCATTGCTTTATTAGTCTTGTAGAGATGATTTTAAATAATCCTGAATTTGGGTTTTCAAAGGAAAATATCCCAAGTTTTATAGTGAACAAGAATACTTGAACAGTGGAGACTCAGGGGAGGAAATAGACTATACCTCCACAGACATACAAGGAAGAAAAAAACACAAGAAAATTATTCACTTTTGTTTACAAAGTTTTTTTTTTTTTTTCCAGCTTTAGGACTTTACTAGAAATATCCTGGCATTTAATGCTAACTTTAAAGTTCACATGAAGGCACTATTTTTACTTTTAAAGTTTTTCATTTTATTTGAAAAGCCACAGCTTTAGTTTTTTGAAATAGTTAAGTGGCAATTAAAAACATCTTCCCAATATAGTACCTAACACTGGCAAATAAACAAATATTAATGTGACACTGTATAGACACTTTGCTTTCTTTTAATATCTGAGATTAATTTATCTCATTTTACAGGGTAGAATTTAACACACTGAGCACTTAATTTTTGATACAGACAGAAAAATGTCATGTAGCCACAGCTTAGATTTTCCCAAGACATTACATTATTTCATACATATGTAAGTGAAAATATTTTTTTCAGAAAAATATCCCCAAATATAAAAAATAGAAAGTAGCTGGGCGTGGTGGTGCACGCTTGTAACCCGTGCTTGGGAGGCAGAGACAGGAGGATCGCACAGGTTCGAAGCCAGCCGCGCACGCTGGCTTAGGAGACCCTGTTTCCAAATTTAAAAAAAAAAAATGTAAAAATAGGTCTGGGAGTGTAGCTCAGAGGTAGAAGGGCTTCCAGGAACCCCAGTACCACCAAATAAATAAATAAATAAATAAATAAATAAATAAATAAATAAATAAATAAATAAATAAAAATAGGAAGTAGATATAAAAGATCTAAATAAACTGGAGTAATCCTTTTTGTAAAGTAAATAAAAATGCTACTAATGCAGTCATTTAAATTGCCCTAACCCCACATTTTCCCCAAATAGTGAATACTTCAGTTTTTACAATCTCACACCTATTCTTTGAAAACTATTACAAATTATACAAAGGACAAAAGTTATTTTAAAAAAACAGTGCAAAGTAAGACATCTGTTTTAATTTGTACCGATTCAGTTAATGCTGATACTCATCTCTGTTTAATAACTGGTGCAAAGAGTGAGTCCTATTTTTAAGTTTTATCAGAACACAAAGAGTTAACATTTCCCAAAATCTTTTATTTGAATTAATAATCATTATAAAGTAAAATCAGCCCACAATTCTCAATATTACATTAAAACCAACAAAAAATCCAAAAATGCTAAATGTAGAATAGATTATGATATGCAGTTTGAATTATCAAAAATATATTTATAAATAAGTAAAACAAAGCTATCACAGACACCGAAACTGTAAAAAATTTTAAATCTGATAGAGTATTGTGAGTAAGAATAAAACACTGAGAATTCTGAAGCCTGAAATTCAGCACAAAGGATCTGTCTTTCCACACATACCTTAAGACTGTTGACACATTTGAAAGAATATTTGCATTTCTTTGACTTCCATTTTCCTTTTCCCCAACTTTTCCTTCCAGGTGCATTTGGTGTATTTGTAGGTGTATCAGGGCGTTCAGTGTTTGTACCACTTTCTATGCTGACAGCATCATCCTGTAGGCAGTAAATTAGGAAAAATTACATGAAACAGAAATACTGTAGTAACAAATGACTTTGTACTGGAAAGATGCTGACTGACCAAATGAAAATGTATTTTTGCCTTCAAATGAGGATGGAAAGTAATCTAATTACACATTAGAAGTTTTATAGGCATTTTACATTTCAGCAAATATGGAAACAAAATACTAATCAGAATGAAAATGGGGAGCCGGGCATGGTGGCACACGCTTTAATCCCAGAATTCAATCCCAGTATTCGGGAGGCTGAGACCTGGAGGATCGCGGTTCATGGACAGCCTCAGCTACTTAGTGAGGCCTCTGCAACTCAGTCAGACCTAGTTTCAAAATAAGGAATAAAATATAGGGCAGGGGATGTAGCTCGGAGGTCAAATGCCCCTGGGTTCCATCCCCAGACCCGCAAAAAAAAAAAAAAAAAAAAAAAGAATGATAATGGGAAAGAAATACTGAACCCAAATAATAAGGCACTGGCCTATGCTAGCTACTTTAGTATACTGGATAATTTAATCTTTATAGTTCTTTACAGAAGAAACTGTTACATAAGGAAATGTTGAGAAAGCTTGACTGTTCTCTTGCTGGCAAGGATTTCTGGGATTCTACCCCAAAACTGTGACTAATAAATCTAACTGATCTATATAATATCTGGTCTTTATGATTTGACTGCTGCTCATTTTGGAGTGTTGGGGGTGGGTGACCATTTGAGGCAGGAGTGTTAATGCTTCCCACTTTAGTTTTAAAAAATCCTGTATTTTTATAAAGGAAATCTGCTTATTTATAAAGGAAACCATTCAGAATTGTTTAAAATTGTTTAAAAAGTACAAGCCAGGTGTGGTGGTACAGGCCTGTAATCCTAGTACTTCAGAGGCTCAGACAGAAGGATCACAGGTTGAAGGACAGTCTCAGCAAGTAAAGAAACTCTCTAGAAACCCTGTTTCAAAATAAAAATAAAATAGGGCTAGAGATGCAGTTCCGAGGTACAATGCGCCTGGATTCAATCTGCAGTAACACAAAAAATAAAATAAAAACAAAACAAAAAGTCCTACAAATTCTGTCCTATTTGAAAATTGTATGTGCTTAATAATCCTAAAATAGTAATACTACTCATATGTTAGAAATCTAGGCTCTTTATAGTTAAAGTAAAATCCTCCCGAGTGCAGAAATGACTGCAGGAAGCTCTGGAAATTCTTCTGATTTATTTCTTATCTCCAGTTGAGAAGATATTATTAATAGCTGTCTAATTTCAGAAGAGGATGTCTCTACTGCCTTTGGTTATAAATTCCCATGTCTTCTTTGGAAAAATGCTTTATTTAAATCTATGAATTTAGGGTAGTAGCTCCTAAATTCATTCCAGGTAAAGCTTTTTATTTTTTTTCCTTTCAGGGAGTGCCTATTAACATTTCTGTTAAAGCACAGTCTACAAGACATTGCCTTTAGGGCCTATTTCTAAATTATCGTTTCCTAAGGCTTGTTTTATATTACAGGAGGTTAAAAATTAATGGAAGCATCAAAAGTATAATAAAATATATTAATTCACTGAAGAATACAATATTACATTTTTCCTGGGAGTTTTCAAACTTCAAAAACTTCAAAGGCTCCAAAATAAAATGCCCTTAAAAAAATTATTCTGAAACATACTGATTATCCACTGTAAAAAAAAAAAGAAGAAGAATAAGGTAGACAGGTGGCACAAAGTAAGTGCTCAAATATTTGAATCTCAATTTAATGTAAATGTAATTAGTCTTTATGGAAATAGGAAATGTAAAATCTTAAAGTCGAGTTCCTAGGTTGAAATAAGTTTCTATTTCTCCCTATTCTCCCCACCTGTCCGTTGTATTTATATAGTTATAATCAAATGCAGAAAATAATTCAGTGTATCAATGAAAAACTACGTATACCCTTCCAAATTATATTATAGAAATCTTCACTGTCTTTAACTTATTTTACAACTTTTTAAATTATAGCTTACTACTGGACATGCAAATTTTGTCATCACAAGTTTGAATATGCTTTTCTTTTGCTCAGTGGAAGTTTTTTTCCTCATTTGCAATTCATCTCTATATTCCTTTTTGTTTCACAAAAAAACTGTACTGCTTTGACTTGTCTGGTTAGTTATTTTTAACAATGTTCACTTGCCTTTTTTCTGAAAGATTTTCTAACATTAGAGAAATATTTTTTTAAAAACCCTTAATCATTTCTGTACTAAGCTTCTTTATTTTCTAAGAACTGAGCTGTCAATCAAGATGCCACACAAAACACTGTCAATAATAGGATGCACTGCTTGTGGCCTTTCATCATTACTTCTTCCCTCAAGAATAAAACCACACTGCCCATATTAGTTTTTCCAAAACTTATTTTTTTTCTGTTTGTGGTACTGGGGATTGGACGCAGGGACTTTCTACTACTGGTGTCCATCTTGATTCCTCTCAGAGGAAATGTGTTATTGACACACATGCCAATATTACTGTGATTATGACTTTGTCACTAATGAAAATCAGTATTTTTATGTCATACTGGTTAATATCACTTATCCGAAATGCTTGCAACCAGAAGTGTTTGAGTTTTTGAAGTTTCCTAAACTTCAAAATATCAATTCAAACTTTAAATGTCAAAATAAGTCTAGGTGGGAGAGTGCTTGCCTCCATGAGTAAAGCCCTTGGTTCAATCCCTATTACCTCAAAGGGGGGGGAGAGGAATATTTGCATATTCTTTACTGGTTGAGCATTCCTAATAAAAAAAATCTGAACTGCTCCAGAATTCAAAACATTTAAGCATTCTGAGTGCCAATATGACATTCAAAAATGTATCAGGGTTTTGGATTTTCAGATTAAGAATGCCAACTTGTATTATAATTCCTGTAGATATTAAAAAATATGCCTGCACTTTTAGAACCACTGCTAGAGCTTGTTACTTAATGTGTTATTAAAGAAATACATATACCACCACATCTAATTATTTTTCTCTTTTGGGGTTGTAGGGGTCAAATTCAGAGCCTCCTGCAGGCTAGACAAGTGCTTTTCCTCTAGTCCCAAAATAATTACAAAATATTTTATAATCTTATAAAGGATGTTGCTTGAGCCCTCATATACTCTTTATTTTGTATATCAAAAGTGCTATTTTGAGAGGGCGCCACAGGATTCATGAAAATATCTAAGGTACACACACAAACACAAAAAAAGTGAAAAGTCTGTATCCTCTATTTGAAAGAAACAAAACAAAAAGCTATTCCAATCATTTGGTTCTGAATAGCTTTTAGAAGGCACCAAAGAACACATTCCCCTTAGAGGTCTGCAAAAAGTAAGCTTTCACTTTATTTTTTATTTTAGACTTTATTTTAAATAAGCTTGACATTTTCATTATATCCTGACTGATTATTAAGCATGTGAAAGAGCCAGAACCACAGTCCTGTATTATGTGATCACTAAATAAGTACGGTTGTTTAAAATAGTATAGTACTTACTATGGAGCAGGTACCCCCCCCACCGAACACTTTATAACATCCCAATTAATCCTCGCACCCCACTTAACCTTTGTCTAAACACATGTGTCTTTACCCTAGTTGCCTAGAGCCTTCCAGGTCTGTTGCCTTCAAGGAAAACTTTCAAAAAAAAAAAAAAAACAACCGCCCTTCCCAATCCTTAGAAGTGGTTTGGTTCCCCTCAAGTCAGAAGCGACCCTTTCAATTAGGTTCCTCTAATTGAAAGACGCTGGGGCGCATCCCATCCCAGCAGGACAAGAGCAGGCGCAAACCCAGCTTAATAGGCCGCCCAGACCCTGGCCCGAAGTTCAACACTTTCCACTCGGGATTCCACAGGGACCCCGGGTGACGCCGCCCCGTGTTCCTGGAAAAGAATCTCGAACCGTCTCTCCCCTCCTTCCAGCTTGCCAAGAACATCCCCAACGCGCCTTTTAAACGACTTGAATCTCAGACCCACAAACTCCCCGGAACCCCGGGGGCCCAACACTTTCCCACCCTGCGCAGAGCGGCCGGCCCGGGCGCGGACCCCCGCCCGTCCCGCGGAGCCCACCTCCCCCAAGTTTGCGCGCCCTGCGCGCCCCCGCCGCGCGCCCCCGCCGCCCGCGTTTTCCCAGCGCCGGTGACACCTTCCCTCCCCCACGGCGCCGCCCCCGCGCCGCACTTTTAAAAGAACCCCAAACTTCCACTCGAGAGCCCCACGACCGCGAGGGGCCGCGCTCACATTCTCGTCTCCCGAGAGGTCCGGGTTGCTGTTCTCGTCGCTGCTCAGCTTCTGCTTCTTGGCCGCAGGCATGTCTGTTCCCGCCGGCGCTGTCGACACTTCCCTCTCGGACATATTCCTCCGCCTCCCTCCAGGTTCCTGCCGCCTCGGGCGGGGCCTCCGCCACACCGCCGTCAAGCAAGCCCGGCCGGAGCCTGCCGCAAAGCTGCCGCTGCCGCCGCCACCGCCGCCGCTCCCCCCACTGTCGCAAACCGCGCCCAGCCGCCGAGGCGGGCGTGCGTGCGACCCCGCCACACTGCTGAAAAAGGGGCGCGCGCGCGCGCCCTCCTGCGCGGCTTCCTGGCTTCTTCCCTTTTCCTCCTCCCGTCTTGCCGTCTTCCCGCCGCCCTCCCGGCAGTTTGCACGGAGACGGAGGATCCGCTGGCTTAAGAGGGCAGTCTTTCTTTAGTCCCTCTTCCCCACCACCGCCTCGAAAAGAAGAGGCGGAACTCAGAGGGATGCTCCCTCGCCCCCTCTTCCTTCCAAAGACGTTTCAGCCGCAATTGGCTCAATCCTTCGATCTCCGACCCGCTGCAAGGGAGCGAAAGTCTGTGGGATGGGCTAGACCACCATCGTCCAGGGGAGGGGGGAAGTATAAGAAGTATCCTCTTGCCCTACGTGGGTGTGCCAGATGTTCTCAGTATTGGCTGTGGAGGGTAGTATTTTCCTATGATGCACGGGGTTGTTGACAAACTAATTTTAGCTTGAGAACAGATACTGGAAAATTGGGAAAGGCTTCCCGCTTGCCACCCCTGTCTGGCAAATGGAGGGCGCCGCCGGGAGGCGCGCATGCGCCGAGGCGTGTCCTGGCCGGCGTCGGGAGCCGCCTCCCGCAGGCTCCGCCTCTCCTCCACTGCTCGCTCAGCCAGGTGTCTCCAGCCGGGCTTCCAAAGCCGGCGTTGCATTTCAAAGAGCTCCCGAGTCGTTGTCTCTGAACCTGACCTAAATTCTTGAACGAATATTTTTTTTTCTGATGTATATTTATTAGAGCGAATGATTATTCTTAACCAGTTGGTGCCAATATTGGTTAAGGTTTAAGTAGAAATAGCTATTTTTTGGTGTTAGGGATTGAGGGCATTCTACCTGCAAGACACACACACACACACACACACACACACACACACACACACACACACACACACACACACACACCAGCCCTGTTTTGTTTTGTTTTGCTTTGCTTTGCTTTGCTTTGCTTTGCTTTGCTTTGAAACGGGCTCGCTAAATTGCTGAGGCTGGCCTCAAACTAAACCTCCTGTCTCAGCCTCCCTAGTTTACAGGCGTGTACCACCACAGATTTAATTAGAACTATCTTAAATTTACATGATTCTATAATTCAATGAGTTACAGCTGAAGTTTATTTTAGCATTTAAAGGAATCAGTGATCATTTCCAATTATGTACGAGCTTGTGAAATTTAAGCGATAGGCACTCTTTCTGTACATCAAATACAATAAAAATGTTAGGCAACAAAATTGCAAAATCGTTGTATTTCACTGAAATATTTGGCTCTGTTACATCTATCTGGGCTCTTGCCAGGGGCCAAATACATTGGTGAGCCTTGTGGATTTGATGGATGGGTCATAAACCATATAACTGAATGAGTAGCAGGAAAAGGACCATGATAGCAAAAATAAAATCAAATGCAGGTGGCTCCCTTGTTTTAGAACATAATTGTGATTATATCTCTCTCTGAGTCTCAGTGTTCTCATCTATAAAATAAGGAGACAGAACATTTCTTGAGCACTCTCGATGTTGTCTATATTTTCTTTTTGCATTTCCAAATGGATTACCAGTCTAGACTGTCCCAGCCATAATATCCCAGTACATGTCTGCATGTTGCCACTCTTGACAACATCTGTTTCATTATCTGCAGTTTGCAAGTTACTCTTTTAGAGATAAGGAGAGAACTCTTAGTTGAGCCTGAGAAAAGGAAAGGAAAGCAAAGAATATGGTTTTGACAGTGAAGACTCCGGGGGAAAAAGAGGAAGCTGAAAAAAAATTAAGTTCAGGTAGGTCTTAATAATAGTGGTTACTGTTAAGCCCTTCTAGTGAGATAGACACTGCTAAGCTCTCCTCAAGGGTATAGAGTCAGCTACCAAGAAAATGAGATGTGCTTTGTAGGACATTTTCATGGACAGAGACACTCCCATTGTCAGGAACGATATTGATCAGATATAGCTCAACAGAAGCATTTCAAATCCAAATTACTGTGTGTGAGTGTGAAGGAACAGTAGGAGCTGGGAAGTGGGTGTGGACTTCTAGTCATAAAATTAGAAAAGTGATGAACATTTGGATGAAGGGCCCATATGGGAGAATGTCTTCTCAGCATTCATGTTATCTATAACAGCAAAAATATTTTTAGAGTCTTATTAAAATGTGGAGAGAGTTTAAAATTTTTTTCTGATGAGTCAGGGATAATGAAATTAGTTCATATTCTTGATTACTCATGGTAAAGAAAAAATTAATCTAAAACTTTACTAAAATTGTAAAGAAGAGCCAGGTGTTGGTGACGCACACTTGTAATCCCAGCATTCGGGAGGCTGAGACCAGAGGATTGCGTTCGGGAGGCTGAGACCGGAGGATTGCGGTTCGTGGAGAGCCTCATCTACTTAGTGAGGACCTCTGCAACTCAGTGAGACCCGGTTTCAAAATAAAGAATAAAAATAGGGCAGGGGGGTGTGGCTCGGAGGTCAAATGCCCTGGGATCCATCCCCAGACCCACAAAAAAAAAAAAAAAAAAAAAAAAAGACTTTACTGAGGACAATTGTGATAGATATAAAAATTATTGCAATAGGGAAGAGAGTTTGGACTCAAGTCTGAATACAGAAAAAACAAGTGGGGGGTTATAGTCAAAGACTGAAGTTGGGGTGGTCAGTGGTTGGAAATTATAAAGGAGATATTAAGGGCAGAGAAAATCACACTGACTTAACAGGATTCTTGCTGAAGTTAGGCCATGGTGATCAGACATCAAGGGTGGGGATTCTCTCTGAACTGGCTTAGCAGAATTCTTGCTACACTTGAACCAAGCCATCTGAAAACAGGTCCCAAGAACAAGATATATATGAGAAGAGAGATGTAGGGACTCTTGATTAAAGTTATTTTATTTTATTTTATTTTATTTTGGTACTGGGGATTGAACCCAAGAGCATACTACCACTGAGCTATACCCCCAGAACTTTTTATTTTGAAACAGAGGCTCACTAATTTACCACCACTGGTCTCAAACCTGTGATCCTCTTGTCTCAACCTCCCAAATACTGGGATTACAGGCATACACCACCACACCATCTTTAATCTTCTGACTAAAGGTTGGTGCAATGGAGAGTCTTTGTCATTAATTTAAAGTATGTAAACTATCACAGGCATTCTATTTCAAATACAGTATGGTATTAATCTCTGCCCATTAAAAATATGAAGTTTCTCAGTACTGAATTCTGCTATGAAAGATTTCAGGAACCATCATAGTTGGAGAGGTCTTATCGCTTACTTATCACTTATATAATACAAATGAGAAAGCTGAGGCTGAGGTAATTAAACAGTTTGTCTAGAGATACACAGGTCAAGCAGCAGAGCGAGGGGTCATATAATAGAATATAATCCCTATAATCCAGTCAATAGGACTGGAAAACCAAAGCACTTCTGCTTCAAGATGAAGTATCCAGCCAGGCGTGGTGGTACACACTCGTAATCCCAGTCCTTGGGAGGCTGAGACAGGAGGAGTGTAGGTTCGCAGCCATCTTCAGCTACTTTTTGAGGCCCTCTACAACCTAGTAAGACCCTGTTTCAAAATAAAGAATAAAATATATCTGGGGGTGTAACTTGGAAGTGGAATGCCCCTGGGTTCAATCCTCAGTACTGCAACAAAAACAAAAACAAAAAATTCTAGATTTATGTAATTTTCTGCACAGAGCTTGGTATGTATGTATGTATTTTGCGGTACCGGGGAAAGAACCCAGGGGTATATCTCCAAGATACAACCCCATCTCTTATTTTTTATTCTTTATTTTGAAACAGGGTCTCACGGAGTTGCAAAGGGCCTCACTAAGTAGCTGAGGCTGTCCACGAACCACCATCCTCCTGTCTCAGCCTCCCAAAAGCTGGAATTACAAGTGTGTGCCACCATGCCCGGCTAGAATTTGGTCTTTGGGCCGGGTGTGCTGGCGCATGCTTGTAATCCCCGCGCTTGGGAGGCAGAGACAGGAGGATCACACAGGTTCGAAGCCAGCCGCACGCTGGCTTAGGAGACCCTGTTTCCAAATTTTTAAAAATGTAAAAATAGGTCTGGGAGTATAGCCCGGAAATAGAAGGGCTTCCAGGAACCCCCTGCCTGCCTGCTTTCCTTCCTTCTCTTCTTTATTTCTTGTGTTTCTGGAGACTGAACCCAGTTCTAGTATGGAGTTAGACCCCTAGCCCTGTTTTTTTTTTTTTTTTTTTGAAACAGGGTCTCACTAAGTTGCTGAATCTGTGATCCTCCTGTCTCAGACATGTACCACTGTACCAGTCTCCACACAATCTTTTATATACCATCAAAGAATATCAAAAAGCTGTCTCACTTGGGACAGAAAGAGGACATAACTGGGGAAATAAAAAAGAAATGTCTGGAGTATAATTAACAGCAGCAAAAGTATTTCAATTTCTTAGTTTCGACCATGTGCTATGGTAGTATAATATGTTAACAATGAAGGAAATTGGTAAATAATCTAAAAACTCTCATACCACTTTTTTGTAAAACTGTTGCCAAATATAAACCCTTATTTAAAATACTTTTCTTATATTAGTCTATTAAGAGTTCAGTTAAGAATACCCTTTGGCTTCAAGTAGATGGTTAAGCTATCTTGGAAAATTATCTAAGATCATTTAAATAGAAAAGAAAATTAACATATTCCCTTAGCATTGTCTTCTACCAACTTGTGAACTCCATATCAGGAAATGAGTTTCAAAAGCTAAATTAAATCATTTCCACTTCCATTGAAATCTATTTCTCATTCATTCAATATTTTTATCTCTTCTGCTTCATAAATAGCAGCTGTTCATCATCATTCATGCAATCTCATATGCTTGCAGACCTAGTATTCTGTGAGCAGAGCATCATATGGCTTCTGTGAACATTTAGAAATGAATGAGAAAAAATTTACTGAACACAATTTATGTGCAAAGCAGTATGGTAATTTCAAGTGTGGGGTTCAATAAAAGAGAAAATAAGTCACAAGACCCGCCTTCAAAAAGCCTATTATTCAAGCAGGGCGTCTTGCGCTCTTGTAACCCCAGCCTTCGGGAGTCTGAGACCAGAGGATGGTGGTTCGTGGACAGCCTCAGCTACTTAGTGAGGCACGTTGCAATTCAGTGAGACTGTGTTTTAAGAAATAAAGACAGCAGGGCATGGTGGCGCACACTTGTAACCCTAGGCTTGGGAGGCAAAGACAGGAGGATAGCGCAGGTTTGAAGCCAGCCTCGCTGGTTTAAGAGACCCTGTTTCCAAATAAAAACATAAAATAGGTCTGGGAGTGTAGCCCGGAAGTAGAAGGCTTTCCAGGAACCCAAGTACCACCAAAATAAATAAATAAATAAATAAATAAATAAATAAATAAATAAATAAATAAAAGACTAGCCGGGCATGGTGGTGCACTCAAAATAAAAAGAGACTAAAAATAAAAAACATAGAGTTGGGGGTGTAGCTTGGAGGCACAATGCCCCTGGGTTCCATCCCCAGTACCACACACACACACACACACACACACACAGGCCTATTATTCAGCTGGGCATGGTGGCACATGCCTGTAATCCCAGTACTTGAGACAGGAGGACTGCAGGTTCAAAACCAGCCTCAGCAACTTATTGAGACCTTGTTTCAAAGACAAAAAATAAAAAGGGCTGGGAATATAACAAGGAGGTACAATTCCCCTTGGTTTAATCCCTAGTAAAACACACACACACACCCCTCTAATATCCTTCCAATATTAAAAAAAACTCATGTATTTAATATATACCAAGTACCCACTATGTGCCAAGACTATTACAGATGCCAAGGAGACTTGATAATCGAAGCAGATAGGGTCCTGCTGTCATGGAGCTTATTATCTAGTAAAAAAAACAACCAACCAAATAAGTGACAAATAAATGTAAAATTTACCATTTAAATCAGTGGCATGAAAGCAAGTAAGTATAAGGTCTAAGTGGCTGCTAGTCTGTATAGTATCTTTGTGTTTTGTTTACTTATTGTGGTTCTAGGGATCAAAGCCAGGAGGATTCTACCTCCAAACTACCTCCACAGCCTTTTGTAAGTTTTTGCTTTGAAACAGGTTCTCACTAGGTTGCTGAGGCTGGTCTTGAGCCAGTGATCCTCCCGTTAGCCTCCCAAGTACTAGGACTATAGGCACTGCTATAGCCGGCTTCTTTGTGCTCTTTTTAAAATGGCACTGCCATTGGCAGAAACAGCCCAGACTAGGTACAGCTTGGCAAGCTGACTATTTATTTATTTGGTAAATTAGAAAAAGATGGCTATTCTTCTAGATTGACACAGCCCTGGTCTGCATGCAAGGATTTGTGAGTCGAACATGAACTGGATTTTAGCCCCACTCCTTAGCTCTGAACCCATGTTTAGGTAAACAACACATATAAGCAAACACAGCAATCTGTCAAAGGTTTCATGGACATTTAAAGTAAGGCTTGGGAGGGTTTCCCTGAAGAACAGACAGAAGAGTGGAACTACAAGAAGAATGGGAGTTAACTAGGTGAAAGAAAAGAAAAACATTCTATGAAGTGGTAACTCATGTGCAAAAGACCCTGGAAGCAGGAATGGGGCAGATACATGCCACTGATAACCTGATCATCACTGCTGGTGAAGTACCGAAAAAGCAACTGGAATATGGTGACAGATTAAGTTAGAAAAGAAAGTAAGAATTTACCTAATGCAGGATCTTGTAGACCATCTTAAGGTTTCCGTGTTAAAATAGATCTCCTGCTGTAAGACATATAAAGAAGGCAATAGAGTGCCATTACTTTGGGCTAGAGATGTAGTTCCATGTTAGACTGCTTGCCTAGTATGTCTGAGGCTCTGAGTTCAATCACTGGCATTGCAGGAAAGAAAAATGAAAGGTATTATTTTAATTTTTGTTGGTCTTTCATTTATTCACAATGAAATTCACAGGAATGCACAGGTCTTAGTTATACAGTTCAAAGAGTTTTGATGTAGGCATACATACCCACGTAATAATACCTCATCAAGATATACACAGAATTTCCAACACTTCAGAAAGTTCTCCCATACCTCTTCCCCAGTCAAACTTCTCTCCTTCTCTTCCACAGGCAACCACTCTTCTGTTTTGCCTATATTTGTATATTAGTTTGACTTATATGAGTTTTGCCTATTGTACAAATTCACATAAATGGAATAATTCAGTATGTGCTCCATTGTGACTGGCTTTTTTGCTCAGCATACTCTTTTTGAGATTTGTAAAATGGCATTAATATTCAAAGCAAAAATATTATCTAGATCAGTGACTCTCAAATTGTAAGAGAGATAAGAATCATTCGGATAGCTTGCTAAGTCACGGTGGCCTGGGCCCATCTTCAGAGAGTCTGATATCCTAGGTTAGGGTGTAACTCTTTGGTGTGCATTAGTAAAAAGTCGCAGATGAGGCTGGTCCTGCTGATTCAAGGAACATATTGTGAGAACCCCTGATCTAGTTGATAAAAAATTAGAAATGTCTCCTAAACAGTACCTAAGAGTTTATTCACTCAACAAATTCTTTTAAAGACCTGCTGTACTCCAGACACTTTCTAGGTTACTGGGATTTAAAAATAACTAAGTCATCATGGCTCTTCTTTAGTAACTTATAGTCTGGTAAGATAAGATAAAGGTAAACCAAATAAGTATTTCTGGCTGTCTTAGTAAGTCTGTTCACTAATGGACAAAATCTTAAAGGCGAGAAAATGCATTTTCTTTCCAAAGGAGATAAACCACTAAAAATAAAAGCAAGGCTGTCTGATGGATTCCATCCAATCCTAGCAGGATTCTTTACTGCCAAACTGACTGCAAAAATTGTCAGTAAGACTTCATTGAGTGTTTTTCATGGGCCTGGTGCTGCACACACTGCTTTTTATGCAACAGGTCATTTAATCCTCTGAATTAATCTGTCTGAAGCTGATACTACCTAATCCACAATTTATGGATGAAGGAACCATAGCTCAGAGAAGTGAAGGAATTAGACAAAAACCACTGTGTAAGTGGGAGAATCAGAATTCAAACCCAGATCTGGCTGACCCAGGTGCTGACCTTTTTAAATACCAACTCTCTGGAAGAAAGCAACCTTCCTAAAGTTTAATGCTAAAAATCCTACTGAGTATTATATGAGAATATTTAACACTGTACTGTGGCAGTATGGGTAGAAGAGTCACTAATTTTAACTAGGTGACAATATGAGGAGGCTTCATGAAGAGGTGGAAATTAGCTTGGAAAGTACATTTTTTGACTGTGTTTTAGAGTTCTAAAGAGAGAGAGGCAACCAGTGGATATAAATGCTGCATTCCACGCAGTAGGAAAGTACACTCTATTGTGGATAAAGAGAAACTTAGCAGGATCAAACATAGCTTGAGTGAAATTTCCCTCATGATTATGCAATGCCTTTTCTTGCCAAGTACAGACCTCATGATTGCTAATTCAGTTTTCTGGTTTCCTTGATAATAGGGAAGAAGAGTCCTAAAGAGAGAATACTCATATTCTAGTCATTGGGGAGATACATTTCACAGCACAATTATAAAACTTTGGCATATGGTTCATAATTGGTCTTTTTTAATTTGAGAGGTGAGGTCAATCATGAAGATATTGCCTTAAGATGTTGATTTAGAAAGTAATGGATAGCCAAAGACGAGTTATCTTCTTGACAGAAGGCAGCAGGTTAAGACTAGAAGCAGGGAGATGAGCCCCGAGGGTATTTCAGTACCACAGATCCAAACTAAGGTAGTGCAATGAAGATGGAAGACAAGAGGTTATTTTCAGAGATATTTAAGAAATACAGTCAGCAGGACTCGGCACTTCATGGAATGAGATGGGCGAAGGGAGAGGGTAAAGGATGACTCAGGTTCATAGTTTGGCTGACTTCCTGGATGGTGGTACCTCTAACAAAGATAGGGAAAATGGGAAAAGTAGGTGGAATTTTTAGTTTTCAGTGTTGAGAAGGCAGACATGATATAATTTTACTCCTAAAATTCAAATACCCTTAAAGACAATCATCTCTCAATTTAAGGGAAGAATGAGCTGAAACAATGAAGATAATCCCAATGTCTTATTCTTTCAAAAGAGGATTGTGTAGGCATTAAGTGAAACAATATGTGTGGAAAAACTTAAAACATGCATTATTGAAGAAAAAAAATTGTGAAAAATAAATTTTGATTTTTGAAACAAAGAGTTTCTCCTGTTTTAAAATTACCAGTCTTCATTTTTATTTTTTTAATTTATTATTATTTTTTTTGCGGGTCTGGGGATGGAACCCAGGGGCATTCGACCTCCGAGCTACACCCCCTGCCCTATTTTTTATTCTTTATTTTGAAACTGGGTCTCACTGAGTTGCAGAGGGCCTCACTAAGTAGCTGAGGCTGTCCTCGAACTGTGATCCTCCAGGTCTCAGCCTCCCTAATGCTGGGATTACAAGCGTGCGCCACCACGCCCGGCTCAGTCTTCATTTTTAAAATGATAAGAATTTATCCACAATTTTCTCCCTATACAACAAAGAAAAAAGAATGCAGTAAAATATATTTCCATTGTCAGTAGCTATCTTTTGAGATTCTCAGTGCTCTTTTTAAATGTAAATCAAAACTGGCAACTTCCCTATTTTAAAATGCCAAGACAAAAAAAATCCAGAAAATTGCTCTAAGAGGTAGCCTTCATTGAAGCCTTGTTATATGCCAGGCACACTGAATAATTTATTTCATCTAGTCTTTACAACGTCACTGCATTACAGATGAGGAAGCTGAGACAAAGAAGTCAGATGACTAACTTGGCGCCTCCAAGGTAGTACGTGGGATATCTAGGTTTAGGTTCACACAGCCTAACTCTGGGAGTTGGGTTCTTATTCCCGCACCACGTGGCTTCCCACTGAGTGTCAGCAAGTTCTTCTCTAGGCAGATACACTTAGGTCTTGTCCTGCCTCTTTTCTTTCCTTCCTTCTTGCTTTTTGGTATTTTTGAGCATGTATTATTTTTGAATTAAGAAAAAATCATTTTAATTTAAAAAGTAATCAGATTATTTTAAATAGTCTAATTCTCGTATATTTTCTGGAAAGAACATATTTGTGCTAAATTTGGTGTGTGTGTGTGTGTATGTGTGTGCATGTGCTCATGTGTTACTAGTGACTGAGCCCAGGGGCATTCTACCTTTGGGGTACACTCCAAACCCCATCTTATTTTTTTTTATTTTGAAATAGGGTCTCACTAAGATGCTGAGGGCCTTGCTATGTTGCTGAGGCTGAATTTGAATCTGTGATCCTTCTATCTCTGCCTTCCCAATACTGGGAGTATACCTAATTTTGAGTGTGTGTGTGTGTGTGTGTGTGTGTGTGTGTGTGTGTATTACTGGGGATTGAATACAGGGGGATTCTACCTCTGAGCTACACCCCCGGCACTGTTTTATTTTTTATACTTTTATTGGTGTACTAGTCTCATACCATAACGCAGTTCACAGTGATGGAGACATACATGCACATAGCCCTTGGTGCGCTTCGCCGGCTCCATCTGCATTCCTTCCTTCCCCATACAAGGTATTGTGATGACATTGGTATTCTCACATACATACATAATGTCTATGAAAATGATTCCTTCCTTCATCCTCCCTTGCCCCACTTCCTTCCTCTAGACCATCTCCCTGGCTCCACTGAAGCTTCTCTTTCATTATCTGAAGCCCCTCTTGTATCTCGATTACTCCCTAGCTTCTGCATATTAGAGAAAACACATGACCCTTCACTTTCTGTAACTGGCTAATCTCACTTAACATAATATTCTCCAGGCCCATCCATTTTCCTGAACATGACATAATTTTGTTCTTTATTGCTGAAGAGAATTCCACTGTGTGTATATTCTATAATTTGTAATCCATTCATCTATTGATGAACACCTAAGTTGGCTCCATAACTTGGCTATTGTGAACTGTGCTGCTATGAACATGAGTATGCATATATTACTATAATATTCTGATTTCAGTCCCTTTGGAAAGATACCCAGGAGTGGTATAGCTGGATGATGTGGTGGATCCATTCCCAGTTTTCTGAGGAATCTCCACACTGATCTCCATAGTAGTTGTACTAATTTGCAATCCCACCATTGATGTATTAGAGTTCCTATTTCTCCACATCCTCATCAGCACTTATTGACTTATTGATGATTGCCATTCTGATTGGGGTTAGATAGAATCTCATTATAATATTTTGGTGTGTGAGGGGGATGGGTAGGTTGAGTGTGCATGCGCACGCATGTGTGTGCTGGGAATTCAACTCAGGGGTGTTCTACTTCTGAGGTACTCCTAGCCCTATTTTTTATTCTTTATTTTGAAACAAGGTCTCACTAGGTTGCAGAGGACCTCACTAAGTAGCTGAGGCTGGCTGTGAGCCTGGATCCTCCTGTCTTAGCCTCCCAACTACCAGGATTACAAGCATGTGCCACCACGCCGGCTTCAGTGTAGTTTTGGTTTGCACCTCCCTGATGGCTAATGATGTTGAACCTTTTTACGTGCTTATTGGCCATTTGTATCTCTTCTTTTGTGAGAAGTGTCTAGTTCAATTGTCCATTTCTTTACCGTGTTTTTTTTTAGTGTTAAGTCTTTTAAGCACTTTGCATATTCTAGATATTAGTCCTCTATCAGAGGAATAGCTGGCAAAGATCTCCCATTCTGTAGTCTCTTTCTTTAGATTATTTTTTATTTTGGAAACAGGATCTTGCTAAATTGCTTAGTCTAGCCTCAAACCTGCTATCCTCCTGTCTCAGCCTCCCAAGTAGTAGGATTAAGGTATGTGCCACTATGTCTGGACTAATTTTGATTTTAAGTATGAAGTATATTGCTGTTTTAAGGCAAATTTTTGCCTCATCTGCAGTACAAATTGTGCGATTAATTTTCTGGATATTATGACTACTATCAGATTGTCATTATCTTAAAATATAGATTAAAGGTAAGTGCCTGATTCAGAAATAAAATTTTAGGAATTAAAGCTAGGTAAACAGGAGTTTTGTTGTTGCTTAAACATTTGTAATCTTTACATTGTCTGAAATTTGTTAACCATAAGACATTCACTATTATCTATCGGTTAAAATCAGTGGCCAAATAGTTCTGATATCTGATATATAACTTAGAATCGTGGGGGCTATCCTCTTAGAAATACAAAACTAAAAAATTGGGCTTGGTAGCAAATGCTTATAATTCTACTACTTGGGGGGCTGAGACAGGAGGATCACAGGTTTGGGGACAGCCTCAGCAAGTAGTGAGACTCTCATCAACCTAGCAAGACCCTGTTTCCAAATAAATAAAGTCAGTCTGGAGGTATAGCTCAGTGGTAGAATACCCCTGGGTTTGATTCCCAGTATGAAAGAAAGAAAGAAAGAAAGAAAGTAAGAAAGAAAGAAAGAAAGAAGGAAGGAAGGAAGGAAGGAAGGAAGGAAGGAAGAAAGAAAGAAAGAAAGAAAGAAAGAAAGAAAGAAAGAAAGAAAGAAAGGGAAAGGGAGAGAGAAAGAGGTTAGTTTCCAATTTCTTTGTAAAGATTTAGTTTTCTTTTTTTCTGTGTTCATATTGGTTTATTATATGATATCTCAGGAGATTATGCTATTGGATCAGATAGTACTGTTTGTGTTAAAATAGGTCAGCATCAAGAAAGTTTTTGTGAGCCGGGCGTAGTGGCACACACTTGTCATCCCAGTACTTGGGAGGCTGAGACAGGAGGATCACAGGTTCAAAGTCAGCCTCAGCTACTTAGTGAGGCTCGCTGCAACTTAGTGAGACCTTATTTCAATATAAAAAAAAGAAAGTTGTTGTGTTGAAAGGGATAATTACATAGATTAAATTGCATAGACTTAGCTGGGAATGGTGGCACACATCTATAATACCAGTACTTTGGAAGCTGTGACAGGAGGATCACAGGTTCAAGGCCAGCCTCAGCAACTTAAACCCTGTTTCAAAACAAACAAATAAAATAGGACTGGGTGTATAACACAGAGGTAGAACCCTGCTGAGTTTAATCCTTAGTAACACATACACACTCACACACACACACAAATAGACTTTTCAAAACAATATGAGGAAATTAAAGAAAAAATCTACAAACAGAAAAGAGAATGCTCATTCTTACTGCGTTGTGTTTTATTGTGAGACAGAATAAAACAAATGGTATATTCGTTCTGAGAAAAATACAAAAAAAGAAGTAAAAAAATCCAACCTCCATAACAGGTTGCATTTGAATTCACTGACCTTGACACCAATCCACTATCAGTACATATAAACCAAAATAAGAAAAGAAATATACTTAATACAGTATATGAAAAAAATACTTGATGATTTTGGTTTGAAGATACTTGAATATTTAAAAATATGCATAGGAGAGAAACTTCAATAAGGGCAAAACAACTTTTTCCAAGAAAAGATGTGATAACCAAAATTTATATACTTTTTAAAAGAGAGGCAGGGAGCTAAATTAGAAATTATACATTTTGAACTTACTTCAACATGGGTTATTATTATTATTATTATTAATATTATTACTACTACTATTATTATTTGTGGTACTGGGGGATAGAGCCCAGGGGCATTCTACCTCGAAGCTCCACCTCCAGCCCTATTTTATTCTTTTATTTTCAAACAGGGTCTCACTAAGTTGCAGATGGCCTCACTAAGTTGCTGAGGCTGGCTGAGAACCTGTGATCCTCTCAGCCTCCTAAGTACTGGTCATTATTTTATTTCTTTGAGAGAGCAAAAGAGGATTCTGATTCTTTTAACAGAGTCTTGACAGAGCTAGTTTAAGCATGCCGAAGGTGCAGGGTGTCAAACAACTGAAGAGAATTTTTTTTGTGTGTGTGTGGTACTGGGGTTCCTGGAAGCCCTTCAACCTTAGGGCTACACTTCCAGACCTATTTTATACTTTTTTATTTGGAAACAGGGTCTCTTAAGCCAGCGCGGCTGGCTTTGAACCTGCGCGATCCTCCTGGTCTCCGCCTCCCAAGCGCGGGGATTACAAGCGTGCGCCACCGCGCCGGGCTGAAGAGGAATTTTGATGAGTCTAGCGTAAGTGAATGAGAAACATATGGATTATGTTCTCCTACATGCACATTAGTTTAGCAGTGTAGAGGAAAATATGCTTGGTAAAATACTAACTCGGAGTAGACTGCTCCTGTACATTCAATCCCCAGTACGACGACGACGACGACGATAAACATAAACTCAGAATGTTACTAAAACCTAAAATGGAGAAAATGCAGAAAGTTTAGTTACTAAACTCCCAGGGTTTAAATACACATCTGCAGCCGGGCGTGGTGGTGCACGCTTGTAATCCTAGCGCTTGGGAGGCTGAGACAGCAGGATCGCACAGGTTCAAAGCCAGCCTCAACTACTTAGTGAGGCTCTCAGCAACTTAGTGAGACCCTGTTTTCAAACAAAATATTTTTAAAAAATAGGTCTGGGAGTATAGCCTGGAGATAGAAAAGCCCCTGGGTTCCACCCCCAGGACCACTAAATAAATAAATAAATAAATAAATAAATAAATACATACATACATACATATATGCAGTGTGGGATATTAAAGTAAAAATGTAGATAAAATAATCTATCTTGAAAAGCACTAGCCGGGCTGGTGGTGCACGCTTGTAATCCCAGCATTCAGGAGGCTGAGACTGGAGGATCGCAGTTCACAGACAGCCTCAGCTACTTAGTGAGGCCCTCTGCAACTCAGTGAGACTCTGTTTCAAAATAAAGAATAAAAAATAGGGCAGGGATTGTAGCTCGGAGGTTGAATACCCTTGGTTCCATTCCCAGACCCCCAGACCCACAAAAAAAAGCACTTTTTAAAAATTAAGAAGTATTAGCTGGGGAAGCATTAATCCATGACAGTAAATGTGGACATGATGGACAGCATTGTATATAGTGAAAGGAAACTTTTCTGAGATACATTTATCTTTGTTTGAGCTAAAACTCATGCTTTTAACATAGAAGCTTAGCCCGGCATGGTGGCACATGCTGTAATCCCAGCTGGGGAGGCTGAGACAGGAGGTTCTCAGCCAGCCTCAGCTACTTAGTGAGGCCCTCACAACTCAGTGAAACCCTGCTTCAAAATAAAGAATAAAATAGGGTTGGAGGTATAGCTAAGAGGTAGAATGCCCCTGAGTTCCATCCCCAGTTCCACACACACAAAAGACAATAAACAAAAAACAAAAAACAAAACAAAACAAAAAAACAGCTTAACTCTCTCTCAGTCCAGGTAGCCTCCTCCCAAATACACAGTGCACTTCATGGATATCCGTGAAGTCATCATCCTGCCCTAGACTCTCTGAGGTTAGACATCCTTTGATTGTTGTCTACTTGTATACCCCAAACATTCAGACAAATGCCTGGCATATAATAAGAGTTAAATTAATTTTTGATGGATATGTGAATTGAGAGGGACATCATAAAGAAAACAAACTTCTATTTTTACTGAAAATGGTATAGGAGAGAAAAAGTAGTATCTTTTTCTTACCTATAGAAAGGTTCATGGCTAAGACTTTGATAACAAAGGGCAGATTAACAAAAGAAAAACATACGCATATATTTAGTATACGTTTTATGTGACATGGGCGCCGTCAACAATGAATGAGTACCCAAAGCCCTAGGGAAATTTGCATACTTTTATGGAATTTCCTGCAAAAGTATGATTGGAGAACTAAGGGAATGCTCTAATGGTGATAAACGTTAGATCATTCAGTCTTTTTGACTGTCAGAGATAGGGCAGGTTTCCTCCAAAATGAGGATCTGATGACCTACTTTCAGGTGAGGTAGTTCAGAGAATTCTTTTACAACCTGCTTCAAAGGAGAAAGGCGGGAGATCAGAGAGTGACCTTCTTGATTCTGTGTTGTTTTTTTTCCCAATTTCCTCTTGCTTAAAATGTGAAAAAGCCAAGGTGCAATATTTTAGAGTAGCATTTCCCGCACCCCATCATATGCACATAACATTTCAATTATGAAGCCTGCAGGTCAGAAAACATATATTTTGTGGCACTGAGAGTGGAACCAAGGTGCCTTCTGCCTCGGACTATACTCCCAGACCTATACTTTATTTGGAAACAAGGTCTCACTAAGTAGCTGAGGCTGGCTTCAGAGCTGTGTGATCCTCCTGTCTCAGCCTCCTAAGTGCTGGGATTACAAGTGTGCGCCACCATGCCCAGCAGAAAACATATTTTATTATTCATGTGTTCATCAACTCCTTAACATTGTACCTGGTATGCAGATCATCTCTCACACTCTATTGAAGTATAATTTACACGAAACAAAGTGCATTTATTTAAAATGTACAATTCAGAGGTTTAACACCAGTGAGCTTTGATATCATCACCAGAGCGACTAACTGCCACAGCTGAGATACAGAATATTTCTATTATCTCAGATTTTTTCATCTGTATATCTAGTGATTTCAAGACCATTTATATGAAAGACTTTTCAGCCAGGTGTGGTGGCGCACGCTTGTAATCCCAGCATTTGGGAGGCTGAGACTGAAGGATCGAGGTTCGCGGACAGCCTCAGCTACTTAGTGAGGTCTTTGCAACTCAGTGAGACCATGTTTCAAAATAAAGAATAAAAAATTGGGCAGAGGGTGTAGCTTGGAGATCAAATACCTCTGGGTTCCATCCCCAGACCCACAAAAAAAAAAAAAAAAAAAAAAAAGACTTTTCTTTCCCATTGAATGCCTTAGAAACCTTGTCAAAAACCTACTGGGCATGTATATACAGTTTTGGTTTTAGACTGTGTATTATATTTCAGTGACCTTTTCACCAATATGACATTTTATTAATTACTGTAGCTTTGTAGTAAATACTGAAATCAAATAGTCTAAGTCTCAAAATTTTGTTCTTTTCTGTTTTTTTTTTTTTTTTTCTGGGGATGGAACCCAGGAGCATTTGACCTTCAAGCAACACCCCTTGCCCTATTTTTTATTCTTTATTTTGAAATAGGGTCTCAGTAAGTTGCGGAGGGCCTCACTAAGTAACTGAGGCTGTCTGTCCTCAAACCGATCTTCCAGTCTCAGCCTCCCAAATGCTGGGATTACAAAGCGTGTGTCACCACACCCGGCTTTTTCTGTGTATTTTTAATGTCAATTAAATCATCATCTCAGGGATGATCCTACCCACCAGGATCAAGTACAACCTTTTCATGCCTCAAACTTGTCTATCCCACTATAAAAAAGAGGGTTCATGCTTTCCATACTGTTATTTTTGGTTTCTTCCCCTGCTCTAGAAGACAAATTTTCATTTGGCTAGGAGATTCTTTGACTTACCAATGGCTAAAATGTGGTTTTAAATAGTGAATATAGGAGTTATGAAGTGGTAGATGAGTTACGTCTATTCATCCTCAGATCATTTGCAAAAAGCGAGTCCTGTGTGATATTACAAAAATGGTTTGACAATGAAAATTATGACAAATAGCTGAAACATCATCTAACTTAACTTAAGCTAAGTGAAATTTCTTTACCGGGCACTCAAGTCTACCGAAGACTTCATATATGTGATGCTCTATGTCAGCTTAACAACATACATACATGTTCTATAACTTCCCTATCTTTATGCTCTGATGTTTTCTCACCTGAAATTCTTTTATCTCTCATCTTGGAATATCTAAATTTTCTCCTTTCTCAAGGCTTTTCATTATCTTCTCAACCATGACGATTGTACTTTCTCTTGATTTCCCAAGATACTCTTTTATATTGCTTGTCATGGTATTATACTATTATAATAGTTTGTATGTGTTACTATGTGTGAGACAATGTGCTGAGTATTTAACATGCATTATCAATTCTAATCATCACTGAGACATTATATGTAGATACTGTTATGCCTTAATTGACAGGTGAGGAAATTGAGACACACAGAGATTAAGTAATATATCTAAGGTCACACAACTATGAAATTTCAGAGTTAAGACTCTAAGGTCTGTTTGGCTATAGAGTCTGTGTTTTTAACAGTTATGCTGTCCTTTCTCTATATAGGGCCTATTTTTCCTGCCTTTCTCAAAATCTCTGCGATATTACTTAAGACCATCAATAATCTTGTTTGCACATGGCTGCCTGGTACTTGGAAAGATTATTTGTAAGGCCCCAGATATACCTGAATTTAAAAACCCTTAAAGAAAAAAAAGTCTTTAGTGGGATTTGGGTAGGGGTTAAATCAGCGATGAGTACATGTTTGTACACACAAGTTTTTTTACCCCAATAAGTTGTATGAATATAATGCACCAATAAAAAAAAATTAAAAAAAAAAGAAAAAAGAAAAAAAAAGTCTTTAAAGATGCCCTGTAGCTCCTGGTGAATGTACCCCTGACAAAACAGGAAGTAACTCTTTTCTTTGCCTACAGATATAAGTCATTTGAATAATGTTTTGAGTTGGCACAGTTGACATCACTAAAATAGACTTGTGTTCACGTCCTTTGGGAATTTGGTAAAACTTTTTTTTGTCAAAGAGAGCTAAAAAATAGAAAGAGGTAGGCCAATTTTTGGTTTTTTACCTTTTTTCAAATGATGAAAGTGACACATATGTATATTGGATAATTTGGAAACAAGAAAAGCACAAAGAAGAAAACTCTTCTATAATTATTCTGCCTGGAGCTAACCATTATTAATGTGAATCTTCTATTATTTTGTTCTGTGCATGTGCAGACGTAAATACATGTCTATTTGGAAAATATAAGTGATAACATGTTACAATAGCACACGGTAAATATTTTCCTGCATAGCATTATATCATGGTGATGGTCATAACTTATTTAACCTCACCCTTATTGTTTGACATTTGAATGGTTTCTGATCTTTCCGTTTGTATTCATATACTTGCATGTGCATGTTTACATTGTCTCTGAGTAGTTCCTTTGAACTGGGGAAGAAAAAGAGAAGCCAAATCATTACATGTTCAAAGTTACACTTCACTCTGGTAGAGCTGTGCCAGTTAATATTCTCAATGGGGTTAGGTTATTATTTGATAACTAAAAGATTTATAATCTCTTAGAGGCCAGATCCTGAGTTGCCAGAACTGCAGGGTTAGATCCCTCCTCTTCCCAAAGGAGGACCAATGGTTCCAGGCAATAGTGAAAAAATACCAGACAAGCGTTTCAGTGTTCATGCCAAAGTGTTAACTTTGCCACATGCCTTGCTTCCTGGTTTATGTTCCCAAGTCTATGGATCAACAGTACTAAATACCTGTACTACAAGTTCTTAACAGAACTGTCATATTTAATGCAGTTAATTAGCATTGGACAAACCCACCCCAGGCTAACCTATCTGTGGGTAGAATCCATTTTTGATTCCTCTTAAATCCACAGTGCTTTCAAACTCAGTATTTTCCAAATAAATGAAATCATTATTATCTTTCTTCTTACCATCCATAAAATACTGACTTCTTTATTTATTATTTTATTTTGCGGTACCAGGGATGGAACCCAGGGGCATTCGACCTCTGAGCTATACCCTCAGCCCTATTATTTATTTATTTATTTATTTATTTATTTATTTATGTGTGTGTGGTACTGGGGATGGAACCCAGGGGCTTTTCTACCTCTGGGTTACACTCCCAGACCTACTGGGAGTATATATATATATTATATATATATATATATACACTATATATATATATCTATCCAGACCTACTATACATATATAAACATATATATATGTATATAATTTTTTTTTGGTGATACTGGGGTTCCTGGAAACCCTTCTACCTCCGGGCTTCACTCCCAGACCTATTTTATATTTTTATTTGGAAACAGGGTCTCTTAAGCCAGTGAGGCTGGCTTTGAACCAGCGCAATCTTCCTGTCTCCACCTCCTAAGCACGGCGATTACAAGCGTGCTCCACCACGCCCGGCCTATTTTATATTTTATTTGGCAACAGGGTCTCAATAAGTTGCTGAAAGCCTCATTAAGTAGCTGAGTCTGGCTTAGAACCTGCGCGATCCTCCTGTCTCAGCCTCCCAAGTGCTGGGATTACAAGCATGCACCTCCATGCCCAGCCCTCAGTCCTGTTTTTATTCTTTATTTTGAAACAGGGTCTCACTGAGTTGCAAAGGGCCTTACTAAGTAGCTGAGGCTGTCCACGAACCACGATCCTACTGTTTCAGCCTCCCAAATGCTGGGATTACAAGCGTGCGCCACCATGCCCAGCCTGACTTCTTTAAAAGATTTAAAAAATGCCTGTTCCTGGAATTTGTTATCACAAGGACTGAGAGACTCACCTATAGTGAGAACAGAATTAGACAAACTGAAATCGGTTTCACAGGTTGGAGCTTCTGTGCACAGGCCTCTGCCTCTGGCTTACTAATTCACATAAGTAGAAAAACCTTGAAATCATCTTGTTCAAACTTGCATTTGGAACCTACATAATTGCAACACATTCATATAACTCAGTTTTATAATACACATATCACTTAAAATTTTTAAAAATCTCTGTTTACATCAGCAAGAAAATGTACTCTTTCAATAAGAATTGTGTTTAAATTTGATGAACAAGGTCTATTCTTCCACATAAAATCCCAACAAAACAAGTATTATTGTCACAATATGGAATATGGTGAAAACACTTATAAGGCTTTGCAAACCCATAATTATTGGTTTTCTAATATCCTTATAAAGAGTCTCCTATCTGTAATATTCCTTAATGTCATACTCATGAAAACTACACCACCCACAGGCAGTATATTTGCATAAAGTAAAGCTTCTTGTGTGAGGTAGAGTAAGGCTTTAAGAAGCCCCATAGTTTTCCCTCTAACAATTATGGTAGAAAAAAAGATACTACTTAATTTCAGGTTCCTGACCACACACAACCTTATGCAGAATCAATTTCTTTTTGCCTATGAATACTAAAGGAGGATATCTTAGTTCATTTTCCATTGCTATAACAAAATATCTGGGGCTGGGTAATTTATTAAAAATAGAAGTTTATTTGTTCCATGGTTCAGGACCCTGGTAAGTTTTATTTTTTATTTTATTTTTTTAATTTTTATTGGTGCATTATATTCATACATCATATTGGGGTAAAAAAAACTTGTGTGTACAGACATGTACACATCACTGATTTAACCCCTACCCAATTCCCACCCCGTTTCCTCCCCATCCCTCCCTTGCTCTGCTTAGTGGTTGACTTTGATATGTTTAAGTACATTGTGTGTTTTAGAGATTTTCCTCGGCTGGTAAGTTTTAGAGCTTGGTGCTGGCATTCGGTCAGCATCTGGTAGGGGCCTTCTTGCTGTATTATAACATGGTGGAGGACTTTGTATGGTATGAAAGAGCAAGTGTGTGTCAGCTCTGCTCTGTCTTCCTCCTCTTATAAAGCCACCGGTCCCATCACAGAGGTCCTACCTGATGCCCTTACCTAGATTCTATCCAGGTAACATCAGCTGGCGCTGATGTAGATGGGACACCTGCTTCACTTTGCACATCACTTTCCAGTTCATTTCAGTCCATCCCTTGCCAGCTTCACTCATGGTAGGCACTTGAATTTGCCATCCTACCCTAAAAGGATATAACACAACGGGCAAGTGTCTTGGACTAAAATGGCCTTACCTGACCACGAACTCCTTCTGGTGAGTCTGAAAGAGTTGATGTGCTTTTTGCTCTGAAGCAGTTGTGTGTTTCTGAAGTTCATAAGCTGAAAGTCTTTAAGTAGAACTGTAGTAAATTATGTGTAGTTTGCTGATTGAGTTGTGATCTCTAGGTCACCCCCTCCCTCTAGGGATGGCCCACAATCTCTCTTGAATGTATATATGTGTATATATACACATATATATATATTTTTGTACTGGGGGTGGAACTCAGGGGCTTTTCTACCTCTGGCCTATAATCCCAACCTATTTTATACTTTATTTGGAAACAGGGTCTCACTAAGTTGCTGAGAACCTCACTACATAGCTGGGGCTGACTTTGAACCTGTGCGATCCTCCTGTCTCAGCCTCCCAAGTGCTGGGATTACAAGTGTGCACCACCACACCCAGCTCAAATGTCTATTTCTCACTTCCCTAAATAAGCCTTTGTCTATGTCTCTAACACATGTTGAAATTCTTTTCTGCCACAGAAGTCAAGGACCCCGGTGATCCTGATTTCCTGAGTTTAGGAATCAACCTATCACCTCTCCACATAGCCATTACCTGAAAAGAGATAAGCTATAATATTTACCCCTATTCATTAAAAAGGACTGGTAGCCGGGTGTGGTGGCACACGTTTGTAATCCCAGCATTTGGGAGACTGAGACAGGAGGATCACAGTTCACAGACAGCCTCAGCTACTTAGTGAGGCCCTTTGCAACTCAGTGAGACCCTGTTTTTAAAATAAAAAATAAAAAATAGGGCTGAGCGTGTAGCTTAGAGGTAGAATGTCCCTGGGTCCCATCCTCAGTACAGAAAAAAAAAAGGACTAGTGAAATTGACCTCAGTGTTCACGGAGACTTTGAGAACAAGCAGAAAAATAAAAGGAATAAGAAGAAGAGCTAATATTTTGGTCCCTGCCTTCCAAAGTCATATAGAACCCAGGGGTGATGGGATGAAGGATATTATAACTTTGATGCCCACTGCCATTGCGATACCATCAAAAAATAGATGAATAGCTTTGTTGACCAAATAACCAGGTTTAAAATGCTGACTCAGCAACCCTAATGGCAGGCTTGGCACAATGGGCTTAGCAAAACTTTCAGGCACTTAAGGAAAAGCCACCTGATTCCCATGTTCCTGGAGCTGTGCCCTACCTTCTGACCTGACTGTAAAGAGCCCAACTCAGTAACAGGCCAGTTTCTTTGTCTCCTTTAGGTCATTTAGGATGAGACTTTTGATTCTTGGCCAGGCAGGGACAATCATCCCTTGCCGTCCGTAAGCAACTCTAGAAGACACAGACTTTTGACCCTCGGCAACCCTTAAGGCGAAGGGATCAAAGTCTCAGAATGGCGAAAATAATGTAGGATAAAAGAAATAAATAGGTAGAAAGGAGAGACATAAGGGAAATAAGAAAAATGTAACTTTAATATGGAAGCCTGTGCCAAAGTCTGTTAGACCCAGAAGTCCCTGAGGAATTTACGACAGACCCCCCCCCCCCCCAGCACTGTTCCTTAGGGAATTGTCTGTTTATCAGACAACAGGTCACACAAAAGAGGGATCTCCTTGGGACATTACTCAAGACAGCAATGTCCTCAACACTTTAGTTGTCCTTGACAGTGCAATTTAGGGCCAGGAACACTCTAAATCACATTGTGACGACTGCAGGTCATCCTCACACTCCTCCTGCTCACCCTTCTTGGAAGTCCCCTATAAAGGAAGAGTTCTGCACTCCCAAAGGGTCATTCTCTCCCTCTTGAGATGGCCTGCATTCTCCCTTAAATGTGTATTTCCTACTTTCCTAAATAAATCACTGTCTATGTCTTTGGGAGGGGGGAGTTGTGATCTCTTTCATATATGTTTTCTTTTTCTTTTATTTATTATTATTATTATTTTATTTTTATTTTTTAGTGGCACTGGGGTTCCTGGAAACCCTTCTACCTCCGGGCTACACTCCCAGACCTATTTTATATATTTTTAAAATTTGGAAATAGGATCTCTTAAGCCAGCAAGGCTGGCTTCAAACCTGTGCGATCCTCCTGTCTCTGCCTCCCAAGCACGGGGATTACAAACGTGCACCACCACGCCTGGCTTTTATTTTATTTTATTTTATTATTTTATTTTATTTTATTTGTGGTACAGGTTGATCCCAGGGGCATTATAATTCTGAGTTATATCTCCAGTCCTTTTTATTCTTTGTTTTGGAACAGGGTCTCACTAGATTGCTGAGAGTCTCATTACTTGCTGAGGCTGTCTTGAATCTATGATCCTCCTGTCTTAGCCCCCCAGGTACTGGGATTACAAGCATGTGCTGCTATGCTTGGCTTCTTTCTTCCTTTCTCCCTTTCTTTCTCCCTTTCTTTCTTTCTTTCTTTCTTTCTTTCTTTCTTTCTTTCTTTCTTTCTTTCTTTTTTTATACTCTCTCCTGGGGATGTAGTTCAGTGGCAGAGCACTTGCCTAACATGTGCAAGGGTTAGATTCTAAGAACCACAAAAGCAAAAAAAAAAACAAAACCCTGCCCTAATCTCATCCTTTTCACTGATCTCAACCTTCAAAACTTCGCTTGCCAGGAAATCTTTTCTAACCACACAAACCTGATTTAATTGGCTTTTCTCCATACTTCAATAGAACCTTTCTTCCAGTATTTTTTCTTTTTTTTTTTGTGGTACTAGAGATGGAACCCAGGGGCATTCTACCTCTGAGCAGACACTCCCAGCCCTATTTGATTTTTTTTTTTTTAATTGAAACAGGGTCTCGCTAAGTTGTTGAGGTTGTTCTTAAACCTATAATCCTTCTGTTTCAGACTCTCATGTACTGGAATTGCAGGCATTCATCAACATGCTCAGCTAGTAGAACCCTTATTTTACCTGAGCATTAATTATGAAATTGTTCTTTCTCCAAGACCCAGAGTTTTGTGAAAGCAGGTTATGTGTTGGACTCACTTCAGATCTTATATTCCTCCTGTTTCCACTTTATCATCTACGTCTCCCTTATGATAGACACATATGTTAAGCATATGGGAGGTATTCAATAAATACCCTTTGGGGGAATGAATAACTGGAATGTCTCAATCTGTAGATTGCATATCATTGGCTTTTTCAATTTTTTTCACTTTCACTTTTATTTTTCTCCAGTTTGGATGGATTAGTGCTTCCTCTTTATTCTTTCTCACTGTGTTCACTCCCGGCAGAGTAAGATGGTATTGGGGCTAGATGAGTAGAGGGGATTATAATTATTGAATGAAGACATGTTGATGTCATTAATTTATCTACTCAAGAAATTATTGGGAAATAAACTATAGTAAGATACAAGCATTACCTAATAATCTCACATTACCTTTGAAACCTTGGTTAACAACATTGGCATCATTATGACAAACTACTAATTAATTATATATACTCAAATTTATGTCCTTAAATTCATTGCCACTCTGTAGGAAAGATATATAAGGTCACTGGCACAGAGCTCCTAAACCTTGTGATGGCGGATGCTGTAATCTCAGCATTTGGGAGGCTGAGAAAGGATAGTGGTTCTCAGACAGCCTCAGCTACTTAGTGAGGCCTTTTGCAACTCCGTGAGACCTTGTTTCAAAATAAAAAAAATAAAACAATAAAAAATAGGGTTGGAGGTGTAGCTTGGAGGTAGAATGCCCTTGGATTTCATCTCCAGTACTGCAAAGAAAGAAAGAAAGAAAGAAAAAAAGACCACATGTTTGGTGTCAGAAGAAAAAAAAACTTCATCATGCCTTCATACCTGTATGATTCTGCTATCCATCATTAGCAATACCTATAAGTTAAACAGTCAGTCCCTTTAAATCCATGCTTCAATTCCCTTTACCCTATTGCCTTTCAGGCAACAATATTAGTTTACAAATATGAAAATCCCATTAGGTATCAGGCAGTATCCTAGGGTATAATGGAGAAAAACCAGACATCAGTGCCTACTTTCATGAGCCTAGAGACGAAAACAGACATCCACCAAAGAGCCACATCTACAGATGCATTTACAAATATGGTAAGTCCTATGAATGGGGGTATAAGATGCCACATTTGCTTTCATGAGAAAGATCATGAAACACTTTCCTAAGGAGGCCAACATCTAAAAACTGTAGTAAGTCAAATAGATGAAGATGTGGGAGAGGAATAAACTCAAACCTTTCTTCTTTCAAAGATTCTAAGGATTCTAAGACTGCAGGTTTTTTTTTTTTTTTTTTTTTTTTTTTTTTTTGGTACTGGGGTTCCTGGAAGCCCTTCTACCTCCAGGCTACATTCCCAGACCTATTTTTTTATATTTTTTATTTGGAAACAGGGTCTCTTAAGCCAGCGATGCTGGCTCCGAACCAGCGCGATCCTCCTGTCTCTGCCTCCCAAGAGCGGGGATTACAAGTGTGCGCCACCACGCCCGGCAGGACTGCAGGTTCTTATCTTCACTCTACTATTCAACACCCTCTTCCTGTCAATTTGTCCCACCATAATTTTATTTCTATTAAGAGCCTCTTAGAATATACTCGGAGCAAGAGCAGAAGAACACATTTCATAGGTTTTTTTTTTTTTTTTTTTACAGATAAAAATATAACATGTTTAATAAAGAAAGGCCTCTAGTTTCTGATTCTTGTGTACTGCATGAGTTTTTTTTCCCTCATGTACCCTGCTGATCCCCAACTGGGGGCACTTGGTGTTCACCCAGCCAGGCCCCAGCGATTATGAAAATAAGAGAGCCAAGACCACGAGACACAGCAGAACAGCTTAGGTTGCTGACTGGAGTACAGGGTGTCTTCATAGACGTTTAAAATGGGTTTTGAAAAATGAGGCAGGAAGGAGGACTTCCAGGAGGAGGACACCACCCACAAAGGCACAGGAGGGAGGCAACACTACATATTCACCAGGACAATGGGTATTTTGGAATTCCCTTGAAGAAGTCAGGAAAACATTATAGAAAGTGAAATTAAATCAGCTTTTCAGAAATACAAAGAACTAAACATTAGTAAATTTTAAAAGCCCCATAAGTAGAGTTTCTCATTTTTCAAGCCCTGGATAAGTGAGTTGTTACTATCTATATTCTTCTTAACCTCTACAATTGTTATAGGTTTCTGAAATAATTGTTTAATTTTCTGGCATCTATTTATTTTCCTGACATACCTTATTTAAATTCTTTCCTATATGATTAAGTTTCAACTGTTAACCTTTCTCTTTTCTTGCTTAGCATCCACAACAGTCATTGACAGTGATTTTCGTATCTTCCCAGGCCATGATGTGACTGACTGAGAGTTTAAGAATAGCTGTTTTTTTATTCTTCATTTGACTCAAAAAGTACTTCACAGTAGAATGGAAGCTTCCACTTGAAAGAGCAGGTGGCAAGACCCAGAAGGGAAAATGTTTGGTTTAATGAAACACTCAACCACTGAATAATTCTTCCAAAAATTTCTTCCCTACAGAGGAAAAATACTTACAATACCTCTGATCAAACAAATTATATGATTCTCTATAGCCATATTAGCAGGATATTAGCAGGTATCCTCTATGATTATCATCAACAAAGAAAGACACATCTTTTCTTTTTTAAATTTTGAAATGAACAGAAAGAGAAGGGACATATGTTTTCTCTAATATGCCCAAACTAGGGACTATTAGGAATACCAAAGGGGCCCAGATAATGGAGGGGAAACCTCAGCAAAGCTGAAAGAAAAGGGTAGGAGATGAAGGCGGAGGTTGATTAATGGATGACCTACATCGGAATATGTGTAGAAGTGTGAATGTAGCATGGTTAGCCTGGACACTCATTGTTGGGAGGGGGGAGGGAAAGTGGGGGTGGGTGGGAGAGGGCACCAAGCACAGTCTGAATGTATGCCATTTTCAATATGATAAAAAATAATAAATATAAAAAATCTTGTTTTGAAAAAGAGAAATTATCTCCTTTGAAACAAAATGTGCAAAGAACTAGAATTTAAAAAAATAAAAATTTGAAATGAAAGCTGGGCATGGTGGCACATGCCTGTAATCCAAATACTTGGGATGCTGAGACAGGAGGATAGCAGGTTCTAGGACAGCCTCAAAAATTAGTGAGACCTATCAACCTAGTGAGACTCTGTTTCAAAATAAAAACAAATTCGGGTTAGGGATGTAACTCAGAGGTAAGATGCCTCTGGGTTCAATCTCCAGTTTTTTGGTTTTTTTTTTAACCAAAATGTTTTTATTGCATACAAAAAGAGAAACTAACATTTATTAGCACATATACTATGCCAGGCACTGGGATAGGTACAATCTGAATACAATGTTGTTTAAACAGCTATCAGTATATCCAAGTAGAGAAAGAGTATAAAATTCCCATGTTTTGAGGTTTGTCATGCTTACAAGGCATGCCTGCAAAACTAGTACTTGGAGGCTGAGACAGGAGGATCACAGGTTTGAGGGCAGCTTCAGCAATTTAGAAAGGCTCTCGGCAACCTAGTGAGACCCTTTTTCACATTAAGAAATAGAATAGGTCTAGGAGTATGTCTTGGGGATATAATTCTTCTGGGTTAAATTCCCAGTAAAACACACACACACACACACACATACACACAATTTCAGTATGGTGAAAAATTTAAGTTCACATAAGTCACTGCTTTGGTTCTTTAGAGAAGAAACTGAGGCTCAGAAAACAGTTTAGTGGTCATTAAATTCATTAACAGCCAAGTGGGGCTTGAGCCTAGGTTCCTGACTTTCAGTCCAGTGCTCTTTCTACAACAACAACAACAACATGCTGCAATTTTTATTATACTTGTCTTCTAGTTCCCTCTTTCTCTCTCTCTCACTCTCACTCTCGCTCTCTCTCTCGCCCTCTCACCTCTATTTATCTCTCTTTTCTTTTTTTCTTCTTTTGAAAATTCAATGTGTAAAATCTCATTCTTCAGCAACTTTGTGCATGTGTAGTATTAGGACTCGAACCCATAGCCCTGTATACACTAGGCAAGTGCTCTACTATGGAGCTACACCGGCGGGCCGTTTAGCAACTCAATTCAATGTTTAATATTAGAGCTCAGATGTTGGGCTGGGCAATTGGTTGGATACAATAAGATAATACATAGATAACTAAAATACAAGGCAGCATCTGATAAGAACTTTGTAACAAGTCTATGGAATTTCTATGGGGGAAAGTGGTCAAATTATTAAAATCAGAAATGAAAAAGGAGACATCACCACAGACAGTGGGGAAATCCAGAGGATCATCAGAAACTTTTTTTCTTTCTTTTTTCTTTTTTAAAATTTTTTTTACAGTACTGGGGATTGAACCTAGGGTCATTCTAGCTCCAAGTTACAACTCAGCCGTATTTTTTATCCTTTACTTTGAAACATGGTCCCACTAGTTGTGGAGGCCCTCACTAAGTAGCTGAGGCTGGTCTTGAATCTGTGATCCTCCTGTTTCAGCCTCCCAAGAACTGGGATTATAAATGTGTGCCACCATGCCTGGCAGAAACTATTTTGAAACTTTAAATTTTAATAAACTGGAAACTATGAAAGAAATTGACAAATTTCTAGACACATACAACCTACCTAAATTAAACTAAGAAGATATAGAAAACCTAAACTGGCCAATAGCAAGCAAAGAGAGAGGAACAGCAATAAAAAGACTTCTATCAAAGAAAAACCCAGCTCCAGACAGATTAGCAACTGAATTCTACAAAAGCTTTACAGAAGAACTCAATGCAATGCTTCACAGGTTATTCCATGAAATTGAAAGAGATGGAATTATTCCAAACTCTTTCTATGAGTTCAGTATAACCTTAATTCCCATACCACATAAAGATCCTTCAATATCACTGGACAACATAGATGCAAAAATTCTAAACCAAAATACCACGCACATTGAAAACCACGTCAAGAAAATTGTACACTATGACCAAGTTGGTTTCATCCCAGGAATACAAGGCTGGTTCAGCATACATAAATCAACACATGTTATTCACCATTTAAATAGAACTAAGGACAAAAATTACATGATCATCTCAGTAGATGCTGAAAAAGTATTTGATAAAATTCAATACATATTCATGTAAAAAAAAAAAACACTACAGAGCTAGGCATGGTGGCGCATGCTTGTAATCCCAGCATTTGGGAGGCTGAGACCTGGAGGATTGTGGTTTGCAGACAGCCTCAGCTACTTAGTGAGACCCTTTGCAACTCAGTGAGACCCGGTTTCAAAAATAAAATAATAAAAAATAGGGCAGGGGGTGTAGTTTGGAGGTCAAATGCCCCTGGGTTCCATCCCCAGACCCGCAAATAAAACAAAACAAAGCAAAACAAAACAAAGCACTACAGAAAATCAGAATAGAAGAAATGTGCCTCAACGTCATGGAGGCAATATAAAATAAACTGAAAGCCAACATCACACTGAATGAGAAAAACAACAACAGGAATTCCCTTTAAAATCAGAAAAGAATTCCCTTTCAAATCAGAAAAAAGACAAGGATGCCCACTATAACTTTCAATATAGTCCTTAAGACTCTTGCCAGAACAATAAGACAAGAGAAGGATATCAAAAGAATTCAAATAAGAAAAAAATTATTTGCAGATGGCATGATTCTATATTTAGAGAGGAAAAAACTCAACAAAAAACTACACGGACAGCCTCAGCTACTTAGTGAGGCCCTCTGCAACTCAGTGAGACCGGGTTTCAAAATAAAGAATAAAAAACAGGGCAGGGGCTGTAGCTCGGAGGTTGAATGCCCCTGGGTTCCATCCCCAAACCCACAAAAAAAATTATATTGAAGGACTATAGTAAGAAAAACAGCATGGTACTGGCACAAAAACAGACACATAAAACAACAGAACAGAATAGAAGATTCAGAAACAAATCCACAAACTTAGAGCCAATTAACATTTGACAAAATTGCCAAACATACATTGGAGAAGACAGCCTTTTCAACAAATGGTGTTGGAGAAACTGGTTATTGAGTTGTAGAAAAATGGAACTAAAACCAACTGAAGATGGGTCAGTTGGACCTGAGACCTGGAAATTAGACCAGAGACTTTGAAACTAGTAGACTAGTGCATAGGTTTAACACTCAAACATATAGGCACAGGTAGAAACCCAGAACCATAAACAAACAAACAAACAAACAAAAATTAATAAATGGAATGTCATTATATTAGTGTCTGCTCATCAAAGAAAACCATCAAGTCTAAAAAGAAAGTCTACAGACTTAGAGAAGATATTTGCTAGTTATTCCTCTGATAGAAGATTAATATCTAAAATATACAAAAAAACTTATAAGACTTTACACCAAAAATCCCCAATAACCCAATCAAGAAATGGGCAATTGAACTAAATAGACACTTCACAGAGAAGTGATACAAATGGCCAGTAAATAAATTTTAAAAAGTCCAATATCATGAGCAATCAGGGAGATGCAAATCAAAACTACACTGAGATTCCATCTAACCCAAATCAGAATGGCAATCATCAAGAAGTCAAAAATACTAAATGTTGGTGAGGAGGTAGCAAAATTAGAACTCTTTTACACTGTTGGTGGCATTTTAAATTAGTTCAGCTGCTATAGAGATCAGTGTGGAGATTCCTCAGAAAACTGGGAATGGATCCATCATATGATCTGCCTATACTACTCCTAGATATCTTTCCAAAGGGACTGAAACCAGAAAACTACAGTAATTTATGCACACCCATGTTCATAGCAGCACAATTCACAATAGCCAAATTATGGAACCAACCTAGGTGTTCATCAACAGATGAATGAATTAAAAAGTTATGGGATAGACACAGAATGGAATTCTACTCAGCAATAAAGAATAACAAATTATGTCATTTGTGGAAAAATGGAAGGAGTTGGAGAACATTATGTTAAGATTAGCCACACACTGAAAGTGAGAGGTCATATGTTTTCTCTAATATGAGGAAGCTAGGAAGTAATTGAGATACCAGAGGGACTTTAGATAATTGTGGAGAACATTAGTGGTACCAGGGAGGTAGGTGGCCTAGGGAAGGGGAAGGGGAAAGAGTGAGGATCAATGAAGGAATTACTACTATCAGCTTTGTGTACAAATGTGAAAATATCAGTGTCCATCTCAGCACTCAGTATGGAGAAGAGTAAATGGGGAGGGAGCAGGAGGAGACCCACCAAGTCATGTGTGCAAGTATGTCACTGTCAACATGATTTACATCATGATGCGAGACTATAATGCACCAACAAAAGCATATGAAATAAAGATAAAAAGGCTTTATTTTTGTCTTACTGGGGATGGAACTGAGGAGCATTTTACCTCTGAGCTACACCCCCAGTGCTATTTTTTTTTTTTTGAAACAAGGTCTTGTTTAGTTGATCAGAGTGTCACTGCTTGCTGAGGCTGTCACTGAACCCATGATTCTCCTGTCTCAGCCTTGCAAGTACTGGGATTACAGGTGTGTGCCACCACACCCAGCTTGAAAAAGACTTTAATAAAGAGATAAAAGTTGAGAATAGGAAAAGAATTCCATGTAAAATGAAGGGCAATAATCAGGACACAGAAGACGGATAAATGCAAACTGGGGAGATGTCAAGTTAAATTGTTTGATTGAAAAAGTGTTTTAAACAGGAAAATAAAAGATAAGTCTGAAATAGATTGTGTTATTTATGTAGTAGGGCAAGATATTCTTTCTACTATTATCAATACTAGAGTAGCTAAAACACAAAGAGTGTGGAAGCCCATTCTGATGTTATGGAACTTGTGGACATGTCATCTAGAAACTCTGGAAAACTCACCTGGCCAAGGCTGAAGCCAAGATGAACTGGGAAGAGTCAAGAATCAAGTCCAAGGAGACCCTTACTAGCACAGTCCTACCTCTAGGGGGAGCTCAAGATTTCCATCCTATTTTCCAAAGAAAAAGACCTCTGAAAAGAAACCAGGACAAAATGGAAATTAGAAAGAACTGGGAGAAAAGAGGGAGAGAGAGAGAGAGAAAGACGGAGAGGGAAAGGGAACGATTCTGTGAGATCATGTTGGAGTGATAAAGTGATTAAGGGAACATTTTCCTCATCCATGAACTCTCAGTAGTACATTGTTTAACTCTTTTTTTTTTTTTTTAATTTTTTGGCAGTACTAGGGATGGAATCCAGGGGCATTGTACCTCCCAGCCACACCCCCAGCCCTATTTTTCAGACTTTCAGGGTTTTTTTTTTTTTGGCTTTCTTGTTTTTTATCTTTTCACCTCTTCCCTGTTTCATTACTCTTCCTTTAAAAAGGCCATTCCTTGGTCCAGCTTCATTTCTCTTCAGAGCATCAGCCCCCTGGACCCCCACTCCTCTCAATGTCACCTAAAGATATTCTAAATGGCTATGGCTAGGATATGAGTAAATGGCTACGCCCGCCCCCCAAAAAAGATATAGAGAAACTGGTAAATTTGACCTTTCTTTCTTTGATCTTGGAAACTTTTCAGGGTTTTTCAAAGTCTTAAGGGAATCAACATGAAGATCCTCATTGTGCTGAAGGTTTGAGAAGTATTGAGTAATTAATGAATGAGTTGGCTGAGCGTACAAGCACAAGCCAGCCTTCATAACGTGTTCTTTTCCATTTGTTCTTGAAAGGAAAAGAGAAAGGAGAGTAAATTGAAGACCTTATGGAAAGCATATGTCAAACATAACTGTACAGCCTTCTGAAGGCTGGCCCCAACTCGTTTAGGGGATTATAGAAATGGCCTTGTGAGATGGCAGGGCATTCTGTGGAGTCTGAGCATGTGAGGTGAAGTAGTGGGAGTGGGTGGGGACAATCACTTCAGCCACTTCTACTCACCAAATGCAATGAGTGGAAGATCAAACTCAAGCTCAAAGACCTTCAGAGATGACTGAGCTGGATTTCCCCAGCCACACCACAAAAGAAGCCCCAAATAAGGAAGGAGGCACACACTGTGGGCGACAAGAGGCTTTACCCAGCCTTCCCCACCATAAAATTCCTAAATGCTAAGCATCATTGGAAGCCCCGAATAAGGAAAATCAACACCTGTCCTTGTACACCGAAAACATATACATTATTATACCTTAATAAAGCTAGAGGAGATGGAGAAGGATGGGTGATCTGATACTGTGACTGGCATCTTAAGTAAGGGGTAGTCTTCTGGGACTGAACCTTAAACCTGCAGACTGTAACACTAACTCTGGAGAGTTGGTGAATCGTTAGACACCCCGTTTGTGCCCAGAGAGTTGGAGAATTGGTTAGTGTGATATATTTTTATTCTCTGTCTTAAGTATTGTGAGTAAAAATAGCTTACCTCCAGTTAAATATATCTGTCTAGTTGGTTACAACTAGTACAGGTATTTGGCAGAATTTTATATGTTCTCTAATTTTGTCTGTATGCACATAATCTTGAGATGCTGGGAATAATGTTAAAGCAATGGTAGGCTTGGTCTTTTAGGCTTCCTGCCCCCATCCTGAAGCTACCTCGAGGTCCCCAGCTGCAGGTCATCTAAATAGCATACAAAAGATGCTCTGGCTCTTATAACTCCAGCAATTCCAAGAGTTTTAGGAGCTGTGTGCTGGGGACCAAAAATGTGTGTGTGTGTGTGTGTGTGTGTGTGTGTGTGTGTGTGTGTGTATTGGTACTGGGGTTCCTGGAAACCCTTCTACCTCCGTGCTACACTCTCAGACCTATTTTTTTTAAATATTTTTATTTGGAAACAGGGTCTCTTAAGCCAGCACAGCTGGCTTCAAATCTGTGCGGTTTGACCTCCTGTCTCCACCTCCCAAGCGTGGGGATTACAAGCGTGCGCCATCACATCCGGCTTAAATATCATTTTTAAAATTATACTGCAGGCTGGGCGTGGTGGCGCACGCTTGTAATCCCCACGCTTGGGAGGCGGAGACAGGAGGATCATGCAGGTTCGAAGCCAGCCACGCACTGGCTTAGGAGACCCTGTTTCCAAATAAAAATGTAAAAATAGGTCTGGGAGTGTAGCCTGGAGGTAGAAGGGCTTCCAGGAACTCCAGTACCACCAAAAATAAATAAATAAATAAATAAATAAATAAATAAATAAATAAATAAATATAAAATTATACTGCAACACCATTGAAAAGCACACAAATAAAACAATATAAAATCATACTGCCAGGGTCATCTATATAGGAAAATAATGCGGCTTTCTACTTTCCAATGATGCTTAGCATTTAGGAATAATTCTAAAATTTGAGACAGATAGTTGATATAAACAGCTGAAACGGTACAAGTTTAAATCTACTCAGGTCTTACATGTGCTACATATACACTTTCATGAGGTATATTTGATGCTATGCTGTGAATAAAGGGTAGTCTGAGCTGGTTTGGTGGAGCATGCCAGCCTCAGCAACTTAGTGAGACTGTCAGCAGCCTACCAAGACTTTGTTTCCAAACAAAAAAACAAAAATTAAAAAGGGCTTTGGGTGTAGTTCAGAGGTAGACTGCTCCAGGGTTCAATCCCCAATACCTAAAAGGGGTGGGGCTAGGCTCTGCAGCTCTTAGTAGTTTGGGTTTTACTTAGAGTATCTATTCCTCCCTCAATTTTTATATTACATTCACTGGTCTCATGATGGCACCATTGTGACATATGTACAGGCCACTCTGTTCAGCTGAAATTTTCTTACAGCCTTCTCTCAAAATGGGCAGGACTCCAAGCTCACCTATCCCCTGCTCCCACTTTAGAACGACAGGCAAATAATGAAACTTCTCTGTAGGAAATTCTAACTTTTGTTATTACTATTATTAATTTTAGCTCTTTGCTTTTGTGGTAATAGGGGCTGGGCCCAGAGGCATTCTACCTCCAAACTATACTCCCAGATCATTTTTAATTTTTGATTTGAAACAGTGTCTCCCCTGTCTCCCCAGGATGCTGAGAGCCTCACTAAGTTTCTGAAGCTGGTCTTGAACCTGTGATCCTCCTGTCTCAGTCTCCTAAATACTGGGATTACAGGCTTATGCCACCATGCCTGGTTAACTCTATGTTTCACACACATTTTATTTTGGCCATTGTTTCTGGACTATTGTTCTTATGGAAACATATACCACATTGTTGCTAAACTCTTTTGTTATTTTTTAATTTGCGTCGGCTTGGGGGGTTTATTTATTTATTTATTTATTTATTTATTGTACTGGAGATTGAACCCAGAGTTTTCTGCATGTTTGGCAAGTGCTGTACCACTGAGCTATGTTCCCAGCCTGCTTTATTCCTTAATGTATCTGATGTATGTCTGATATTTTGTTGAAAAAATAACTTAGTTTTACATTTTAATGACTGGAAAAGAACATGATTTTAGTTGACATTTATTAAAATAAATAAGAAAGAAGACCATGTTCTTGTGGGTTTGTATGAAATTGGTTTTCTCTTGGTATTATACTCCTGTAACATATAGACTAAACAAAGCATTCCTGTGCTTAACAATTACCCACAAGTCTATGGCATTTACTAAATGTACAGAGGACCTACTCAGGGTCAGATATATGCCAGGCAGAGCTCACTGGACAAGACAAGACGTGTGACTAGAGCAACAACAGGCCATATTATTCTGCTTAAACTCCTTGGAGGCCTTCAAGGTCCAAACTGGCTTAGAATATTCTTCTCCAGGCAAACACAAGGCTGAAGAAGTGGGAAAAGGGGAAAAGAAGCTTCATGGTACTGGGCTGTGTCCCTTGCCTGTGTGTGTGTGTGTGTGTGTGTGTGTGTGTGTGTGTGTGTGTCACTGGGGATTGAAGCCCCCAGCGTTTCACCTATACTCCTAGCCATTTTTAAATTTTCAAAATAATTTTTAAAAATCTTAAATTTATTTTTAATTGGTGCATTGTAGTCATACATCTTAATGCTTGGCTTAGTGTTTGACTTTGGTATGTTGGTTTAAGTACATCATGTGCTTTAGAGAGTTTCCCTCTTTCCCCCTCCCATCTCCTCAGTTAGGTCACCTTATTTGCTCCTCTATAGACTCTCCTTCTTCATCTAGAGTTCCTCCTGTTACCTATTTCTCCCTAGCTTTCGCATATTAGGGAAAGCATTTGATTTCTTATTTTTTGTGACTGACTAATCTCACTTAGCATAATGTCCTCCAGTTCCATCCATTTCCCTGTAAATGATGTAATTGTGTTTTTCCCTATGACTCCTAGCCTTTTTTATTTTTGTGTTGCTAAGTTACTGAGGGTCTCACTAAGTTGCTGAGGGTGGCCTTGAACCTGTAATCCAGATGTCTCAGCCTCCTAAGTACTAGGACTATGGATGTGCACTACCACACCTGGCTTGACTATTAATTATTATTATTATTAATTCTTATTTTGCCATACTGGGGATTGAACCTAGGGGCATTCTACCTCTGAGCTTTACTCCCACCCCTATTCTTATTCTTTATTTTGAAACAGGGTCTCACTAAGTTGTAGAGGGCCTCACTAAGTTGCTAAGGCTGGCCGTGAACCTGGAATTCTCCTGTCTCAGCCTCCCAAGTACTGGGATTAGAGGTGTGCACCACCAGGGCTTACTTCCTGCTTCTCTTTTAAGTCATAGCATGTACCACACTACAGCAATTGCTTTACTTATCTGTCTCTCACTTGCTCCAAGATGTTGAAAAAAATTACAGTGACTTATTAAATTTCCGACTATCTGTCCATCAATAGATGAATGGACTACAAAATGATGGAAAATGCACACAGCGGAATTCTACTCAACAATAAAGAACAAAATTATGTCATTTGTAAGAAGATGGAAAGACCTGGAGAACATTATGTAAGTGATATTTGTTAAGCACATAAAGAGAAGGGATATATGTTTTCTTTAATACGCTCAAGCTAGAGAGTATTTGGGATACCAGAGGGACTCCAGATGATGGAGGAGATCCTCAGGGGAGCCGGGGAGGAAGGGTAGGAGAGGAAGAAGGCTGAGGTTCATTACTGGAAATGCTACCTGCACTATGTGTAAACATGTGAGTGTAACATTGTTAACCTGGACACTTGGTATTGGGAGGGAGGGAAATGGGGCAGCCAGGCTGGAGTGGGGGAGAGGATGGGGGCACCATGTACTGTGTAATGTATGCCATCGTCAACATGATATACATTATGATGTGAGACTATAATGCACCAAAAAATTAAAAAATATTCCCACCATGTCCTTCACTTAATAAGTGCTCATTAAGTAAGCATTAAGTAAATCAGTGAAAGTACTGCCTAATATATTTACTTAAAGCCTTTTAGAAAGTAGGCATGGTATGAAATGTAAAGAAAAAGTAATGTCATAGTCTAATACTATGAGAAAGCGAGAAGGAGGTGAGAAATAGAAAGGTCATCAATAGAAAAATAACATTTTTCTATGGCTAGTATATTCTTTTTTTTCTGGATATGAGCAAAAGTCTAGTGTGCCAACTGGGAAATCAAGAACAATCCAAATGTTACTAAAACTCATGTTGAGCCAGACGTGGTGGCGCACGCTTGTAATACCTGTGCTTGAGAGGCGGAGACAGGAGGATCACGCAGGTTCGAAGCCGGCCATGCTGGCTTAAGAGACCCTGTTTCCAAATAAAAATATATATATATAAAAAAAAATAGGTCTGGGAGTGTAGCCCAGAGGTAGAAGGGTTTCCAGGAACTCCAGTACCACATACACACAAAAAAAATCTCATGTTGAATTCAGTCCAATATAAGTATCCATCAGAGGATTAACAATTGCTAGACATTTATTATATGCAAATCACTGCTAAGTGTATAAGGAGACCACGATTTTCTGAGAGAGTATATACAAAAATAATCCTGAGCAAAGTGTAGTGATATACTTCTGTAATTCCAGCTACTTAGGAGGCTGAAGCAGGAGGATTGAAAGTTTGAGGCCAGTTTGGGAAGTTTAGGAAGATTTGGCTTAAAATAAAAATTAAAAGGGCTGGGATATAGATCAGGGGTAGAGCGCCCATGGGTTCATTTCCTAATACCACCAAAAAACACAAGCCAGAGCAAAGAAAAAAGACATACGGGGGCAGATTTGACAATCTTATTAGAGATTTGAACAACGCTCCTCTGATGGAGGGGGAGGGGAAAGATTCTCATTGGAATTAACCAAGTCAACAATTTATGGGAAGGGCACAAACTGTAAAAATCAGAAGTTACTTAATGTCAGAGAAAACAAAGAGTGGATTGAGTAATATCTATTGCTTGTCAGCTGGTTCTTTGCCCTGCAATGGCCCTAAACTTTGATAAGGAAGTGAGACTGTAGAAGGAAGTGTGCCGGACCCAGAGGGGAGCGATGAATTCTTGCTGAAGAAGGAAGGGAAGTGGAGCCACACAGGGAGAGAAAGGGGTACAGGTTGTTTTGATTATGGGCATAGCCTTTTCTTGAGTCTCTCCAATTCAAAGAACAGAGAAAGAAAAAAATACTATTATATAATGAAAGAGAGAGAGAGAGAGAGAGAGAGAGAGAGAGAGAGAGAGAGAGAGAGAGAGAGAGACGCAGAAACAATTTGCTCGCATAGGAATTATGGTTACAAAATGTTGATCCTGGGAACAGTTTAGTGATAATACAAATAAAAAGATGAAAGAGGCATGTTGTAAAGTCTAAGGGAGAGACAGAGGAAGAGATTACAGGACAGGTCAAAGGAGATGGAGTTAGAAATTTATTATTATTATTTTTAATACAAATCAAAATTTTACTCAAATATATGACACTTTTCCGAAGAGAAAACACATGGCAACTTTCCTTCCCGGGAGGGGAGTGGTCCTTGTCTACACAGTAACTTGGTGAAAATATGGCCTACTTCCAGGTGTGCCGCTTACAGATCTCTAATCACCCACTCTTTCCAAAACAGCTTAGGCTTGAAAATTTAAGACATGAGCTACAAAGGCATGCCGCCTAATTCCATGGGCCCACACCAATATTCTCACCTGACTGGATGTATTAGCACCAACATCCAAGCAAATCAGATGATGTCTCATTTGTGGACACACAAATACTGCAAGAAACCCCCACCCACCCACCCTCCAGAGAGTGCAACATGGAAACCAGCACCGCACAGAGCGATGCAGGAGTCCTGTCTCCCCTTCAGAGCTGAGTCCTCAGCCAGGACTCTGGACTGCAGACCGAGGCAAGAGGGTAAATCATGGGAGTTGGAGTCAAACCGCCTGGGTTCTGATCCTGACCCTGCCACATGCTGCATGGGAGAAGAGAAACCTCCAGAAGAGGGTCCCAGGAGTTCTTCGACAGAGAGAGGAATCCAGCTCAGGACAGAGGGATCCCTGGCATATGTGGTGAAATAGGGTTTCAGATGTGTCAGCAAAGGCAGAGATTTATTTAAGAAAGCAAGGAATACTCATTCAAAGGAGAATGCAGGCCATCTCCAGGGAGGGAGACAACATCTGGGGTTTGTAGCTCTTCCTTTTTTTCCCTGGAGTTCTACTTGAGCTACACCAGCTTTTTTGTTTGTTTGCTTGCTTGCTTGCTTGCTTGCTTTCTTGCTTGCTTGCTGGCTGGCTTAAAAAAAAAACAGGTTAATGAGGCTGGCCTCAAACCTGCAATCCTCCTGCCTCAGCCTCTCAAGTACTGGGATGACAGGCATGTGCCACCATGCCTGGCTATGGCTCTTCTGTTAAAGAAAACTTGGTAAGCGAAGGGTGTGGCACAACAAGTGAAGACAACGTCTGTCTGGTGATAAATCAAAAGACAGTTTATGGTGGTCTGGTCATTTCCCAGGTCCTTGACGTGGTCTCCATTGTCTGATCAATGGGTGTGCTGGAAAGTTCCCTATACAGGTTCCTCAAGATAGCCTATTTCTCTTGATTAAACTGCAATTGTGATGGTTAACCAACAGTGTACAAGGTTATTATCACAGGTAACTAGTTTGGGATTCACTTTAAGATTTACAGCTTTCCAAGAAATTGGGAGTGACAGACCCGGAAAAGTGCACAGAACTTCTGAATTAAAATTTTGCCTCCCTTTTCTTCCTTTGTCTTCTTTCTCCCTATTTCCTTTTCTTCTTCTACCCTACCTCAATACTAACTGCATGCGTTTGGGCAAGGTCTTGTTAACCTCTTAGATTCTCAGTTCCTTCACAGCAGTGGGAATTATAATATAGACCCTCAACAGTCATTCAAGGTTTACAGGTCAACACAGAGGAGGGGCCAGCCCACCTCTCAGGGCACAGGAGATGAGGAACATTGTCATCTTTCTTCAAAAGGCCTTTCTTCATTGGGGTGCTGGAGTTGGCTAGCAGTGGCTTGCCACAGCTATAACATCTCCAGATATTTTGTAAGCTGGTTATTAAAAATGATCACAATTGAAAATGCAATTATATAAAGTTGAATTTAAGTCACATTAAAAGTACAGTGAATAAGAACTCACAGCTTGTCACTTCCCAGTGGGCCTCATGTCCCTGCTACCTTGAGATGCTGTCCAGTGCATCATGCCAGGCACCTCCCTCCCTGCTCCATAGTCAGGAAGGTCACACTTGATGCTTGGCTTAGCCACGTTAGAAGCACTCACAGGGACAACGACAACCCTATACATCAAGATTCCCTCTGGGGACACGGTTATTAAACACTGAATTCCAGCACATCACGGAATCCATATTTCACCTCATTCCATTCTGTCTCAGCATCTTTCACCTCTCCTCTGTACAGGTTCTCTACAAACCCCCCTCAACCAAAAATGAAAGCAAAATGTATCATTCCTCTAGTTATATCTTTTCCCCTATATCTCCGTCGCCAAATTTATTGAAAATGTCTTATCTTTCCTTTGTTTTTTCTCTTTATTGGTAGTACTGAGGATTAAACTCAGGGGGTTTCTACCTCTGAGCTACACCCTATTTAATTTCTTGTTTAAAAATGGTCTCAAACAGCCAAGCGTGGTGGTGCACACTTGTAATCCCCACGCTTGGAGGGCAGAGACAGGAGGATCACGCAGGTTTGAAGCCAGCTGTGCTGGCTTAAAGAGACCCTATTTTTTTTTTTAAAAAGTATAAAATAGGTCTGGGAGTGTAGCCCAGAGGTAGAAGGGCTTCCAGGAACCCCAGTACCACTAAAAAAAAAAAAAAAGGTCTCAAACACTGGCCTCAAATCAGCGATGCTCCTGTCTCAGCTTCCCAAATTCTGTGTTTAAAGGCCTGCATCTGCATCACCACACCAGCTTGAAAATGTTTTATCAGTTTTTATGTCCAATACTTTTTTGTGTTCCACTTGCTAAGTTACTCATTTCACAAGCATCTGAGCGAATGCTAGGGGGCCAGCCCCACGTCAGGTAGTGGGGACCTAATGGAGCGAACACCTCCACCCTGCGGAGCTCAGTCACACTGCAGGCCAACTCCTGTCCCACACTGAGAGTCTCCACCCCTCTCCTAACTCCGTTTCTCTCCTTCTTTGCCTTCCATAAAAACATGTCAATTTCCCCATCTGCTTCTTCTTGCCCTCCGTGACCCCCCCATCGCAGGCCAAGGTTTCTCCACACTCTGTTTTTCCTCTTCCTTATCTTCAGCAATTCCATACATTACTATGATTTTTCTGTGCCATACTTTTAGTAAAGAAAAAAGAGAGGGAGGGAAAGCAGGAGGGAGAGAGGGAGGGAAAGGTGGAAAGAGGAAGGAAGGGAAAGAGACAAAGAGGAAGGCCTCATACTCATCTTCCTGCATCCTGAAAAAAAAACATTCAGTGAGGGAGGGCCCCTGGATCTCTTTCCACACCGGTGCTGTAAGAATTGGTACCAAGGAAGCCGGGCGTGGTGGCGCACACTTGTAATCTCAGTACTTGGGAGGCTGAGACAGGAGGATCGCACAGGTTCGAAGCCAGCCTCAGCTACTTAGTGAGGCTCTCAGCAACTTAGTGAGACCCTGTTTCCAAATAAAGTATAAAATAGGTGTGGGAGTATAGCCTGGAGGTAGAAAGCCCCTGAGTTCCACCCCGAGTACTACACACACACACACACACACACACACACACACACACAATTGGTACCAAGGAAGAGCAAGGAGAAGAGGGCAGGGAAAGGAGGCGCCTGCTTCAGGAGGCCTTAGTCTTCACTGGGCTCAGCTCATCATCTGCTGGAGTTAGAAATTAAATAAGGTAAAGCTAAAATAGAATAGCTAAGGATTTCCAGTGAAACTGTACAACATGTTCGTGTCTACAAGTTAAATTATGCCATTTGTCAGAAGACTAAACTTCTCCCACCAAACATCTCTCCCCTTTCTGTTAACAAAGTCTTCACTCAAGCATTGGTGATCAATGTGGATCGCCACCTCTTCATATTCCTCTTTGGTGAGTTTCCCCACAATACCTCTCACGTTTACCACCTGAATCTTGACCTGAAACTCAGCTACTCTAGTCCAGACTTACTTGACTCATACTCGGAACCTGTCATGACCTCCTCTCCTCCTCTCCAATACGCTTTCATCCATTCCCACTCACAGTTCTCAGGCTAATCCGTCCTCTAAGAAGCCACTGTGCTGAGTGTGGTGGCACACACCTGTAATCTCAGTATTTGGGAGGCTAAGACAGGAGAATCATAGGTTTGAGGCCAACCTCAGCAACTTAGCAAGACCTTCAGCAAGTTAGTGAGACCTGTATCAAAATAAAAAACAAAATAGGGCTGGGGGTGTGGCTTGGAGGTAGAATGCCCCTGGATTTAATCCCTAGTGCCAAAACAAACAAACAAACTACCCAGCCTCCTGGTTTTTATTTTTTTTGTGTTGTTGTTGTTGTTGTTGTTGTTGTTGTTGTTGTTGTTCAACACCATCTTTCACAAGGTGCCCATCCAGCCCTTTCCCATGGCTCCCCAGCTCTTACTCTCGGGCTAGAGTATTTACTCCTGTAAACTGTTCTTGCTCATTTGCGCCTCCTCAACTACCTTTTTAAGAAATACTGTTACTGGTCCATTACAGTCTCACATCATAATGCAGTTCACAGTGGTGGAGACATACATGCACACAGAACTTGGTGCCCATACATGTCTGCCCATACATGACACAGAGATTGGCACTGATATTCTCACAGACTTGCATAATGGCAGTGCAAGTAATTCCTTCACTTATCCCTCCCCCGCCCCTTTCCTCTAGACCACCTCCCTGGCTCCACTGCAGTTTCTCCTCTATCATCTGAAGTCCCCCTTGTACCTGGATGCCTCCCTGGCTTCCACGTCTGAGAGAAAACAAATGACCCTTCACTTTCTGTGACTGGCTAATCTCCCTTAACACAATGTTCTCCAAATCTATCCATTTTCCTGCAAATGACATTATTTTGCTCTTGATTGCGGAGTAGAATTCCATTGTGTGTATGTCTCATAATTTTGTAATCCATTCGTCTGTGGACGGACACCTAAGTTGGTTCTATAATTTGGCTATTGTGAATTGTGCTGCTATAAACATGAATATGCATATATTACTATGATTTTCTGATTTCAGTCCCTTTGAAAAAAATACTGCAAGTATTCTCATACTCATCTTCTCACTCAAAAATCCCACACATCTTCAAGGCTTGTCTTGTATGCTTCCCCCTGAGAAAACTTTACCAGCAAACCCCACCCAAAAGCCAAGTGTGGTGGTGCATGCTTGTAATCCCAGTACTTGGGAGGCTGAGATGGGAGAGTTACAGATTCACAGCCAGCCCATCTACTTAGTGAGGCCCTCTCCAGTACACACACACACACACACACACACACACACACACACACACAGTATTACACACACAGTATTACACACACAGTATTTTATACACACACACACACACACACACACACACACAAAGAGTATTTCTCTCTCTTTTTTTTTTTAACCTGCATAACACCCACAACTCTCTTAGAAGTCAACCCTTCAATTTTATCACTGAGATCAAGAGAGTTGGCCATCCTGCTACCAGTTAGTGGCAGCTCAAATTCAGGTGTCTTTGATTTAGTTTCCTTTAACTGTTTTATAGTGCCTCTCTTTACCAGTTTAAATATATGTTAGAGTTTAATCCTATTTTATCTTGCATTTTGCTTAATGTCTATAAATCATATAGTCTGATTAAATTATAAGCAGTTTAGAAATAACTCAGTATAAGGACCAAATTAGATTGTCAAACTCTTACTTTTAGGTATTCAAGTTAAGAGTAAAGAGTAGGCTGGGCATGTGAGGCAAGGCTGGTGCTGGGGCCGCCAAGGCCAGGTTCAGAACCTGCCAAAGATTTAGGCTGGTGCCGGGGCCAGCGAGGCCGGGATCAGAGCCTGCTGTGAGACAAGGCTGGTGCTGGGGCTTCCGAGGTTGGAATCAGAGCCAGCTGATGCGTTAGGCCAGTACCAGAGCCAGCGAGGCTGGAATTGAAGCCTGCCGCGAGGCAAGACCAGTGCTGAGGCCTCTGAGGCCAGGATCAGAGCCTGCCGAGGGGTTAGGCCAGTGCCAGGGCCATCGAGGCCGGGATTGGAGCCTGCTGTGAGGCAAGGCCGGTGCCAGGGCCTCTGAGGCCTGGATAGGAGCCTGCCGAGGGGTTAGACCGGTGCCGGGGCCAGCGAGGCCGGGATCGGAGCCTGCCTTGAGGTATGGCCGGTGCTGGGGCCTCCAAGGCCGGGATTGGAGGGGTGAGGTCTGTGCCGGGGCCAATAAGGCCAGGTTCAGAGCCTGCTGTGAGGCAAGGCCTCCACTGAGGCCTCCGAGGCAGGGATTAGCGCCAGCCAAGGGGTTAGGCCGGTGCTGGGGCCAGCAAGGTCGGGATTGGAGCCTGCTGTGAGGCAAGACTGGTGCTGGGACCTCCGAGGCTGGGATTGGACTCTGCCGAGGGGTAAGGCCGGTGCCAGGGCCAGCAAGGCCGGGATCGGAAACTGCCGTGAGCAAGGATGGAGCTGGGACTTGCGAGACCAGGATAGGAGCCTGCCGAGCGGTTAGGCCGGTGCCAAGGTCAGCGAGGCTGGGATTGGAGCCTGTCGTGAGGCTAGGCCGGTGCTGGGGCCTCTGAGGCTGGGAGTGGAGCCAGCCGAGGGGTTAGTTCTCTGTGGGGGCCAGCGAGGCCAGGATCGGGGCCTCCCATGAGGCAAAGCCAGTGTTGGAGCCAGCGAGGTCAGGATAAGAGTCCCCTGGGTGGCCAGGCCACTACTGGGGCTGTCAAGAGTGGGATCGGAACTTGCAATGCGGCATGCACATAGAAATAGCACAGAAAATAAAATTCAGATGCTTCCCCTAATTAGCAAGAACTAGGAGGAAAGGGGTAACAGGAGGAGGTCGAGTAGTAGAAAAGGCCCTTTTGAGAAGCAATTAAGGTGACCAATCAGAGGGAAGGGGATGGGGGAGGATGGAATCTCTTTAAAACTCATGAGGTGCATAAACAAATATATCAAAGATAATTACCAATTAAGCATGGGATCAAGGGAGGGGGAAGGAATGGGATGGGGATTACTGGATGATATGTGCTTGTGTATCCTCTCAAGTCTTGTATTCCATTCCAAAGTGATGTATGATATATATATATATATATATATATATATATATATATATATATATATATATGAGTAGGCCGGGCGTGGTGGTGTACACTTGTAATCCCCGCGCTTGGGAGGAGGAGACAGTAGGATCCCGCAGTTCGAAGCCAGCCTCACTGGCTCAAGAGACCCTGTTTCCAAATAAAATATAAAAAATATGACTGGGAGTGTAGCCCAGAGGTAGAAGTAGAAGGGTTCCATCCCCAGTACCACACACACAAAAAAAAAATAGAGTAAGGAGTAGAATAGGATTCAGATCTCTGTGGTGCCTGTCAATAGCCCCATACCTTCCTCAAATCTAAGCCCATGGAATAGACAGACCTGTTACTTTATGCTTTATAACTTTTTTTTTTTTTGGTGGTACTGGGGTTCCTAGAAGCCCTTCTACCTCCAGGCTACACTCCCAGACCTATTTTATACTTTTTTATTTGGAAACAGTGTCTCTTCAGCCAGGCGAGCAGCTGGCTTGGAACCTGTGCGATCCTCCTGTCTCTGCCTCCCAGGCGCGGTGATTACAAGCGTGTGCCACCACGCCCGGCTATGCTTTGTAACTTCTGAGGGCTGAGTATATAGCGTAGTGGTAGAGCACTTGCCTGGAATGTGTAAAGCCCTGGGTTTCATCCCAGCACTACATAAGAAAAAAAAAATCTAAATATGTGATTGGGATACTGTAGCCTTGTGTCTAGCATCAGCAGGTGTGTAACCTGCAGGGAAAGGAGGTCAGTCATCTGGACCCAAGCTAATCTGCAGAGCCCCTGTAACTTCTTTGAGGGCTGCAGTGCAAAGGGGAAAAGGAAGGGTGGGACTTCCTTTTTACTACACTACACAAATTTCTGGGAAGCCTGCAATAATGAGAACTTTAGGAAGAAAACTGTCACTACTGGAAGAAAAAAAAAAGATGAGACCGTGACACAGAAAAAGATGACCTTCATGAGGAGGAAGTAGAAAGAAAAAAGAGGAAGTAGCTGGAACAGAAAGAGACAAAAGGAAATTTGGCACAACAGGGTAGGTTTTGTTAATGCTGCACTTTTTTTTAAATAGAAGGTAGACAAATGAAATATTTTTAGATTGGGACTGCAGGAAAGAACAGAATGAATGCTTTAAAGAAACATTCTAAGAACAGAATTAGCATGTGTCCTCTTAAGAGTTATTTTCCTATTTTTGCCTCAATAAATATTAACCTGCTCTGTGTCCAAGCCTTGCTAGTTGCTAGGGATATGGAAATGAACATTGAATTCCTGATCTCAAAGAATGGTCAGTACAGCAGAAAGATGGGCAGGCAATTGCAGGAAAGGCTGCTGTCTTCTATGCACGGGTTGGTAATAGAGGCCAGAAGGGGAAGCTTTTAAGTCACACTGCGGAGGGTGGAGGAGCCAAGGAATATTTATAATGTTAATTATAGATATTTGGGAGGTGAGGTCTTACCATCTGTCAGGCAGTCTGCTAAGTGCTTTGTGTGGGTTGTGTCATTTGATCCTCACAATAAGGTAGGTATATCTTTATTATACTTCTTCAGGTGTGAAAGAAAGCGGAGACTTAGAGAAGTAATTTATCCAAGATTATACCTATGTGGTAAAGTGAAGGTTTCCCAAGGAAAAAGCCTGGGCTAAGTGTTGAAACAAACAAGAAAACAAATAAACCCCAATCAAAAAGCAAAAAGAGAAAAAGAAGAGGAGAGGATAATCTATGCAGAAATAAGAGCAGGAAAGAGACAAGTCAGCAACTGAGAGTGGCCAGCAATGGAAAAAAAGCCCAAGTTGTGCAATGCTGCTGGAGTATCTGGTGCGTGTGGAGGAGTAGAAAGGATTGAAGCTGGAATGATAGGCATGGTCAGACTACAGGGCGTCTACCATGTCCTATAAAGTGGGCTTTATCCAGATATTGCTGAAAGATGAAAGAGAACAATAATAATAATAATAATAATAATAATAATAATAATAGTGATATTGTGGTAGGCTGAATAATGATCTGCCAAAGATCCTCACATCTTGGAACATGTGAGTAAGCTGCCTTATGTGGCAAAAGGGACTTTGTGGTCATGATTAAGTAAGGACCTTTGGAAGGAGAGGTTATCCTGCATTATCTGAATGCACCAACAAGATCACTAGGGTCCTTTTAAGAGGCTGAAAAGAGGGTTGAAGTCAGAGAAGGAGATGTAGCAAAGGAAAGAGAGGTAAGAGAGAGACTAGAGCATACCATGGTGCTGACTTTGAATAATGAAGGCTGGAAGAGACTGGGAGTCAGGGTGATGTGTAACAGAAAGACAATGGATTTGGAGTCTAAAGGCTTGGTTCCATTTCTCATTTTGCTGTTCATTAACCATGAGACCTTACCTGAGCCTCAGTTCTTCTGTTTGTAAAATAAGAAAGATTAGTCCCTACCTCACGTGGTTCTTTTGAGGCACAAATGGTTGGTGGGTTAGTTTTCCCATCCTTTAAGATTTTAAGCAGGGGATTAAGACAAATGACAATAAAAAGGGAGATGATGAATGCGAAAGATATTTGAAAGCAAAATCTTCCATAGAAGAGTAAGATAGTCCTGCTCCTGATTATATTCTTCTGGCATAGAAAAAAGCATAGCCTAAAAAAGAAAGAACCCTTCTTTTGCCTAAGCTCCTTGAAAAAAATGCCTTTATAACGGGGTGTAGGAAAATTAAGAAAAGCTTTCCACATTCTGAAAATGTACACTAGTTAGAAAGGTAATTTGGGGGCGACACAAAGGAGCTAAGGTGCATGATGCCAAGTTACCATAGCAACGTGCTCTGCTACTTCATTCTTCCAGGTCCTGGGCCTGCCCCCAGATGGGATGATGAGCCTAGCAAACACCAGAACTAAGCCGCTCTACATGAAATTATTTTCTCCAAATGCGGGCAGGTGAGACATTCATACTTTCCCACAAATACTGTTTGAAGGAAAGAAGCCCTCTGAATATTCAGAAAACAGTCTCCTCTCTTCTCTTTAAATCAGAGTCAAGATCCCATATACCCATCACCAAGCCTGGCATGTGGTAAATACTCAGGAGATACTTGTGTAATGAGTGAATGATCAGAATTTACCTAGAAGTCCAAGGCTGGAACAGAACACCATGATTTATTAGTGTGAAGTGACTACTAAACTATATACCAGAAATCTCAGGAAAGAGATCTAAATTCATGTGCCACACGATTTGGTGTGTGTTCCAAGCCACATAGCATTTTTACACGTGGGTCTCTCTCCTTTCTTAAATATCTTCAGCCTGAAGCTAAATCCCCATCCAATACCCTGCTTGTTTTTGAGAGAACACAATGTCACTCTGGCATTGTTTTTCAACCTTGTTATGCTTCACATATTTTCAAACACCGTGGAGAACAATATGTAAAAACTGCTGCCTAATAGATGTGCCATCCTCCACCCTTCCGAGTTTTTGTCCTGCTGGTGATAGAGAAAGGAGCCGCATGGGGAAATAGTTTCCTTCTGAAAAACAGCAGAGGAAAACCTCCCTGGGGCCAGGAGGGCTGTTTTTGACATCATTCTTGTGGGATTGGAAAACCTCCCTCAATTCCGAGAGTCCAGTTCAGTCCTACCATGAAGGCAGGATTCAGATGGGGCTCAGAGGCCATTTTACGGTTTAGGAAATGGTCCATTCTATACCCTTTCCCTGGAATGTAACACCTTTATCATGGCCTTTTCATAAGACCACTTCTTGAAATAAACCTCTTCTGTTCCCCTAAAAAAGGGCTCAGAGTTGAAGATAAAGTTCCCATCTGTTTCCCTGGACCCCAATATTCTCACATTTTGACACAGCTCCTGGCCCTGCTCTCCTGAAAGACATTTCCTTCCTACAGTCTCCTCAGCCATTGTGTGAAAGTTCTTGGGTCCTAAGGAAAGCAGAGAGCCACCTTCAGCATCATCAGGAATGTGGAGCACTGCCTCAGACAAGAAGTGAGGGCCCCTGAGACCTCACTGAATCCTCACCAGGGGTCTGGAAGGCAAGCATTTTTTCTTGCTATGTAATCTTTGAGGAAATTGAGGCTCAGGGAGATCTTGTAATTAGTCAGTGGCTCAGCTGACTTAAACCGAGGTCTGACCAAGTCTATGCTTACGTCTAAAATAGCTAAAAACGGCCGAAGCAGCAGTAAATGGTTGCCAACACCACTCTACACCAGGGATTTGGGAAAGAGCGAAGAAAGAAAAATCTGGCTTGAACAATACCCTACGCACTTAGAAACCTTAATAAAGCTAATTTTAGACCTTAATCTTAGTAGCATATGTGTTGTGGTTGACAGCAGCAGGAAAGGACTGAGCAGGAAATACCAAGACTCAGATTCTGGCTAATGAGTAAGATTAACAGATACCAGGAGTGGCTCTGCTTCTGATGCGCTTTCCTTCTTTTCTCTTTTCATCCTTCCAAACCCATCTCTCTGGGAAAGCTTTCCTGACAACCCACTGGATCCCAGCCAGTCCCTTGCTTTATGTTCCCATTGCACTTGGCTGCATCTCAGTTATGCTTCTCCTCCTCCTCCCTCCTCCTCCTCCTTCTTCCTCCTTCTTCCTCCTCCTTCTCCTCTTCCTCCTCCACCTTCCTCCTCCCCCTCCCCCTCCTCCCAAACTGACTAGGGCACCTTGCAGCCAGCACTGTGTCTTAGTTATCTTTGAACACTTCCTGGTAAAGTGTTAAGTAAGTGTTGCTACTCAATAAATCCCAACCTTCTCTTAGACTTAGTTTTTCAGTTTTTAACCAGTATCCTTTTTTCCTACATCCTGATTTGGATGAGACCTGCATTCTTATTGGTTGTCCAGCATCCAAGCCCCTTCCTGTGTCTGGGGAAATTGCCATTTCATGAGACATGGTGGGAGGCCCAGTATGTCTTTTCCTTATGGAAGGTGGAAACAAGGCCAGACAGTTGTCCCCCTGTATCTCTAGCGGCTGAGCACAAGCATATGACCTAGTCTTTGCCCAGCTGATAGTCCTACCTGAGACCTTGAGTTTGAAGCATGTGACAAAAAAAACTGGGACAGTAGAACTTGTGCTCGTAACAGCACTGGTGTCCATAGCCCCTGGGAGCAGCAGGAGTATTTTAACCACATTGTTAAATAAATTTTACCCACGCTGTTTCTGTGAAGTGGTCTTACCTGTGGTTCTCTTGGTACCTGTACATTTTTCAAGCTTGATTCTCTGGACTTCCTGTCAATTTTGAGATCTTAATATCCCTCTAATAGACCCTGCTCTGATTAGGACAGCCAGAATTGGCTGCTATAATTTGCCATTGAGAGCCCTGACATATTTGGTAACTCTGTAGTGCTTGGCCCTAGAGTTTAGGAAACCAAAGTCCAACAAGTAACTTCTTTCTAATACAAACCCAAAGACAGATATAGGATTACCTGCAGGTCTGTTGTACACGAAACTTTTCACTTTTATGTTCACATTTCATCCTCATAACAACCTCAGCTATAGCAGGTGAGACAGGTGGTGAAATATAATTTTGAGAGAAGTAAAGTTCAATGAGTCTAAATGACTTCCCTGAGGTCCCCAAACTAGAAGCAGAATTCTTTAAATTTCACTCTAGCTAAACTTTTCATATCAAAATAATACTGAATGAGTAACCTGCTTTAACTTTTCAAAAAATCATCCAAAAGCTGAGCACAGTGACACATTTCTGCATGCTTAACATTGTCTTCTGAAAATTACTCTATTAGAATAAATGTTTATTAATAACACTGAGCCCAGTGTGGAGGCACATACCTATAATACTATACTTAGGAGGCTAAGACAGGAGGATCACAGGTTTGAGGATAGCCGCAGCAACCTAGTGAGACCCTGTTTCGAAACAAAAACATAAGAGCCGGGCATAATGGCACATGCCTGTAATTCCAATACTTGGAAGTCTGAGACAGGAGGATCACAGGTTCAAGACCAACCTCAGCAACTTAGTGAGACTCTCAGTAACCTAGCAAGACCTGGCTTCAAAACAAAACAAAAAATTAAAAAGGCTGGAGGTATAGCTTAGAGGTAGAATGCCTTTGGGTTCAATCCCCAGTACCAAACAAAACAAGACAAAAACATAGTGTTGGGGACGTAGCTCAGCGGTAGAATGCTCCTAGTTTCAATCCCTAGCACCACAAGAATAACAACAACAACAATAATAATTCTGTGCATAAGCAATATAATAATATTGTTATTAAAATCTAAGCCAGAGCCAAGCACAGAGGCACACACCTATAATCCCAACTTCTGTGGCGGCTGAAACAGAAGGATCTCAAGTTCAAGGCCAGGCTGGGAAATACAGTAAGACTTTGTCTCAAACAAAACAAAACACCTAAGCCAGACTGCACGGGACTAGCCCCTGGACCCCAGCTTGCTATGTGCCCGTGACGTGTAGTCAGTGTCCACCATACCCCACAGCTCCCACCTCCACACCTTGAGGGCTGCTTACCGAGAACACCTGAGACCCACTGCCCGAGAGCATGCTGGGCCCTGGTGCAAGAATGCCAGATTTAGTGCCTGAATGGTCCTTAAACAAGCAATGAAAGGAGATTTGGAGAGAAATCCCCTAGCTTTTTACCTGTTGATGATAATAACTCTGAGATATATTTCTCACTGTCTTCCCAAAGTCCCCAATGGGACTGAACTCCAGCAACCCTCAGAGGTGACCTGCTTGATAGTACACTTTCCTGGGTTCTTCTACACACACACACACACACACACACACACACACACCTTATACTTGACTACTTTTCTCAAGGGAAACCCAGGATAAGCGGGCGTGGTGCCACACGCTTGTAATCCCCATGCTTGGGAGGCTGAGACAGGAGGTCGCACGGTTCAAAGCCAGCCTCAGCTACTTAGTGAGGCTCTCAGCAACCTAGTGAGACCCTGCTTCCAAAAATAAAAGGTCTGGGAGTATAGTCCAGAGGTAGAAAGCCTCTGGGTTCCACCCCCAGTACCACAAAAAAAAAAAAAAAAAGGAAGAAAGAAAGAAAGAAAAAGAAACCCAGGATAAGGCACCAAATAACTTTGGGAAAATTAATGAGACAAGCGCCTATAAAATGAAGATAATATTGCCTGCCTCAAAGAGACAAGTTTGGGAAGCAACTTATCCAATTCCTTACACACAGCACAGTGCTGGCCATTGTTATGTGTGCAGCACTTTTTGGTTTTTAGAGAGCTCTGCTCACCCACACATTGTTTCACTTCTTGCTTCTCTACCAGAGGAGCTGGTCTCTGGCTACCCGACTTCCTGCCTCAGTCTAGGTCAGATGCTGTTCTTTATTCCAGTCCTGCTTTACTATTGGCGCGTCTCTGAAATGAACAAGCTTCTTCACACACTTGTGCACTTGTGACCCAACACCTGTCTCTTGATGTACATACTTCCTTCTCATATTGTTTTTTTTTGCAGTACTGGGATGGAACCCAGGGGCATTCTACTTCCGAGCTACACCCCCAGCCCTATTTTGTATTATTTATTTTGAAACAGGGTCTCACTGAGTTGCAAAGGGCCTCACTAAGTAGCTGAGGCTGTCCGCAAACTGCGAGTCTCCTGTCTCAGCCTCCCAAATGTTGGGATTTTAAGTGTGCACCACCATGCCTGGCTCTTCTCCTTACATTTTTATTCTGCCTATCAAGCCTCCACTCAGATTACCTGCACAAGGATTTCCCACTCCTCTCCCTTTCTTTTCTCTTCTGTACACACAAACATAATCTCTCTCTCTCTCTCTCTCTCTCTCTCTCTCTCTCTCTCTCTCTCTCTCTCTAGGAGTGCTCTTCACCTAACCCAGGTGCTGCCTTCTTTCACTGTTAATCAGCTAGAATTGTAAACATTTGCTTTCTTACCATCCTCCTAGATTGTAAGCAGAGGGACTATATCTTATTTCTGTATTTGGCGTGTGCACCCTAGTACCCATGTCCAAATATGTAAAATTAATTTTTAAAGTAAATGAATTTAAAAAACCTTTGAGCTGTCTCTCTTTTTTTCAGTTGAGGAAACAGACTCAAATTTAACTGGCTCCATTTAAGTTCATACAATCAATACATGTTAGATGAGAAACTCAAAACTCACAATTTGACTTCAAAGTTGAACATTTCTTCTACAGTATCATAGCTGTGAGGATTTTTTGTGCTAGAGAGGCTCATCATATTCTTTACATTATTTCATCCTCTTCTGAAAAAACAAACTCCAACCCCAACCTTGGAGGAGGGCAGTTTTCCATTCAGAATGGCCCAGGCCCCAGCTATGGTTGATTGGCTCAGGAGCAGACATTTGACCAAGGAAGAAACCGAGCCCAGCCATTCCACCTGAGAATCCACAGAGATAGAATTATCTGGCCATAGGCTCTGGTCCTGTAGGTGACAGAGAACAGGGAAACTAAGACTAATACTTTGGGACTTCTGTTTTGGGTCATGTCACCTAATATAAGCATTAAGAATATATCTACCATGAGAAAAAAAGACAAGGCACCATGGGATGTGTGTGTGTGTGTGTGTGTGTGTGTGAGAGAGAGAGAGAGAGAGAGAGAAATCTACTTTAGTTCTTGACAATTTCCCATTTTCTTTTCTGATGCTTTGTGAGGTCTAACAATTGAGTTCTATAAGAGATTCATATATATATATATATATATATATATATATATATATATATATACACTCAGCCAGATGTGGGTGTCACACAGTTGTAATCCCAGTATTTGGGAGGCTGAGACAGGAGGATCATAGGTTTGAGAACAGCCTCAGCATTGTAGTGAGACTCTCAGAAACCTGTCGAAACCCTGTTTCAAAACAAAAAATAATAAAAGGGCTGAGGGTGTAACTTGGAGATAGAATGCCCCTGGATTCAATCTCAAGTACCGCAAAAAATCCCTATTAAAGTAACTCAATTGTTTCTGTGTCTTGCAATTAGATAGTGTTATGGTATCCATTTACTGACATCTTTCTAACTGTGGCTTCTGTGTTCACAGTACAGGGAAGAGCCCACCTGCAATGAAGGTACCTGCCAACAGGTGTCGCAGGCTGCTTTCTCTGGAAGCAGACACTGAGGGAGTTATGATACCAGATAGTTTTTAGGGGTCAAGATGTGTGAAGAGAAGAGGCAGGAAGCAAGATGGTGCAGAGAAGGAAGTCCAACTGCACAGAGGGCCCGAGAAAGCCTCTGTACCAACAAGAGCTCTGGAGCACGGGTTGTCCTTCACGGGGTCCCAGGTCTGGATCGTTTTACCAGTGCCTAACTCCACCATTGCATAGACTGCCCTGGAGAATGCCTAATCATGGCAGGGTGGTTCTCACAGCTGAGACAGGCTCTGAAGGAACTCACAGCAAAAGACTATCTGTTGCCCACGGTCTCCATGACTGGACAGTATGTCCTACCCAAAAGGTGAATCTGGTTCATTGCTTCATCTATGACACCAGGTGATGAGTATGACTATGTTTTAAACAACCCAGTTGGTCATTATTGTCCTCAACTGAGGTCTGAAAGTTTGTGCTTTGCCATCAAATATCTGTTTTAAAAATAAAATCTTAAGCCGGGCGTGGTGGTGCACGCTTGTAATCCCCGCGCTTGGGAGGCAGAGACAGGAGGATCGCGCAGGTTCGAAGCCAGCTGTGTGCGCTGGCTTAGGAGACCCTGTTTCCAAATAAAAATGTAAAAATAGGTCTGGAAGTGTAGCCCGGAGGTAGAAGGGCTTCCAGGAACCCCAGTACCACCCAAAAAAAAAAAAAATCTTATCTCTTTTAGATTAGCTACGCATCATCATTACAGATTAAAATGGAACTAAAGAGCAAATGAAAGAATTTTAAGTGTTAGTATTTATACAATTTGGTACCTTCTCACTGCTCCTTAGGATTATTTTGTCTACTTAATATAACATGAGGCTTCTTCTACACATCTCCATTCAACCACGAATGCAGCCCAGTTATATGTGATGAAGAATAAGTCACATAAATGTCACATCTCTGACCCATTAGATCTCACTACTGTTATATAGCGTCTCCATCTCCATCTCTGTATTCCTTCAACATGCCAGGACATTCCTGTTTCATTGCTATATTAGTTTGCTGGTAACTTAACAGAAACTGATGGTCTCACAGTTTTCATAGGCTAGAAGTTCAGAATCGCTAGTTGCAAAGGCCATGCTTCCTCTGAAACCTGTAGGGCACATCCTTCCTTATCTCCTCCTAGATTTTGATTGTGGCTATCAATTCTTGGCATTCCTTGACTTGCAGTGGCATCATTCTGATCCCTCCTGCCATCACATGGCATTCTCAGTGGGTGCTTTGTGTCCTTTTATAAAAAACACAGGTCATATTGGATCAAGGTCCATCCTAATGAACTTGCCATAACTTGATTACATATGCAAAGACCCCATTCCTGAATAAAGATTAGAACTTCAGCATACCTTTTAGGGAATCACAATTCCACCCACAACAATTGCTTTTACAGTTCTTTCTTCTGCCTAGAATGCTCTTTTCCCAGATGTCTATACTGTCCACTTTCTCCATTTCTTCTGGCCTTTGTGCAGATGTCACTTTCTCAATGTGACCTTTCTTATTTACCTTATCTGAAATTGCAACATCTGTTCCCTTGCATTTTCCAGTTACCTTCCCTGCTTAGTTTTTCTCTTCAGCACTTGTAATTACTATATTGTATGTTGTATTTCACTTCTTTATGTTGCTTTTATTGCCTTCCAGGAAGGCAGAGATTTTTTATGGCATGTTCAGTGTTCTATTGCCAGCATTTAGAACAGAGCCTGGCACAAGGAATACTTGTTCAATGTGTACATGAATTTCCATGTCCAGAGCCATTTACTGGGTGTGTTCAGAGCTTGTGGACTTCTATACTTCAGCAAAGATCAGAGTCCCTAGAGATTTTCTTCCATAACCACAGGTTTTAACTCCCTAAACACAAAGCCATATGTCTCAGTTCCCCATACAAAAGAGTTAGAAGAGGAAATTGACCTCAGCCCCAAAGATGTGATTGTCTCAACTCTGACCCACCAAGCATATTTGAAGAAAGAACAAGGCATTTCTCCCCTATCTGGTCTTTGATTTCTGTATTTTTTCATCCTCTTCATCTATAAAATAGAACAGGAGAAAAAAATTAGGGTGAGGACATTTCTGTTTGCCAAAATTATCTTTTCCAGTCCTAACATTTTTGTCTACCTGATGGTTCTTCCATCTTTTCAGGATTCCTTGCCTCTCCTTTTAGGTTGATCTACCATTTTGTAGGATCTAGTATTCTAAAGGCCATTGGTCTAGTAGCAACCGTACTCATGTGGCTACTTTGGGATTCTGATATGACCTTTAGGAATGTAAAAATTTCAGCTTATGAGCCAGGCGTGGTGGCGCACGCTTGTAATCCCCGCGCTTGGGAGGCAGAGACAGGAGGATCGCGCAGGTTCGAAGCCAGCCACACGCACTGGCTTAGGAGACCCTGTTTCCAAATAAAAATGTAAAAATAGGTCTGGGAGTGTAGCCTGGAGGTAGAAGGGCTTCCAGGAACCCCAGTACCACCAAAAAAAAAAAATTTCAGCTTATGAATTTTTTCAGCTTATGAAAAATTTTAGTTTATAAAACCAGCTTGTGATAGTTAACTTTATGTATAAACTTGGCTGGACTATGGTGCCCAGGTATTTAGTCAAACATTCCAGATGTTTCTGTGAGTATTTTGGATGAGAATAACATTAATAGCAGTGGACTTTAACTGAAGCTGATTGCCGTTCATAATGTACATGGGCTTCATCTAGTCAGTTGAAGACCTGAAGAGAACAAAAGACTCACCTCCCCTGAGGAAGAGGGAATTCTTCCAGAAGAAGGCCTTTTGACCTGAATTGCAACATTAGCCTTTCTTGGACTGACAGCCTGACAGCCCACCCTGCAGGCTGTGGAGTTGAATCCTCAATAAGTACATGAGTCGATTCCTTAAAAACAAATCTCTCTCTCTCTCTCTCTCTCTCTCTCTCTCTCTCTCTCTCTCTCTCTCTCTCTCTCTCGTTACCAGCATTTCATACAGAACTAAATTTTTTAAACAGTAAGGAAGCCAAACTTCATAGTGTTTTTTGACAAAAGGTTGACATTTTCTGCTTCCTATGAAAAAACAAAACTCAGGCAGCACCATTTCCCTGATCCTCAGGCTCACTCATAAAACTGAGAGGTTTTGTGGACAGTAGGTTTTACAAAGGATGTAGAAGAGACAGTTCCAGAAAATAAAGGAACTCTGGTTTATTACTAACAGACCATGTTAGCCCCAGAAAAGGCAGTGTAGGAAAATATTCACTTTCTCCAATAATCACAAAGCCAAGAAAGAGATTTACTGAGTTGGAACAGAAGGGAAGGAAGATAATGACTTTCTTGGCCTCCAAAATAACTTCAGATGAGGATCTTAATTGAAAAATAGAACGGTTTCCTTTATCTAGCTTTGCCATGGACTAGCTGTGTGACCTTCAACAAGACACTTCCTCTCTGGGCCTTCACTTTTTCACTATTAAAAGGAGGCATTTGAGTTAGACAGTCTCTCTTTTAACCATGCCAATCTATGTCACCCTCAGCTCTAAGCTGAATGGAGGTAGACCACCTCTTCTTTACCTGTCTACGCAAAACCTAGCCTAGGTCTATCGCATCATAGCACCTTGCAAACAATGGATGCTCATTAATAGTGGCACTGAATGAATGAAAAAAACGTAACTACCTAGATAACTTTTGTGAATGGAGGCCAAGAAATTAAGGAATCTTATCCTGGATAAGCATATGAGAGATTTTTGTTTTTTTACTGTACTGGGGATGGAACCCAGGGGCATTCTACCTCCGAGCTACACCCCAAACCCTATTGTTTTCAGTCTTTTTATTTTTGAAACAGGATCTCACTGAGTTGCAATGTGCCTCGCTAAGTAGCTGAGGCTGTCTTTGAACTGCAGTCCTCCTGTCTCAACCTCCCAAATGCCGGGATTATAAACGTTTGCCACCACGCCCGGCTGAGAGTTGTTTTAAATCAACTTGAAATTCATGTTATAATCACAAAGCTATTTCCTGAGATTTGTTTATACATCCAGAGCATTACTCATGAGGTACCAAGTTCCTTAAAACAACTCTGCCTCAGAGGGTCCCACCATTTTGATAAGGAGACGGGAAATGTTGTATTCTGTGTAAATACAACAGAAAGAATTGTCTTCAGAGCTTGGTCCACGGTCTTCATGCCTATGGTCTCCTGGGTCCCGAGGCTTGTGGGCAGAGCTGAGAGACAGAGCACCAGCTGAGCAGCCTCTTTCGGTCCCAACTCTTCTGCTCCATCACTCTGAGGCTTTTTCTCTGTCTGGAGCTGACCAAAAGCTCAGCAGCAGGGTCCTCATTGGCCATCCTGCCTATCCCCTGGAACCACAGGCAGGTAAGAAATCACTGTCCTCTGCTCTTCTCTCCTGTCCCAGATTCTCCAGTTAAGTCAGCCTTTTGCCTGGTTCAAGCAGAGAACTGCTCTGTATCAGCCAACTCTCTGCAAGTCAGCTGACTAATGACCTTCTATCTTCATTACAAAATAACCTAGAAAAGTTTGAGTGTATGGAGAATCCCTCTGAGTCATGTCTCGGAAAAACCTCTACAAGTCATTTGATTTGATTTTATAAAGGCCTTTGGCTTTGAGATCAGAGGAGCTGCCTCCTCATTCTTAAAAAAAAGTCGAATGCGGCTCTGGACCAGGGGAAGACAGATGTGCCTCGAGTTCCCACTGCATTGTTTGGGGACAGCGGATGTTGGGCATGTCACTTCCTTTCAGAGATTTGGTCATCTTCCCTGTAAAGAGAGAACTGTGCAATACTGTAGGTGTACCCCCTGCCATGGAGTGGTTCTAAAAATTAAATGAGATCATTTATGTGATAGTATCTGGTATTACACACATGTAAATTTCTTTATTATCAGATTACAGCTTCCATGAGTCATTTCAGATATCAATTTTTGACATAGCTGTCCTTTACATAACCCTACCATCAACGATTTCTCCTTTTCCTTTCCTTGTTTTTTGGAGGAGTTACAATGATGGTCTCATGCACACCTCCCTATGCACTACTCCTGGAACTTACTTTTAACATCTTTCTGGCTCCCTTTTCCCTTCCCAGTTAAGCCTACCATCTCTTACTCTCTCCGTGTCAGTAATTATTCAGGAAGGCTTCTTTCAGCCCACACTATTACATGCACAGCTACATATCCAACAGTGGCATAGTTAATGTTTGATCTAGTCATTGTCATAGGTAGAAGCACAAGTAGTGATACACTAAGATTCAAGAGTCATGGGTTTCACAATTAGCACTGCTATTTGTTGACCAGAGGAGTTCAGGCCATTTCAGTTCAAGAAACTTTTTCAGGTTAGGCAATTGGAGGATAATGTCCATTGGGCAGAAACTAAAAATTTTGTAAGTCATAAAGATACGTAAAACGTCTAGCTAAAAACAGTGTTCTGTAAAGTGGCATACACACATAATTAACATGGGAACATTGTAGACAGAAACCTTAATCAGCCTTTGAAGAGTATAGAAGGCACCATTCCAGAGGTAATATCTGAGCCAGGCCTTGACTAGGATCATATAAGTCCAAGGAGACCAGATAGAGGGAGGAACATAAAGACGCACGGAATATCTGAAGGAAGAAATGACAAGAGTTTGGTATGACCAGACTATGGGATACCTAGTACGGAGAATAGGAGATGACGCTCATTGAAAGGTTAGGCTTAAGTTATATAGGGCCCAGTGTGCCAGTCTTCTTTTTTTCTTTTTTTGCAGTACTGGGGATGGAACCCAGCAGCATCCTACCTCTGAACTACACCCCCAGTCCTTTTTTTTTTTTATTCTTTGTTTTGAAACAGAGTCTCTCTTAGTGCCAATCTTAAATGTTTGGGATTTATTCTTTCCAGCTCTTCTCAACTGTAGTTCTACAAACAAACAAAGAAACCCTAATCACGTAAGACATACATTATACAAATAAATTTCTCTCTTGTACACCTAGAATGATACTATGTGCCATCCTAGAGAGAACTGAGAGAAAAGTCACTCAAATAATTTTCTGTCAGGCTCAATGTTCGCATAGAAGCCCAGTTGAGAGGGGCTGCCAGGCAATGGCAAGCCACTAAACATTTATAAAGAGCAAGTGACATCTTCATGTGCTTTAGAAACACCAGTCTGGCAGTAATGAGTAGATCGCTTTAGAAAGAGTACAGTCAGAGGGTAAAAGATGAGCTAAAATTGGTGAGTGATGACCAGGAGTTAAAGTAGTGAGAGTAGCAATGGGAAGAAGTGACAGCCCAGAGATCCTTAGGAAGAATGTAGTGCTTTAATGCTGGCTCCCCAGCTCCAATCTGGAGTCACCAGCAATAGGCTGGAGCCTTCCTAAAGAGGGCAAGGACTGCCGAGCGTCATGGTCCATGCCTACAGGAGGCTGAGGCAGGAAGAACACAGCTTCCAGGCCAGCCTGAGCAACTTAGTGAGGCCCTCAACAATTTAGTAAGACCTTGTTCCAAATTTTTTTTAAAAAAATGAATAAATAAAAAGAGCTGGGGGTCTAGATTGGAGGTAGAATGCCCCTGGCTTCAATCCCCAGTACCACCCACACACAAAAACAAAAAGGGCAAGAAATGCTGCAGCCACAACTCACTATCAGGGTGGGGTAGGCTGCTACTGAGCTGGACTTTATCATGCCTCTAGAGAACTCTGCACGCCCTGATAGCCTCAGGTTATGACTTTTCTTTTCTCTACACCCCCTCACCCTCCTGGGCATATTGGTTCAGTTTTCACAAATGACCTTCAGCCTAATTTCACTCTTCAGCTTCACATTTCCCTGCTGGGACAGACCTGAACTTAGGACTGCCTGGCTGGGCTCCTGACTCTTTCCTTCCCTAGCCCCACCCGTTCTTCCAGGAGGCTGGATTGTCTCCCCTCTGAGTGTTCCATTCCGGCTCCAGTCGTCCTGAAGCTGAGTTAGCGTGGCCAGCTCTGGGCCTGCTCAATCCCAGCCTCCTCCCCCTGTCTCAGAGGCTGTGTGCAGAGGTTTCACCATGCCCAATACCTAAACCCACCCACATTTCGACAAGACATAACCACACCTCGTCTGGGACCCATTTCCTCATTTGTAATATGAGGGGGTTACACTAGGTGACTTTAAAGTAGCTCCCTTCCAACACTAACATCCTGTGTTTCTAAGTAGGCCAACTGTAAAAGAAGTCTGCATTGGCACAGAACAATTGAGGCTGGGAGCGAGTGAGTCAGACTCAGCAAAAATGTCAAGCTAGCTGTGAAGCCAGGAGATTAGACTGCAGTGTGCCCCTGGGCAGACAGCAGCTAGAGACTCCAGCCAGAGATTAGCCTACCCAGACAGCTGTGTGGACAAGATGACTGATGCCACACCCAGCTCAGTTAGTCACAATGATGTTCAAGGAATTAACAACATCACTTGGTCCAAAGGACCACATTCATTCATGGCCTGAAGCTACTTAGCATGGTGATTATAATTTGACCTTTTTCTTATGGTTTGGGCTGGTGATTTAGGATTCAATAGTCTCCTACTAGTATTTTGCCTATATCCTTGAGCTTATCATCTAGTGGGTATTCCTTGAGGATGGAGAACTCCTAAGATTTCCTGAAATCCTTTTGGATGTTTCTTGAGGTATGTGAAAGAAAACGCTAAGTCCTTGTGTGGGCTTCTGAGTCAGTGTGGTGGTGCACACCTGTAATCTCAATACTTGGGAGGCTGAGACAGGAGGATTTCAGGTTCACAGCTAGCCTCCACATATCTTATTGTGAGGCCCTCCACATAGTAACGAGACCCTCCCTATTTTAAAATACAAAATGAAATAGGGCTGGAGTGTATCTCAGAAGCAGAATGCCCCTGGTTGTTCAATCCCTAGTACAAGAAAGGAAAAATAAATTGTGGGAGTTTGGAAAAGTCCTCTTTCAAATGGGTCATAGGAGGAACTCTAGATGAAAAAGGAAATCATATAGAGGAGCAAACAAGACAACCTAAATGAGGGGATGGGAGGGGGGAAGAAGGAAATTCTCTAAAACACACAATGTACTTAAACATATCGAAGTCAACCACTAAGCCAAGCAAGGGAAGGAGGGATGGGGAGGGAATGGGGTTGGAATTGGGCAGGGGCTTAATGGGTGATGATGTGTACATGTATGTCCACACAAGTTTTTTACGCCAATATGATACATGAATATAATGCACCAATAAAAAATTTTAAAAATACATTTAAAAAGTCCTCTCTCTGAGCTTTGGGTTTCCTTCTGTGAAATGGGATCATAATACCAGCCTTGCAGAGTTATGGCCCAGACTGTAGCATCTACTACACAAAAGCCTCTTAAAGAAGGAGTTCTCCCTCACAGCAACCGATTGTCTTCGTCTCTTGGGATCTCTTCAGGATCTTTCTCCTGCTCTTCTCTGGCTTTTTCCTCTCTTCCCTGCTTAGGCCTGCAAGGTTCCTGCCAGTCCACACAAGTTCCTACTTAATTCCAGAACTCTAGCTTGATGAGTCAGCACTAGTGCTTCCTGGAGCTAGGGGCTTTTCCTTCTCTTTTTCTCATCTGAGCTGAGCAATCATAGGCCAAGAAGAACCTTGGTCAGAAGATGAGATCATAGCCGGGCGTGGTGGCACACGCTTGTAATCCCCGCGCTTGGGAGGCTGAGACAGGAGGATCACACAGGTTCGAAGCCAGCCTCAGCTACTTAGTGAGGCTCTCAGCAACTTAGTGAGACCCTATTTCCAAATAAAAAATGTAAAAAAGGTCTGGGAGTATAGCCCGGAGGAAGAAAGCCTCTGGGTTCCACCCCCAGTACCACAAATAAATAAATAAATAAATAAATAAATAAATAAATAAATAAAACAAATAAAAGTGGCATAAAAAAAGAAGAAGATGAGATCATAGCTGAAGGCACCAAGAACTTCATTGTCTCAGTTCCAAGGTCCATTCTAGGAAGATTTAAACCCCAGTGCTATGACTCTCTGCAGGGCCAGAGACTCTAAAGTCACGAGCCCTGAAGGGGTGAGAGGGATATAGTCAGGATGTCTTCAAGCTGCTGGGCACAGGAATTAGCTGCACAACATATGTCTGGCTGGCTCGGGCTAAAATTTTTTCTTCCTGGTTCTGCCTTCAAGGGGATGCTATTGTCAGGGTATAGTACACACAGGGACATACAGCCCCCCACAGACATGTAGATATTTTTACAGGGCTTTGCAGGACATTTAGATCTACCCTCTATTTTACAGATGGAAAAATTGAGGCTGAGGGGAGAGAAATGCTTTGCTCAGATCCGTTACAGAGAAAAAGCCAGAACTTCGTCTAAATGCAGGACTCTGAACTTTACATTTCCAACTGTTTCCATTATTCCATGATAAAATAATGATTGCTAAAATTCAACCCATTGTAGGTACTCATTAAATTTGACAGTTGAAGCTAGGCATGGTGGCAAATGCCTGTAATACCAGTAGTTGGGAGGCTGAGACAGGAGGATCACAGGGTCCAAATCAGCCTTAGCAACTTAGTGAGACTATCAACAGCCTAGCAAGACTCTGAGCAAGCTAGCAAGATCCTGTTTCAAAACAAAAAATAAAAAAGGGCTGGAGTGTAGCTCAGCGGCAGAATGCCCCTGATGAGAGTGGGCAATTCCCAATCCTGGAAAAAAAAAATTGAATGTTGAATCAAAAGTGTAGGGAATGGTCTTAAAGAATATTGCTAAGAACACTCAGTCCTTAAATATTTATTGGGTCCCAGAAAAAGGAGGGTCAAAGTATGGAGGGTATTAATGCACAGGTCCCATTTTGTGGGCAATGTTAAGCCATTAGAGATTTTGGACAAGAGGACTGACATGATTAATTTTGAAGAGACTGTACTGATAGCAAAGGGAAGGACGATTGTTAGATGGCAGGTAAGATGCCTGAGGACTTTATGGGACTTTTAGAATAGCCCTGGAAAGAGATGATTGATGGAGATCTAAAGAATGGCAGTGACAGTAAAGGTGAAGTGGAGGAAGGAAAGGCAAAGGCTATTCCTATATGCAGACAGGGGGACCTGGTAGTCAGTAGAGATCTAGAAACTTGCCTAAGAGCACAGAAATAGTGAGTACTAAGTACCTGTCAGTGGAAAGACAGGTGGGGCTAAGTAGAACAGATCCATTACAGAGAAAAGGTGGGGACCAAGCACAACTTCTCAGGGCCCTAAACTTCTGCCTCTGGTCCCAGGCTAACCCGGCAGCCTTCACTCATGACAGGGCAATCGTTTGATGGCTACAGCCCTGGGCTGACCATGGGCTGCTAACAGTAACTGTAAGTCTCCAGTAGTCATTTAAATTCTGACTGTGCAATAAACCAAGGGCATCTCTTTCCCCAGAAATTAAAACAAAGGTGATTGGTTATGACACAGATAAGCAATCTTGTTAGAAGTATTAGCTATTTAGAGGCATTTAATTAAGGGCAAAAGTTATTTTTTCTACATTTTTAAGTTGCTTTTTTAAAAAATGGTGCACTCTAATTATAGACCATAATGAGGTTCAAAGTGCTAGAAACATACATGTGCATAGAACTTGGTGTGTTTCCCCTGGAGTGCTCTCTCCACCTCCCCACACATATTACTGAAATCATTATTGATAATTTCGTATATAAGCATAGCGTTAACTATTTCCTTCATTAAGTCTCCCCTTTTGCCTCCCTGCCGTAAGCTCCTTCTACGATTCTACTAGTATCCCTCCTCCTTTATCTCAAGCCATTTTTCTTTCCCGATTTCTCTTTAGCTTCTACATATGAACGAAAACATATTGAAGGGCAAAAATTCCTAAAAGATTAAACCTGCTTGTTTCTCCATCTTGCCTGGATAACTAAAAATTCCTGGTAAAAAGGCAAGTGTCATCTGCCACTAGCTCTAGGGGTTGTATATGATAACAGTAACACAGAATTTGATGTCAGGTGGTTCTGGATGTTAAGTCCCAGATGAGTATTCACTATATCTAAATTACTAAATCTCCTTTAAGATTCTCAGCCATATAAAGGGAATACAGGAGTACCTCTGTAAGAATCATTGTCCTAATGGTCTATTTTAAGTGTTCAACATGATGCTGGACACACAGCAAGTGCTCCATCAGGGCCAGCTATTGTTACTTTCAATGCCTCCACTGAATTATTTTGTGGCATGGCATATAAAACTTATTTTTTTCGGGTCTGGGGGTGGAACCCAGGGGCATTCGACCTCTGAGCTATACCTCCTGCCCTATTTTTTATTCTTTATTTTGAAACCGGATCTCACTGAGTTGCAGAAGGCCTCACTAAGTAGCCGAGGCTGTCCATGAACCACGATCCTCCAGTCTCAGCCTCCCGAATGCTGGGATTACAAGCGTGCGCCACCATGTCCGGCTGTGGCATGGCATATAAATAAAAGATTCTTTTTCTAAGTATAAAAATTGTTATAACCAATGTTTTTAAAGCCTTTATTTGGATATTGTGTCTTAGCCAAATTTTAAAGATTCATGGATGTGTTGGGACAAAAGGATATTTGATATATCTATATACGAATTGCATAAGTATGCACTTAAAGTATTTGTTTTGTTTTTCAAAAATTCTGTGTTTAAAACATGATTTTACTGTCCTTTTTCTGGGTGACTTCAAGTTAAGTCTATTTAACCATTTTGAGTTAAGTCTATTAAACCATATTAATAATAATTAATTTAATTATTTTGAGGTACTGAAAATTTAACCTATGGGCATTCTACCTCTGAGCTACACCCCAGCTCTATTTTTATACTTTATTTTGAAACAGGGTCTCACTAAGTTGTGGAGGGCCTCATTAAGTAGCTGAGACTAGTTGCAAACCTGCGATCCTCCTGTCTCAGCCTTCCAATACTAGGATTAGAAGCATGCACCACCAAGCCTATTTAACCATTTTAGATTTATGCACACTCTCTGTGAAATAAGTGGGCACACGCTTATAATCCTAGCATTTGGGAGGCTGAGACAGGAGGATTGAGGTTCACAGACAGCCTCAGCTACTTAGTGAGGCCCTTTATAACTCAGTAAGACCCTGTTTCAAAATGAAGAATAAAAAATAGGACTAGGGATGTAGCTTGAAGGTAGAATGCCTCTGGGTTCCAACACCAGTGCCACAAAAAAAAAAAAAGTGGGCATAGAGTATATAGATTTTAACGGTCCTGTAAGTTCTAAAATAAATACACATTTATTTTGCACTCCAATTTCATATTGCATATTTATAGCAGTAACTCATAACCCTGTTATTTCTAAAGAAGCTTTAAAACCTTTCATGATTATTAAGGATTATTGCCAAAACTATGACTGCCTGCCATCCAATATTGTGATGTAGGTATTTTATCTAGCAGGTTGAAAATGTAGAGCTGACCTAGAACATCTGGAAAGATATTTATAGCTGACAAGAGGAAAACTGGAACTAAAATTTGAGTCCCTTTGCACTTGCTGGTCCTTACGAAAGTTTTTTTTTTCTTTAATCTTTCTCATCTGTTTACTTGTATTGTCAAATTTTCTCTCTGAGAGCAGTTTTGGTGGTGAGTTTATCAGTCTGGCAATGTATTGGGAAGGTTGGAAAAGGCCATCTTTATGAGTAAACCTCTCAAGTCTGGCTCCAGCCTGCTCTCCCAACCCTTTCTATAACTTGCTCCCAAGCCTTCTAATACAATCACATTGACCTTGGTTGTTTCCTCGGGTCCTGTGCGTTCTCTGCTCTTATGTTTTACTAATGCTGCTCTCTCCCTGGGAACACTTCTCTTCATTCTCACTGCCAACATCTGTATGTCTAAATCCTCTCCATCCTTTAAGGCTTAGTGGGAAAGGATTGGAATGAATGTCTCCCTCTGCTGATCTCCAAAGATATTTTTTTGCATGTATTTGTCTTAGGCCATTTCGTGTTGTTAAGGCAAAATATGTGAGACTGGGTACTTTATAAAGGAAAGAGATTTATTTAGAGGTTTATTTAGCTTTTAGTTCTAGATATTCAAGATCAGGGGTCCAGCATCTTTTTGGTTACAGTGAGGGCCTCATGGTAGATGGTGTCACAATGGTGTGTGTGCACAAGAGGAGAGTGGTGCACGCGGAATAGGGATTCAGAAAAGTGCCCATCCTCCTGGAAACTAATCTAGTCCCCAGACTTCATTCACTCACAAGAGACAGCATTAATCCTTTTATGAGGGTGAAACCCCTATGTCCTAGTTACCTCCCACTACCTCCCCTCCTTAAAACTACCGTCACACCAGGACTAAGCTTTCAGCACATGAACTTGTGGGGGGACAAACCATATCTAAGTCATACCACTACCTTTTATATAGTCCTCAGAATTGTCGAGTGGTTAGGGACAGAAGACCTGCCTGCAGCCATACCAACTGAGCTCAGATCCCTAGAGCTCAATAGCTTTATAATTTTATGCAAGTTTAAAATGGGCCTGATAGAAGTATCTTTTAGTATTTTTTGTTATATTTAAATGAAACAATAAATGTGAGACACTTAGAATAGTTCCCATAGTGAATGTTTACTATATGACTCTTAATTTATTTGACAGACATAACATTCCTGTCTTATGGTCCTTCCTAGACTCTACATTACCTTGAGACAGGATTTATGCCTCTTCTTCTTTTTCTGAGGGGAGGGTGCTGGGGATGAACCCAGGGGCATTCTTTCCCAAGCCACACACCCTCATCCTTTAGTTTTTATTTTGAAACAGGGTCCTAACAAGTTGCTGAGGGTCTTGGAAAATTGCAGAGACTGGTCTTGAACCTATGATCCTCCTGTCTCAGTCTCCCAAGTACTGGGATTACAAGTATGTGCCACCACACCCGGCTGCTTCTTCATTTTTTTTTTTTTTAGCCCCTTTTGGGCCTAGAACATAGCACACAAAACTTGTTATCTAACAGATTTTAGAAAACTTAAGTCCAAGTTCTCTCCCTCTCTTAACTTTCAATATTCATAAGGTGACTTTAACTATGAAATAAGCGTTCATGAGCTGGGCATGGTGGCACATGCTTGCAATCCCAGCATTTGGGAGGATCACGAGGTTCGAGGACAGCCTCAGCTACTTAGTGAGGCCCTTTGCAACGCAGTAAGACCTTGTGTCAAAATAAAGAATAAAAAATGGGGCTGGGTTTTTAGAGTAGAATGCTCTAGGTTCCATCCCCAGTGCCTCAAAAAAGAAAAAAAAAAAAAAGAGTTCATGAATTAAAGCAGATTGTCACCTGGGTGTGCGGGTGCACGCTTGTAATCCTAGCATTTGGGAGGCTGAGACTGAGGATCGCGGTTCGTGGACAGCCTCAGCTACTTAGTGAGGCCCTCCACAACTCAGTGAGACCCGGTTTCAAAATAAAGAATAAAAAATAGGGCAGGAGGTATAGCTCAGAGGTAAAATGCCTCTGGGTTCCATCCTCAGACCCGCAAAAAAAAAAAAAAGCAGATTGTCATAACTAAATGTCAAATTGGAATTAGACCAAATGGTCTATAATTAGTTGATGCTCCAGTCCAGGACTCTGGACTCTTGGTCCGAGGGCTGCTCCACAGTTCCAAGCTGCTAGACTATATTGCCTTTGCTTCCCACATCTATGGGTCAGCCTGACTCCGACTGGCCACGCACAATGATGACCATTGCTCAGTTCACTCTGCAGGAAGCCTCACCCATGATCCAGGGCCAAATTGGTGAACAAACATGTACTAGTGGAAAACATTTTGTGTCAGCCCTACAGGACAAAGTTCAGTTGTAGTCAAGTTTTCAGGTCAATTCAGATCTATTTCTGAAATGTTTTCCACAGATATTTCTTATATCTTTGCAGAGATACTTCTTTGGTCTGTGTTCATGGATTTATGCCAAATAGCAGTTTACCCAATACTGTGATTCGTTTATTTGTTTTCTATACACTGTTTGACTTTTCCCATATTTGGCCTTGGCTGAGGACTCTCAGCATGGGCCTTACATGGCTAGTCAGAGTTGTTAGTTTTTCTTTAATCTTAACACAAAAAATAAAAAGAGTCAAAGGCCAGTTCTAATAATAAACTAGTCATTTTCTTCTGAGTGAGTATTAACTTCAATTTAATTCTCCTCCATGAATTTCACAGCATTAATGTTAAAGCATAATTCAGGTCAAGTAGAATATCATCAGCTCCTGGTGTGTCCTTAATAGTACCTAGTTCATGAGGAAGAGCCATGCAAAGTAGCACAGGCCCACAGAAATGGGCCTGGAGAAATTAGGCCAGACAGGCTCAAAGAAACTGAAGTATAAGCTGCTGTCCTTCTCACCCACAGAGGCATCTCTCATCTCATGTCTAGCCTCAGACACAGGGTAAATAGGCACAAGCCTATAGCATAGAAGGGGCTGGAAATCAAAAGCTGGTTCTTCGGCCCACTTCTTAGGTGTGGTGTTCATGTATCTACAGTAACATTACGTTGGTAGGAATTTGCTCCAGAGACTTCTGTCCAGACCTTTAGTAACTCATTCATTCTTAAATGTTTATTAGAATTACTATGTGCAGGAACTAGAGGGAAAAAACCCGAGTAGGACACAGAGACTTGTCTGGTAGGAAGACCAAAATAGGCAGATGGTTACATCTCTGTGTTTGACAAGTGTCATGACAGAGCTCTACCCAGGAGGCTGCCAGAGAGGTAGGAGGTGACTCCAGGGAATTTCACAGGAAACCACGAGGCTAGAGCATGCATGGTGTGTACCTCCCTGAGGACAAGTAAGGCAAGGGATGACAGCACTGAGTGCAGATACCTCTGACAGGGTGAACGCTGTCAGCTGGCTAGTAGCTATGAACAGAATGGAGTGATCTCCCTTCATAGTGTAAAAGTCAACACAAAGCTGAGCCCACAAGCTGAGAACTGACAGGGAAGTAAGTGAAAAGGGACAGGAAAAGAGAACCTGGGCCACGGCCCAGGAGGGGCTGATGCAGGCTCTCGGCTGCTGAAGGACCAGTTTAGGGCCCCCAGGCCAGTGATGAGAAGGTTGCTAAAAGGTGAGCAAATGCCAAGCAAAGGCTCCTATTTGGTGTTTGAGGGGGGAACAGGCACTGATTTTAAGTCTTACAAGCAAGAGGGAAGCCATAAATTAAACCTGAATTAATATGGCTTATGTAATTAAAATAGGCAAAGCATGTGTTTGGCTTTAGGATTAGGAAGACTGCTGAGTTCCAGAATTCTAATCATTCCAGCACTGCACTGTACCCCCAAAGAACATAGGCTCTTTCTTTTCTCTTATTTACTTACTGTTTGTGGTATTAGGGGTTGAACTCAGAAGCATTTGACCTCCGAGCTATACCCCCAACCTATTTTTATTTTTATTTTGAAAGAGGGTCTTGCTAGGTTGATGAGAGTCTCACTAGTTACTGAAGCTGTCCTCGAACCTGCAGTCCTCCTGTCTCAACCTCCCAAGTACTGAGATCATAAGCACGTGCCACCATACCTGACTTGCTTTTACTTTTATTTAGAGAACCTCCATACCCTCTTCTTTGCCGTTCAAGGCTTGGCACAAGTATACCCTCCCTCTGATGGCTCAACTATTGGGTCTCCTGCTCCAAGCTCCCACACGATCCCTGTCAATAGATTAGCACTCATTCCACTGTGTTATTCTTATTTACTTTTTCCCCCTGGCACTGGGAATTGAGCCCAGGGGCATTCTACCATTGAGCTACACTCCCAGACCTTTTTTTTAATTTAATTTTTTTTTTATAAGTGGAACATATTGAGAGTGGTGTACATTTACATTGTGCTTCTTGCCCTTTCCCTTCCCTTTCCCTCCCCCCCAATAGAGAGTGCCCAGGTTAATCATGTTGTATTTATGCTATTACACATATTCGTATGTAGCTCCTCCATTGAACAACCTCAGCTTTCTTCCTTTCCTATCCTTCCATTCAAGCTTTGCTGAGATTTTCTCTCCATCATCTGGAATCCCTCTGGTATTACGACTACTCCCTAGCTTGAACATATTAGAGAAAACATATGTCCCTTCCCTTTCTGTGCTTGACTAATCTCACTTAACATAATGTTCTCTAGTTCTTTCCATCTTCTTTTTTTTTTTTTAGATTTATTTTTTTTTAAATTGGTGCACTGTATTCATACATCATAGTGGGATACATACTTTTGTAGACATACATGCACACATTGCCCAGTCAGCCCCCACCCGATCCCCACCCCATTCTCTCCCTATCCCTCCCTCCCATGCTTGGCTTAGTGATTGACATCTAGTATTATAGCAATTTATCAAAAATTAAAAATGATAATCTCACATAACAGTTTCATTTGTCTGATACCAAGCTTTTGATGACTTAAAGATAACATTTCAATATTTTTTTTTGCTTTCCTTCTTACCAGAGAATCTATTTTTTCTATTTTTTAGGTGAAACTATCATATATTTATATATTTATTTTTCAGAAAAAAAATCTATCCTAATATGGAATATGGACTGTAGGTACCCACAACGATCTTGAAAAAGAACAAAGCTAGAAGATGTATATTTTCTGATTTCAAACCATATAAAGCTACAATAATTGAAACAGTGTAGTACTATTCTAAAGGCAGATATATAAACCATTGGAGTTAAATAAAAGCCTAGAGCTAAATTCTTCCCTATATTGTCAAGTTATTTTTGACAAGGTTTCCATGAACATTTGGTGGTGGGAATAATAATCTTTTAACTAAATATTGTTGAAAAATAATAATTACATGGAAAAGAATAAAATTGGACCCTTACCTAATCCCATATACAAATATTAACTCAAAATAGATAAAAGACCTAAATATAAATCTTAAGACTATAAACTTTTAGGAGAAAATCTGGGTCATAAAACCTCACAACATTGAAATTGGCAGTGATTTCTTGGTTATGATTTCAATGGCACAGGCAACAGAAGAGTATACAAACTCCCTAAAAAAATAAAAAAACATATTGTATATCCAAAGACAATGTAAACAGAGTTAACAGTTACTAATAGAATGGGATAAAATATTTCCAAATGCTATATCTGAAGGTATATTAATATTCCAACTAGAAATCCTAAAAATTAACAACAATAAAGGCAAACAATACCCTTTACAGATAGGTAAAAGACTAACATAAATAATGAATCTCCACAGATAACCAATCTTAGTTGTCTGTTGGATGGAAAATCTTGTTTCTCTAGTTCTGATGTGTGTTACCTATTTCTTCTTTGTAGTTAATCTCTTTGAGTATTTTCTCTAGTGCTGGTTTTGAAGACATAAATTCCTTCGGTTTCTGTTTGTCATGGAAGCTTCTTATTTCTCCATCTAATTTGATAGAAAGTTTTGCTGGGTAGGAAATTTTTGGCTGGAAGTTGTTTTCTTTCAAAATTGGGAATATGTTACTCCAAGCCCTTCTGGCTCTCATAACTTGGTTTGGGAAGTCTGGAGTGATTCTAATTGGTTTGCCTCTGAATGTCACTTGGCCCTTTGCTTTTGTTGCCTTTAAGATTCTCTGCTTGGCTTCCACATTGGTCATTTTGACAATTATGTGGCGTGGGGATCCTCTTCTCCGATCCTGTCTAAAGGGAGTTCTATACGTTTCCTGGACCTGCGTATCGACCTCTTGCTCTATGTCTGGAATATTTTCTGCTATTACTTCCTTGAAGAGATTGTTGATCCCTTTGGTTTCACTTTCTTTTCCCTCCTCTATTCCAATTATTCTTAGGTTAGCTCTCTTAAAATGGGCCCATATTTCTTCAATATCAGATTCCTGCTGTCGGATATTTTTTCCTAGATTAGAAACTATGTGTTCATTTTTGGAATGATCATCTTCTAAGAGTGAGATTCTGTTCTCCATGTGTTCTAATCGGTTGTTTGTGCTTTGAATTGAGGCCTTTACTTCATTAATTGCATCCTTTATCTCTTTTTGGCTCTCTCTGAGTTCTTTTCAAAGCACCTCTATTATTTCTACAGTTATTTTCCTGATTTTATCTTCTAGAAATCTCTGATTTTCTGTTTTATCGGGTTCTGATGTTGTGGGGTTGTGAGCATTCATTGCTCCAGTGTTATTCCTCTTTCCCATGATTTCGGAAGTTTGTGCCTTCTCTGGGTTCTTCCCTTGGGTCACTATGACTTCGCTTAAGGTGCTCTGGATCTCGAGTCAGTAGTATCTCAGACCCCACTACTCCTTTACTGTGTTGTATCACAGAGTCTCCGACCCAGAGAGTCGATAGAGGCTGCTTTAGACTATGGGGGGTGCCAGGTTGCACGTTCTCCTATGGTGTGATATCACTGCCACCACCCCTCTCCCACTGGGTCAAGTCCCAGTGAGTACAGTACTGGGATTTCTCCGCTGTGGCCCACAATTTGACTCACTGTTCTTGAGTGCGCAGATGTAGCTGTACTGAATTCGGTGAATCCGGTGCTGTTGCCACCGGTGGCAATATGGCGCCGCTGCTACGCCCTCGGCTATGGGGCTGGCGTTTTTTTTTCTTGGTTTTGATTTCCACTCTGAATCCCTGCAGCGTGTGCTGAGCTCAGCCACTGGGAGCTTTAGATGCCCTGTGCGCCGAGAAATCCCACCTGGCTGTTCCGCAGCGGCTCCCCTCGGCTTGCTGTGGCCATCCCGTGAATTCGCCGGTGCCGCCTGCAGTATGGCACTGCTGCCGCGTCCTCGGGCGTGAAGCCGCGTCCTCGGGCGTGAGGATCTCCTCTGTGGCTCTGTTCTCAGTCCGCTTTCTCTCTGGAGCCTGGTGATTTTTTTTGTTTCTCTGGTGATGTTGTTTTCTGGCTTTGAAAGGCACTGATTTTGTGGTAATGGAGATTTGTTGTTAGCGGGGCTCTTAAGCCCCGCTTTTCTCGGTCGCCATCTTCCCGGAAGTCCTCTTTCCATCTTCTTGCAAATGCTAATATTTTATTTTTCTTTATAGCTGAATAGAATTCCATTGTGTATATTTCCCATAATTTTGCAATCTACTCATCTGTTGATGGAGATCTTGGTTGGTTCCATATTTTGGCTATTACAAATTGTGCTGCTATGAACATAGGTATGCATATGTTGCTGTATTTCTCTGACTTCAACCCCTTTGGAAAGATACCCAGGAGTGGTATAGCTGGATCATATGGTGGATCTATTCCCACCTTTCTTAGGAATCTCCACACAGATCTCCATAGTGGTTGAACTAGTTTGCACTCCCAACAACAGTGTAAAGAGTTCCTCTTTCCCCACATCCTCGCCAGCAATTGTTGTTTGATTTCTTCATGTTTGCCACTCTGATTGGGGTTAGATGGAATCTCAGCATAGTTTTGATTTGCATCTCCCTGATGGCTAGTGATGTTGAACATCTTTTCATGTATCTATTGGCCATTTGTATCTCTTCTTTTGTGAAATGTCTATTCATTTCAGTTGCCCATTTCTTGATTGGGTTGTTTGTTTTGCTAGTGTAGAGTCTTTTGATCTCTTTGTATATTCTGGATATTAGCCCCCTATCAGAGTGGTGGCACTCCCAGCCCTTTTTATATTTATATTTTAATTTTGAAACAAGGTCTCACTAAGTTACTATGTATTAGCCTTGAACCCGAGATCATCCTGTCACAGCCTCCCACGTACTGAAATTACAGGTGTGTCCTACTGTGCCTGGCCTATTTACTTTTTTTTAATCCCCCCCTCCTCTAGGCTGTGAGGAGGCAAAAACTGCTTTTCATCTCCATATCCCCAGGACTTAGTAGCTGCCAATACATTTCTGTGAATGGATGGATGGGTCATTTATGGGTCAATTGATCAAATGGATGACTGGATGATTAATCTCATTCATTAAAAGTCTGCAATCTCCTCACAGATACAGACCTCAGCAAGTGGGTATACAAGAGAAAAAATGCTGCACATATTTTAAAGCTGTGGAAAACCACGGATAAAAAGCAAGTGCTTCAGACCAATTCAAGCCTCCTTGGAATTTTGTAGCTTTATGTTGCTGTTTGTATAAGCACTAAAATTTTAGGCCAGGATTTACTTAGTAGGCAGGTTTCAAAAAATGCAGAAGGAGAAGCAATCTAATCGACAAAGTTCAAACCAGGAGCCAGGAGGTCTAGTCTCTCTTCCTGATCCCCCTCCAACTTCCTGATTATGTAACCTAGATGAGTCTCTTATCTCCACAGACTTTCCAGTGTCTGGCTTCCAATCTTTCCCTTTTATACCCATCCTCTACTCAGTTATCGTTCTTAAAAAACAAATTATTCATCTTGGCTTTCTTTTTATTTTTTATTTTTTTGCTTTGAACCCTCCCTTGTTGTCTCCAGAGCAAAGTCCTAATTCCTTTGCAGGCAAGTAAGGGCTTTTGTGTATTTCTTGGGGCTGACTTTCCTGATTCATGTTTCTTAAAAACAGTTACTCCATGGTCCTGTTCCCCTAAGCAAGCTTTTCCGTCTTTGTGCTTTTTCTACATGCCGTCGCGGGTATCAAAACAACTCGCCACACTTGCTCCACCTGGTAAGCTCTTATTTGTTCTCTTTTTTAAAGACCCAGTCAAAGGAGCCAAAGAATTGCTTTCTCAGTAAGTTCTCCTTTAACTCCTTCAGATATCTGAGTACCTCCTCCACTCTGCTCTCATAGCACTTTCTCTTGTTTATCTCAGATCACTCATAACCCTGATGGAAACTATTTGTCCACTCATCCATCTTAGTTGCAAAATGCTGAGTTCCTTTAGACCAGAGGTCATTATTGCTAGCACTAAGGAGGTTCTTCGATACACACTGGTAGAAAACAAAATCAAATTAGTTCTATTGAATTTTACACCTGTTTTCTCTCTAACTGTAATCATCATTCATCTCCCCAGCTCTCCTTTACTAAAAATGGGTTGACTACTAAACAAAGGGCAGTTATTCTGTACCCTTTACATCTGGTAACATCATTTAATTCCTGTCTCAGCATTGAAAAGCAGGCATTACTATTACTGTTACTTTATAGATAAGGATCCCGAGTCTCAAACGAGGTATGTTTCCCAAGTCACAGTTAGTAGATGGTAGAGCTGGATTTAAACAGAATCCTCTCAAACTCCAAAGCTCATGACCTTTCCACAATACCACTTTGCTCCCCCAAAGGTCTGCATCTGGTAGGTTCTCATTTGGTTATTTAACTGCTCTGAACTGCATTGATAGGATTGAGGAGGTCAGGCTCATCGCAACTTGTCGCTGAGGCCTGGATGTCACACAGCTCATCCATGAAAGCCCAGACAACCAGTATCTAAATGTGGGTGCACATGAAGACAAAGCCCGGATCCTCCTCCTGGCAGGAGGCTGTGCCTTTTGCACACGGAATCAACACCCCATTTCCTGGTAAGGGATGGAGCCCTCGTCACAGAGGCCCTCTCGCAGTTCGTGGTTTGTCCTGATGTCCAGCCCAGAAACTGTCTACCCCTTGGCTCCCTGAAGTATGAGACATCACTGGCTTCTGGGATGTTTTTCTAGTCACTGAGCCCTCAAGGTGAAAGGTCTGTGGGATGGAAGTTTACCCAACCTGGACTGGTGTCAGGCAGGCCCACAGAACAGTCGGGGCTTCTTCCTTACATCTAGCTCCTCAGCATGATGCCTTCTCTTCGAGAGAGGAGGTCTTCTAGCCCCACTGTCCAGCTGACATGGAGCAGAAATCCCTTTGCAGAGCTGCCTGCAGGCTGGAGACTGTACAGAGCCCTGCGAAGTTTCCTCTTCTGCCTTTGCTTTTTCACAGCTGCTAGGAAACTTCAGTTTGCATGGAGAAGAAAGGCTCATGAAAGGATGCATGCACTTGTTCTGAAAAATGTCTCCTAAGAACAGGGGAGAGAACCAGAAGGGAAAACAAATATTTACATACTTGTGAATACCTATTATATGCCAGCCACTCAAGACACACCTTCTCATTTAATCATCTCTATAATTATTTTTCTCACTTTAAAAATGTGCAAACTGAGCTGTGCATGATGATACAGGCCTGTAATCTCAGTACTTGGGAGACTGAGAATTGCAGGTTCAAGACCAGGCTTAGCAATCTAGTAAGATCCTTTTTCAAATCAAATAATAATAATAATAAAATGGGCTGGGGAATGTAGATTAGAAGTAGAATGCCCCTTTACTCTCCAAAAAAGATGAGAAAACCTTCTAAACACAATAGCTTATTTCCTTTCATTAAAGAAAAGATATTGCAAAACCTTTGACCTTAGTTCTGAGATCAGTGACTGGAGCCCAGCATGAGAGTGAGGTAGAATATAGTTGAAAAAATCAAAAAAGTTATATTGACTTTTACATCTGCTGTCTCCCCGAGACAACTATCCATCTCTTTATCTCTGCATGAAACTAAATAATAAATACCGGGGAGTTAAGCATGAGGGTGAGGTAGGACATAGCCAGACAGGTCTGCTCACTGTCCAGAATGGTGAAACCTTGCCCTGGGTGCTCCTATTGCAACCAGGAATTGGATCTGGAACCCAAACCGAGCTTTCTACTACTGGTAAAAGGAAGCAGTTGGAGTTTATTTTTATTTTTATTATTTTTTACAGAGCTTTAACTAAGAGTTTGAATACATTTGCATGTGTTTTAGTTCTATTATTTATGTGTGAGCTCTTGCCTTGATTTTCTCTGTAAAGGTGGAATGAAAATTGGTAATCTCCTATTTTAGACTTCTTATAAGCATTAAATGAAAACTTTAAATGATTTTGTGGGCTGAGGAGGCCCACAGAGCCTGGCCTGCTCATAAATGAGCTGTCTCTTACCCATTGCTCTTTTATGGAGCTCCAACCATGATTGGCTAACACCCCATCCTCTGGGTTAGTCTTTCTCCCACCCCCATCAAGCTAAATGAAGAGCACCTTGGTAAAGAGAAAGAAGCATAGACTAGGAGTTCAGTGGCTTGGCTTTGAGTCCTAATGTTGTCAGTCACTGGCTCTAAGATATTTAAATAAAGCAATAGGCCTCAGTTTCCTCATCTGTTGAATAGGGATAGGATATTCATTCTTAACCTCCTTTATGATCACCTGAATATTAAATAAATGGATGAATACGCTAACACTTTGTCAATTCTAATGGGCTATACTAATGCGAGTAACTCATCCAGCAACGTTTTTTAACCACCTGCCATGTGTCAGGTAGGCAGGGCCCAAAGACAATAACATATGGTCCCCATTGAACTCACAGTCTGATGAGACAGACAAGCAAACATAATTACAACACAGTCTGGTATGTACTCTACTGGGGGAGGAGAGAATGCTCAAAGCACAGAGGTAGGGCACTGTTTTTGTTAGCTATGGCTGCAAAGTAAATGAACCCAAAAGTTTGCAACTTAAAACAGCCAGCACTCTCTCCTTTCTTCTGAGGGTCAGGTATCGGAGAATGGCTTCATTTGATAGTGGCCTTTCAAGCTTCTCGAAAGACTTGACTAGAAATGGAGAATTTGTTTCCAACCTCATTCACGTGGCTGTTGGCAGAAGGTTTGAGTTCCTCACCGTGTGGCTTCTCAAGACATGGCTTTCACCCAGTGCAAGTCTAAGAGAGCACCCAAAAAGGAAGTCATGCATTTTTCTTAATCTCAAAACTGACTACCATCACTTCTACCATTTTCTACTGGTCCTGCAAATCAACCCTGGTATAATGTGGGAGGAGACAACGCAAGGATGTGAATACCAGGAGGTGGGGATCACCTTGATGCTTACTACCACAGCTACCAAACACACAGAGAGCAAGAGCCAGGGAAAGTCTTATGAAGCCTGGTGCATTGTTACTGCTTCCTGCAGTTTCTGCTGGGTACTAACCTAGAAGAACTTTTTAAAGAATTCAGATTATTCTGCTATTAAATGGAAGTACCACCCATGATAAGGCAGAACAAGCCTAGAGCTGTGTAGAAGCAGCAGTGACTCTGCTAGAGGGTCTCCTGAGCACTGCACCCTGGTATGGTCAGCCCCCACTAATGCCCACATGGCCCTTAAGTCTACAGCCCACCTGGAGATGACCACCAAGACCTAACATTGTACTGCGACCATGTGTTTGATCCGTGGTTTTCTTATCTAAACAATGAGAGCCGGACTCCTTCTCAAAGGCTATTTCTGTCTTGCATATTGTAGGAGACATGACTCCCCTCCCCACCAGTGCCATCATCTCCTTGTAGGGAAGACCACACGTTTGCATGCAGCAGGTTGTAAGAGCCCATTTTCTGCTGTCTCCTAACTATATTGTAAGTTTCTGGACACTCCTCATGGTGTCTCTGCTTCTAACAAAGGACCTAGAACATAGTTGATTTAAATGTTTCCTGGATAAACAAACACATAACTGGTGAATAAATGAAATGGTGATGATGATTATAACCTAATGAAAACCTAGAATCTCATCAGCATTATTAAATTGACAACAGTAATTCCTTTTACTTGTTTTGTGCTTTGACCTTCCATGGGCAGCATCTCCTTAGGGCCCTTTTTCTCTTCCTAAGCCCTCTGCCCACAGAACCAGGATGGAATATTTGGAATCGAGGTGAGCAGACCTGCAAACACACGGGCAGACTTTGACGCGGCTTGTTTCAGGCTGCCTGCTGGCCCATCACCGTTCTGTTTACACATATTGCCACATTACCCTCCTCGATTGCAATATACTTTCATAACATGAGGCAATGCCTGGCCTATAGCTTTGTTTGTACAGGTTACATTTGTGATTAGCTTCCTCTAAGACATCACCCATCTTTGGCAGGGGTGTAGGGGATGTTAATACATCATTGGCTGTAGCATTTCCCTGGATCCTATTGTTAAGTGGGAGATCTATAGGAAGCCTCCTCCAGCTGCTCTTACAGAGGGAGAGATCCCTTCCACATGTCCCCACAAATGCCTCTACTAAAACCTTCGATTGTTCTATCTTTCCTTTATTTTCTGCCTTACTCTTAAGAAGAAATACAGTATAGTTCTAGAGAGCACGGGTTTTGTAGTAAGAGATGGATTTTCATCATCCTGGTTCTGCTGTGTGTATGTGTGTGTGTGTGTGTGTTGCACCTCCAAGATATATTACAGACTTTTAAATTTTTTATTAGTGTCTCGCTAAGTTGGTGAGAGTCTCACCTTGCTGAGACTATCCTTGCATCTGTGATCTTCCTGTCTCAGCCTCCCAAGTACTGGTATTACAGGCACCATCACACCTGGCTCTGGTTCTGCTTCTTATTAGCTATTTATCTTGAACGAATAACTTCCTCAAACCTTAATTTTCTAATTTTTAAACCAGGAATAGTAATAGTACCTACTTTGCAGTGTTATTGTGAGGTTTGAGCACTGCATAGAGCTTAGAACACCTGACAGCTACCAAATTAAACTATTGTTTGATGTGTCCACAGCTCACACCAAGGATGTGGGTCGAGAGAGGCTGCAAGTGAATTTTCACCACTGTCATCATTCTGTTGGAAAGAGAAAGAAATTCAGACTTAATGAACACTGGACTAAGAGCTTTACTTACCTGAATTCATGAAATGTTTAGAAAGATCCCAACTTAACAGGAAAAACTCAGGAGATGAAGGAACTTGCCCCATGTCACACAGCCAGGGTGGGAAGAAGGTCTGTCCGACTCATGTTCTTTTCCTGTTCTCTAGCAGAACAGTCTGTGGCCTGCTGGAACATTTAATTGTCCCTCTCAGGGTTAAATTCATGCATTTACCTTGATATTTCTATCTCAGCCATTCTTTCTCACACTTAGAACGACAACTGCTGTGCACATTTAGTCCTTACCTTTCTCCTACTTCCTTTACTAGCCCCAAGATATTCTTGCTTCTGATTTTCTTTTCCACTTAATACCACCCCCAACATGCACATCCCTGACTGAGTCTGGTTTCCTGACAAACTTTTTGCCCATCCCTAGGCCAATCGCTCCACCAGTTCCATTTCTGTGGTCTTGGCTTATTCCGTGTCTGGGACTGTCTGTGCTGGCCTCAGCAGGATTGTATCAGAGGCCCAGTCCCTGGCTGGCTCAGCTGCACATCAAGCTGGGGCTAACAGAGACTATGAGGGAGCCAGAGGGGCTGATAGAGTCAGGAAAACAGCTGCCCTGCAGGGGAGGACAGTGTGCCTGGGGAGGCCTCCGAGGCAGCTGAGAAGTCAGGAATACTGTTAGGGCAGCTGGGAGGGAGATCTCAGTGGAGCAAAGGCTGTAAGGACTTGACCCTGGCACAGGCTGAATAGTAGGCTTTAAACAGGTATTGTGTCAGGAGAAACTCAGTTCCAAAAGGATCCTAAAGTGGGGCAAGATTAAGGATTTGGGGGCAGGCCCAATTTCATTCTATTTGTAATAATAAATAATTAGATTATTACAGAAATTCTTTTCTTTTTTCTTTATCTCTTTAGCATGCAGAATGGATGATGTAGACTGCCTTTCCGACTCAGAAGTTGCATTAAAATCCTTTGGATAACATTAAGTCACACATACACCTTAATACAATAATAATGGGAGACTTCACTCCTTTCACACCACTAGACCAATCTTCAAATGAATCCATTGAACTTTTATCACCTCCTCTCAGACCCATCTCCAAATACAGTCATATCAGGGGCTTGAGTTTCAGCATATGAATTTGGGGAAGGGGAGTCACAATTTAGTGCATAGCCGTCTCTTAAATTTTCTCTTAAATTTTACATTCTGGATCTTTTCTGTGTAGCCAAGGAGATTTCTTCTATTTAACTGGCTTATATCCCTTTTTTTTTTCTTTATCCATTCTAGTATTCATCCTACCTATTGTTTTATTTGGTTTTACTATTATATTTTCCAATTTCATTTTTTACTTGTAATTTTCCCCTTGTCATAACAGTTATTCACTCTTTTTTCCTACCAGCCCACTACAATATCTCCATGCATCTTCCTAAGGATGATGCTATTTACAATTTTTAAATGTTCTTTTTAAAATTATCTCCTCTGGGATCCACTTTCAGCTTATCCATCTCAGTCCTTTTCTTTCTAGCTGTTGATTTTCCCCAAGTATCTGGCAACTCTTGGTTTCCCATCCTTATCTACATTAGAAGGATAGGCTAAGTAGTAGGTATATTGCTCAAGTATGTAACCTTGGTTTTGAACATCTGTCTCTCTACAGGCTCCTCTGATGAATGGAGGGTCAGTCTGGACTCCAAGTAGGACATTTTGTCTGGAAGACTTCCCCGTAAGATGCATGCAGCAGGCAGGGCGGCAGGCTTGGGAACCACCTTCCTCCTCTGCCTTCTCCTGGCTCACCCCAATGCCAAAGTAAGAAGCCTTTGTTTGATGAGGCTGTAGCCGACAGCCCAGGCAGCGGGGCCTATTCTTTTTCCTCTTACTGTCTGTGAACCAGGTGTCTAGGGTTACTTCCAGTCCTGCTCCCTTTTTCTCTCAGGCTCTTATGCCCTACTAGGTGTCCTCCCCAGACAGGTGATTCACTTTCTTATCAACCACCTCCTGCCCCACCTCCACCAGTGAAAGCACTCTGAGTTGGAGAGAGGAGGAGAGGGTTCCACTGTGTGGAAGGCAGTTTAAAGATTAATAACCCTGTTGATTGATTCGTATATCTAATTCTTGTAGTTTCTTCTGAGTTTGGAGATTCTCAGCTCCTACCTTCAAAGTAAACTACCTTATGATTGCTTTAGAATGTACTAATATTCTGCTCTGGGTTCTCCATTGGTCTGATCATAATCTTTCTTTCTTTCTCTCTCTCTCTCTCTCTCTCTCTCTCTCTCTCTCTCTCTTCTTTTTTTTTTTGTGGTACTAGAAATGGAACCTAGGGGCATTCTACCTCCAAGCTACAACCCAACCCTATTTTTTATACTTTATTTTGAAACAGGATCTCACTAATTTGTGGAACACCTCACTAAGTACCTGAGGCTGTCCATGAACCTCGATTCTCCTGTCTCAGCCTCCCAAATTTTGAGATTGCAAGCGTGCGCCACCATGCCCGGCTGATCATAATCACTTTCTATCCAGATTTTTATCATAGTTTCTATTTCCTTTCTTGTATATCTGCGCTGATAGAAGCTTACTGATGTGTGTGTGTGTGTGTGTGTGTGTGTGTGTGTGTGTGTGTGTTACTGGGTGTGGAACCCAGTGACTTTTCTACCTCTGGGCTACACTCCCAGACCCATTTTATACTTTATTTGGAAACAGGTTCTCACTAAGTTGCTGAGAGCCTCACTAAGTAGCTGAGGCTGGCTTTGAACCTGTGCGATCATCCTGTCTCAGCTTTCCAAGCGCTGGGATTACAAGCGTGCTCCATGTCCAGCAAATTTACTGATTTTAAAAGCAATCATCCTGCTTTTATGTTGGTTGGTTGGTTGGTTGGTTGGTTGGTTGGTTGGTTGTGGACACTGGGAATTGAACTTAGGTACATTCTATCTCCAAGCTACACCTTCAGCTTTTGTTTTGTTGTGTTTTTATTTTGACCTTTGCTAGATTGATTAGGGTCTCGCTAAGTTGTGAAGGCTGGCCTCGAACTGGTAATTTTCCTGTCTCAGCTTCCTAAATACTGGGATGAGAGATGTGTGCCATGGTGTCTGACTCCTTCCTATCTTTTAAGGGATCTCTGGTGGGAGGTCAGGTGTGTTTGTGTTTAGTTCTCAATCTTGATGTTTTCTCCCTTTTTATGTTAGCTCTCCTTTTGATAAGACCTCTGAAATAAAGTGTGCTGTTGAAATATAGCGTCTTTGTTAATTAAAATAATTTCATTTAATAATGTGTGCTGGACACACATATATTCTGCTTTGGATCCTCACAACAATACTATGATGTAGACATTAAAGTTCGCATTTGCTGGAGGAGAAAGCTAAAGTTCAGGCAAGGTAGGTGAATTAGCTGAAGTCATATTGCTAATAGGTCTGATTCCAAAGGCCTCTTTACACTGGTAAATACGGTTTAATGTTTCCATTATATTCGTTTTTAGTATGTTTATCTTTACTTCCTTTGTTAATATATAAGCTCCTTGAGGGGGGCTGCCTGGCTTTATTTTCTTTCCATGTGTGTGCATGTGTTAGATACTTAGGACTGAACCCAGGGACATTAGACCTCCAAGTTACATCCCCATCCCTTTTCATTTATTTATTTATTTATTTATTTTGAATTGGGATCTTGCTAAGTTGATGAGGGTCTTGCTAAATTGCTGCTGCTGGTCACGAACCTGGAATCCTCCTCTCCCGGCCTCCCAAGTACTGGGATTACAGGCGTGCATCACCATGCCTGGCTTTTTGGTTATAGTTTCTTATTTATCTCTGTTTGAGGTACCTGATTTAGTGTTCCACAAGCAGCAGTCCATTTAAATTTTGTAGACCAACTAAGTAAAGCAGCTAATTATCATGCACATAATTATACATCAGAGTGATGCAAATGTTTTATTTGCGGTCTTTAAATTCTTTATTATATCCACTAAATTAAATATTGGGTTGCAAATCGAAATTAAAACTGGAGAGAAGGTCAAAGTTTAGCTGCTGGCTGGAGTTGCTATAGTAACTCTGGGCTGTAAGTCTGTGTCAACAGGAGGCAGAACAAAAGGAAATACTTATTGATCTCTAATATGACTTACTAATTTTTTTTCTATTTCTCCAATATTTAAACATGTTGAGATGACTGGAATTGTGATTCTTTCTTTCATATATTCCATTACAGTCCCTGCCATGTTTTTCTCTTGAAGCCTGGCCCGGGAAGAACCAGCTTTCTGAAAGTGACAGAATCATGCCTTTACATTCCTAAGGATGGAGTAATATGGGCTGGTTATTTCTGATCCCATTTGGTTTATTCATTCAAGAGCTACTCATTGAGCGTCTATGATACTGGTTTTCAAACTCACTCTATAATAAAACCGCCCAGGGAATATCATTATGAGGTTTCGCCCATAGATTAATGGGCTCTAGGCCCATATGTTTTTAAAGCACATGAGAGATAAAACCTGCTGACCCATGACATATTATGTCCTGTGCTAACAAGTGGAGATACAAATAAAAATAATAATTGCTAACATTAATCGAATGCACACTATGCGTCAGGCACCGTTCTTAGTCCTTTACATCTATTAGTGCACCAATACTCTCAACAACCCGTTTTGTAGGTGAGGAAACTGGGGTCCCAAGAGGATGAGTAACTTACCCAAAGTAACACATCTAGTAACTGGCATACTGGTCTTCAGGTCCAAGCTCACTACTCTATGGCCCACTATAGTCGCAGAGTCTAGCAAATAATGAAAAGACAGGAAAAAATATGTGTCAAGAGGAACAGCCAAAGTGAGAAATAGGGGAAGGAAGTCTGGACAGGACAGCTTCTCGTAGGAGGCAGCACCTCAATTAAACAGAAGTAAAATGGAAACAAGCAAGGCAAGGAAGGGCACAGAGTTCCTCAGTCTGCTGCTTGCCTGTCCTGCTAGTGATCTGCCTCCCCGCCTCTTGGGAGCTCCTTCCTCCCTCTTCCCCACACTGAAAATGCTGGGCCCACAATCATCCTTAACACGCCTAACATTTCAACTGGGAAGACTGAAGTCATGCGCAATTACTCATGCAATTTTTCCCTGCTGACAATAGATCCTTCTGTGTGCCTCTCATTCAAATATATAAAGCTTCCCTCTGTTGTTTTAGAAAAGTCTTTGTTGTAGAAACAATTCACAAATGTGTCAAACACACATTGACTCCCCACCCTCTTCTCGGGTCCCCTCACTTTATTGGGATGCTGGAAAACAATTCTGTCTTGTCAAGGACGGGTGCCCACTTGCCAACTCTGCCCGGAATGGAAACTAACCCTGCATTTCACGTTGCTTCTAACCAAATAGGGCCCTGAGCTTAAGTTTGAGGTTAACCTCAGAGAACATTTAGCCACACCTGCTGCCCCCTCTGCTGAGCCTTGAGAACAGGGACAGACTTTCTGTTGAGGAAAGGGAAACGCTCTGATGCTGCTAATTAACCATGGGAGGAAAAGGAAGTTCTCTGCAGACACCAAAAATTCCAGGGAAGAACATTATAAAAAGCAGCCTTTGTACCAGCCGGCCACATTATTCAGGCTAGCCTAGGCTGGGGCTGGCGGAAAAAATAAGTCCCGGAGCCAGTAGGGTCCCGCATCCCAAGTAGGCAGCTCAAGAGGAATGTCTGCTGGCAGAGGGAATCTCAAAAATGTACATGGAGTCTGATGGCCCTCTCAGAGAGGAGGATGCCTGAAGCTGCCATGTTTACAGGTAACTTGTGAGCCTTTGTTAAAACGGTGGCAGGCCAATTGGGCTAAGTAAAAGTCCAGGAGTAAGCTGGGCATTGTAAATGTCTGTAAATCCCACTACTTGGGAAGCTGAGACAGAAGAATTGCAAGTTTGAAGCCAGCCTCAGCAATTTAAGAAGGCCCTCAGCAACTTAAAAAAAACCCTGTTTCAAAATAAAAATAAATAAAATGGGCTGGGGGTGGAGCTTGGAGGTAGAATGCCTCTGGATTCAATCCTCAGAAGAAGGAAGAAAGGAAGGAAGGGAAGAAAGAGGAAAAAAAGAGCCAAGGAGTACAAATCTATGGAGATAGGAGATGGAGCTTCAAGATTTAGAGTCTGGTTAATCTCACTCTAGCAGGTTCCTTTCCCACCCTTATGCTTATCAGGTAGTTAGGGGCTAGTCCTCACTCTTTCAGTGAAACCATCTTCGACACAGAGACAGAAGTGTCACCTTCTGGTTCTCCCCAATTCCTGGAGGCTCAGCTCCCCAGGGCTAAGTGGAGTCTGCAGGGTCTGGGAGTCTCAGGGTCCAGTGAGGAGCTACTGAGGAGGAGTCAGGTTGTCTAGGAATTAAGTTTGTTCACAAGCAGAAAGGCTACGGGACCATGTGGGATCTTAAGTTCAAGAGGATGTAGAATTAGGCTGTTGACCAGTTTAAGGGAATGAGAGGAACCCAAGGTTAGCCTTAGAATTGTGGATTGAGGGGTTTAGAATTCGAAGGCTGCCAGAGCTCCACTGAGGCTTTTGGACCGCCTGTTTTACAGGGTCTGCCTTCTTTCACAGGGACTGGGACAGATTCCCAAGACGATAAACTGCCAAAACCAGGAAGTCAGGGTACTAGAATTTCATACCAGGCAAGTTTCCCAGTCTCTCAGTCCAATAACACTTTTGCATCTGGGCAGATGAGGGGGGAAACCTGCCGTTGTAATATCACATGTACAGGATCCTTGGCAGCTGTCTGTGTCCTGGAGCTTCCTTCGTTGTCCCCCCTTGCTGTTGACATAGGCTCTCCTCTCTAGACAACTGAGTATCAGAGTAGAAAAGATGTTAGAAGCCATGTAGACCAATTATTTTACTTAATAGAAAAGGAAATAGAACCACAGAGAAATGACTAGGACAAGCACCTACAGTTCGTTGATGGTCCACTAAGATTGAAATCTAGTCTTCTGACGTTGGTCCAGAGCTCTTCTCACAACAGCACACCCCTAATAAACAAATGACATTTGTAGATCAGGACTGCCAGCCCATTCCATATACTTTTTTTTTTTTTTTTTTTTTTTTTTTTTTTTTTTTTTTTTGCGGGTCTAGGGATGAAACCCAGGGGCATTTGACCTCCGAGCTACACCCCCTGTCCTATTTTTTTATTCTTTATTTTGAAACCGGGTCTCACTGAGTTGCAGAAAGCCTCACTAAGTAGCTGAGGCTGTCCGCAAACCGCAATCCTCCAGGTCTCAGCCTCCCAAATGCTGGGATTAAAGCGTGTGCCACCACACCTGGCTGCCCATTCCATATACTTTTTTCCATTTTACTAACTTCCACTCACAGTGTCTTAAGCTGTACTGTTCCTGGCAAAATGATTTTCTGAAAAGTTTCTACTATTTGATATTTTAATATAAATAAATAAATGAAAAATACATAAAATAAAACTATTGGGTTAGAAAAATGTCATTATGACAACCAGAAGCCGCCAATGTCAAATGTGACCAGGTAGAGAAGAACACATTCCCAGATTCTAAGGCCCCGATGCTCAAAGTCTGATGCTCAAAGTTGTCTGTGGGTCAGCAACAATGGGTATTTTGTGTGTGTGTGTGTATGTGGTACTGGGGTTCCTGGAAGCCCTTCTACCTCCGGGATACACTCCCACGGGCTACACTCCCAGACCTATTTTTTTAACTTTTTTTTTTTTATGTGGAGACGGGGTCTCTTATGCCAGCGAGGCTGGCTCTGAACCAGCGCAATCCTCCTGTCTCTGCCTCCCAAGTGCAGGGATTACAAGCGTGGGCCACCACGCCGGGCTAACAATGGGTATTACCCGGGAGTCCTACTCAACAACTGTGGTGATGAAACCTGCATTTTTAAAGAGAGCCTGGGTGATGGGCTACTTACTAATGTTTGAGTAGTACTACTTTAAAGGTAAGATTGTCTCATAATGATGTATGATTAAAATGCACCAATAAATGAAAAAAGAAAAAAAAAAGTAAGGCTGTGAAAAAATTCTCCCCTTCCCTTTCCAGGCAAATGATTAACCTTCCACCATCTCCCTCTGGCTCCTTTCTTCCGTGTACTTTCTCCCAAGGATGTTATATTAATCTTGTTCTGCATTTTTCTTGAAATTAGAAAGTCATGATGAAGGGGGAAAGAGAACTCAAGATGGAAACTTTTGAGAAAAATAAAATACAGCCAACTTGAAAGATCTTTTGCACTCGTAAGTCACGTTGTTAATGTTGAAATATAAACATCTACCATGTTTATATTGGCTGGCTTGTAAAATCATCATCTTTGGTTATATTTAGGAATTTGATGGCTTGGAAAGCATACTAAAAACTCTGAGAACAAAAATATTTTCCCTCTTAACTTTCTGGAAAATAGGAAAATCTGTTTAAAAAACAAAAATACAATCCAAACAACATTTTCCCTACTTTCTTTCTTATTCCCACCCATCGGCATACATTTCTTCTTCATACCTTCTCTCTCTTTGCTCCTAGTTCAGTTTTCTCATTTTTACATGTTTAAATAGGATGTTAATTATTTATTTCTTATAGTAAAATTAGGAAATAGAGAAGTAAAGAAAGCACAATCATATTACCACTGATAAAGAAACAACCAGGTGTGGTGGCTCATGCTTGTAATCCCAGTACTTGGAAGGCTGAGATAGAAGGTTTGCAAGTTTGAGGTCAGCCTCAGCAACTTAGCAAGACCTTCAGCAACCTAGTGAGACTGTTTCAAAAATAAGATGGGCTGGAAGTGTAGCTCAACGATAACATGCTCCTGGTTTATTTTCCAGTACTAAAAAAAGGGGGGGAGAGATTATTCAGAAGGTAAGTAATAATAATCAGTATCTACTTGTTAAATAGGCTATAGATAACTCACCTCTCTATAGAAGTGAGTATATTCTGACATTATTTTTATCAAATTCTGCCATTATAATTGTACCATGATTGACTTAATAATATTTCCACTGCTAGATATTTAAGTAATTAAAATCTTTCACTATTAAAAATAGCACTATGTGTTCTTAATGATTTCATTATCTTAAAAATATGTAATTAAATCATGGACACATGAATGCATTGTTACATTTGTGAAAAAAATTAAGATAACACCCACCTCTTTTGACCATCATTGCCAGCCCTGAGTTTCTTCTTTCCCTCCTTCCCTCCCTCTCTCTCTCCCTGCTCATTCCAGCTCTCCTGCTCCCGCCCCAGCTCAGTGAATCAGCTTTCCATGGGTGTGCATGGGATGCAAAGCACAGAATTAGATGCTGTAAGGATTTCAGTAGATGACATAGTTGCCATCCTAGTAAGGGAGAAGAGGCATTTATTCATGGGGAGATGAAAATGGTCCTTACAACCCTTAATCTGTACCACTGTGTGCAACTTAATGTTAAGGAACTGAACATAGTCCCCATTACTGCTGAATGAGCATCAAGTCCTTGTCATCTTTCTTTACTTTCTTTTTATTTTTTTTTAATTGGTGCATTGTAGTCATACATCTCCTTGTCATTTTTCACTGGGATACTGCCCCAGTTTTTTTATTGGTGGCTTTCTTGCCTATAATCTCTCCCTTCTCACCCACCCAGTATACAGCTGATAAAATAATCTCAAAAACTCACTTCTTTTTTTTGGTACTGGGAATTATATTCAGAAGCATTCTACCTCTGAACCACAGCCCCAGCCCTTTATTAATTTTTTTTTATTTTGAAATAAGGTATTACTAAATTGCTGAGCCTGGCTTAAACCTATGATTTCCCCTGTCTCAGTCTCCAAAGCACTGGGATAACAGGCATGTGCCACCATACTTCACTCAAAAACCCACTTTAAAGTCTTTAGATCCTATTTATTCTTATTATTTGGCCTGCTAAGTGGCCCCTCATTCTTCAAGACTTGTTCAGACTTTATCATTCAGCATGTATCTACTAAACATGTCTTATGTATCTACCTTCTTTAAAACCTTTCTTTCTCTAAAACCTTTCTTTCTTTTTTTGTTTTTTTGTTTTGTTTTGTTTTTTTGCGGGTCTGGAGATGGAACCCAGGGGCATTTGATCACTGAGCTACACCCCCTTCCCTATTTTTTATTCTTTATTTTGAAACAGGGTCTCACTGAGTTGCAGAGGGCCTCACCAAGTAGCTGAGGCTGTCTGCGAGCCGCTAGTCTCAGCCTCCCAAATGCTGGGATTACAAACATGCGCCACCACGCCCAGCTTAAAACCTTTCATCTTAGTTTGGAAACCCCTCTCTTGCTTCTTCTTTGTATTATATCCTCCTTTATCGAGATTCCTTACTCCTTTTTATGGCCTACTCTATTCCAAACTGGGAGTTCTTAAAATGCAGGGCCTCTCCCTTATCCAATCTTTTACCCCCAGCAGTCAATATGGTGCTGGATACATAGTTAATAATTAATAAATATTTGTTCATTGCCAGGTGTGGTGTTGTATGCTTGTAATCCCAGTGTAAGCAGAGACCAGAGGACCGCAGTTTGTGGACAGCCCCAGCTACTTAGTGAGGCCCTTCACAACACAGTAAGACCCTGTTTCAGAAAATAAGAAGACTATAAAATAGGACCGGGGGTGTAGCTCCGAGGTAGAATGCCCCTGTGTTCTATCCCCAGTACTGAAAAATAAATAAATAAATAAATAATTGTCCATTTGTTCAACAAAAAGAAGGAATAAACGAGTTTCCCAGAAATGTCACCCAAGTTTTCAGTATACTTCTAAAATATGGAGCTTAGCCGGGCGTGGTGGCGCACGCTTGTAATCCCCGCGCTTGGGAGGCAGAGACAGGAGGATCGCGCAGGTTCGAAGCCAGCCGCGCGCGCTGGCTTAGGAGACCCTGTTTCCAAATATAAAAAATGTAAAAAGAGGTCTGGGAGTGTAGCCCGGAGGTAGAAGGGCTTCCAGGAACCCCAGTACCACCAAAAAAATAAATAAATAAAATAAATAAATAAAATAAAATAAAATAAAATATGGAGCTTAATTCTCTCATAGAGAGAGAAGTAACTGCACTAGGTGGCAAGAACAGAGGTGGCCTTTGAGGTAACTTATCCTAGATCCTGAAAGTAATAAAAAGAACAGCTGGCACTTGCCCAATCCTATTTCTTTTGGGTCTTACATTGGAAACAAATAGCCTATAGCTCTCATTGCATGGAAGGAGTGCTAAGGAAGTGTTTGAAAAAGGGAGGGAAAGGATAGAAAAAGAAAGAAGAAAGAAAGAAAAAAAGAAAGAAGGAAAGAAAGAAAGGAAGGAAGGAAGGAAGGAAGGAAGGAAGGAAGGAGACAATCTTTAAAAAAGATCTCAATTTTCCTTGTTAGAAACTGGAAGTTTCTAAAACTCAAATATAATCATGTTGCCTTCTTGCCTGAATCCCTTTGACTTCTTTCATTGCTGTTAGACTAAAGTTACAAATTTTTAACCAACAAGACCCCACAGGCCCCGCAGGCTGGCTACCTCACTGGCATTCTGTCACGTCATTCTTCTGGAAGCTCTTTGCATTCCAGCCACACAGGTCATTCTTTTGTTCCTTGAGGGCACCCAGCTTCTTTGTCAATGATTCCCCTTATGCCTGAAACACTGCTGCTGAAACCCACAGCCACATCCCCAACCCAGCTCACCTGGCTAGTTGTCACACTTGCTTAGTTCACAGCCTGGTTGTCATTGCTTAGGGAGCCTTCCCTCAGGCTTACACTAGGTTAGGTCACTCCACTGAGTATCAGATAAAGATAGTACTCTGTATTTTCCCTTCACTTTTTATTATTTTCACTTTGGCAGGAGGGGGAAGGCTGGGGATGGAACCCAGGGCCTTGTACATGCTAGGCAAACATTCTACCAGTCCCTATTACTATATTAATTGATAGCTGAGTGTGTGAGCACTGAATGTTTTCTTCTCCCTCTTCTCCTTCTAACTTCAGAATATAACCTTCAGGAGGACAAGATGCATATCTGGTCTGTTTGCTACTTTACTGAAGGGGATTTACCTCCAGTACTTTGTTTAGCTTCACAATCCTATGAGGTGGATATCTCTCCTTTTTTTTTTTTTTTTTGACAGATGACAAAACTGAAGTTTAGAGAGATGGATGGTAGAGTCAAGATTTGAGCTCAGTTCCATCTTCATTTATAAAGGGCTAGAAGTTCGTGTATCTGGTTTGGGATTCTCAGGACCTAAACTGAAGTCACAATTCTTTTTTTTTTTTTTTTTTTTTGTGGTCTGGAGATGGAACCCGGGGCATTTGACCTCCAAGCTACACCCCCTGCCCTATTTTTTTGAAACAGGGTCTCATTAAGTTGCAGAAGGCCTCACTAAGTAGCTGAGGCTGTCCACGAACTGCCATCCTCCCGTCTCAGTCTCCCGAATGCTGGGATTACAAGCATGCGCCACCATGCCCGGCTCTGAAGTCCCAATTCTATCATTTACTAATCTGATAATTCTTGGCAAATGTCCTCATCTATAAAATAGATCTTGCCTGCTTTATAATACTGGATGATCAAATGAAATAATAGATATGATGTGCCTGGTATATCATAATACCAAATATAAATGCCAAATATAAATGAAATAAAAGACATCATCTTATCAGGCTCAAGCTTATAACAACCCCTGCTTATCTGCTCTGCCCACTCTGAGTAGCCATTTATTGAGTAAAATTATCAATTTGAAGACAATGAGTCCAGATATTTCTGCATATAACCTAGAAGAGATTGTTAGCCTGGGACTTAACAACAAAAGATTCATTTAGAATAAGAGCATCCATCTTATATAATGAGGACATTTAACTTTCTTATAATTGTGGACAAAGACAATAAATAAAATGTAGTGGAAGCCAGGTATGGTGACACCTACTCATAATCTCAGTCTGTGGGAGGCTAAGGCAGGAGGATCGCAGGTTCTGCAACTTAGTGAGACTCTGCTTCAAAATTTAAAAAATGAAATAGGGTGAGACGTGGTGGCACACGCTTGTAATCCCAGCATTTGGGAGGCTGAGACAGGAGGATCGCGGTTTACAGACAGCCTCAGCTACTTAGTGAGGCCCTTTGCAACTTAGAGAGACCCTGTTTCAAATTAAAAAATAAAAAACAGGGCTGGGGGTGTTCAGAGGTAGAATGCCCTTGGGTTACATTCCCGGAACCAAATAAATAAATAAATAAAAATAAAGAACAAAAAGTAGTTTGGGGTAGAGCTTGGAGGTAGAATTCCCCTGAGTTCCATCCCCAGTACCATAAAAAAGAAAAAGAAAAAGAAAAAGAAATAGGGCTGAGGATGTAGCTCAGAGGCAAAATGCCCCTGGGTCAATCCTCAGTACTACTACTACTAATAACAACAATAACAACAACAACAACAACAACAACAACAACAACATGTGGTGGGGTTCTAATAATTAACCTCCAGTTATTGATCACCAAAGAACAGATGAAATGATTAGTTAAGTGTGGTTAATAATTAGCACTAATAGTTAAGAGGCCGGGTATAGTGGCACACACTTGTAATCCCAGCAAAAGGAGGTTGAGGCCAGAGGATTGCAGTTCACAGACAGACCCTGTTTCAAAATAAAGAATAAAAAAAACAGGGAAGGGGGTATAGCTCAGAGGTCAAATGCCTCTGGGTTCCACCCCCAGATCCACAAAAAAAAAAAAAAGAAAAAAAAATAGTTAAGAGCTTAGGCTTTGGAGTCAAATAGATTTAAGTATCATTCTCTTAGTTCTGTTTACCTACAAGGAGAACTTGGGCAAGTTACTTAACCTCTCTGAGTTTCATTTTTGAACCTACATATCTACCTCTCAGACTATTAAAAGAATCACAACAAAGAATCTAAGTGCTTGGTGCATAGGAGACCCCACACACAAGTGCAGAGCATTGTTGCCAACCCAGTGTGCTTTATTTTTTGGTTTGCTGATCTCTGTATGCCCATTTGCTCCAGTTTCTTCCATTCCAATTGGAAGACCTTACATTGGAATGGCTGAGAACTCTTTCAGTTTACATCTGCGAAGCCAACCTTGTATTAAGGGGCAAGTTCTCCTCTGCCCTTTGTACAATGACTCCTACCAATTTGGGGGGTATGGGGGAAGCTTTTCTATTTGTGCCAGGCAGCAAGTTTTTCTATCCATACTTGAGCGACTGCATGTCTTTGCCCGGCTGTTACAAATGGCACAATAAGAATAGGGAATTCTTTTCTCTCTGACTTTGGACAAAAGGACATATGATTTGGAGCCACAGAAAAAAAAAAGGGGGGGGGCTTTTCCTGTTTAGCCATTTCAAGTCTACTATTACATGGATCACATAAAACGATTTAATTTGTTAGTAATCTTAAAAAAGAAGGCATTTCTGTAACTTTGAATGAGGAACCAGAAATTCTAGCTATAGAATTAGATCTGACTTGTACATATGATTTGTTTCAGCACTGGGTGTTAAATCCAGAAGCATTCTACCTTCAAGCTACACCCCTGGCCCTTTTCAGTTTTTTGAAAATTTCTGAAACATAGCCAGGCATAGTGGCAGACACTTGTAATCCCAGCATTCGGGAGGATCACAGTTTGCGGACAGCCTCAGCTACTTAGTGAGACCCTCTGCAACTTAGTGAGATCCTGTTTCAAAATAAAGAATAAAGCCAGGCGTGGTGGCGCACACTTGTCTCTGCTTGGGAAGCAGAGACAGGAGGATCGCGTAGGTTCGAAGCCAGCCACGCTGGCTTAAGAGACCCTGTTTCCAAATTTTAAAAAGTATAAAACAGGTCTGGGAGTGTAGCCCGCAAGTTGAAGGGCTTCCAGGAACCCCAGTACCACCAAACTAAAATATAAAAAATAAAAAAATAGGGCAGGGGGTGTAGCTCAGAGGTCGAATGCCCCTGGGTTCTATCCCCAGACCCTCAAAAAAAAAAAAAAAATTCTGAAACAGGGTCTCACTAAGCTGCTGAGTATCTCACTAAGTTACAGAGACTAGTTTCAAACCTATAATCCTCCTGTCTCAACTTTCCAAGTACTGGGATTACAAAAGTGCTTACCACATCTGGCTACATGTTTTTGTTTTGTTTTATTTGTTTGTTTTATCATAAGATCAAACTCCGTGTGTGCTTTTACTTTAAAGGTATTTAAATGATCCTATGGTGTTGTGTTCTCTGAGGGGGAAACAAAGATAAATAAGTCATCTTCCCCTTGTAGACCTATGTAGGAGATAGACGAGGACACATATAATAGGAAACAAGTGGCTGAGGGGAGAAGGAAGAGGAGGATCAGAGGGTGGCCCCTTCTTTTCTAGATAGGGATTTCCATGTTTGAGATGACAGAGTAAAAGGATCTCGAGCTCCACGCATCACCAGATTGGACCTTAATCTTATCAGGTAAGTTGTTTTGAGCAAGCCACTCGCCCTCTCTGAACTAGTTTTCTTGTGTGAAATCAGAGAATAATAGTACTTATATAGAAGATTGTTGAGAGAATTAACTAAGATAAAATTCATAAAAGTACCAAGGACAATGTCAGGCTAATTACAGATAATATTAGCCACTAGAAGTACCATTAGGATGAATTCCCAAAGACATGGGTAGTACTTTTTTCAACCTCATCACAGTTTGGTGCTGTGATTCCAGCAACTCTGGAAGCTGAGGCAGGGGATAGAGCTCAGAGGTAGAGTAACCTGTGTTCATTCACCAGTACAAAAAATAAAAAATAAAAATAACTAAGTAAACCCACACAGAAATCTCACCAGTATATAGGGTCAGTGGAAGAGGCTTAATAAACAAAATCTTAACTCTAATCTCAAGAGCACAGTGGACACAGAATACCTTCACAGATATGCGACTCTGCTTTGCCAGTAAATGTAAAGTTCTTCCTGCTAAATATCTGTACTCTTTTGACATGAATGGTGACATCCTGTGGTCACTTCCCTCCCCTAGTCAAATACTAGGTGAAGTTTCATCTATTCCCCGCCCAAGGTGGTGGATTATCTGACAGTAATAGAGAAACAGGAAGAACAGTGGTTTCAACTGAGAGAAGAGATAATGTATTTTTACAGTAAATAACTCCTCCATTCTCTCAGCTTCTGATTAGACAATAAAAAAATGATGTGAAATGATAAGGAAGCCAAGACACAAGCTTTGGACAAGCTGAAAGCCTCCTTGGGGTGAGAAACAATTTCTGTGGTCCACCACGTGCTGAATAAGATGGTGGCGGAAGACACTTCAGGACAGAATAATGGCTCTGAGGTGGCTGGACGGAGAGAGGAAGCCCCAACCACACTCTGAGCTCAAGTGCACCTTCCTTGGGGAGGCTGCTGCTCTGCACAGACTCACGTTCAGTCTGACCAAGCTAGGAAAGCGATCCCAGTTTCAATAAGCACTCACTCTGTGGGAGCTGACCAGTTCATTTATAACAAAATGCCCTGATTTATGGGAAACAGTGTCTCTAGGAGGAGAAAAATGAAACAATAGGTGTGATAGTGGTTATTATTCATAAGAAATACCACTATGGCCTTTCCTCTTTTCTAAAAGTATTATTCTCATAAGGAAATTATAACACCCAAAGGCTTTCTTGGCATTAATATAGCTATATTTCTGTTTATCATGATTATCAATCATAATGGTAGGTATCATTTTTAAACTTCTAGTCTGGGTCATAGTGGTTTGCCTTTGGAGACCCCTTGGCTTCGGTTCAAACTGTATGACCTCGTGTGTGTGTGTGTGTGTGTGTGTGTGTGTGTGTGTGTGTGTTACAGGGGATTGAACCCAGGGGCATTCTGCCTCTGAGCTATACCCCCTGTTCTATTTTCTTTCTTTCTTCCTTCCTTTCTTTCTTTCTTTCTTTCTTTCTTTCTTTCTTTCTTTCTTTCTCTCTCTCTTTCTTTCTCTCTTTCTTTCTTTCTTTCTTTCTTTTTTTTGAAACAGGGTCTTGCTAATTTGTGAGGGACTTCATAGATTGCTGGCTTTGAACTTGCAATCCTCCTGTCTCTGCCTTCCAAGTACTAAAATTACAAGCATGCATTACTGTGCCTGGCTCCTTATGACCTTTAAGAGAGCTGATCCTACTTAGGCTCTAGGCTGTAAGCTCCATAAGGTTAGAGGTCTTTTACAGATTTTGCAGGATTATATTCTACCTAGAACCCAGCCTGGTATCTAGTACCATGCACGTTCAATCAATGCTCGTTGAAGTATTTAATTCACATTCACTATCTCTTTTATACTCAGAGTCACTATGAAAATACAATATTATTAGCTCTAGTTGTGAATAATAAAGTCAGTCTGCTCATTTCCAAGCAATCTACAGAGTTACGTGTGCAGTGGAGTGTTGTAGAAGTAGGGAAAGGTTGCTGTATAGTCACATGATTCCCAAACTTGATAAGAATCAAGGAAAGTAGTGTTGCTTACAGGTGAAGGCTCTTTTCATGTTTGCACAGGAAAGAGGGGGTAGCTCTGTTGGCCATTTAACCAAAGAAGGAACTCTAAACAAAGTTTATGAGGAGAGGGGGAACCAAGTGGGAATGGTTAAAGAACACCTGCATGATAACCTCGAGCAAAAGAGATTGTCGTACGCTGACTAGGCCAAAAGGGCAGAATGCAGTATGAGTTTTAGGAAAACTGACTCTGGCTAGACCCAGAGAAGAACATTCTAATCCCTCGCTACAGTTTAGAAATAGGTCACATTGAAGATAGTAAATCCCCTGTGTTTGGAGTTGTCCAAGGAGAAACCACATGATCATCACTTGACAGGGATATTATAAAAGGGATTTAAACATCGGTTAAGGGAAGAGAGGTACTGGGCTAAAGGTACATCTCCATTATGTCTACTAGGATCTATGCTTCTATAAATCCACATTTGCAATTCATCAAAATGCATACAAAAATAAACATATTTTAAAAGAAACATAAGGTAAATCAGGCTGTATTAAGCTAAGACGCCCAAGGGCAAGATCTCTACGTGATACATCACCATGTTCCCAGCATCCATAGAACACATATTTCTTAACATAAGTTAAATGACTCAGTGGAATCCTGGGTACACTGAGAACTTATGCTCTGAGCACCTCCTTCCCAAGAGGTCACAGAGGGCAATAGGAATCAAAATTGAACCAGATTGATCTTTCTATTTCTGTGTAAAGAAGTTTGATCTGGAGAGAAATATTTGCATTTATTTGTGGTTTCAATGTTAAGACTCATAGTCTTTCGCTCTGCAGAAATGACTCAGTGTGCCGGGCGTGGTGGCGCATGGTTGTAATCCCAGCGCTTGGGAGGCTGAGACAGGAGGATCGCACAGGTTTGAAGCCAGCCTCAGCTACTTAGTGAGGCTCTCAGCAACTTAGTGAGACCCTGTTTCCAAATAAAATATAAAATAGGTCTGGGAGTATAGACCAGAGGTAGAAAGCCCCTGGGTTCCACCTCCAGTACCACCACAAAAAAAAAAAAAAAAAAAAAAAAGACCCAGCGTGTGTCTTTTCTCTTGGCCTTATTACCTCAGTTACAGTTTGTGAGTAAACTATGCTATATCCAATTGCTGGAATGAGAGGACCAGTGGGGGCCTGAGAGATGTCCTACTCTGTCTGTGGTTGAGACTATGCAGGAGTGAGGGACATAAATTAACAGGCAAAAATCATGACTCAACATGGGGAGCCACCCCCATTGATGACACTGGAGAAGCACCAAAGGGAAAAAAAGATTGTGCCTAGCACTGTGTCTGGCACTTATTAGGGGCTCAAAAATGTACTGAGTAAGTGGACAGCTGGAGAATGGTGTTGTCTAGTCTATGCTGGACTTGGGATCAGGAAGTCTGCATTCCCTCTGGATCTGTCACTGACTGTGTGACCTTTCCACATTCCTGATCCTTCTGTCATTTGAGGTTTCTTGACACTTAAACAACCGTCCTATTTGGGGATACCAGTTAGAGACACAGACGAATGTGTTTGTCTCAGCTAGTTGGTAGCAAAGGAAATAAAGAGAGGTGGATGGCTTCGGGGCCATTTTAACAGAGTAGGTTAAGGAGGATTGCATGTATGGTTGGATGTGAGCTGTGAGGGAGGGAAAGCCATCAGGATGACTGCTAGTTTTCTGGCTTAGGCAGCCGGGTAGAGGCAGCACGCTTAGTGAGCTTGGGAACAAGCAAGCAGGAATGGGCTTGCGAGGAAGCTGATGAAGGGTCCCTAGTGCTCTCAAAGCCTACACACCCATGACGATCCTGGCCTCTGGTTCTTCCCTGACCTCCATGACCCTGAGCATTGCTCAAGAGGAACGGGAAGTCTCTGAAGCTTCAACTGTGACAGAGCCTTAGGTTATGCTTCCTGTTGCTGGAGTAACTCAGGGCTAAATCCCTACGTGTGTTTTTCCGCTTGTTGCTAAAGCAGCTTCAGAAGGTAAATATGAATATCTGGAACCCACAAGCATAAAATTATAAAGACAAAGAAGAGAACCAGGGGAAGCATCAAGATTAGAAGCTAGTTTCCTGCCAGAGCGTTGCCTCCTTCAATGCACTCGCCCACACTCTGCCTGGTTTCCAAAGACCAACTGCAGGCTCCACTCCTGCAACCTATGTCAGCGCCTCCAGTCCTTGGTGCTGAATAAATAAAACTATAAGGAGGAAAAAAAAATGGAACTCCCTGAGGACTGGGGGTGGATGGGAACATCCAGCTGAGTGGCAGACTAAGGGAACAGCAAGACGGCAAGACGGGAATCCATGTGTAATAGAACAGAGCTCCCTGTGGGCCCTGAGCTACCATTCTGATCTCAGTGTTGCTTAAGTGCCGAGGGTCTGAGTATAGTGAGCTGTCCCTGGGAACAGCCTACCGGAGGGCAAAGACTAGCTGTCACCTTATGGTGTCTTCTAAATACGGCTGCGTAGAGAAGACCCATACTTTATAATATAGCAGGTAGAGTCACAAGAGAGACAAAGGCAGGGAGAGCAAATGTGAGAATATCAGAAACTGTACCTTTTATTTTTAAAAAGAATAAGTTTTATTATTGTTTTAAACTATAAAAACAATAATGTTCATGAGATTTTAAGAAATATAGAGAAGCAAAATAATCCACTGTAATCCCACTAACCATTCTTGCTATTTGATGGATGCTGACTAGCTGAGAAACATTTAAGGTCCATGATAATCCTAAAGCCTGCATGCTTGTATTATTGCCCTTTAATCAATGATGGAACTGAAATTCAGAGAGGTTATGATCTCTCTGAAAGTACACATCTGACAATTGGCAGAGCCCAGGTTTGAGCCTGGTTCTGGATACCAGTTTTTCACAATACTTGGTCTGTAAAATCAATATCTGTCTCCTCCTCCGCCGCCTTCTTCTTCCTCCTCCTCCTCTTCTTCTTCTTCTTCTTCTTCTTCTTCTTCTTCTTCTTCTTCTTCTTCTTCTTCTTCTTCTTCTTCTTTTCTCCTCTCTCTCTCTCTCTCTTTCTCTTATGTTTGTGTTACTGGGAATTGATCCCAGAGGGATCCTATTTTATTTTATTTTTTGGTACTGGCAATTGAACCTAGAGGCATTCTACCTCTTAGCTATACCCTCAGCCATTTTTATTTTTAATTTTAAAACAGGGTCTCACTAAATTGCTGAGGCTGGCCTTGCATCTTCAATCTTCCTATCTCAGCCTCCCAAGTACCAAGATTACAGGCAGGTGCCACCATGCTTTGCTTTAAGTAATTAATTAACTCATTTATTGTAGTACTGGAGATTGAATCCAGTGGCATCCAACCTCTGAGCTACACCTCCACTCCTATTTTATTTTTATTTTATTTATTAGTAGTAGTAGTAGTAGTAGTAGTAGTAGTAGTAGTACTAGGGGTAGAACCCAGAGGCTTTCCACCTCTGGGCTATACTCCCAGACCTATTTCATATTTTATTAGGAAACAGGGTCTCACTAAATTGCTGAGAGCCTCACTAAGTAGCTGAGGCTGGCTTCGAACCTGTGCGATCCTCCTGTCTCAGCTTCCCAAACTTGGTGCCCAGCTTTATTTTTATTTTAAAACAGGGTATCCCTAGATTAATGAAAGTCACATTACTTGCTGAGGCTGTCCGTGAATCTGCAGTCCTCCTCTCTCAGCTTTCCAAGTATTGAGATTAAAACTGTGAGCCACCATGCCTGACTTAGACTTGTCTTAATTCACCAAAAATTGTCTTGGTTTTTATCTTAATACCAGAGATGATGCCACTTCGCCAAAGAATCTCAATTTTCGGATGGGAAATACTTCAAGGTAACATGTTTTGAAAAATGTGTCCTGCCTTTCAAGCCTTGTCATACTTCCTGCAGTGCTGTGAGTTCATCCATTGCAAAAGTGTGTTTTGATTCATTCTGCCAACCAGAACAAAAGGGACTTCCCTCCTATCACTTAGCCTGAGGTTTCTCCCTGCCACTGCCCAAGGCAGTCTGTGGTTAGCATCGACTACTTAGCCTCTTCCTCCCAAAGGCCCCTCTTTGAAGTAAATATCTTTCATTTTGACACCTGAACATAGCGTGACCCTAAAAATCATGCCATTCAACTGGGGGGGAGGCACCGAGTACTGTGTGAATATATGCCATTGTCCACATGATCCACCTTATGATGTGAGACTGCAGTGCGCCAATAAAATAAAAAATAAAATATTTCCTATAGCATAGTATATTTTATAGCATAGTATATTTTATAGTATATTTTATAGTATATTTATAAAATATTTTATATTTTATTCATAGTATATTGTATAGCACAATAAAATATTTTATATTAAAAAGGAAGATGAATCAATAATGGGAATAACAACCTTATCTCAGTTCTAAGCTTCACATTCTCATCACACCTCTAACTTCAGCCCCATGTTTGAACTTCCCGTTTGCCCCTCACTTGGTCCTGACACTAGGGAAAGTTTCTTCTGCACAGATTACTTGATGGTTTTTTTTAAGTTGAAAATTTATTGGTATGTGGGGAAGGGTACTTACCAGAGACTGAACCACAAGCATTCTATTGCTGAACTATACTCCCAGACCTGTTTTATTTTTTATTTTGAAATAGAGTCTTGCTAAGTTGCTGAGGCTGGCCTCAAACTTGTGATTCTCCTATCTCATCCTCTCAAATACCGGGCATGGTGTATGCTGCCATGCCCAGCTTAATGGCTTATACTCTATAGTACCAAATTAAGTATACATGTTGAAATTGTACTAGCGTTAAAATTCACTGACTAGTTTGCACCCCAGTCAATCTTGTCCTGACAACTTTAGACATCTCCTCGACCATTAACTGGCCCTGAATCTTCCTGATAACTATCCAGGCTGTGTGTGTGTGTGTGTGTGTGTGTGTGTGTGTGTGTGTGTGTGACTGAGAATTGAACCTAGGGGCATTCTACCCCAAAGCTACACCTGAGCCCTTTCAATTTTTTTTTTAACATGGTCTTGCTAGGTTGCTGCCCCTGAACCTGTGATTCTCCTGTCTCAGTTTCCCAAGTACTGGGATTACAGGTGTGTGCCACCATGGCTGGCTCTCCAGGCTCTTTTTTTTTTTTTAATTTTTTTTGATGGTGGCACTGTGGTGGAACCCAGAGGCTTTCCAGGCTATACTCCCAGACCTATTTTTATATTTTATTTGGAAACAGGGTCTCACTAAGTTGCTGAGAGCCTCACTAAGTAGCTGAGGCTGGCTTTGAACCTGTGCGATCCTCCTGTCTCAGCCTCCCAAGCACCAAGCACCGGGATTACAAGCGTGCGCCACCACGCCCGCCTCTCCAGGCTCTTAATAAAGGATTGTTATTGAGAGTGGGAACTTTGGAACCAAGTTGTCTCAATTCAGATCCTCACTTTGCCACTCCTTGTGTGACTTTGGGCAAGTTATTTAACTTCCTTGTTTACAAAATGGGGAAATAGTGTCCATCTTATAAAGTTATGAGATCAAATTGTAAAGCTAATATGTGCAAACTCTTAGAAAATAGCCCATCATACTGTGAGCATGCACTCAATGTTAGCCATGAAGACAAATGACGTCGTCCGCTTAGCCTTGTCACTCCAAGGGCCAGTGGTGAAGATTTGTTTCATTAAAATTATTTTAAATTTTACTGATTTTCTTGTTTTTACTTATTGGTATTAAAGAGGAATTTTTATTGTACATGCATGGCAGATTGCTTATCAACTATACAATAAATAGACTTGCATATGCTTGCCTAGAAACCCTAGTAACCACTCATTACACTGTGAGTATATATACATACATATACCATACATACATATAGACATCTATCTCTATACATACACACAAACACAGTTTTTTCTTTTTCTTTTTCTTTTTTTGTGATACTGGGGATCAAACCCAGTGCCTCATTCCTAATCAAGCATGCTACCACTGAATACTTTTGTTTTCTGTTTGTTTTATTTTTGTTTGTTTGTTTGGGGGTACTGAGGATCGAACCCATGGGCATTCTACCTCTGAGCTACACCTCCAGCCCTATTTTTATTCTTTATTTTGAAACAGGGCCTCACTAAGTAGCTGAGGCTGGCCATGAACCTATGCTTTACTGGGATTACAAGCACCCACCACACCCAGCTACCGAGCTATTTTTGGACAACAGTTTTTATGTCATCTGTCCAGCTTATTTTATAAATCTATTTTTCTTCTACTCATTCATTATTTTCAAAGGTCAGAAATGAAAAGCAAAGGGCCGGGCGTGGTGGCACACACTTGTAATCCCAGCGCTTGGGAGGCTGAGACAGGAGGATCACCCAGGCTCAAAGCCAGCCTCAGCTACTTAGTGAGGCTCTCAGCAACTTATTGAGACCCTGTTTCCAAATAAAGTATAAAATAGGTCTGGGAGTATAGCCCGGAGGTAAAAAGCTCCTGGGTTCCACTCCCCAGTACCACAAAAAGAAAAAGAAAAAAAGAAAGAAAGAAATGAAAAGCATTGTCAGAACTGTGTGTCCTGAACAGCATAAGATTTACATTTAATTCCCTGTGTAAGAAGGAGCTGCCTGTGGCTGCAGAGGAGAAGCATGCCACAGTCTCACCTGTATCCTAAGGAGCTCAGTTTGATAGCAGTGTAAAGGTGGCCTGATAAGAAGATCTTGGAGTCAGGGAGACTGATATAGAGGTTGTTAGAATGACCCAGGTGGGGAACCTCAGTAATGGTCCTGGACAAGAGGGGACACACGTGAGAATAATTTGAGGGTGGCATCAAGAGGACTCAAGAATATAGTAGTGCTGGGCATAGTGGCACACACCTCTAATCCTAGTCCTGGGCTAGCTGAGACAGGAGCATCAAAGTTTTAAGGCCAGCCTAAAAAACTTAGTGAGACCCTGTTTTAAAAAAAAAATAGGGCTCGGGTATAGCACAGAGGTAGAGAGTCCCTGGGTTCAATTCCCAGTAATGTGAAATATAAAAGAAAATAAAAAATAAAGAATGGAGTGGTAAGCCGGGCATGGTGGTACAAGCCTATAGTCCTAGCACTTGGAGAACTGAGATAAGAGGATCACAGGTTCGAAGCCAGCCTCAGCAACTTAGTGAGGCTTTCAACAACTTAGCAAAACCCTGTCTCAAAAAAAAAAAAAAGTAAAAATAAAACTGGTCTGAGGGTATAGATCTGAGGCAGAATGCCCCCAGGTTCAATTCCCAGCACCACACCAAATAAATAAATAAATATGAGATAAAAGTGAGAGAAATGAAGGAGATAATTCTAACAGCTTTTATTTGGGGTTGATAGAATAGTGAAACCATGAAGAAAAACTGCTTTCTCGATTATTTCCTAAACATGGAAGGGATACAAAATTTTCAAGGAGCAATAGACACATACCATGAAAAGGCAGAATATGAAACATGAAACAAACCTCTTCTCCAACTCAAAATAAAAATTTATGTACATCTAGAACCATTGACATATAAACCTAAAATTAAACCAAATGGAATGGATTTTTAAAAAAGAGAACATACAGTGTTGATAATGATTATCACAGTGCCCCATCTGACAGTGACAACCTCGCCCATTAAATGTTCCATTCCAGGCGTGTCAGGCAGATGCCGAGTTTGGGAAGCAGCACGCTCTTTCATCCCTGCACATGTGGAAGGTTTCTTCTCTCAATCGAGGACCCAGAGCCCTGGAAAGAACGAAAGAAAGCCACAAGCATCCCAAAGACAGCCTTTCCAAGAGGCTAATGCTTTCCACTTTTATCCAAGACTCTCTAAGCCTGTGTGCTAGGTGGGCAAGAATAAGACAAGGGCACTGCCCCAGCCTGAGCGTGTGGACAGCCACCCGCTCAGCAGGGCGTGGCTGAGTCCTCCGCTCAGGAACATGTGCTCTCACTAAACAACACTTCTTTCCTCCTCCTCCCAAACACCATGGACAGCACAGGGAGTCTTGGAAAATAGGAACAAAGATTTGCTATATTGCATCCGTGTGCTCTGTTACCCTAACTTAGATATCCAAGCCCATGACATACCTAGTGGCACCAAGAGCAACTAGATATTTTAAAGACACTAAAAAAAAAAAAAATCTAGAATGTCTTGGTAAAATATATCATTTAAAATACTGATTCTGAGCCAGGGTGGTAGCCCACATCTGTGATCCTAGTACTTGGGAAACTGAGACAGGAGGATTGCAGGTTTGAGGACAACCTCAGCAAATAGTGAGACTCTCATTAACCTAGTAAGACCCTGTTTCAAAATAAAGAATAAAAAATAGGGCTGGGATGTAGCTCAGAGGTAGAATGCTCCTGGGTGTGCAATCCTCAAAATACATACACACATACATCATAAAAAATACTGGTTTCACAAATATTTATTCAGCACTTACTAGATGCCTGGCACTGTTCCAAACACAAGCAATAGAATAGAGCAGTAAAGAAAGCAGGCAACATGCTCTAAAATGGGAATGGGCACCCAGCTGAGCCGTGTGTTGGGATTTTAGGATTAGGTTTGTTAGATTAAAGATACGACTCAAAGAGTCCCATCGGTCAGGTAATTATATTGCAGATCTTTAACTTCTACTTGAATTTCAACAGTAAGAAAGAACCAATTGGAGCCCTGCAGACATCCATCAGTGACGTGACCCCTCACCCTCAGCGGGTTGTCATCTCTCCTTTCTCTGAGCTCCCCTGCACTTCTTTTGATCCTCTAAAAGCATTAGATCACTTTGCATGCTATAATTATTTATGCATATGTCTTATCAGCTTTTGTAAACTCCTTCAAAGAAGACAGTTCTTTCTACTCTTTCCCGATCCCTCTCCTGACGTTACCCTCCTTCCCCTCTTTTCTCCTCACACATGGAGCTCTTTCCACAGAGAGCTCTTTGCTAGTCACTTCTTGTGCCAGGCCTGTGCCTTTGCACATACCATTTCCTCTGATCGAATGTCCTTCTCCTCCTTCATTGCCTGGGAGCACTATTGCTCTTCTTGGAAGAATCAGCTCAGAAGTAACCTTTTCAGTCAGGCTCTCTATGACCTGTCGAGCAATAAATGGCCAATGTCCTGTTTCCCTTGCAGGGTTCTAAGCATACCTCTGTTAGCTCACTTATCATCCGTTTGTTTATGGGTTTATAAGCTCTAGGGCAGAGTCCTCATTTCATTCCTGGAGTCTGTCTAGTACCACTGTCTAGACGAAGACTTCAGTGAAAGTATGTTAAATAACTGATCTGCCTTCTCAGTGACAAAGGAGAGATAGCCACATGACCCTAAGGCCCTCCTGTCTCCAAAATAAACAAATAACAACAAAGATAAACAAGTGTAATCCATTTGTCCTTGCTAGAAATTTCCCCTAGTATTCACTCCTTGACCTGAGACATCTGTGAGAATTCAAGTGGTGGAGGAAGCACTGTATGGAAAGCATGAAGACCAGGTGATCCTAGGACTTACGAGGTTACATCCCAATAAACTCATCCTACATTGACAATATCACAATATGGTTGTGCATGTCTGTAGTCCTAGTGCTTGGTAGGCTGAGATAGGAGGATCACAGGTTCAAGGACAGCCTCAGCAAGTAATGAAGCTCATCAACCTAGGAAGACCTTGTTTCAATAAAAGTAAAACAAGGTGGGTCTCTAGCTCAGAGGCAGAATGCCCATGGGTTCAATTACCAGCATCACACACAAAGAAATGCATTTAATACGCCTGACTTAGCAAAATGGTAGCGTAACCTAGCCTACTTTCAACATGTGCAGAACAATTACATTAGCCATTGGAAAACACAAAGTTTATTTTATAAAGTGTTGAATATCTCATCTACACACACAGAGAGGTGCTTTGTAGACATGATGGGATGCAAAAACACTAGACTCAATATTAAAAAAAAAAATGCTGGCAACACAGTACACTGTAGAATATCAGGTGTTAACCATCACAGGCTCATGTTTGACTGGGAACTGTGGCTCTCTGTCCAGCATCAAGAGTGTGTATTGCATTGCATATTGTTAGCCTCGGAACAGACCAAATATCAAAATGTGAAATACAGTTTCCACTAAATTTGTATTGCTTTCACGCCATAGTAAAGCAGGGGAAAAAATCCTAAGTCAAACCATTATAAGTCAGAAACTACCTATACATTCTTTTTTTTCTTTTCTCTTTTGTATGTATGGTACTAGGGAGTGAACTCAGAGGCATTCTACTTTTGAGATACATCCCAACTCAATTTTTATTTTTATTTATTTATTTATTTATTTCTTATTTAATTATTTATTTATTGGTGGTACTGGGGATGGAACCCAGGGGCCTTCTACCTCCAGGATACACTCCCAGACCTATTTTATAGTTTATTTGAAAACAGGGTCTCTTAAACTAGCTGAGGCTGGCTTCTAACCTGTGTGATCCTCCTGTCTCAGCCTCGCAAGCACAGGGATTACAAGTGTGCACCACCACGCTCGACTCAATTTTTATTTCTATTTTGAAACAGGGTCTTGCTAGGTTGATGAGAGTCTCACTAATAGATAAGGCTATCCTCAAACCTGTGATCCTCCTGTCTCAGCCTCCCAAGTGCTGGTATTACAAGATGTAAACTACCACACCCAGCTCAGAGTCTACCTATATTCTACTTCCAACTCACCCTGTTAATTAGCTCTGGAACTTTGGCCAAATCCTATCACCCTTCTAGATTTGCCTTTCTTCATTTATAAGGTACAAGTTATACTAAGTCAAGAATGGTACATAATTTTTTTTTCCTTCAGTGATAATTCCAGTCAAATGGGAATGATTTCCCAGAGATCTCTGTTGAAGATTGTGAAGCTATGTCAGAAAAGACACTCAGAGCCAGGCGTGGTGGTGCACACTTGTAATCCCCGCACTTGGGAGGCTGAGACTGGAGGATCGCACAGGTTCGAAGCCAGCCTCAGCTACTTAGTGAGGCTCTCAGCAACTTAGTGAGACCCTGTTTCCAAATAAAATATAAAAATGGGTCTGGTAGTATAGCCTGAAGGTAGAAAGCCTCTGGGTTCCACCCTCAATACCACAAAAAAAAAAAAAAAGAAAAGAAAGAAAGAAAAAAAAAGAAAAGACACTCAAATAGAAAGAATATAGTGACTACTTAGGCTTTCTATCTAGTACAGAAGTGGGAAGAAGTTTGCTGACACTGAGCTAGATGGGTCACATTCCACATGTCACAATCCATGAAATACTATATATAAAGTAAGTTCAGCTTCATTCTGGAGGCAAGTGTCAAGCGTCTTACCCTGTAGACAGCAGTGCAAGATAAAAAGGGGGATAACACATGATCCTTGCTGGTAAGGATCTCAGGGGTGATTCATACAAATAGGTAAGAAGTATTTGTCCAGTGAGCAGATAAAGAAAACTGAGGTTCCAACAAGTGGAAGAGCTGGGACTCAGACTAATCTAAGTGCTTTCTTTTTTTCTACTATACCTTACTAAAAGGGGAAGGGAAGGGAAATACTGAGCTGAAGGCCTGGATGTTTCCCACATTGGATACATCATAGCAGAGGCTCAGGATAATCAATAGGCAGTGCTGGGGTAGAAACCAGGCAGCCTGGGGTAGAAAAAAACAGGGAGTTCAGAAGACAAAATCTTTTCTGTTGTATGAGGACTGGTCTTGGCTTTGGCCCAGGAACACTTCACAGGGTCATATCTACAGGTAAGTAAGCTTCATTATGTCACATGCCTCAACCCTAAGATTCTTTTAACTTCTTAACAATGATGGGGTTTGAGAGAGGAAGTGACACTTCTGGGAAGAATGTGGCTGGCTTTTTTTTTTTCATCCTTCTCTTTCTCCTCCTGCTCCTCCTTCTTTTTCTTTTTCTTTTTCTTTTTTTCTTCAGTTCTGGGATCAAACCCAGGGCCTTGGACATGCTAGGCTTACACTCTACCACTGATCTATACTTCCAGGCTAGAATAATAGTTTAAATCAGATCACATTGATATCACATCAGCCCCTGGCACCATGGAGTTATCCACTGAACACCACCTACAGGCATGTCCCTGTACACTTGTAAGTTCAAACAAGGACTTTTATTTCCATTTGGTTTGAAAATATCATGATTTTTTCAAATCATAACCTTCTCTTCCTTCCTTCCTTTCTTTCTTTCTTTCTTTCTTTCTTTCTTTCTTTCTTTCTTTCTTTCTCTTTCTTTCTTAATTTTTATGGTACTGGAGATTGAACCCAGAGGCATTCTATGTCTGAGCTATACCTCCAGTCTTATTTTTTATTCTTTTTTATTATTATTATTTTTTTTTGCGGTACTGGGGATGGAGCCAAGAGGCATCTACCTTCAAGCTATACCCCCAGCCCTATTTTTTATTCTTTATTTTGAAACAGGGTCTCACTGAGTCACAAAGGCCCTCACTAAGTAGCTGAAGCTGTCTGGTAATTGCGATCCTCCTATCTCAGCCTCCCAAATGCTGGGATTAGAAGTGTGCACCACCACACTCAGCTTTCAAGTCATAACCTTTTCAAGTAGTGAGGCTTCCTGAAAAAGGTAGATGGCTATTTTCTGGGGCCACCATATAGATGCAAAGAAGAAAGGGAATGATCTCTAGACTTCACATGTTTAGATTCTTAATAGTGACCAGGCCCTGAGAAAACTAATCATGTCACTAGACTCACACAAGACAGACAAAAAAATTGTTAATTTAGAATAAATTTACATACTATATGCTATGCATGTACCACACAAACTATTATCATGTGCCCCAGTAGATCTAATTAATAAGGACAATCCCTTCACGTTACTGAGAGATCTGGAAAACCAACTTATATTCATAAGACCACGAACAGAAAAGCCAAAGTTGTTCATTGAATTGAATATAATATTTGTTTTTAGCTAGAGAAAATATAATATATAGAATGTTGGAAGTATATGGGACCAAAGTTACATTCTATAGTCCCAGCTACTCAGGAAGCTGAGGTAGGAAGATCAAAAGATAGGAGGTTGGAGGCCAGCCTGGGCCACTTAGCATATAACTCTATAAATAAATAAATACTTCTATTTAATTAATAACTATTAATCAAGTAGCTCAGTGGTAGAGTATGTAGCATGCTTGAAGCCCTGTGTTCAACCCCCAGCACTGGAAATAAGAAGGAAAAGAGAATAAAAGGTAGGTAGGAAGGAAGGAAGGAAGGAAGGAAGGAAGGAAGAAAAAGACAGTTTGAGGAATTTACCAAATACCCCAATTTTTAAAAAATTAGCTGGGAAGATGGATATGAATAAAACCAACTTCCATGCAGTATGATACGTGTTCTAAGGCAGGTATTGGCAAAGATTTTCTGTAAAGGGCTGGTACATAAGTATTTTTAGGCTCTGAGGACCACATAGTCTGCTGCAGCTAATCAACTCCACTGCTGGAGCATGAAAGTATAACAAGATGTAAATGATAAGAGTAGCTGCATTCCAATAAAATTTTATTGCCATAGAAATTTAATTTAATATTATATTCATGACATGAAATTTTCGTTTTTTTCCCTCAACTGATTTTTTTTTTGGGGGGGGGCAGGTCTGGGGATGGAACCCAAGGGCATTCTACCTCCAAGCTACACCCCCAGCCATGTTTTATATTCTTTATTTTGAAACAGGGTCTCACTAAGTTGCAGAGGGCCTCACTAAGTAGCTAAAGCTGTCCGCAAATCGCAATCCTCTGGTCTCAGCCTCCCAGATGCTGGGATTACAAGCATGTGCCACCACTCCTGACTCCTCAACTGATTTAAAAAAAAAAATCTTAATTCTCAGGTGCCTTAAAAAACAGGCAGCAGGTCAGATTTGGCTCACAGACAGCAGTTTGCTAACCTTTGTTTACAATGAACAAAAGTTCCAAATTTTTTTTTTACCATTTCTGAAGGTATAATCTGTTTGTTTGTTTATTTGTTTATTGTGGTACTGGAGGTTTAACTCAGGGGCATTCTACCTCCAAGCTATAGCCTCAGCCCCCCCCCACACACACACACACTTTTTTTTTTGGTACTGGGTGTAGAACCCAGGGGCCTTCTACCTCCGGGCATTACCCCAGGTCTATTTTTATATTATATTTGGAAACAGGGTCTCACTAGGTTGTGGAGAGCCTCATTAAGCTCCTGAGGCTGGCTTTGAGACTGTGATCCTCCTGTCTCAGCCTCCCCAGTACTGGGATTCAAGCATGTGCCACCATGCCTGGCAATACTCTTCCCTTTTAAAATTTCTTGTTTTGAAACAGGGTCTCACTAGATTGCTGAGAGTCTCACTAAATTACTGAATCTGTCCTCGAACCTGTGATTTTCCTGGCTCAGCCTCCCTAGTACCGAGATTACAGGTACAAGCCACCACACCTGACTTTTGCAAAATGTAGGTTTCTCTGTAGAAGAGCTGTCTTTCTCCAGTTTTTTCACATGACTATGTTTAGAGGTAATCAAACGGCTATGTCATAGGACTTAATGGCTCTAGGGTTTAGCTCTCTTTCTGACAGCCTTAGGGTGCCTTGTGTGTAGCCTGCAGGAGATTGACAAACTTCTAGTAGATGTGAGTGCACAGGCAGTGTTTTATTAATCTCTGTATGCCTTGGTCTTAAGAACAGGATTTGGCATTTCAGATTTCTAAGGTTTTTCCATGAGCAGTTTCACTGATGAAAAAGTGTATACTCTTTCCCCTTAGGAGAATTCTCTAGGCCTCAGTTTCTTCACTTTTAAAGTGATGTCATAGGCCGGGCATGGTGGCGCACGCTTGTAATCCCCGCGTTTGGGAGGCTGAGACAGGAGGATCGTACGGGTTCAAAACCAGCCTCAGCTACTTAGTGAGGCTCTCAGCAACTTAGTGAGACCCTGTTTCCAAATAAAATATAAACTAGGTCTGGGAGTATAGCCCGGAGGTAGAAAGCCCCTGGGTTCCACCCCCAGTACCACACACACACACACACACACACACACACACACACACACACAGTCCAGTAAGGTGAATTCAACAACCTCTAAGTTCCCTTCCAGTTCTACCCCTCTGACCGTGTGCCATGTTAAGAAAGGGATTATTCACTAAATGGGAAGCAGTTTTGTATTATAGGTGAAAGTGAAGGGCAGGCGCAAAGAAGTCAGGTGTGGAATAATAACAACAAAGGGAAAAGGAGATGAAAACTTTGGCTCTGAACAGGGAGAGACATCGTGTCTTCTTCATTTAGATGCCGTGGATGAAATGCCTGCTTGATAGAAACATAGGATGCAGCAAGTTTACGAATCTCATCAACTTTCTCTCCTTATCAGAATCAATCAATGCTTACAAATGTTTGAGAGAATATCTATCTAGTGATGTTTAACAAGAGTCTCACAGCCCAGTTATTTCTGTGGGGAATACACATTTCCACGTCATGCCTTTTTACCCCTGCTGGAGCATCGGCTTCAGCAAAGCAGGCCAAGCACTGGCCCACATGACCAGGGACCTGTGCAGTTTCCCTTTCCCTTTTTCCTCATTTCCACTTTCATAGAGAGGGAGTAAGTCCACTGACCATTGAGTAACATGCTATCGTCTCCTCTGAGGAAGATGGTCTTGTTTGTTAGAAGCCGGTGTGGAATGGGAATGCATACAAGGATCCACTGATATGCAGGGGCAGGTGAGGTAAGTGGAGAAGAGTCTGAGAGCCCTGCTCCTCTCCCTCCTCCACATGGCTGGCCTGGGAGGCCTAAGGAGGAGCAATGGATATCCAAGCCCAGGACTTCTCTACAAATTTTCTAGAAAGGAGAATAGATCTTGATATGGCAGTCTGGTATGCCAGACATCTCTGATGTCCAAGAGATGGATCTAGACCTCTAACAGGAGGCAAATTAGAAGTCCTGTGATTTGACTTGTGACCTAAGTATTATAAGCCTATAAAGATAAACTAATTTATAAAAGATAAGCTAATTTATAAAAAAAATGCACAGCAGATCACAGATTCTCTTTAACTACAGGAGCCTAAGAACACTTAGTACATATCATCAAAAACTAGGAATGAGGCTGAGACTGGAGAATCATGGTTCATGGTTCATAGACAGCCTCAGCTACTTAATGAGGCCCTTCATAACTCAGTGAGACCCTGTTTCAAAAAAAAAAAAAAAGAAAAGAAAAGGGCTGGGGGTGTGGCTCGAAGGTACAGTGCCCCTGGGTTCCATCCCCAGTACCACACACACACACACACACACACACACACACACACACACACAAAAAAAAAACCCTAGGAATGTCCCAATTAAATATCTCATATTAGCCTTAATGATCTATGATCTAGCAAATGAACTATAATTTATAGTCCATTGGATAAACTCTAAGCTTTCCCATCCCCATGTATTTATTCCAATTTTCTTTCTGTTTTAAAGACTCTTCCCCACCAAACATTCCTCCTATTGCCAAGCACTGCTGTCCAAATCCTACAACGATTCAAGTCCCGTTTCAAATACTGACTTCCTTTTTAAAAAAATTGTTATGGGTGCACTGTAGTCATACATCTTGATGGTGTACAAGATGGTAGAGTCTACACGCACACATCACTCATTTGCCCTTCCCCAATTCCTACCCCATTTCCTCCCCCCTCCCTCCTTCTCGTGTCTGGCTTAGTGATTGAAGGTACTGACATTTTTAAAAAGGCTTCTCTCATTTGTTTGGCTCCTGTAGTTACTTTTCTTACGAGTTTTTGTTTTGCCTCCTCAATAAAGGTAGACAATTTTTAATGCCACAAACTAATCTTTACATTTTGTGTCCAAAGTGGTAGCTTGAATCAGCATCAAAATTAATAATGAGGTAAAAAATCAGTTCATCATTTGTTTAGACAGAACACATTATCCAAAATCCTCCACTACAAAATGAAGTGTTCATACTATTTAAATGTCTGAGCCACAAAGAAATTGTTAATAAGGATTTCAATTCAAAACAACAAATTTCTAGAAGATTTCCCAAGTTTAGCACATTCCAATTAAGTTTTGCACCTTTTACATGTTTTTCCAAGTGGATGAATAATTTGAATTCAAGTTCAAAATAATAAGCCTGAGGCATGGCAAGGTCTTCAATCATCAAGAAAGATTCAATTATATTCAGAGTATGTGCTTCCCAAAGAGGGAACATGGACTCAACTTCAAAAATGTTTTCAACAAGAAGGATGTTTTTCTAAAATATTTCCCTAAATAAATAGTATCTACATAGAAAATGAAGACACCACATACCTTATTGCATCCTGACTCATGAATGATTTGCTGTATTTCTTTATCTCTAAAAAAAAATTGAGTAGTTGCTCTAAGATCACAGAACTGTACATAGACCTAGATTCAAACCTCAGTCTTTTTGGTTTCAAAGCTTATACTTTTTTTTGGTGGTATTGGGGTTCCTGGAAACCCTTCTACTTCTGGGCTAAACTCCCAGACCTATTTTCATACTTTTTTATTTGGAAACAGGGTCTCGAGCCAGCGTGGCTGGCTTCGAACCAATGCGATCCTCTTGTCTCCACCTCCCAAGTGCGGAGATTACAAGCGTGCGCCACCATGCCCACCCAAAGCTTATACTTTTTTTTTATTGTTATTGCTCCATGCTGCCTTTTTGCCATGTTTCCACAGCAATCCAAATCGTTGAGAAAAATGGGTTAAGATAAAAAGATTTTAATGGACATGCAATGTGGTTATAATAAAACAAAAACAAAACACCATACTGGTAATAAAAATGTGTTCTCAGTTTGCCATGATCCACCCAGCTACATGATCACAGCCAAGTCACCGCGAGGTGCATCTTAAGATCACTAGTCCTATCCAATTTCTTTCCCTTATAGAAGAGGATTTTTTTTTTTCTTTTGTGGTACTGAGGATTAAACCCAGGGTCATTTTACTGCTGAGCTACCCAACCCCAGACTTTATTATGTTTTTGTTTTGAAACAGGGTCTCGCTAGGTTGCTGAGGGTCTTGCTATCTTGTTGAAGCTGGTCTAGAACCTGAGATCCTCCTGTCCCAGCCTCCCAAGTACTGGGATTATAGGACTGCACCACAATACCCTACAAGAAAAGGAATTTAAGATCCAAATGAAGTTATCTGCCTACAGTCATACAGGAGCAGAATTAAGGTTTAGCAAACTTATCTAGCGTTCTTCCCACTGGGTTGTGTCTCCTTTTTGGGTCATGATCTTCTCATTTATAGAGCAAACTTCCAAGATGAATGTTGTCCACTTAAATTATGGCTTGAAAATATAAAAGAATCTATGATGATTTCTTAGTACATAACTGTAAAATTGAGCAGTCTCGGAGATTCTATGAGAGAAACACCTCTGAGTCTCTGTAAGTATGCATGTGTGTTTGTATGTGTAAGGGGGCGGGGTAAGATGAGACCCTAGAAACAAACCTGTCTCTAGAGCTGCCTCAGAGTCCAATAACTTCCTGGCACAAGATGAGATCCTTTTATCAAACTCTTCCCTCATACATATCCCCCATCCCCAGGTACTGAGGATGAAACCCAGGGGCATTTTTACCTCTGAGCTATACTCCCAGAGCTACACTCCCAGCCCTACATTTTATTCTTTATTTGGAAACAAGGTCTCACTAAGTTGTAGAAGGCCTCACTAAGTAGCTGAGGCTGTCCACAAACTGGGATCCTCCTGTCTCAGCCTCCTAAATGCTGGGATTACAAGCATGAGCCATCACGTCCGGCTTCTCATACATGTTTTTTACTTGTTGGCCTTTGAATGAGTTTTTGCTTGTTATAACAAAAACAAAAACAATACTATAAAATTGAGAAAAATACTTCTATCTAAATTAACTCTTTCTGAAGTGTCAAATGATGCTCTGATATAGTGTGGATTGGTAGAAACACTCATGTGCTAGTATCTTGAACAAGATTACATCCTTCAACCTCCCCCCAAAAAGAGCATTTACTTCCTGGGCCTCTCTCCGAACTTTGATCTTCCTTTACCACCAAAATAATTATTGCAAATGTGAAAAAAGGCAAAGGCCCGCCAACGCAGAGGCTATGCTCAGCAAGGCTCTGGTGGGACGTCTCTCCTTTCTCTCTCTGCATCTGGCCCATGTGTGCTTCCTGCAGGTATAATTCTTGGCCTGGCTCTTCAGGGCAGCATGTTGTTTGGGCATGGATGGGCTTTTATGCAAACATCCTTCTGTCTATAGAAAAAAGATGTATTTATGTCACCTTAGAAGTTAATTATTTTGTCACAAGGGCATGAAGCTAGGAGGTATGAGAAGTATATCCCAAAGTATTTTTCTTGGAGACCCAGCCCTGTTTCATTGTTTGGCTTTGGGCCTTTGCTCTTTTCTACAATCTTCTTAGGTGATCTCATCAATGTCCATGACTTTAAGTGCCATCTGTATATTATGCTTTTCTTACTTTAATCTCAAATATTCCTCCCAAGCTCCAGATTTTCTCTCCTATAAAAACTCTCTCTCTCTCCCTCTCCCCCCCTCCTGCCTCTTTCCCTCTATTATATATAAGATGCTTAGTTGATAGCATCTTTTACATATGTAGGCACCTTGAAATTACTGTGAATAAGACAGTCTCTGGATTTCCTTCACGCCTTTAAGCCCTTGCTTCCCTGATCCATCCCAACTCAGTCAATACTACCACCATGTATGTAATAGCTCAAAACGCAGAGCTAGAAGTCATCACTGTCCTCCCTCTGGTCTCTGGTTTCTACATTAACTTCTCCAGAAGCTCCACTGTTTCTGCTCCCCCAGCACACGCTGAAGCCGTCCTCATCTCCATCTGCACTGACACTCCCACCACCTCAGACCAGGTATACAAGAGCCTCCTAACTAGTTTCTTCTTGTCCCTTTGGCTTCTACACACAACAATCCAGAGATTCTTTATTCAGATGATAAATCAGATGATTTCAAGGCTGAAAACCCTTCCAAATGTTTTTGTACTGCAGCAACAATAGCATTTCAGTCCTTTCTGTGGCCCCAGCACATGAACTTTCCCCCTAGTCACTCAGCTATGCCACCGAGGCTCCTTTTTCTTCAGCATTCCACACTTTTTTCTACTAGGACTTTGGATTCACTGTTCCTTCTATGTGCTGGGTTCCTCCACTTCCAGTTACTCTGTATAACATCTCCCCTTAAGGTCTTCAAAATCTACAATCTGTATCAGTATTTAAATAAACTTTTTTGGGTGTATTCATTTCAGGTCATCCCCCTATGCCATTTTGGCATGGGGCTGTATATCTATTTTCTGTATTTCTATCTTTCTAATAAACTTCTTTAAATCTTCAAAAAATAAAATAAATGAACTTTTTTGTTTGCGGACCTTTTTAGGTGAACCCTGCTTAGAAAGTGAGTTCCATGAGGGCAGGACAAGGATCTTCTCTGTCCTGTTAACTCTTCTAATTTCCTGAGGTAGCGTCTGGCACATTAGAGATGCTCCAAAAAAAATTTGTTGAGTACATGAGAAGGGTTTAGAAATTATGCAGTGGAGCCGGGTGTGGTGGCACACGCTTGTAATCCCAGTACTTGGGAGACTGACAGGAGGATTGCAGGTTCATGGCCAGCCTCAGCTACTTAGTGTGACCTGCAATTTAGTGAGACCCTGTTTCAAAATAAAGAATAAAATAAGGCTGTAGCTCAGAGGTACAATGCCCCTTGGGTTCAATCCCCAGTACTGCAAAAAAAAAAAAAAAAAAGAAGAAAGAAAGAAAAGAAAAGAGAGGGAAAGAGAAAAAGAAAGAAAGAAAGGAAGGAAGGAAGAAAGAAAGAAAGAAAGAAAGAAAGAAAGAAAGAAAGAGAAAGATGAAACTGTGCAGTGGAGAAAACTATGAAATTTAGTTTAACCCAATATTCTTCAAATATATTTAACCAAAGAATCCTACATGCCAGTATAAAGAATCTTGGTTATCCCAGGAAACATTTCCTAGAATACACTGTGGTTTATACTGACTTAACATTAGTATTTAAAAGGGCTGATGTTAAAAAAAATAAAATAAATAAAATAAAAGGGCTGATGTTTGAAATCCAGTGGTTTTTAAATATCAAAACTTGAGAATCTCTTTTAAGTCAACATTTGGTTAGTTGTTTATAAGTTCACGATATTTTTTTTTTTAGGAGAGTGCACATTTTAAAACTAACTTCTTGGGTGTCTTTTTTTTTTTTCTTTAAGGCATGGGTTCAAAAAAATTGAGATAGAAACTAAAGATCATAGGGCTCAGAGATGCATGGGAGATTAGGGATAGAAAAGAAGTCCAGACAGGAAATAGCAAAATTAAGGGATGTGATTGACTAAGGGTAAATGAGCTTGGTGCCCAGTAAAGCTTTCCTGCTTCAAATGGAATTTTTAGAAACAGAAACCTGCAGTTGGGAAGTTGGCTATTTTTATACTACGTGTGTTTTCTGTAATTATTTCTCTTCTGTTTTCCCTCATATTTAGTAAAGCTGTTCTTGAAAATGCCAGCCTGTCTCAGTTATGCCAAGTTTGCCAAGGAAAACATTTTTGTCCACACTAAAATTTTTAAAGGAAAATGACACAGAAGGAGAAGTAAATAGGTGATGTAGTGAAATAGAGAATCTGGAAAAGTACCCGAAGTAAAGAGGAAAGTCAAACCTTAGAGCCAGAGGGAGTGGGTTGACCTCTTCTAGGTTGGAGACACTCTTTGAAGACTGACGTGGTTTACTCTGATCTTTTAAAACTTTGGAGGTTTTCATGTTGAGTGTTGATGTTAATTCTTTACAAAGTCACATGTATATAATATTTAGCTGTAAAAGTCTTTACAAATGAATTACCTAGTTGTGTGAAATGCCCTATATGAAATTAGACAAGGAGAATTTGAGAAAATCCTCAGTAGTTTGGAATGAATGGAAGGACTGACTATGTGAGATGTTTTGCGCATGTGCAGAGTACTCTGAGTTTGAACCTTAATATTTCTAAACCATGACTGCGCTAAGATTGGCAGTTGGACTTGACTTTGAGGTAGGCACTTGCTTTATTTTCAGAGATATCATTGAGAAAAGTGTCTTAATCATAAAAATAACCAAAACCCAGATGGAGATGGGCATGGTGGTGCAGGCTTGTAATCCCAGTGCTTGGGAGGCTGAGACAAGAGGATCACACAGGTTCGAAGCCAGTCTCAGCTACTTAATGAGGTTCTCAGCAACTGAGTGAGACCCTGTTTCCAAATAAAATATAAAATAGGTCTGGGAGTGTAGCCTGGAGATAGAAGGGTTCTATCCCCAGTACCACCAAAAAAAAAAAAAAAAGTAATCAAATTAAAATGAGGTCATTAGGGTGGGCCCTAATCTAACATGATTGGTTTTCATATAGGAGGGGCCAACTTGGGCACAGAAACATGAACAGAGATGATGGTATTAAAAGAAACAAGAACACAGCTATCTACAAGCTGAGGAGAAAGGCCTGGAACAGATCGTTCTCTCAAAGCACCCATAAGAAACAACCCCGCTGACACCTTGACTTTGGACTCACAGCCTCCAAAACTGTGAGACAATCAATTTTTTGTTGTTTAAGCTACTCAGTCTGGGATTCATGATGGCTTGCTAGCCACACTCAGAACAATGAATGAAAGAGATGATACATGTCCAGGGAGTGAAACCCAAGGGGGAGGGAGCAGCAGCTGGTAGGAGAGGTCAGGAGATGGCCAAGGCAGCTGGAGAAGAAGTTTGGGATACTGAACAGTGATCTAACAAGAGTCTCCAATGAGTACGGCGAGTGATACTCAGTTTAAAAAAAAAAAACTGTAAGTGTACGTTATCATTATGACTTTATGCTCTCATACCAAAAAATAAAAATAAAAAATAAACTGGGTACCCACTGGAAAAAATTACTGGTACATCATTCCTGTGTTTGACCAGCTGAGAAACATTAATGGAGTTTATATTAACTTTGAAAATGTTAAAAATTAAAAGGTTTATATTAACATTGGCAATGTTGAAAAGTAAAGGGTATATATTAACTTCGACAATGTTAAAGATTAAGGGTAATCTTTGACTACATCTGCATCAGTAACTGAGGCACAAACATCTTGGTAGAGGGTTTGTGGGAGCTGCAGGGACAAGAGCATCTTGCTCTGCAAATATATCAGTTTGTTTGAATGCCGCCACATGGGCATGTCAGCACAGCATTTCCCGACCCCCTTCCATTGAAATGGTGCTGTGGATATAGACAAGGAGCACCCAACGGCCATAAGAGTGGAAAGAGAAAGGACAAGTAAAAGAGGGGAGGAGATGAGACATGTGCTTACTCCAGGTCCAAGTTCAAATCCACTTGAAATAATCATAGTATTTGGTTTCAGATAATACTATTTCTAAAATAGCCAAATGCTTACAATATTTGATAACATTATGGTTAAATTATTAATATGGGATAAAGATGTTACCTAATATCATTTACAACAAGTAATGCTTCTCCAGTATCCACATTTCATGGCTCATTCCTAAGATCTCTGAAGCAGCATCCCATTTCAGAAAATGGAATGAAGATTCCTTAGAGGTCTAGAAACTAGGTAGGAGGAAAAGAAGTCTGATGATGCTGTGTTGACATCTTCAATACTGCGTAATACTAATATGCTAATAACTGCTATTCCTTTATCCTAAAGATTTCTATTTTAAAGTCTTGCTATTATTCATTTTCCTTGCCTACTGCTCTATTAATTTCATTTTTAGGGTTATGTGCATGACATGAATCCTATTAAATGCCAAATGATTCCCCACCCATCTAAGTTTAGAATCTAACTCTTTTAATAGAATTTACTCTCCCCAAGAAAAGCGATACAGTAGCAGTGTCCTGAGGGAACCAAAATGAATGTCATTGTCCTTCTTCCTTATTGATGAATAGCTGCCGATGCTTCCAATCTCAGCTACCACCAGAAAAAATGATAATACAGATTTTCTAGGATAATATAGATTTTTCTAGGATAGAGGATGGTGGGTATGTTGGATGTCCTCCTACATTAGAGATTTTTCAATATATATCTAAGAAAAGTACTTGGTATTGTTTCCAAGGAAATGTTTGAAAGGTTTTTCCCCTGGCCTGGAATGATCCATACATAACAATTCTGTCCCCAAATGTTCTGGAAACAAACTGATATTCACAAAAGTGCAATTAACTTTTGTGAAGTCATTCTTGTAAAGAAGATTCTAAATAAACGAATGGCTGGGGCAAAGATTTTGGAAATGTTACAGCCGGCTCTGATATAAATGCCTCTTGTTGGAAAATCCCAGGACTCCAGCGGGTGCTTGTTTCTAGTCTCACTGCAAGACATGACGGTCTCGGGTAGACTTAATACAAGTGGACATAATTATGTAGCACTCTTCTACATCATTAGTGAGAGTAAGGCCTCTGCCAAGATCCTGCCAACACTGTTTCTAGCCAGACATCCATTAGTAAACACTGCAGTCTTAAAATACCGCTTGGCTTCTGTGACTGGGTTGTCTGCATAGTGGAAACTAGGTCCAGATTTTTGAAAGTACCATTGTGGGTAAGCATAGAAATACTGTTCTCTAGCCAGGCGTGGTGGCACACGCTTGTGATCTCAGTACTTGGGAGGCTGAGATAGAAGGATCACGGTTTGCAGACAGCCTCAGCTACTTAGTGAGGTCCTTTGCAACTCAGTGAGACCCCGTTTCAAAATAAAGAATAAAATAGGGCTGAGGGTGTAGCTCAGAGGTAGAATGCTGGGTTCCATCCCCAGTATCACCAAATAAATAAATAAATAAATAAATAAACAAATAAATAAAGTAGAGCTGGGGGTGGAGCTCAGAGGTAGAATGCTCCTGGTTCAATTTTCAGTACTGCAAAAGAAAAGGAAAAAAAAGAAAGAAGAGAAAGAAAGAAAGAAGGAAAGAAAGAAAGACTGCTATCCAAGGAAAGTAGTTAGAATTTGGGGTATCCAGAGTAGAATTTTAGTAAAGTTCTTTTTAATTTTGTATTTTAAAATTTTTAGGCTGGGCATAGTGGCGAACACTTGTAATCCCAGCGTTTGGGAGGCTAAGACAGGAGGATTGAGGTTCATGGAAAGCCTCAGCTACTTAATAAGACCCTTTGCAATTTAGTGAGACCCTGTTTCAAAGAATACAAAATAGGGCTGGAGATGTAGCTAGGAGGTGGAATGCCCTTGGGTTCCATCCTCAGTATGGACAAAAAAAAAAAAAAAAAAAAAAAATTTAAACACCCTTAATTGGAAATACAAAAAGCTTCTTCTGTGAAGCTCCCTGGATCTAACTCTGCCTAGCTCAGTACAGCTATTCTACTTTCTTTATAGAGACCAGCACATGTTCAAACACTATCTCAGCCAGCTGTGGTGGCGCATACTTGTAATTACAGTACTTGGGAGGCTAAGATAGGAGAATTTTATTGTTTATTTCAAAACAGGGTCTTACTAAGTTGTGGAGGGCCTAAAGTTGCCTGCAATCCTCCTCTCTCAGCCTGGGAGTACTGGGATCACAGCACTTGCCACCATGCCTGACTTTGATACATTCTTTAAAACAATAATCTTTTCCTTAGCAAGGCTCTCAGCAATTTAGTGAGACTCTGTTTCTTGTGGTGCAAGTTAGTAATCCCCGCACTTGGGAGGTGGAGACAGGAGGATCGGGCAGGTTTGAAGCCAGCCTCGCTGGTTTAAGGGACCCTGTTTCCAAATTAAAAAGTATAAATAATAGGTCTGAGAGTGTAGCCTGGAGGTAGAAGGGTTTCCAGGAACCCCAGTACCAATAATAATAATAATAATAATAATAATAATAATAATAATAAAATAATAATAATAAATAGGTCTGGGAGTATAGACTGGAGGTAGAAAAGCCCCCGGGTCCCACCCCCAGCACTACACACACACACACACACACACACACACACACACACACACACTAATCCTTTCTGTCAACAGACATTCCACAATTTAAAAAGCAAAACACATGTTACCCTGTGTTCTCTCATTTGATCCTTGATAATCCCAGGAAGTGACAAGAGTAGACCATGCAAGAAAGAGAGCTGAAGGTTTTGAGATAAAGAGCTTGGCCATAGGCAAGGTAGGCTCCTTTCCTTCTCTCTCTTTCTTCCTTCTTCCCTCTTTCCCTTCCTCCCTCCTTCTTTCTTTCTCCTTTCTTTCTTTCTTTCTTTCTTTCTTTCTTTCATTCTTTCTTTCTTTCATGTGTTACTAAGGATTTAACCCAGGAGTATTCTTCCACTGAGCTATACTCCACCCCTTTATATATATATATATATATATTTTTTTTTTTTTTTTGAAATACAGTCTTGCTAAATTACTGAGGCTGCCCTTGACCATGCAATCTCCTGTCTCCGCCTCCCAAGTACTGAGATTACCAGCGTGTGCCACTGCACCAGGCTAAATTGGGCCACTTTCAAGATCAACCTGAAAGTGTGTGATATTTTCTTAGTATTCCTTATTGAAGAAGGTGAAATTGCCAGTTAGGTGAGAGAGTTTCAAACTTTATAACTTATACACAAGTCCTGTGATCTCACCTGCCTCTAAGCTGCCCAGGCTGGCTAGAACTCTGAGTGATAGCTGCTCTATAACTTGCCCACCATAAAAGGCATTTAACCTAAAAAGATTTCATTCCACAGGCCAGCAGTAAGAAATCAAATCTTATCAGAAAGCTCACTTGAACCAGGCATAGTGGTGCATGTCTATAATCCCAGTACTTGAAAGACTGAGACAGGAGGATTGCAGGTTCAAAACTAACTCGGGCAATGTAGCAACTTAGCAAAACCCTGTTTCAAGTATAAAAATAAAAAAAGGACTGGCTAAAGCTCAGAGGTAGAATGCTCCTGGGTTCAAAGCCCAGTAAAACACACACACACACACACACACACACACACACACACACACACAGCCAATGTGATCATTTTTTGAGCCTATTCCATAAACAAGTAGAACTCGACAGAGTTACAATCCTCATCGCTCCCCCCTCCCAAGATGAGAAATGGTAAGTAAATGAGGTTGGTAAATTACAGAGATCAGCTTAGAAACCAGGGCACTCTTGGGAAGCATTTGTCAATAAGACATTAAACTTGCTGGAAGAACCCCGAGAGCATCCACGATGTCCTTTCTCTTACATTCATCACAGCAGCCCCACTGCACACGTTGCCTCAACAGGCCGTCCCCCTCTCACCCGTGGAAGACCTGAGCATTCAGAGATGGGCTTGACCGACTCAAGGTCACCTGGTGAGTCATCAGGAGAGACTAACACCAGAGCTCATTTCCCCTCTATGATTTGATTACCACAAGTAACTTGCTTGAGGTCATCAAAGGAAAATATTTGGAGAATGAGAACATTTATGGCATGCTTATCAAATATGCAGGTAATTGAGACCAAAGTGCTATGTCCCTCACAAGTTACTTAACCTCCCTGGGTCTCAGTAGCCTTCATGGAGAAATGAGATCGTTTATCTAACCCACTTTTTTTTTGTTTTGTTTTGTTTTGTTTTTTGAAGACTTAAAGAAGTTTATTAAAAAGATAGAAATACAGCCGGGCGTGGTGGCACACATTTGTAATCCCCACGCTTGGGAGGCTAAGACAGGAGGATCACACAAGTTCGAAGCCAGCCTCAGCTACTTAGTGAGGCTCTCAGCAACTTAGTGAGACCCTGTTTCCAAAAAAATATATAAAATAGGTCTGGGAGTATAGCCCGGAGGTAGAAAGGCCCTGGGTTCCACCCCCGAGTACCACCACCAAAAAAAAAAAAAAAGAGAGAAATACAGAAGATAGTTACAGCCCCATGCCAAAATGGCATGAAGGGGTGACTCGAATGAATACACCAAAGGGATCATGTGTGGACCGGACTTTTTATACCCATGACCTCCATCTTGTTTATGTAATTCTGACATAGTAAACATCCCTGTAAAGTACCTCCCCTTACCCTGTAAAGTACCTCCCCCAGCAAGGTGTGGCAAGGTGTCTCCTTTGACCACTCCTACCATCTTAGCTAGCTTATCTAATGTAGATCTGTCTTTAGATAGAAAAAGGCCTAGTTCTCCTCTACTGACTTCTAACTCATGTTTTTTGAACTTTCTCTTTTAAAGAAATCTTCATGTTTTAAGCATTTATTCAAATAATATGTGGTGGTGCTAGGGATCAACCCCAGGGATATTCTACCACTGAGCTATATCCTCAGCCCTGTTTACTTTGAAACAGGGTCTCACTAAATTGCCCAAGCTGGCCTCACACTTGCGATCCCCCAACCTCAGCCTCCAGTTACTGGGATTATAAGCATGTGCCACCACACCTGGCTCAAAGAACATTCTAGTGTTATAAAAATAATCAATAAAAGCAAAGCTGCAAGCCAGGCATGGTGGCATGTGCTTGTAATAGCAGCATTTTGGAGGCTGAGACAGGAGAATCTCAGTTCACAGACAGGATTGGCTACTTAGTGAGGCCATTTGCAACTCAGTGAGACACTGTTTCAAAATAAAAGAATAAAACATAGGGCTGGGGATGTAGCTTCTGAGTTCTAATCCAGGGTATAATGCCCCTGGGTTCCATTCCCAGTACTGAAAAAAAAAAAAAAAAAAAGCAGAGCTACATACAATCCCACCTTCTACTTTGTTCTCTTGAACTCCTACTGGGCTCCCTAGACACAGTCTAAAATCCAAACTACCAGGTAATCTGGAAGCTTCTTCTTATTCATATATGTGTGTAAATATATAAATATATGTGTTCACATATTCATACATATCCATATATGAATATATTAACATATTCATACATCACCAACCAATTATCTATGCCACTTTAATTGAATTGTTTCACCTAAAACTCGATATGCAAAATGAAGCTAGTAACCCTCAAGCTGGAGTGCTTTTTAAACTCTAAAAGACTAGATGAATGTAGTGTCATTAGCGTTATCTCCTGTGCACAGCACCCTTCTCCTTGGGGAGATGGCCTTATCCTCAGAATGACTCAGTAATCATAAGGGTGAGCTACTCTGGCAGACTTGAAGAGTGAAGGTGATAGCTATCACATAGAAGCTTCACAATGCCAAGTCAGTACAGAGGATGCGGGCTATTAGCAACATCCAGTCCTTAAGCCAAGGAGACACTGTGGTTAAGTTTAAAGGGAAGAATTGTCTCATAATTTGACCTTGGTAATAATTACCCAGCTTTATTTCCCCCTCCCCACAAAGCCAAGCCCTGATAATAATCACTATTATGTATTGAGCACTTACTAAACGATAGACACTGTTTTTATGTGCCATCTAAGCTTCACAAGGATCTTCAGTGATAGTATCCTATTTTATACTGAGAAACAACCTACAAAAAGAGTATTGGTCCTATTTTATAGCTTAAAAGCTGTATGTGCTAATTTGCTTACATACATACAATTGGTAAGGGGAAGAGCCTGAATTCTGAATTTAAAACTGAACTAATTAGCTCTGCATCTCCCAGTTGGAAGAAATTATTTTTTCTTTACTCAGGACCCAAAGCCTTATTTCTTTTTATCTTTACTATGCCTTTGTCATCCCTCTTTATTTTTATTATTATTTTTATTTCTCCATCCATTCAAAAGTGCCTCATTAATCTTCATAAAACTCAAAGGTAGAAACTGCCTATTAGTCATCTGCATCCCCCAATGGAACCTCCCTCCCCAGCTTGTCCTCTACAGCATGGTTTCTATTCAGAGTCTCAGGGACTGGAGGTGCAGCTCTTCCCTTGGGAGTGAGTCCTGTAACTAATAACTAATTCGTCTCTGTCAGTTGGATTTTCCCATATGCTTGTCCTCCTCCTCCGTGTTGTACTTTACACAATTTATTCTCTCTCTTCTCTCTCCCTCCCTCCCTCTCTCCCTCCCTCCCTCCCTCCCTCCCTCCTTCTCTCTCTGTGGGCTGCATGCTTCAGCTCTTCAGATCACATTGCCCCAAGCCTGCCCAGGCTCTCAGCAGGGATTTTGCTGAGCTGCCTCTTCCTTTTGCACCCGACAGGAGTACCTTTCTTATTAGCATCTGGAAGATGCTTCCACAGAGGACAGAGGTAGAGGTGAGCTGTGGAGGGTTGCTGGAAAAGAAAGTCAGGAGAAGAAGATGTGACCACAAGGCTTGAAACCTGCTTAGTCAGCAAACCCTGGATTCAATTTGGCTCGGACATTTCTCTTAGGTTACCCCTGCTCGCTGGTAGCAGATGCAATTGCTGTCTAGCTAGGCAGGATTCTGTGAGGAGGCTGTGCCAAGCCAGAAAATCAGTGCCAGGAATTACAGAAATAAATGGAATGCACCATTACAAAGGAAGACAGTGTGCTACAGGAGAGAACACGTCAGCTCTGGGATTTGAAAAATCCAAATTAAATCATTGCTTTACTTTTTACCTAGCTGTATGGCTTTGACAATTCAATCTCCTGCTCTTCTCATTTGTAAAATGGGAAAAATAATACTTACTGTAGAAATTTCTATAAGGAGTATAGACAATGGTCCGGCACATAGTAGGACTTGATCAATGAGAAATATTATTTTCCAAAGACTTAATTCTAAACCATTTGCCTTAATCACTTTCTCATAACTATGCACCCTATTTGGAGTCTCTGGGCAACTGTTCTAGTCCTTACTCTATGTTCTTACTATGCTGTAAACTAACCTACTGTGTCCTCAAGGTTTAGCATCACCTGTAGAATCCGCAAGTCCACCTAGTTTCCCACTGCCTAGACATCAGAGCTCAGGTGTTAGCTTTCATATCTAAATCAACATTAATTTTGTTTTTCTATTTTCACTTTGCTGTGAACCTCACCACTGACAGGCTGAAATAAATATAGATACCAATCTATCTGCCTTTTATTATAGGCTCTTTATAAATGTTGGCAATTTCTCATTCATATCATGTGCATGGGTACTGGCAATAGTCAGTAAATAAATAAATCTCTCTTGAGCAAAATATTTTATTAAAACACTATTTTCAAGTGAATGCACATGACCATTCTCAACCAAAAGGACACTGTTTGTTACATAGATAACTGAAATCTACTCATTTAACAAATACTTATTGAGAGTTTACAAGGTACAAAAGACCTTGTGGGTGCTAGGATACACTGGTTAGCATGGCAGACTTGGAGTCATTGAAACAAAGTATGTAGCTTACATTGTAGTGGAAAACAATAAACAAATAAACACATAAATAAAGTTCATTTGAGCTGGGAATGGTGGTGCATGCCTAGCGATTTCAGCTACTCAGAAGAATTATACATTTGAGGCCAGCCTGGGCAATCAATACCCTGTCTCAAAACAAAATTCAAAGAAAAACAAGGCACCATGGTACCTTGTACCATGTACTTGGGAGGCTGAGACAGGAGGATTGCAGGTTCCAGGACAGCCTCAGCAACATAGTGAGGCCCTCAGAAAATTAGTGAGACCTTCTTTCAAAATAAAAAAAAAATAAAATAGAACTAGGGGTGTAGCTTGGAGGTACTCCCCTGGGTTTAGAATACCAGTATCACAAAATAAAACAAAGCAATGTAATAATGACTCAAGTGATTATTTTATCTTACTTAATAGTGACTAGAGAGGGATTATTTTTAATTAATTTTACATTTATTTACTTATTTTATTTATTCATGGTACTGGGGATGCAACCCAGGGGCATTTTACCTTCAAGCTACACCCTTAGCTCTATGTCTTATTCTTTATTTTGAAACAGGGTCTCATTGAGTTGCAAATGGCCTCACGAAGTAGCTGAGGCTGGCCAGGAACTGCTATCCTCCTGTCTCAGCTTCCCAAATGCTGGGATTATAAGCATGTGCCACCATACCCGGCTGAGTTTTATTCTTTTTATTTTGAAATAGGGTCTCACTAAGTTGCTGAAGGCTTCACTAAGTTGCTGAGGCTGGCCACAAACCTATGATCCTCCTGTCTCAGCCTCTAAGCACTGGGATTACAAGTGTACGCCACCACACCCCGCTCTAATTTTTTTTTTTTTTTTTTTTTTGTGTGTGTGTGTGGTACTGGGGTTCCTGGAAGCCCTTTTACCTCTGGGCTACACTCCCAGACCTATTTATACTTTTTATTTGGAAACAGTTCTCTTTAGCCAGCACGGCTGGCTTCGAATCTGCAGGATCCTCCTGTCTCTGCCTCCCAAGCGCGGGGATTACAAGCATGCGCCACCACGCCCGGCTAATTTTTCTTTTTAAAGGCTAACAAACAAGGAGAGGAGAGGAAGCTCCTTTGAGAAGGTGAAATGGAATATGAGCACAGTTATGAGATGGGCTGGGAAAACCATATCAGGTAAAGGGAACAGCAATCCAAAGACCCTGTGTGCAAAAGACGTAGGATAGGAGAAAAGTACAATGTGTTGGGGTGAACTGAACAAAAGGATGGAGAGAGGGGAGGTGAGAGCATAGAGACAGGCCGAGGCAGATCATATGGGATCTTATTTGGTATGGCAGAACTGTTTGCTATGTTCTAGTTGGAGTGAGAAAAGGTGGATGGGGTTGGATTAAGCAAGGCAGAAATAGACTCATTTATGTCTTTAAAAGGTGACTCTCTACTGGCTAGAGTATAGAGCACCAAGTGGCAACAAGAGTCTTTTTCAGGAGCCCAGGTGAAGACGATAGTAGTGATGGTGAAATTCAGGGTTTATTTTGGAGAAGTAACCTCCAGGCTTGGTTGATGAATTGGATTTGAATAACAAGGTAAAATGAAAACCAGGAGGAGTCCTAGTTTTGTCTTCAATTCCTGCGAGTACAGTGATGCTATTTACTGAGATAGAAAAGACTGGATTAGGGTCTGCTTGGGGTTTTGGGCTTTGGGTTGGTCATGTTAAGTGTGATAGACCTATGAGACAATTATGTGGGATATCTAAAAGGCCAATGTGCTTGGCTATTACAGGACACTCCCATTCTTCTCTCTCACAGATACATCTAACTGGCTGGCTAGGCTAGGGATCTGCAAGAAAAAGGAACAAATATGCCTGTCAATCCTGATGCCTTTGTATTCATTTGCAGTTTTTTCCTGAAAGTGGTTGTGTGTGTGTGTGTGTGTGTGTGTGTGTGTGTGTAGATTGAACTCAGGGGCATTCAACCTCCAAGTTACATCCCCAGCCCCTTTTAAAAAATTTTTTTCTTCTGAAACAAGGCCTCACTAAGTTGCTATATTTTTGTCCTCACACCTGTGATTTTCTTGTTTCAACCTACTGGGATTACAGGCATATGCTATCACGTCCAGCTCTGAAAGCTGATTCTTGGACTCAGAGGACATGGTTGGTTCCTTGGGCATCTATATTGTCCAATGATGGATAAAGAAAGTAGTTTCTCAGAGCAGAGTTATATTTGGCAAAAAAATTGCAACTGCATTTTCCACTTGGCAAGTGCATAGAATATGGCACAGTGTGGAAAACTAATATATTCTAGTTGGAAAATGTTTCTTAGACATTGGCTCTTCCACTTCAGATTTTGGTTCATAGATTTACAGCCTTTATATGGAGAACATCACAAAGTATAATTTGTTTAGTCCTTGATCTCAGTCACACAAAATATCAAAGCAGAAAGGCAACAAGTACCTAGAAGAACCACACCACTTTTCCTAATAGGGAAATCTACCTTGGATAACTGGGCCATTTCCTCAGCATTTTTACTTTAAGCATTCAGGTTCCTCAAAACATATATTTTCAGCTGAATATGATGGCCCCATGCTTGTAACCCCAGTACTTGGGAGGCTGAGACAGGAGGATTGCAGGTTCACGGCCAGCCTCAGCAACTTGTGAAACCCTCTGCAACTCCATAGTGCTGAGGAGGGAAAAAAGTGTGCATGCGTGTGCACGTACACAACACACACACACACACACACACACACACACACACACACACACACACACCTTCTTTCATTCTTTGGATGCCACTATCATGTAAGGAGAGAAACAAAGCTTCCAGCAGACCAGAGAGCAACCAACCCTGTCAAAGTTGACAAAGCAGAAGTATGTCTCAGTGTTTTAGGACCTAGAAGATTTATAATCACTAGGATGCTTTCTTTATGCAAATTGTACTTAGGAAGTGGCTGAAAATTATTTCCAAAAAATGGTTAAACATCTCCCCTAGGACATTATTAAGCTTTTCTAACATAAAGTTCTTAGATTAATTTCTGGTGTATCCCATCTTCATAAAGATTGAGAAACCATGGTTTTGATGTTGCTTTAGAGCTAGGCTCTTTCAGTCTATCAGATTCTTATAATGGCCTTCTTATCATATAGGCTCATTCCTGTAACTCTCTGTTTACTGGTTGATAAGTCTATTACCTTTCTGGAAGCTCCCTTGAGCTAAATTTATTACAGATTATATTATCCACTAAGCCATAAGTCACGTACCATACCATCACATACACCCTCTAGTCTATTTCCAAGACCACATCCTCTTAAGGGTGTTAAGCAAAAATATTAAGACACATGGATACAAAGAAATCAAGGAAGTAGAATTTCTTGAAAGCCAAGGAATCAGCCATGTCCTATAAAATAAAACAACCAAAAACCTGAAAAATAACCACCATTGTCTGTATTTAGACCAATACCACAAACTAAAAGTAAAGGGCAGTCATTTCAATATCAACTTGCTGACATAGTCTCCCTTTCTTGTAACAGAATCTCTGTACCATTTCTGCATCAAAGGTCTGAAAGTTTTGTTTTCTGGGTCTTTTAAGGTAACAAACATTACAGCTCATGTTCTGCACAAAAACTAGCTCAACTCAGTGTCTCCTCTGAAAAATTAAGAATTATTTCTTATATTTGTACAGACAACCTCATTCTCTTTTTTTGTTTTGTTTTGTTTTACTTTTGAGAGTACTGAAGATTGAACCCAGAGACATTATATCTCTGATATACACCTCCAGCCCTTTTTATTTTTTACTTCAAAATAGGCTCTTGCTAAGTTGCTGAGGATCTTATTAAGTTGCTAAGGCTGTCCTTGAACCAGTGATTCTTCTTTCTCAGCCTCCCAAGTACTGGGATTACAAGTGTGTGCCACAGCACCCACCCAAACAATCTGATTCTTACATAGTCTTGCATATCCAGAGACTTTGAAGAATTTCCCTTCTCGGTATCAAGGCAGAACAAGAGGCTAGATAATGCTGTGCAATTCCTTTTGTCTTAATGTCCTTAGGTCAAGATTAAGAATTGTGCTCATGGACATGGGCATGGTGACACACGTCTGTAATATCAGTACTTGGAAAGCTAAGACAAGAGGATCACAGGTTTGCAGCCTTCTACAATTTAGAGAGACTGTTTCAAAATAAAAAAATAAAAAATAGAGCTGGGCATGTAGCTCAGAGGCAAAATACCCCTGGATTTCATCCCCAGTATCACACACAAAAGAAAAAAAAAATCCCCTTAAGAGTTTGAATTGCCAACTTCAGAGAAATAATAATGCTTGATCTCCTCAACTTTCATGGCCTTTTGACTCTCTTATTTCCTCAACCAAAATGGGCTCTTCCTCACAAAATAACATCTACCTCTACTCTAACAGAGAAATTATAATCTTCCATAATCTATTTTGTGACCATCAACTCTTTGATCTTCTGAGACTTCTACATGATTCTTTTAAACAATTTTACATTTCAACTGGAGAATTTAAAGGTGGATTTAACTTTTTAACTTACTTTGTTTAGTGAATAATATTTTGAAATGCTGGAATGCACTTATCTAACTTCTGCTTCCTTCTTTTCTTCCCCTTTTTTCTTCCGAGATGCGAAAACATAGACATTATTCTGATTGGGCATAGCCTTTGGAGCCAAGTAGACCAGGCTTTGTGATGTTGACCAAGTTATTCAACTTTTCAGACTGATTCCTGGAAGTAATTATAATCTCTGTTTTGGAATGTTAGGAAGAACAAAACAGATGTCTAAATTCTTGAACCTAGGGGATGACAGGCTGTTTATACAAGTAAAATTTATATGTTCCAAGCTTTTAGTATTTAAGAATTGGGAACTATTGTTTCTCATATTTCCTTAATAAGATCTTTCTTTCTTTCTTTCTTTCTTTCTTTCTTTCTTTCTTTCTTCCTTCCTTCCTTCCTTTCTTTGGTGATACTGGCCATTCTAGATCCTAGGAGCATTACATTACATCCCTCCAAGTTACACTCCCTGCCCTATTTTTTTTAATTCTTTACTTTGAAACCAGGTCTCACTGAGTTGCAGAGGGCCTCACTAAGTAGCTGAGGCTGTCCACGAACTGCCATCCTCAGGTCTCAGCCTCCCAAATGCTGGGATTACAAGCATGTGCCACCACGCCCGGCTGCCCTATTTTATATATATTTGTTTTGAAACAGGTTCTTATGAGGTTGGTGAGAGTCCTTCTACATTGCTGAGGCTGTCCTTGAACCTTCAATCCTCCTGTCTCAGCCTCCCAAGTACAGGGATACAGGAGTGTGACATCATACCTGACAATAATATGTATTTTTATGGTGTTAGTTATAAATATAATTTCCCTGGTTGTGTTCAGACCTGATAAATCAGAAAGTCCAAGGCTTGGGAACTAAGGAACTACAGTTGTAACAAACACTCCTTGTGATTCGTATCATTAGAAAAGTTGTAGAAATACTGATATAGACTATCAGTGTCATATAGGTAAAATTCAAAACAAAATGACATTATTTTAATAATTTAAGTGTGTTCAGATTTTTACTATGACCTAGTTAAATAATCCAGTTGAGTATTTTAACTGAAATTCATACCAAATATTTAAAAAACTTAGTGTGTCTGTTTTTTTTTTTTTTTTTTTTTTTCCTGGAGTTTCCACAAAACAGTAAAACTTCATTCTCATTAGTGAATAAGAAAGAGCTGCTTTTGGCTTTAAGTGATTCAGTATCAACAGACTAAGAGCCAAGAATATGGTAAAGCACTTTGGTAATGTACAGTGCTACATAAATGTTTATTATAATAATTATTAACTATAATAATTATAATAATAATGTTCTACACCTACAAGACTTGACTTGTGAATTAACCAGCTGGCTGCATTTTAATATGCTCTTAGCAAATCTCTCTCTGTTGCATGGAGACAAAGCTTGAAGCATTATGTATAAAAACAGCACAGAAGTCCCTTCTGGATGAAATCCCAGTTGCTTTTTCTTCCTTCTTTCGCTCCTTCCTTTCTTCGTTCCTTCCTTCCCTAATGGATCTTTGGCTTAATGTACATTTTAGGTTATGGTTTGCAATGTGTTTGGATATCTTTGTATTCTTTTTTTTTTACAGTACTGGGGATGGAACCCAGGGGCATTTTACCTCCGAATTACACCCCCAGCCCTATTTATTTTTTATTTTAAAAACAGAGTCTCACTAAGTTGCAGAGGGCCTCACTAAGTAGCTAAGGCTGTCGACAAACTGAGATCCTCTGGTCTCAGCCTCCCAGATGCTGGGATTACAAGCGTGCGCCACCATGCCCGTCCCGCTTTGTTTTGTTTGTTTGTTTGTTTTGGTGGTGCTGGGGTCCTGGAAGTCCTTCTACTTCTGGGCTACACTCTCAGACCTATACTTCTTATTTGGAAACAGGGTCTCTTACGCCAGCGCGGCTGGCTTCGAACCTACGTGATCCTCCTGTCTCCGTTTCCCAAGCATGGGGATTACAAGCGTGCGCGACCACGCCCGGCTCCCTTTGTATTTTTTAAGGATGTAATATACATGTTCTGTTTCACTGGGGATGACACTGGATGGTGGTTATTCTCTTTGTATGCTATATGTGGCAGGGACCCAGAGGAATAAGAATATGAAAAGGAAAGGCAGCAGAGGGATTGGATAAATCAGTGTAACACCAGCAGCCCTTTTTAAAAGAATAACTGTTCACTGAGGGACATTGACTGAACTCCTACTAGGAGCCTACTACTGTCCTAATGGCCCTGACATAGTGAACTGCTATTGATTCACTCATTTGCAGTCTTACCTCTGAGCCCTATGATTAGCTAGAAGCAGGACAATTGTTAGCCGCAAGTAGATATTTTTCTACTAAAAAAAAAAAAAAAAAAAAAAAAAAAAAATCCAAGCAGTTTTGAGTTGCCCTGGGCCAAAACAACTACAAAGTGGTTGATGCCCTGTTTCTGAGTCTTCTATTGTATGTTTTTGCCTCTATCTCATGTCAATGCAACTCAAAACACTGGCTGTTTATCTCCTCATCCACTGGAGTTAGTTGGAAATGAATATGCTTTAGGGTTCTTAATCTAGAAATTAGAATATAGATTTATACCATCATGTATTTGTTTATATGATGCTTTCAGAGTATTTTGTTTTCTATTAAAGTTGTCTTTTTTTCTTTAGCTAGTACCCTTCTGCATTTTTTCCTATAACACAGAACCTGATCCAGGCATGGTGGCATACACCTATAATCCCAGTATTTAAGAGGCTGAGACAGAAAGATCACAGGTTCAAGGCCAGCCTTAGCCACATAGTAAGACTCTATTTCCAAATAAAAGATTAAATGGATCTGGGGATATAGCTCAGAGGTAGAATGCCCCTGGGTTCAATCCCCAGTAACACACACACACACACACACACACACACACACACACACACACACACCAACAACAACAACAACAAATAAAACCTACATAGTACATTTAAGATAAAATTATAAACTGAGTGTGATATACACACCTGTGTAATCTCAGTACTTGAGAGGCTAAGACAGAAGAAGAGTAGGTTTGAGGGCAACCTCAGCAATGTAGCGAAAATCTCAGCAACTTAGGGAAACCCTATTTAAAAACAAAAAATAGGGTTGGGAGAGTATAGCTCAGAGGTACAATGCCCCTGGGTTCAATTCCTAGTAACACACACACACACAAACACACACACACACACACACACACACACACACACACACCTATATTTTCTTTTGAATAAATAAATTACTGCCCAGTAGGACCTTGTTGGTGACCGCTTCTCTTCATTTGACATTCTATGAGTGACAAGGATGAAAATTTCTATAACTTAAGAATTTGATATGGAGCGTTTTTGGAAGGTCTGAAACTCCCAGCCATGTGAAAACCTAAACATGGTCACTAATAATGTTCAACTGTACTCCCAATAATTTAGATTTATTTGCTTTCCATTCTGGAAAAATTAGAAAATATACAAGAGTTTAAAATAAAGAATTTTGGTTACTTTTTTTTTTAATTTGAGAAACTATTTATGCCCTAAAACTTTGAAGTCCAGTAGTAGGAGCATTAAATAAATAAAGACATTTCTATGTTATAAGGCTTAGAAAATTCTTTAATCAACATTTGTGAATATGGCAAAAAATGTAGTTTATAAAGATGAAATTTTCATGCATGTCATGAGAAAATAAAGCATGTATGTGGTTACTCTTACTTTTATTGTGTGTATATTCTATAACAACTACTATATATTTGCTTGTATTTTCCTTGGAATTCTTTTTCATTGTTAACATTTTGGTGTGTAGTCTTCCAGACTTGCTTTTATGCATGTATACATTTTTCCCATAAAAATGTGAGTGCCCATTTATATTCTAGTGTAGTTGACCTTATAAGCATATTTCTTCTTATAAAGATATGCTTTTGATAGAATGCATAGCTGATGAATGCAAGGGGTGGAGATGGGGCAATGTCTAGAGAAAAATAACATCTGACAAAGGGCTTGGAATCATTCTTAGGTTTCATGAATAAGGTAATTCTGGTGTGTGTGTGTGTGTGTGTGTGTGTGTGTGTGTGTGTGTGTATGTGTGTGTTTTACTGGTGGTTGAACCCAGGACATTCTGCCTCTGAGCTACACCCCCAGCCCTATTTTATTATTATTATTTTTAATTTGGAAACAGGGTCTCACTAAGCTGAGAAGGACCTCGCTAAGTTGCTGAGGCTAGGTGGGAATCTGTAATCCTCCTGGCTCAGCCTCCCCAAGTTCTGCTTTCTACTTTTATTCATTTCATATTCTTTATATTTGTGCTTTTCAGACTAGGATTTTCATCTGAGAAGCCAGGCATGGCAGCACACGCTTGTAATCCCACAACTTGGGAGGCTGAGATTGGAGGCTTGACGATTCTCAGGCAGCCTTAGCTATTTAGTGAAGCCCTCTGCAACTTAGTGAAACCCTGTTTCAAAATGAAGAATAAAAAATAGAGCTGGGGTGTAGCTCAGAGGTAGAATGCCCTTGGGTTCCATCCTCAGTACTGCAAAAAGAAAAAAATAATAATATGAGAAGCTTTTTTAAAAATGTAGAAAATGCCCACCCTAAACTGCAGAGATTCACTGGGTAACCAGGCATTTGCTACTCTTGGCTGATCAGCATTCAGCTCCACTTCCCATTTGCATTCTTATGTCATGCTGAAGAATCTCCCTTTGTGCACCATCCTTGGAAGAGTCCCTTGGGTCTGGCTTTAGGCTCTATCCAATGGAGGATCTTTTTCTGAACTAGTTAAGAGCAGTGATGCAGTGACAAGGTTATAACTCAGGGTCCTGACAGTGCCAGCATACAGACCACATGGTTCCTGCCACATCAGTTTTGTAGTGGGTCCTCTAAAGCTTCCTTGGCACAATCTCCAGTCAATTCCATAAACCTCTGCTGTCCCTCCAATAAGTTCCTTTTCCTTTTTTTTTTTTTTTTTTTTTTTTTTTGCAGTACTGGGGATGGAATTCAGGGCCATTCTCCCTCTGAGCTACACCCCCAGCCCTTTTTTCATATTATTATTCTTTATTTAGAAACAGGGTCTCACTGAGTTGCAAAGGTCCAGCACTAAGAGGCTGTCCGTGAACCACGATCCTCCTATCTCAGTCTCCCAAATACTGGGATTACAAGCTTGTGCCACCACGCCCAGCCCTTCTTTTTCTAAGATAGCCCAAATTGCTTTCTTTTGGTTACAACCCAGAACTATAATCAATATAGTAGATCTTCACTAGGGTCTAGGAACCCACATTTATAACAGTTTCTCCAGATGATTCTGACACAAGTGTGTCCTCAAACTATACTTTGAGAAATTTTATACTATGCCTTTTGTATTCTACATAGCTTCTGGTATCATGGTTTTCATGTAGAAGGCACTCATAAAATGGTTACTTGATAAATGAATGAAATTATAATGTATTCCTGTAAAGTAGCCTGGCCTCAGATTTACTAATGCTAGACTTTTGTCAAATAAATTAGGAATGTTGATTCCTTAAAGCTATTTTTATTATGTATATGTGCTGGTTTTACTTCAGTGTTGTTGTAAACCGCTGTTGTTTAAAGATGACCATAAGCCGGGCGTGGTGGCACATGCTTATAATTCCTGCGCTTGGGAGGCAGAGACAGGAGGATCGTGCAGGTTAGAAGCCAGCCACGCTGGCTTAAGCGATCCTGTTTCCAAATTTAAAAAGTATAAAATAGGTCTGGGAGTGTAGCCCGGAGGTAGAAGGTTTCCATCCCCAGTACCACCAAAAAAGGTTCCATCCCCAGTACCACCAAAAAATAAAAATAAAATAAAGAGGACCATAATAGGTAGGAACTGATAAGAATAATTTGTTAAAATATTGCCAGTAGTGAAGAAATGAGTTGTTTTTTTTTTTATAAATGTGGTCATAGGTTTTTGTTTGGCTTTTGTGTTTGTTTTTTTCTTTTTTTCTGGTTAATGGTACAAATATTTGAAATATTTGTATATTTCTTCAGTATTTTATATACTAAAGAAAAAATCTAAGCAAAGAGCTAATTAAAATCTTTTTTCTCGCTTAAGTAGGTTGAAAAGTATGCTAGTAGGTAATGGAATTTTTCATAGCTTTGACCTTGGTGGTGACTTCTTCAAAAGTTAGAGCAAAGACCGTGCTATGATTATTTTTCTTTGTAGAACTTTTCCATTTATGATTTTCTCAGTGTTATAAGAAGTCTTTGTAAGTACTGGTGAAAAAAACTTCATAAGAATATCCTTTCATGTAAGAATAGAGTCCTCTTTATTATTCATATAACCTCAAAAAAAATGTGAATAAGTACCTATGCAACCCCAAAGACCCAGATTTAGTCGACATCAATGTATCTCTGGATATATTGACCATGGCTCACCACTACTAATTCCCAAGCTTTGTTGTTGTTGTTGTTGTTTTGTTTTGTTTTGTTTTGTTTGTTTATTTTTTAAACAAATTTTTTATTGAACATAAATGGTATACATTTAAGCTATACTTGGTGCCCTCTACCCCCCATCCCTGTTTTTCCTTCAGCCCTCCCACCAATGATTGTCCAGGGTAACTATGCCATATTCATAATTTTACACATATTTGGATGTAGACCCTCATTAATCAAGTTCAGCCTTCCTACTTTCCTATCTTTCTATCCAAAATTGTTTTGTTTTGTTGTAGTACTGGCGATTGAACTCAGGGGTATTACTACTGCTGAACTACATCCTCAGTCCTTTTTGTTTGTTATTTTGAGACAAGGACTCTCTAAATTGGCCACACTGGCCTGAAACTTGTGGTTCTCCTGCCTCAGTCTCCAGAGTAATTGGGATTATGCACCGCGGTGTCTGGCTAAGATTTTTCATTTGAGAGGCAATGTGAGGTTTAAGAACTTAGATAAAGAGAGTGAATCCTGGTTCTTCAAACATCTAACTGCAATTGTTTACTTATTTGTCTCCTACCACTCAAGAAAGGATTATGTTTTACTTTCCTCCCTATGCCTGTCACTTGATACATAGCACTCGACTAATGTCTATTTAATAAAACTTGAATTAATCTCTAATTTTGGGCAGTTCACAATCTTTCTGGACTTTATATATCTTATTTTTTGTGGTACTGGAATAAATGAACTTACTGAATAAAATGAACTCAGGGACATTCTACCTTCGAAATAACTCCCAGTCATTTATTTATTTATCTGCTATCTACTTATTTATTTGTTTATTTTTGAAACAGAGTCTGGTTAAGTTGCTGAGCCTTGTTAAATTTCAAAGGCTATCCTCAACTCTCCATTTCTCCTGTCTCAGCCACCCAAGCACTGGGATTACAGGCATGTTCCACCACACTAGGCCATAATTTTTCACTTTTAAAATAGACTGGTTAGCCGGGCGTGCTGGCGCACGCTTGTAATCCCCACGCTTGGGAGGCAGAGACAGGAGAATCGCGCTGGTTCAGAGCCAGCCTTGCTGGTTTAAGAGACCCTGTTTCCACATAAAGTTAAAAAATAAGTCTGGGAGTGTAGCCCATGGGAGTGTAGCCCAGAGGTAGAAGGGCTTCCAGGAACCCCAGTACCACAAAATAAAATAAAATAAAATAAAATAAAATAAAATAAAATAAAATAAAATAGACTGGTTATTCTCTAACATCATTTCCAGCTTTGATACTCTCTGACTATATGATCTGTGTATCCTGAAGTCAGTTTCACTAAATAATCTCTTTCATTTGGACCACTGGGAATGACATCACATCACCATAAGTGGCTTCTTCATCTCTGAGTCATTCTTACTGAAAACAGTCCCAAAGACCTTGCAGCATTACTGTGTATTTAGTGGAGAACAACTTGGAGAGTTTCCTGTTCAATATTTACTTTTATAGATACACACAGAATTCTCTACTCCATGAGGGCTACTGAAATATTTCACGTGCCTTCTTAAAGGTATCTTCCATCTCAAGGACTTTGGTACCCACCTGGTAAGACTGACAGCTACATCTCAACAAATTTGTTTGTTGGCAAACAAGAGTTCAATATGACTCACATGATAGTCTAATGGCCTACCTGATAGTTAAAGTCATTGGCCAGGCCAGAACATCTGTCCATCTATAACTATGATTTTTCTTTATCCCTTTATAGAAGGGAGAGTTTTGCTTAAAGAATGATGAAAACATAAGGGCTGGAGTTTATAACATCAAATATAGAAGGTTAAAATGGTGAAGGTCTGAGGTTTGTTGAGGTGGGCCTCAGGAACTGCCTGAAATAAATATAGTGAGGGAAGAAATTCAACTAGGTGAAACTCAGTTCTTCTCATTTCAGTGTCAACCATTTCAAAGAAGAGCAAACCTGCTCTTGTCCTTTTTACATGATGATCTTTGAAATAACTTTATAAAAATGCTATACTTCTAAGTAATTTTTTTTTTTTTTGGGTGGTACTGGGATTCCTGGAAACCCTTCTACCTCCGGGCTACACTCCCAGACCTATTTTTTAGGTTTTTTATTTGGAAACAGGGTCTCCTAAGGCAGCGGGCGTGGCTGGCTTCGAACCTGCATGATCCTCCTTTCTCTGCCTCCCAAGCGCGGGGATTACAAGCGTGCGCCACCACACCCGGCTACACCTGGCCTTCTAAGTAAATTTTTGACCTATCATTCTAGTCCAGCTCTTCATTTATAGACAGAGGCTCAAGAGGTCAAGTGATTTGCTCTTGAGAGAGGTTATTGAAATATTTTTAAATTGGATTTTAATTTTCAAAAGAAGATTTTCTGATTTCTGTCTAAGTAGAAGTACAGGTTTAGGTGGGGAAATATCTGGTAATAAAATGCTTTTTGAATTTACTAAATTTTTAAATTTAAAAAATGTTAAATTTTTAAAATGTACACTAGTACATATATATCATTTTATCTTTACAACAAATTTGTGAATAAACAGTTCAGGTATTATTAACCTCCTCCCTTTTCTGTGGTACTGAGTATTGAATCCAAGGGCATTCTACCTCTGAGCTCTATCCTAATCCCTATTTTTTTTTTTTTAAATAGGGTCTTACTAAGTTGCAGAGGGCCTTGCTAGATTGCTGAGGGTGGCTGCAAGCCTGCAATCTTCCTATCTCATCCTTCTAAGTTTTGGGATTTATTAACCCCAATTTACAGTGAAGAAACTGACTGTGGGCAAGGTTAAGTGGAAGGTGCAAAGCCATAGCTGTTACAGCCTAGACTAGAACACAAATCTTCTGACAGTAAACCCAGTACTTTTTGTATTACAACATACTGCAGACGAAAGATATATGATAAATAATGTGTCAACATATCTTTGGGACACGAGTTGATGGTGAGTAGAGGCTTCACACACATTCTGGAGCCCGAGGACATGATTTGGCAGCTGTGCACATTTCCCCAAAGTTGTCCTGTGCTGTCATTGTTCAGAGTCTGAATCATGCACATTGTTCCGGGTAGGGGAACATTTGAGCATATTTTTCCATATGCTATTTTAGCAACATCAATTTGCTAATTGTGAAGACAAATTTATCTTATTAGATCATAAGGAAACCTGCCTTTAGGTTTTGGCAGGCTTTTGTTCCTGCTGGTTAAAAATCGTTTGGTATTCTTTATAAGAATTTATTTAGTCAAAATGTTTAATGGTTAAGAAAGTTTGAAGATAAGTTTTATCCTATGTTAAAGCTGAATTTTTTTTCCATTTTCTTTTCTCCTCCCATCCTTGAATCTTATTTACTTCCCTAGTAATTATTCATTATTCAAAATGTAAAATATTTTATCAAGGACAAAACAATCAAACAAAAGATGATTTTTTTAATGGTAATGGGGATTGAACCTAAAGGCATTCTACGTCTGAGATATAACCCTAACCCGTTCTTATTATTTATTTTGAAACGGGGTCTTACTAAGTAGCGGAGAGCTTCACTAAGTTGCCAAGACTGGTTTCATACCTGTGAACCTCCTGTTTCAGCCTCCCAAATACTGGAATTACAAGCCTGTGCCACCAAGCCCAGCTTAAAAAGAAATTATTTTATAACCTTATAACATAAGACTCAACATGTAATAAAATATTGAAACACATTATATATTAGATTGTGAAAGTAAAAGAACATTTAAAAATAAAAACTAGGCTCCTGGGGGGACAATTCTATGGTACTTTTTCATGTCATGAATAAAATAGTTTAAGTTTGAGGTTGAAAGTCACATTTGGCAAGTTAGCCTTTCTTAGTTCTCTAAGAAAATGCCTCAGGCTTCTTAAGGGTATATAATTAATGAGCTAGTAAAGTACAGAGAAATAATTTATACTAATTTCATAGAACAAGACCTAGAGTTTCTAATTAGGCCATCTTGGGAAATATAAGCATATCAGTTATTAAGTTGCTACTGTATTCATAAACTAGGATTAATTGACAAGTTTCCTGTGTGTATGTGTGTGTGTGTGTGTGTGTGTGTGTGTGTGTGTGTTACTGAGAATAAAACTCAGAGGCTTTCTCCCTCCTGCCTACACCCCACAGACCTATTTTCTATTTTATTTGGAAACAGGGTCTCACTAAGTTGCTGAGAGCCTCACTAACCTGCTGAGGCTGACTTTGAACCTGCGCAACCCTCCTGTCTCAGCCTCCCAAGTACTGGGATTACAAACATGTGCCACCACACCCAGCAAGTTTCCTGTATTTGAAGAAGCTGTCTATATGTCTTTGGTTTCTATAAGCCAGATGGAATTAGGGTATTTGGGATGAGGGATAGAAAGAGAAGATGATCATGGAAATATAAGATCCTTGCTCTTATCTCTGCCCAAGACAACAATATATTAAGAACCCCAATGGATCCTTTTGTCTTTAGAAATGAGGTACAAATGAAAGAAAGAAATGCCTCAAATAATTGTGCCTTGAACAAGATATAAATTTATTTATCTTTCATTAAAAGGAATGTGGAAGCAGAGTCTTAGATTGGGATGACAGTTCTACAATCATCAAGGATGTGAATTCTTTTCTACCCTGTTGTTCTGCCCCCAACCCCAGTATGTGGCTTCTATTTAATGTCCCAGAATCATTTGCTCATCCTTCAGCCATCAGCTGAAGTTCAATCCAGCCTGTCAGCCATGTGGCCCAACTCAGCAGGACTGGTTTCTTTCCAGCCCATGAAGAGGACAGAGATGAAGAAAGCTGTATAAATCCCGAAAAGAAGTCTTCCAGGAAATCCCAAAGAACAATTTTGTCACCATGACATTGATTAGAATTTAGTTACTAATTTACCTACCTTCGTGTCTAACTACAAGAGAACTTTCCTTTCTCCTCCTCCTCTTCCTCCTTCTCCTCCTTTTCTTCTTCTTTTTGAGTAGCTATAAATCCGAATAAAGTTAAGGTCCCATTGCTAGGAAGGTTGGAAGGTTGTAGAGTGGATATTTGAGATTATATCCAATGTAAATTTTTTCCACTACCAGGTTAGTAGCTGCCAAACTCTTGAGATAATGCTGCATGAGATTGCTTGGACTCTTCTTCCCCTTTCCCAGTCTGCTTCTCATCCAGTGGAAGAGAGATGGAATTGAGGAGTTTGATTTTTCCCCCCTAAAACTTGCTGGAAAATGCATCTTAAAATATTGTTTAATACTATATGCAGGTTGTTCCTCGTGAAATTTCTGAAGAACTGAGCCTCTCAGAATAAAACTCTATGACATCATGACTGTATTTCTAAATATATAAATATGCATGTTCCTGTTACTTAAAATGACAAATGGGCCAAATAACCAGATTCCATGGTAGTATGAGCCTGGTAAGCCTGTATGTACCATGAGAGTTTTCTGAGAAAAACTATTTGCCTAGGCAATTAAATCTAAACAAGGAAATATATCAGAACATCCTATCATTTGTTTTCTAGCAATGATCATGGGAATAATAATTGAAGCCACGAGAAATTTGAATAAATTTGAATCTTCACTTCAAAAAGATTCATAGGAGCAGAGATGGTGGCACACTCCTGTAATCCCAATACTTGAGAAGACTGTGACAGGATGATCACAGATTCAAGGACAGCCTCAGCAAGTAGTGAGACTTTCATCAACCTAGTGAGACCCTCTTTCAGAATAAAAATAAAACACAGGTGTTGTAGCTCATGCCTGTAATCCCAATACTTGAAAGGCTAAGATAGGAGGATCATGGGTTCAAAGCCACCTTCAGCAGTTTAGTGAGACTTGTAGCAACCTAGTGAGATCCTGTTTTAAAACAAAAAATTAAAAAGGGTAGGGATGTTGCTTGGAGGTAGAATGCCACTAGGTTCAGTCTCCCCAGTACCACACAAACACAATAATAATAAAAACAAAATAGGACTGATAAAGATCAAGATAGAATGCCCTTGAGTTCACTCACCAGTACCCCCAAAAAATTCATAGGAGAGTCAAGGTCTATATGAAAAAAATATGCAAGATGTACATATATGCATATATATGTAAAATGTACATATATTAAAAATGTTTTAGCAAGCCGGACATGGTGATGCAAGCCTGGAATCCCAGTACTTGGGGGGTTGAGACATGGAAGATTGCAAGATGGGCTGAGGGTGTAGCTAGGAGACAGAACATCACTGGGTTCAATCCCCAGTACAATAATAAAAAAAAAAAAAAAAGTTAAAGCAAGAACCGAAGGGAAGCCAGGCATAGTTACACATGCTTGTAATTCCAGTGCTTTAGAGGCTGAGACAAGAGAATTGCAGGCTCAAAACCATTCCTCGAAACTTAGTGAGACCCTGCTTTTGAATAAAAAATAAAATAGGGCTTGAGATGTAGGTCAGAGGTAGAATGCCCCTGGGTACAATCCCCGGTACCACACACAACACATCCACAAAAGAACAAAGGGCATACCGAGTGAACTTTAAAAATTGTTACTTAGCTAGGAGTGTTGGCACGCGCTTGTAATCCCACTACTTGGAAGGCTGAGACAGGAGGGCCACAGGTGTGCAGCCAGGCTCTGCAACCAGGCTCTGCAGCCAGGCTCAGCTACTTTGTGAGGCCCTTGACAATTTAGTGAGACCCTGTTTCAAAATAGAGAATAAAAAATAGTGCTGGAAATGTAGCTCAGAGGTAGAATGCCCTTGGGTTCAACCCCTGGTATCACATACAAAAAATTATTACTTATATAAAATATTGTTATTTTCATTTATTTATCTATTTTATGATACTGGGCTTGAATCCAAAGGCATTCTACCACTGAGATATACCTCTAGACCTTCTTATTTTTTATTTTGAAACAGGGCCTCACTAAATTGACCAGGTTGGCCTCAAATCTGCGATTCTCCTGTCTCCGCCTACCATGTACTAGAATTACATGCATGTGCCACCATGCCCAGCTATACAATATCTTAAGATGTAGTAGATAAAATACCATAGCTGTCGCAATGAACATATTTTAGAGCATCAATCCCCAAAATATATTTGTTTATTTCCCTAGCATGTTGTTGGCTCCAGATTAATCACCATCGGTTGGACAAATATTGATTGAGTACCTACTGTTTGTGTGAAGAGAGAAATGAAACAGTCTCTGACTTCAAGGAGCTCAGTTTGGTGATTATAATTTATTATTAATTTCTATCCTTACAAATAATAGTGCCTTTGTACTCTGTGATCTTAGAACTAGGCAAAGGTGATTAAGAGACATTGTTGGTCCACCAAGAACAAAGTGAAAAGAGCATAGGTTTACAAGCCAGAATACACACACACACACACAGAGCTCACTATCTATGCCTTTGAGCAGATTACTTAAACTGCCTTAATTTTAGTTTCTTCCTCTGAGAACTGAGAACAATGCCTTCCTCTCAGGGCTGTTCTGAGGATTAAATGAGATAATGTCAATGTTGTGCTTGGCACATAGAAAGCATTCAAAATCTGGTTGTAATGACCATAATTATTATAAATTATTGTGGGGACTTCCGGGAAGATGGCGACCGAGAAAAGCGGGGCTTAAGAGTCCCGCTAACAACCAATCTCCATTACCACAAAAAGAGCGCCTTTCATAGCCAGAAAACACCATCACAAGAAAAACAAAAAAACCACCAGGCTCCAGAGAGAAAGCGGACTGAGAACAGAGCTCAGGGCCACAGAGGAGACACACGCGCCCGAGGACGTGGCAGCAGCGCCATACTGCCGGCGGCAGCGGCGAACTCAGCGGACGGCTACAGCAAGCCGAGGTGAGCCGATGCGGAACAGCCAGGCGGGATCTTTCGGCGCAGACAGCATTTAAAGCTCCCAGTGGCTGAGCTCAGCACACGCTGCAGGGACTCAGAGTGGAAATCAAAACCAGAGAAGAAAAAATACGCCAGCCTCATGGCCGAGGGCGTGGCAGAGGCGCCATATTGCCACCGGCGGCGGCAGCCGCAGTAAATTCACCGAGTCCAGTACAGCTACATCTACGTACTCAAGAACAGTGAGTCAAATTGCGGGCCACAGAGGAGAAATCCCAGTATTGTGCCTCCTGGGACTTGACCCAGTGAGGGAGTGGTGGTGGCAGAGATATCACACCATAGGAGAACGTGCAACCTGGCACCCCCCCATAGTTTAAAGCAGCCTCTATCGACTCCCTGGGTCGGAGACTCTGTGATACAACCCAGTAAAGGAGTAGTAGGGTCTGAGATAATACAGACTCGAGATCCAGAGCACCTTAAGTGAAGCCATAGTGACCCAAGGGAAGAACCCAGAGAAGGCACAAACCTCCGAAATCATGGGAAAGAGGAATAACACTGAAGTAATGAATGTGCACAACCCCACAGCATCAGAACCTGATAAAACAGAAAATCAGAGATTTCTAGAAGATCAAATCAGGAAAATAACTGTAGAAATAATAGAGGTGCTTCGAAAAGAACTGAGAGAGAGCCAAAAAGAGATAAAGGATGCAATTAATGAAGTAAAGGCCTCAATTCAAAGCACAAACAACCGATTAGACCACATGGAGAACAGAATCTCGCTCTTAGAAGATGAGCAATCCAAAAATGAACGCATAGTTTCTAATCTAGAAAAAGATATCCAACAGCAGGAATCTGACATTGAAGAAATATGGGCCCATTTTAAGAGAGCTAACCTAAGAATAATTGGAATAGAGGAGGGAAAAGAAAGTGATACCAAAGGGATCAACAATCTCTTCAAGGAAGTAATAGCAGAAAATTTTCCAAATATAGAGCAAGAGGTTGATACACAGATCCAGGAAACTTATAGAACTCCCTTTAGACAGGATCCGAGAAGAGGATCCCCACGCCATATAATTGTCAAAATGACCAATGTGGAAGCCAAGCAGAGAATCTTAAAGGCAACAAAAACAAAGGGCCAAGTGACATTCAGAGGCAAACCAATTAGAATCACTCCAGACTTCCCAAACCAAGTCATGAGAGCCAGAAGGGCTTGGAGTAACATATTCCAAACTCTGAAAGAAAACAACTTCCAGCCAAAAATTTCCTATCCAGCAAAACTTTCTATCAAATTAGATGGAAAAATAAGAAGTTTCCATGACAAACAGAAACTGAAGGAATTTATGTCTTCAAAACCAGCGCTAGAGAAAATACTCAAAGAGATTAACTACAAAGAAGAAATAGGTAACACTCACCAGAACCAGAGAAACAAGAGTTTCCATCCAACAGACAACTAAGATTGGTTATCTGTGGAGATTCATTATTTATGTTAGTCTTTTACCTATCTCTAAATTGTATTGTTTGCTTTTATTGTTGTTAATTTTTAGGATTTCTAGTTGGAATACTAATATACCTTCAGATATAGCATTTGGAAATATTTTATCCAATTCTATTAGTAACTTTTAACTCTGTTTACATTGTCTTTGGATATACAATATTTTCTTTTATTTTTTAGGGAGTTTGTATATTCTTCTGTTGCCTGTGCCATTGAAATCATATCCAAGAAATCACTGCCAATTTCAATGTTGTGAGGTTTTATGACCCAGATTTTCTCCTAAAAGTTTATAGTCTTAAGATTTATATTTAGGTCTATTATCTATTTTGAGTTAATATTTGTATATGGGATTAGGTAAGGGTCCAATTTTATTCTTTTCCATGTAATTATTATTTTTCAACAATATTTAGTTAAAAGAATATTATTTCCACCACCAAATGTTCGTGGAAACCTTGTCAAAAATAACTTGACAATATAGGGAAGAATTTAGCTCTAGGCTTGTATTTAACTCCAATGGTTTATATATCTGCCTTTAGAACAGTACTACACTGTTTCAATTATTGTAGCTTTATATGGTTTGAAATCAGAAAATATATATCTGCTAGCTTTGTTCTTCTTCAAGATCGTTTTGGGTATCTAGAATTCATATTCCATATTAGGATAGATTTTTTTCTGAAAAATAAATATATAAATATATGATAGTTTCACCAAAAAAACAAAAAAATATGCTCTGGTAAGAAAAAAAGCAAAAAGAAATATTGAAATGTTATCTTTAAATCATCAAAAGCTTGGCATCAGACAAATGAAACTGTTATGTGAGATTATCATTTTTAATTTTGGATATTGCTATAATACTAGATGTCAACCACTAAGCCAAGCATGGGAGGGAGGGATGGGGAGAGAATGGGGTGGGGATCGGGTGGGGACTGACTGGGCAATGTGTGCATGTATGTCTACAAAAGTTTGTATCCCACTATGATGTATGAATACAGTGCACCAATAAAATAAAATTAAAAAAAAAAAAAAAAAAAAAAAAAAAAGAGATTAACTACAAAGAAGAAATAGGTAACACTCACCAGAACCAGAGAAACAAGAGTTTCCATCCAACAGACAACTAAGATTGGTTATCTGTGGAGATTCATTATTTATGTTAGTCTTTTACCTATCTCTAAATTGTATTGTTTGCTTTTATTGTTGTTAATTTTTAGGATTTCTAGTTGGAATACTAATATACCTTCAGATATAGCATTTGGAAATATTTTATCCAATTCTATTAGTAACTTTTAACTCTGTTTACATTGTCTTTGGATATACAATATTTTCTTTTATTTTTTAGGGAGTTTGTATATTCTTCTGTTGCCTGTGCCATTGAAATCATATCCAAGAAATCACTGCCAATTTCAATGTTGTGAGGTTTTATGACCCAGATTTTCTCCTAAAAGTTTATAGTCTTAAGATTTATATTTAGGTCTTTTATGTAGTTTGAGTTAATACTTGTATGTGGGATTAGGTAAGGGTCCAATTTTATTCTTTTCCATGTAATTATTATTTTTCAACAATATTTAGTTAAAAGATTATTATTTCCACCACCAAATGTTCGTGGAAACCTTGTCAAAAATAACTTGACAATATAGGGAAGAAGTTAGCTCTAGGCTTGTATTTAACTCCAATGGTCTATATATCTGCCTTTAGAACAGTACTACACTGTTTCAATTATTGTAGCTTTATATGGTTTGAAATCAGAAAATATACATCTTCTAGCTTTGTTTTTGCTTCGAGATTGTTTTGGGTATCTAGAGTCCATATTCTATATCAGGATAGATTTTTTTCTGAAAAATAAATATATGATGGTTTCACCTAAAAAAAAGAAAAAAATATTCTCTGGTAAGAAAGAAAGCAAAAAGAAATATTGAAATGTTATCTTTAAGTCATCAAAAGCTTGGTATCAGACAAATGAAACTGTTATGTGAGATTATCATTTTTAATTTTGGATAAATTGCTATAATACTAGATGTCAACCACTAAGCCAAGCATGGGAGGGAGGGATGGGGAGAGAATGGGGTGGGGATCGGGTGGGGGCTGACTGGGCGATGTGTGCATGTATGACTACAAAAGTTTGTATCCCACTATGATGTATGAATACAGTGCACCAATAAAATAAAAATTAAAAAAAAATAAATAAATTATTGTGCTGTTATTTTCAAGAGTGGATTCAGTTTTAGACAGTGCTTTGGTAAATGTGTATGAGTGATGCACATACGGTGCTTGCTATGGTCCATGTATGTTCTTTACTGACTAATAAAATAGGTGTTCTTAAGCATCACAATCAGCCTTTAAGGTAGTTATTATTATCTCTGCTTTACATACGAGGAAACTGAGGCAAAACAGGTTGAGTAACTGGCCCAAGCTTACACAACCAAGTGGCAAAGTTAAAATGCAAATCCAGGCTCTATTTTCCAAAGTCTTGATACCCTATTATATTGTATCACTACAAATAGCTTCATTATTTAATCTATGAATCATATGTGAGAATAAAAAGAATGTACTGACTTTCAATGATTAGATTTTGGTGTAGGAGATAACCTTGTTACCTGGACAAGGTCACCTGGCCTTAGAAGGACTCACAGATAGCCACGCATGGTAGTGTACCTTGTAATTCCAGTACTTGGGAGGCTGAGACAGGAGGATCGAATCGCAGTTTCAGGCCAGCCTCAGCAACTTAATGAGGCCCTCTGCAACATAATGAGATTCTTTCAAACTAAAATAATAAAATCGGGCTGGGGTTGTAGCTCAGAAGTAGAATGCCCCTGGGTTCCATCCCTAATACCACACATAAAAAAAGGACTCACTTATCACAACACAGTGGTGTGTGTGTGTGTGTGTGTGTGTGTGTGTGTGTGTGTGTGTGTTACTGGAGTTGGAACCCCAGGGTAGGGGGTGGGAGTTTCTTCTACTGAGTTATGCCCCCAGCCCTATTTGTTTTTTATTTGGAAGCAGGGTCTTGCTAAGTCAACCAGGCTGGCCTGGGACCTGTAATCCTCCTGTCTCAGCCTCCCAAGTAGGACACAGTATGTTCTTAAGCATCCACTCTCTGGCATTCACGCCCCAGGGAAACACTTCTTTACATCTCTTGTCCTATGTATTTAAATAAAAAGGCAATTGTATCTAAATTCTGAGAGATTTTGTGGATTGTACCACTGCCAAATATAGAGATGAATACTAGCAATTTGGGAGAATTTGAATAACAGAAGCACCTAGGAAGGAGAAAGGGCTAACTTTCAGATCCTGTCACTCAGAAAACAGGTGAGTGAAAGACTTTTGCATAAAGTAGAAGCATTTTGTAGTAACAAAAAGCATTCATTTCCTTGCTTTTCTTCACATTTCAATTTATGTTTCCAGAAAATACTCATGAACTAATATGCCATAACTGAACATGGTGGCTAAGGAACATTTTGTAATATAAAACAATTCATATTATTCTTAAATATGCAATTATGTAGGCTAAACATAGCACAAAATGTGATATTGACTTGTCCCATTAGCCACTGGATGGGCATTGAATGCAAGAACTAAGAATAATTTCATTTTTATCAAAATGTCTAATATATACAAATAAACTTTCAAAAATGTTTCTTTGAATAGTTTTGATTTACTTTTTATGGGGAGGCAGGTACTGGGGAATGAACCCAGGAGCATTCTACCTTCAAGCTACACCCCCAGCCCTTTTTCTTTTTCTTTTCTTTTTTTTTTTTTTTTTTTTTTTTTGTTTTGAAACAGGGTCTCACAAAGCCACTGAGGTCCTCGTTAATGAATTGAGGCTGGCTTTGAACCTGTAATTTTCCTGTCTTGGCCTCCCAAATACTAGAATTATAGGCATGTGTCACCACACCTGGCTTAAAATTTGATAATCATTAGATAGTTCTCCTTTTTAGCATGTGTGTGTATGTGTGTGTGCTACTGAGGTTTAAGCCTAGGGGTATTCTACCTCCAAACTATACCCCCAACCATTTTATTTATTATTTATTTATTTATTCATTTTTGTAGTACTGGGGATTGAACCCAGGGACATTCTATCTTCAAACTATACCCCTAGTTCAATTTTTTATTCATGTGTGTGTGTGATACTAAGGATGGGGGACCCAGGGGCATTCTACCTCCGAGCGACACCCACATCCCTATTTTTTACTATTTATTTATTTATTTATTTATTTATTTTATTTTATTTTTTTCGTGGTACTGGGGTTCCTGGAAGCCCTTCTACCTCTGGTATACACTCCTACGGGCTACACTCCCAGACCTATTTTTAAACTTTTTTATGTGGAAACAGGGTCTCCTAAGCCTGCGAGGCTGGCTCCGAACCAACACGATCCTCCTGTCTCTGCCTCCCAAGCGTGGCGATTACAAGCGTGCGCCACCGCGCCCGGCTTTTACTATTTATTTTGAAACAGGGTCTCACTGAGTTGCAAAGGGCCTCACTAAGTAGCTAAGGCTGTCTGCAAACCGCCATCCTCCTGTCTCAGCCTCCCAAATGCTAGGATTACAAGCTTGCACCACCACGCTTATTCTTTATTTTGAAACACTTCTCACTAAGTTGTGGCGGGCCTCACTAAATAGTTGAGGCTGGCCATAACCTGTGATTCTCCAATCTTAGCCTCCCGTGTTACTGAGGCTCTAAGTCTGCGCAATCACTTTTTTTTTTTTTTTAAAAAAAACAGGGTCTCTCTGTAGGTCTCTGAGAATCTTGCTGCATTGTTGATGCTGTCCTTGACAGCCTCCCAAGTACTAGGATTACAAGCACCACCATCCCTGAATCCTCTTTTAATTTTATGAGAGATAATTTTTAACACTTAAAAAAACTTTAAATAATAAAATTTTAATTTTACAATGTTCAATATTTACTTTATATTTTTGATGTGTAAATATTTTTGAACACTTTGAATGATTACATTTCTAAAAATATTTTAGGACTGCAAATGAGTATAAGTTAAGATGAAAATAGAGTAGAGACAGAAAATATGAAAGTGAAATGTGTGTGTGTGTGTGTGTGTGTGTGTGTGTGTGTGTGTGTGTGTGTGTTACTGGGAATTGAACCCAGGGGTATTCTACCTCTGAGCTATACTCCCAATACTATTTTTATTTTACTTTGAAATAGGGTCTAAGTTACTGCACACTGATCTTGAACCTGTAATCCTTCTGTTTTAGCCTCCCAAGTACTGGGATTTTTGGCCTACGCCACCATGCCTGGCTGAAAGTGAAATTCTGAAAAGAAAAGGCTGGAAATAAATTCTGTTAAGATTAAAAGCTAGGATACACTTTGTTTTCTAAGTTTGACAGCTTGATAAATAACTTTTAACTATTCAGTCGTATGCTATGTGGGTTTCTACGTCTCAGCTGATTTACTACCAAATGTTAGGAGTTGGCTTTTCAGGTAGAATCTATGCACAGTTGCCAAAGCAAGCTCTTTTGGCCTAACTGGCATTTCAGCTTCTCTAAAATAATACAATTGAATCAGTATTCTCCCAAATGAAGAAAAGTCAGAAGCTACAAGATTTTGCCTTACGGGCAGTTTGGCTTTCCACATTCTCCACAGTTCAACAATACTAAATGAAAGTTTCCAGAGAAAGATAACCTACTTATATAACTTTTATTACAGCATATTATTATAATTATTCTATTTTATTAATAGTTATTGCTAATATTTTATTATTTCTAATATGAGTTAAACTTTATTGTAGATATTTATGTATTACAAAGAACATAGTATATAGGATTCAGTATTATCTGCAGTTGCAAGCATCCACTGAAAGTGTGGGAACATACTCCTTGATGGGAGGAAGGCTACCACAATAGCAAAAAGAAAAAAGTCAGCATGTTTCTGAAATATGCATAACTTGGAGAGGATTACATGCTAGACTTGGATGTACTAAGTACTCTGCAGTTGTCTTGGGGAAAGAGTACAAGAATACACATGGGCCAGGCGTGGTGGCGCATGCTTGTAATCCCAGTATGTGGGAGACTGAGACAGGAGAATCACGGGTTCGCAGCAGGTCTCAGCTACTTAGCGAGGCTCTCAATAACTAAGTACACATTGTTTCAAAATAAGAAATAAAAAAATAGGTCTGGAAGTGTAGCTCAGAGGTAGAATGCCCCTGGGGTTCAATCTCCAGTATCACAAAGACAAACAAACAAAAAGAACACAAATGGGAAATCTCTGTATTGTGTTTTAAAATAAAGATTTATTTGACAAGATGACTTATAAGGAGAAAAAAGGAAAAGTACATTTAAACCGTTTCTATTAATTTAGCCAATCAAAAAATGTGCAATGATACTCATGTAATGTACCCAGCAGACAGCGCCGAAGAGAAAGAGATCCAAAATAAGATGTAGTCCTGCCAGCAGGGATTGCACCATTCATTGATCTAAGTGAAGAGATAAGTAAGCAATGCATGCTTGCAGCAATTAGAGAATAGATACTAAAAGATATCGTGAACTCTTGGGTCTAAACAAGTCTTGTGGAGGATCAAAGAAAAATTGGTGTGATCTTGAATCATCCTGAGGGGAGGATTTTATAGAGCTGCACTGGAATGAGGCCAATGACAATAATTCTTGTAAAAAAAGTTAGAAGGGCCTTACAGGGTTATGGAAATCACATGAGCTAGAATATACAGACACACACATACACACATTCTTGGAACTGAACCCAGGGGAATTCTACCCCTGAGCCACATCCCCAGCCCTCTTGTTTTTTTGTTTTGAAACAAAGTCTTTCTGGGTTGCTGAGAATCCTGCTAAACTGTTGAGGCTGGTCTTGAACCTACAATACTCCTGTCTCAGCCTCTCAGGTACTGGGATTACCTTGTGCACCACCACACCTGGCGCGTGTGTGTGTGTGTGTGTGTGTGTGTGTGTGTGTGTGTGTGTGTAGAGCTGAGAATTTAATCTAGGGGTATTCTACCTCCAGGCTAAACCCCAAGCTCTATTTCCCTATTTTATTTTTTGTTTTGAAACACAGTCTCACTAGGTTGCAAAGAGTTTCACTGTTTGCTAAGGCTGGCCATGAACCTGTGATCCTCGTGTCTCAGCCTCCCAAGTACCAGGATTGCAGTCATGCACCACCATGCCCAGCTCTGGCCAATATTCTTTTTTATACTTTCACTGGTGCGTTAGTTTCACGCCATAACATAGTTTCTAGTGATAGAGACATTCATGCACACAGCACTTGGTGAGCTTCCCCCAGCTCTCCCCATTCTCCGCCTTCCCCATACAGGATATTGAGATGGACATTGGTATTCTCACACGTGTACATAATGTCCATGAAAGTTATTCTTTCATTAATTCTTTCTCCCCCCACCCCACCTTCACCTAGACCACCTCCCTTACTCCAATGGAGTCTCTCCTCAATTATCTCAAGTGCCTCTGGTATCTGGATTACTCCCCAGCTTCAGCATAGAAAAGAAAATAGATGACCCTTCACTTGCTGGAAGTGGCTAATCTCATTTCACATAATGTTCCCCAGGTCCATGTATTTCCCTGCAAATGACATAATCCTCTTCTTTTAAGAGTTCAAGGCTGGCCTGGGCAACATAGCACACTTTGGAGTAATTAAACTCACTACAGCACTCTTAATCAGATATTTATCATTACCCCTATTATTATTTTGCCTTTCTGACACTTGTAGGTGACTTAGCAAATTATACACGCACACATACACACACATGTGTGTTTATATACATACACACACACTCATATAGGGTACAATGGACTGAATAGTGGCTCTTAGAATCTGTTAAGGATCTAAGTAAGTTAAGGATCGAGGCTTGGAAGTGCAGTTCAGTGGTAGAGCATTTGTCTAGCATGTGTGAGACCATGAGTTTGATTACCAACAGAGCAGAATTTCATTGTGTGAATATCTCACAATTTTGTAACCCATTATTTTAAAAGCAAACAAAATGTCATCCCTATGACTTTTTATTCCCCCATAATAGTGCTGTAATAATCTAGTATCTGGGAAGCTGAGATAGGATGATTGCAGGTTCAAAGCTAACCCCAGCAACTTAATGAGGTTCTTAGCAACTTAATGAGACCCGTTTCCAAATAAAAATAAAAAGGGCTGAGGATAGCCCAGTGGTAGAGGTCCTGGGGATTCATCCCCAATACTGGGGTTCATTCCCAGCATAAGAAAAGAGGAAGAGAAGGGAGGAAGGAAGGAATTCCTAGGGCTATCTAGTCCTATTTTTCACCAAAGAGGGAACTGTGACTTGAGGGGTGTATGTGTGAATGTCATTAGGTAGCACCCTTTTTCTCTACCTGACTTTAGAATCATCTGTGAGACAGACATCTGAGTCAGATAACTAGAGATTAAAATAGTGTATGTATTAGTGGAAAAATGCTAAATTGGAAGACAGAGCTTTGATATGCCGCCACACTGCATTCTAAAATTGGATAGATGAACTCATCTAGAAACGGGTCCACTGGATATCATGAGGCCTCTCTAGACAGGTGCAGGCTCTTATCCCTCAGCAGAGAGCAGGTGGATACAATATTTCTGCAAGCAGATCCAACAAGGCTGAGCACAGGCCAGAACTAGAGTACAGCAAGTGAGACACCCAGGGTACAAAAATTCAAGGAGACCCATGCTCTCAGGCTTGTGAACATGTCTGCCTTATAACCCTGAGAGTGGGGGTCTCCCCAAGTTTTGTGCTCCAGGTGCCTCAGTGGTCTTAACCAAGCAAGTCTGTTTCTTTTTCCTAAACTCACCAATCAGATAAATTCCTCTTTTTCCTTTAGTGAGGGTGAGTATGAGAGCAAAGAGAGGCCAAGATCTCTGCATGTAGCTAGAGAGGAGGGAAAAGGGCCTTCCTGCAAAAGGGTTATACAAGTGCAGTTTCTTGCCAAGGCCGTACAAGATGAGACTCCTGATTCCTATTTATAAAAAAAAAAAAAAATGGTGCAGTTGGGCCTTGATGGCATGCACTTGTATACTCCCAGCTACTTGGGAGGTTGGGCAGCTTCTGAACTCATCAGTACTCCTGAACTACTGGGCCTAGGAGTTCAAGGCTAGCCTGGGCAACATAGCACACTTTGCAGTAATTAAACTCACTAGAGCACTCTTAATCAGATATTTATAATTATCCTTATTATTTTTCCCGCCTGACACTTGTAGGTGACTTAGCAAATTACACACACACACACACACACACACACACACACAACACACTCATAGGGGTGTTAGGGTGCAATGGGCTGAATAGTGGCTACTAAAACATATAACCACATCTTAGAATCTGTGACTATATTCTTTTTGGAAAAAGAATCTTTTCCTTTTGTACTGAGGATTAAATCCAGGGGCATTCTACCTCCTAGCTATATCCTTAGCATTATTTTTTAGTTTGAAACAGGGTTTCTTTATGTTGCTGAGAGTCTTGCTAAATTGTTGAGGATGGCCTCAAAGCTGTGCTCCTCCTGTCTCAACTTTTCAAGTACTGGGATTACAGGCAAGCACTATCAAGCTCAGATGGACAAAAGAATCTTTGCAGGGTAGTAATTAAGGATCTAGGGTTGAGAGTGGAGTTCAGTGGTAGAGCATTTGCCTAGCATACATGAGACCATGGGTTTGATTCCCAACATCAGGGGAAAAAATGAAATTTAATGATCTGGACATGATATCTCTGATTACCAAGATAGAGAAGGCTATGTGATAATGGAGAGAATAGAGTTACTGCTGCAATATCTTTTATGACTCCAGCCTCAGAAGTCACACACCATCAATTCATTTTTTATTTTTAATGTACTTTTATTGGTACATTATAATAACACATCATAACGAGTTCAGAGTGATAACAATATACATGCACACAACATTTCGTAGCCTACCAGTGGATCCTACCCCCCTCTCATGTACATGACATTGAGATTGGTGTTGATAATGTCACACATGTACATAGAGTCCACTGAAGTGTTTCTTCATCGAGTCCCTCTCTCCTAGACCCCTTCACCGCTGCTCTACTGAAGTTCCTCCTCCTCCATTAGGATTTCCTCTTGTACCCCAATTCCTCCCTAGCTTCCACATACAAGAGAAAACATACAACCTTTCATTTTCTATGACTAGCTAATTTCACCTGCCATACTATTATCTAGTTCCATTCATTTGCCTGCAAATGACATAATTTTATTCTTCCTTGTGGCTGAGTAAAATTCCATTGTGTGTACATTCCACAATTTTGTAATCCATTTATCTGTTGAGGAACACTTAGGTTGGTTTCAGAATTGGCCATTGCGAGCCCCGTGTGTGGTGGCGCACACTTGTAATCCCAGCGTTTGGGAGGCTGAGACAGGAGGATTGTGGTTCACAGACAGCCTCAGCTACTTAGTGAGGTCCTTTGCAACTCAGTGAGACCTGTTTCAAAATAAAGAATAAAAAAATAGGGCTGGGGATGTCACTCAGAGATAGAATGCCCCTGGGTTCTATCCCCAGTACCACACACACACACACACACACACACACACACACACACACACACACAGAGAGAGAGAGAATTGGCCATTGTGAATTGTGCTGCTGTAAACATGAATATGAATATATTAATGTAATATTCTGATTTCAGTACCTTTGGAAAGATACCCAGGAGTGGTATAGCTGGATCATATGGTGGATCTATTCCTTGTTTTCTCCTCCTCCTCCATCTCCTCCTCCTCCTCCTCCTCCTCCTCCTCCTCCTCCTCCTCCTCCTCCTCCTCCTCCTTCTTCTTCTTCTTCTTCTCTCTCTCTCTCTCTCTCTCTCTCTCTCTCTCTCTCTCTCTTTTTGTTGTTGTACTGAGGGTGGAATCCAGGAGCTTCTCTACCTCCAGGCTATACTCCCAGACCTATTTTATACTTTATTTGGAAACAGGTTCTCACTAAGTTGCTGAGAGCCTCACCAAGTAGCTGAGGCTGGCTTTGAACCTGTGCGATCCTCCTGTCTCAGCCTCCCAAGCACTGGGATTACAAGTGTGAGCTACCATGCCCCACTATTCCTTGTTTTCTGAGAAACCTCCGCACCGATCTTCATAGCTGCTGCACTAATTTGCCACCAACAGTGTTCCTATTTTCCCACATCCTCACCAGCATTTATTGTTTAACTTCTTGATGATTGCCATTCTAATTGGGGTTAGGTGGAATTTCACTGTAGTTTTTATTTGTATCTCCCTGATTGTTAATGATGTTGAACATTTTTTCATATATTTATTGGCCATTGGTATTTCTTTTTTGTAAAGTGTCTAGTTCAATTGCCCATTTTATTGGGTTATTTGTTTTTATAGGGTTAAGTTTTTAAAGTACTTTGTATAGTCTAGATATTAGTCTTGTATTAGAGGAGTAGCTGGTAAATATCTTCTTTCATTCTGTAGGTTCTCTATTTTTTTTTAAATTTTTGATGGTACTGGGGTTCCTGGAAGCCTTTCTACCTTTGGGCTACACTCCCAGACCTATTTTTACATTTTTTTAATTTGGAAACAGGGTCTCCTAAGCCAGCACGTGCGGCTGGCTTTGAACCTGCGCGATCCTCCTGTCTCAGCCTCCCAAGCACGGGGATTACAAGCATGCGCCACCATGCCTGGCAAGGTTCTCTCTTGATAATTTCCCTTGCTGCACAGAAGCTTTATAACTTACTGCCATCTTATTTATTCTCATTTTAATTTTCTGGGCATTGGGGGTCTTGTTGAGAAAGTTTCTACCAGTGCTTATGCACTGGAGTGTTGGCCCTATACCCTCTTCTAGTAATTGCAAAGTCTCTGGTCTAATTTCCAGGCTATTGATCCATCTTGAGTTGACTCTTGTGCAGGGTGAGAGGTTGGGGCTTAATTCCATTCTTCTACAAATGGATAACAAGTTTTCAGTATTCTCTTGGTTGCATAGGTCATTTCCATCCATTGTACAAAGAGGCTATGGAGGAATAAATACTAGGAGGCAATGCTCATTGGAGTTTGGCTAATACAAGTCTCAAATTTTTCGGGATATTTTTGGAGCTAAAATGTTTTATGCATCATCACCTGGACTCTCTGTATGGAACTACAATGTTAAACAATATAAAGTAAAGCTGGATGCGGTGGTGCACATTACTAATCCTAGTAGTTGGGAGGCTGAAAAAGGAGAATTGTATGTTCAAGGTTAGTCTCAGCTAATTTATCAAGACCCTCAGCAACTTAGTTACAACCTGTTTAATAAAAAGGAGAAGTGGACAGGAGACACACACCTGTAATTTCAGTACTAGGGAGGCTGAGACCGGAGGATCACAGATTCTAAACCTCAGCAACTTAGCAAAACTCTCAGCAACCTAGTGAGACCCTGTTTCAAATAAAATCATAAAAAGGAGGGCTGAGAGTACAGCTTGGAGGTAGAATGCCCAATTCAATCCCCATTACCAAAAAGGGGGGGGGAGGCTGAGGTATATCTTGGAGATAGAATTTCCCTAGGTTCACTCCCTAGTACCAAAATAATAAGAATAATAAGAATAAAACCCAATATAAAGTATTTTGGGGGGTGATAAACAGTTCACTATAAGTTATTCAAGTACTCAATTATGAGCTAGTGTAATAGCTCATGCTTGCAATCCTAGTACTTGAGAGGCTGAGACAGAAGGATCACAGGTTTGAGGACAGCCTCAGCAAATACTGAGACCCTCATCAACCTAGTGAGATGCTGTTTCAAAATAAAAATAAGCCAGGCATGGTGGCTCACGCTTGTAATCCCAGTACTTGGGAGGCTGAGACAGGAGGATCGCACAGGTCCAAAGCCAGCCTCCACTACTTATTGAGGCTCTCAGCAACTTAGTGAGATCCTGTTTCCGAAATAAAATATAAAATAGGTCTGAAAGTGTAGCCTAGAGGTAGAAGGTCCCTGGGTTCCATCCCTGGTACCAATAAATAAATAAATAAATAAATAAATAAATAAATAAATAAATATTTAAAAATAGGGCTAGGGTTTACTTTGCAGATAGAATACCTCTGGGCTCAATTCTCAGTATCAAAAACAAAACAAAATAAACAAAACAAAGTCTGCTTACTTTCATACTTTGGGTTGAACTATATGAAATTTTCTATATAATCTCAAATAAATATTTAAGAAGTTGAGTTGGGCGTAGTGGTGTACACTTATAATCCCAGTACTTGGGAGGCTGAGACAGGAGGATGGCACAGGTTTGAAGCCAGCCTTAGCTACTTAGTGAGGCGCTCAGCAACTTAGTGAGACTCTGTTCCAAAATAAAATATAAAATAGGTTGGGGGTGTAGCCTGGACATAGAGGCTCCTGGGTTCCATCCCCAGGATCACACACACAAAAAATATTTAAGAAGTTATAAATATAAAAATGCTTTTCTTTCAAAACATTAACCAGCATTACTAGCATTTAAAATTAATCAGAATAAACTATTTTTAAGCACTCTGAGTATTTGCAATATTAACATGGCTTTCATGTTCCTGTAAGGGTCTATGAGCCTAAGGCCATGTGACAGAAGTCCTGGGAGGGCAAATGTATCAGTGTGATCTGATAAAAGTATGATTTTAACATCTCTGGAACCAACTTCCCTCATTTGCAAATGAAACAGACTAGATGACATCGAAGTAGTTTTTCTGTGCTAAAAAGAAAGAAAGAAAGAAAGAAAGAAAGAAAGAAAGAAAGAAAGAAAGAAAAGAAAACATGTTTTCTTATGCTGCGTATGAACCACTATCAGTTCCTTTTTTTTTTAAACAGTACTGGGGATGGAAGTCAGGGGCACTGTACCTCTGAGCCACTGTACCTCCAAGCTACAGCCCCAGCCCTTTATTTTAGTCATTTTAAATTTTTTTATTTATTTTTATTTTTTATTATTTATTTTGGTACTAGAGATGGAACCTAGGGGCATTCTACATTCAAGCTGCACCCCCAGCCCTATTTTTTATTCTTTATTTTGAAACAGGGTCTCACTGAGTTGCAAAGGACCTAAGTAGCTGAGGCTTTCCACAAACCATGATTCTCTAGTCTCAGCTTCCCAAATGCTGGGATTACAAGTGTGTGCTGCCACAACCGGCTTCTTTTTTTTATTTTTGAAACAGGGTCTCACTGAGTTGCAAAAGGTCTCACTAATTAGCTGAGGCTGTCCTCGAACCACAATCCTCTTGGTCTCAAACTCCCAAAAGCTGAGATTACAAACATGCGCCACCACGCCTGGCTCTACTAATTCCTTTTTTCAAAAACTCATGGTAAGCCGGGCGTGGTGGCGCACGCTTGTAATCCCCGCGCTTGGGAGGCAGAGACAGGAGGATCGCGCAGGTTCGAAGCCAGCCGCGCGCGCTGGCTTAGGAGACCCTGTTTCCAAATAAAAATGTAAAAATAGATCTGGGAGTGTAGTCCGGAGATAGAAGGGCTTCCAGGAACCCCAGTACCACCAAAAAAAAAAAAAAAAAAAAAAAACCTCATGGTAAGATAATTTACATATCTAACTGAGCTCTAGTAAAATATCTCCAACTAATTATGTTTATTAACTTATAGCATCAGTAGTTAAACTCAGAGTCCCTAAGGTTTCTTGGTACTCCGCACTGTGTTTATGCTTTGTTCTCTAGAAAGCATAGACTGCCCTTTGGTAAATCAACTTACTTAATTTGACTTGCTGTATTTGAAAACATTTTTTGGGTTCACATATTTTTTCTTGTGCCAACTCTTGCATTTTTCATTTCTCACAGAATCAGGACAAACTGTACATCCCCCACTGTGTCCAGGGCAGATCTGGCTAAATGTCAACTATGTTAATTGGTATAGAGAAAACAGCAGCCCTATTTTTATCAGATTAAAAATCTCCACAAACATTCTCCTCTAAACTAAAGCTTTGTCAGTACAAAGTGATTTGATTATAAAGTTTGGCAGATGTGTCCCTCCTGCCTTTATTTTACTATAACATGTAGAAATGTTACTATTTCCTGTAATCTACCAGCATCTAAAATTTTAATCCTATTCTTGGCGGTTTACAGTTTGGTATTCAAATCTTACTTTGGATTGCCAATTAGAATAGGATGTCTTTGTTTTAAAGTGATATATTTAAACACAGGATCTACTGAATGATATATAGAACCTTATTTAAAAGGTAGTTTGAAATATTTTATTCTACTGTTAAAATGTCTACACCTTAAAAATTGCCCCAGGATGAGATTATGTAATATAATTGCTGTAGTTAATTGGGGTGTGGGAGGTGTAGGTGTAAAAGAGTAAAAGGTAATGAACTTTGATAAATTTATATGAGCAATAACAAGGTACCAGGAAAAACTTAATTTTACCCGAGAGTAATGATATCTTCAGTGATTGTTCAAAATTGTATGCTGCCTCTTTAAAGTTGGAATTCTGGCCGGGCGTGGTGGCACATACTTGTAATCCCTGCGCTTGGGAGGCGGAGACAGGAGGATCGCGCAGGTTCGAAGCCAGCCGCACTGGTATAAGAGACCCTGTTTCCAAATTTAAAAAGTATAAAAATAAGTCTGGGAGTGTAGCCCGGAGGTAGAAGGGTTTCCAAGAACCCCAATAACAAATAAATAAATAAACAAATAAATAAAGTTGAGCCGGGCGTGGTGGCGCATGCTTGTAATCCCAACATTCGGGAGGCAGACCAGAGGATCGCGGTTCACGGACAACCTCAACTACTTAGTGAGGCCCTCTGCAACTCAGTAAACCCAGTTTCAAAATAAAGAATAAAAAAATAGGGCAGGGGGCTGTAGCTCGGAGGTCAAATGCCATCCCCAGACCCAAAAAAGAAAGAAAGAAAGAAAGAAAGAAAGAAAGAAAGAAAGAAAGAAAGAAAGAAAGAAAGAATTCCCCAGGACTCTGTCTTCAGCTTGCTCCCAGATTACCTTCATACAGTCCATGATTTCACCAACTGCTCATACACTCATAGTATTTGGATCTATTTCCACAGCTTACAGAAAGCCACATTAATATCCTATGGTATCTTGGACAACTCATTTGGGTATCTCATGAGTAACACAAAATCAATATGTCCAGGACTTCCAATTTCCATTCCAGCATGTAAGTAGCTTAAAAGTTACCACTTAAGAAGTGAAAGCTTAACAGACAAAAAAAAAAAATTCACAACTCTTCTTAAATCAGTTAAAACAGTGAGATCACAGGACAAAGCTTGGCCCTCAAATTAAAGAGGCAGATACCAAGGATCACAACTGCCAGAACAGAAACTTGTACAAGGATGGACAATGGTCATCAGTGGGCCGTTGGACAGGAGGAATAAATTCAAATCTTCTCTAGTACAAGAAGATAACTATGATTGACAACAGCTAATTGAATATTTCAAAATAGCTACTGCAGAAGATTTTGATTTTTCCAGCACAAAGAAATGATACAGCCGGGCGTGGTGGCGCACGCTTGTAATCCCCCGCTTGGGAGGCAGAGACAGGAGGATCGCGCAGGTTCGAAGCCAGCCGCGCGCGCGCTGGTTTAGGAGACCCTGTTTCCAAATAAAAATGTAAAAATAGGTCTGGGAGTGTAGTCCGGAGATAGAAGGGCTTCCAGGAACCCCAGTACCACCAAAAAAAAAAAAAAAAAAAAAAAAAAGAAATGATACATATGTGAAGTAATAGATATGCCAATTACTTTGATCTGAGTCTTCTTCTTCTTCTTCTTCTTATTATTATTATTATTATTATTATTATTATTTTGGTGGTACTGGGGGTGGAACTCAGGGGCTTTTGTACCTCTAGGCTATACTCCTAGACCTATTTTATATTTTATTAGGAAACAGGGTCTCACTAAGTTGCTGAGAGCCTCACTAAGTAGCTGAAGCTGGCTTTGAACCTGTGCGATCCTCCTGTCTCAGCCTCCCAAGTGGGGGGAGGGGGGATTACAAGCCTGTGTGTGACACCACCCCTGGCTGATGGATCTGAGTCTTATACATTGTATTCATGTACTGAAATGTTACACAGTACCTCATAATATGTTAGCTTACTACATGTCAATTAAACACACACACACACACACACACACACACACACGGGGGGGGGGAGGGAGGGAGGGAGGGAGAGAGAGAGAGAGAGAGAGAGAGAGAGAGAGAGAGAGAGAGGAGGGAAACTGCTGCAGAAACCAGTGCAGGGTGGATAAACATAAGCTGTATGTTAATGTTTGAATATGGTTTGTCTCCTCAAAGCCTCATGTTGACATTTAATTCTTCAACCTGTCAGTACTGAGAGTTAGGGCCTAGTCAGAAGTGTTTGGGTCATGGGACAGAGCCCTCATGTAATGCCTTTCTCATGTAAGGGAATTCTTGCTCTCTTGGGACTAGATGAGTTACCATGAGAGCTGGTTGTCATAAAGCAAAGCCACCCCTTGTGTTCTCTTTCTACTCCAACTGTCTGCTTTCCTGTCTATTTTTATCTATTTTTTAACATGAGCAGCCCAAGGCCCTTGCCAAATGTGGCCACCCAACCTGGAAATTCCTAACCTCAGGAACTCTGAATTAAATACTCATAATATTTAACTGTGAATCAAATATTCTTTTTTTTTTTTTGTAGTACTGGGAATTAAACCCAGGGACATTCTACCTACAACCTACAACCCCAGTTCTACTTTTTATTCTTTATTTATTTATTTTTTGGTGGTACTCGAGGTAGAACCCAGGGGCTTTCTACCTCTGGACTATACTACCAGACCTATTTTATACTTTATTTGGAAACAGGGTCTCACTAAGTAGCTGAGGCTGGCTTTGAACCTGTGTGATCCTCCTGTCTCAGCCTCCCAAACTCTGGGATTACAAGTGTGCACCATCACTTCTGGCTTATTCTTTATTTTGAAACAGGGTTTCACTGAGTTGCAAAGGGCCTAAGTAGCTGAGGCTGCCGGCAAACCAGGATCCTCCTGTCTCAGCCTCCCAAATGGTGGGATTCCAAGTGTGTGCCACCACACCCAGCTCAAATATTTTATTTATTTATTTATTTATTTATTTATTTATTTATTTATTTATTGGTGGTACTGGGGTTCCTGGGAGCCCTTTTACCTCCGGGCTACACTCCCAGACCTATTTTTACATTTTTATTTGGAAACAGGGTCTCCTAAGCCAGTGTGCGCAGCTGGCTTCGAACCTGCACCATCCTCCTGTCTCCCAAGCGTGGGGATTAGAAGTGTACGCCACCACTCCCGGCCAAATATTTTGTTTTAAATATCCAGTGTCAGGTATTCTATTATAGTAGAGGAAAATGTATTAAGACACTACCACTGGTGATTTGCCAGAGTTCTGTGTAAACAGGTCTGATAATTAGGAACTCCGGAGAGATCCAGTCACAGCAGGGCCCCAGCATTGCTGTGAGTTTTGCCACCACATGCTCACAGTCAATAGTAGTGGGAAAATCCCCGCATGTTTCTTGTAGGAGAGAGGAAAAGGAACCATTTAAAAATATAACAGAGAATTCTGTTCTTAATAAGGTCTACCCTCAGGAGAAACTTTTTTTTTTTTAACCAGAGTGGGGTGTTTTCCAACACCCATAACTAATTTTCAACTTTGAATACCAAATGTGCATCCAGTCGTTCAATCCAATTCTGACACAACTGGTCTGTTATAATGGGTACAGGTAATCAACTAGATAAAGAATATATAAGGAAACAGCTAGAATTCTGACTTCAGAAGCCTTTTTTTCCATGGAGCTGGGTGTACTACCTTCCCAACACATGAATATATGCACCAATTTGAAAGCTCTCTGTTTTTGTCTATTTTTTTGTTTTTTGTTTTTGTTCGTTTTGTGGTACACTGAATCCAGGGGTATTCTACCTCCAAGCTACACCCCAAGCCTTATTTTTTTTATACTTTATTTTGAAACAGTGTCTCACTAAGTTGCAGAGGGCATAAGTAGCTGAAGCTGGCCACGAACCTGCAATCCTCCTGTTTCAGCCTCCCAAGTATTATGACTACAAGCCTGCACCACCACACTGGCTGGAAGCTCTCTGAATTTCATTGTTTGGGTGTTTTTGTTTTTTGGTTTTTTTTTTGTGTGTGTAGTATTGGGGTTGAACTCAGGGGTCCTCCATCTCTGACATACAGCCCCAGACCTTTTTATTTTCTTTATTTTGAGATAGGAGCTTGCTAAGTCGTCCCTATGAGCCTCTATCCCTTAGCTTCTAGAATTACAGGTGTGGGTCACTGGACCCAGCTGTTTAAGTGGTTGTGGGGGTTTTGTTTACTTGTTTTTATTTTTCTATTTATTTATTTATTTATTTGTTTGTTTGTTTATTTATTGGTACCGGGTATTGAAACCAAGAGCATTCTGTCTACATCCCTTAGCCCTTTTTAATTTTTTTTGAAACAGAGTTTCACTAAGTTGCTTGAGGCTAGTCTAGAACCTACATTCTCCTGTCTCAGCTTCCAAGTTTTGGGATTACAAGCAGATGCCATCATACCTAGCTAGTGTTTTTATGAAATTCATACTCCAGGTTCTACCATCACCTTCACAGAGTAGGTTGGCTGAAAGTTCCAACCTTTTTTTTTTTGTTGTTGTTGTGATGGTGGTGGTTGTGTGTGGTACTAAGGATTGAACACAGGAGCGCTCTGCCACTGAGGTACAACCCAGCCCTTTTTCTTTTTTATTTTTAAGCAGTATCTTAGTGAGATCTTAGCAAGACTATGTTTCAACAGAAGAAGAAGAAGAAATAGAAGAAGAAGAAATAGAAGAAGAAGAAGAAGAAGAAGAAGAAGAAGAAGAAGAAGAAGAAGAAGAAGGAGGAGGAGGAGGAGGAGGAGGAGGAGGAGGAGGAGGAGGAGGGAAGGGGAAGGGGAAGAAGAAGGAGGAGGAGGAGGAGGAGAAGGAGGAGGAGGAGGAAGAGGAGGAGGAGGAGCTCTGGAGGTGTAGCACAGTGGTAGCATGCCCCTGGGTTCAATCTCAGTACCCCCTGCCCGCACAATTCACTGGTGTATTAAAGTCGTAGGTGGCCGGGCATGGTGGCGCATGCTTGTAATCCCAGCATTTGGGAGGCTGAGACCGGAGGATTGCGGTTTGCGGACACCCTCAGCTACCTAGTGAGGCCTCTGCAACTCAGTGAGACCCGGTTTCAAAATAAAGAATAAAAAATGGGGCAGGGGTGTAGCTCAGAGGTCGAATGCCCCTGGGTTCCACTCCCAGACCCGCAAATAAATAAATAAATAAAATAAATAAAGTCGTAGGTGATAGCAAGATTCATAGTAATGCGTTCATATATGCACATAACAATATCTGGCCTATTTCCTTCCCCATACCTTCCCTTTCCCTCTCCTCTTCCCTTCTCCTTCATTATTCTACTGGTCTCTTTCCTAATTTCCATGAAGTCACTTTTCTTTCATTTTTCTTCTCTAGCTTCCACATTTGACAGAATACAAGCAGCTTTGGAGTTTCTGAGTCTGGATCTCATCTAGCGGGATGTTCTCCAGTTCTCCCATTTTCCTACAATGACATAGTTTTGTTCCTTATGGCTGAGTAGAACTCCATTGCGTGTATAGACCATATTTTCTTTTTTTTCTTTCTTTTTTTTTTTTTGGTGGTACTGGGGTTCCTGGAAGCCCTTCTACCTCCGGGCTACACTCCCAGACCTATTTTTACATTTTTATTTGGAAACAGGGTCTCCTAAGCCAGAGCGCTTGGCTGGCTTCAAACCTGCGCGATCCTCCTGTCTCTGCCTCCCAAGTGCGGGGATTACAAGCGTGCGCCACCACGCCCGGCTTTAGACCATATTTTCTTTATCCATCCATCCACTGATGGACAAGTAGGTTTGTTCTATAACTTGACTATTGTGAATTGTGCTGCTATAAACATGGGTATGCACTTTTCACTATATTATTCTGACTAAGTTTTTCGGAAAGATACTGAGGAGTTGCGTATCTAGGTTATCAGGTCGTTCCATTCCTACCCTTCTGAGGACACTCCATACTAATCTCCATCATGGTAGTAATAATTCACAATCTCACTAACAATGTATAAGTGCTCTTATTTCCCCAGATCCTCTCCTGAATTTATTATTGTTTGTATTCTTAATGATTGTCATTTTAACTGAAGTGAGATGAAATCTCAGGGTAGTTTTGATTTGCATTTCCCTGATTGCTAAGGGTTTTAAACATTTTTTCCATATAATTATTGGACATTTGTATTTCCTGTGTGTGTGTGTGTGTGTGTGTGTGTGTGTGTGTGTGTTACTGTGGATGGAACCCAGGGCATTCTACCTTCAAGCTATACCCCCAGCCCTATTTTATTCTATTTATTTCTTTATTTATTATTTATTTGTGGTACTGGGGTTCCTGGAAACCCTTCTACCTCTGGGCTACACTCCCAGACCTATTTTATATTTTTATTTGGAAACAGGGTCTCTTAAGCCAGGTAGGCTGGCTTCGCCTGTCTCCGCCTCCCAAGCGCGGGGATTACGAGCGTGCGACACCATGTCTGGCGCTTTATTCTTTATTTTGAAACAGGGTCTCACTGAGTTGAACAGGGCCTAAGTAGTATCTCAGGTTGTCCGCAAACTGTGATCCTCCTGTGTCAGCCTCCCAAATGCTGGGATTACAAGCATGCACCACCATGTTCATTTTGTATTTCTTCTTTCCAGAAATGTCCACTTAGTTCAATTGGTGTGTGTGTGTGTGTGTGTGTGTGTGTGTGTGTGTGTGTGTGTGTGTGATAAGTTCCAGATATGGAACCCCAAAACATTCTACCTCTGAGCTACACCCTCATCCCTTTTTCATTTTTATTTTTTCTTACTGAAACAGGATCAATAAAATCAATCTTGCTAAGTTGCTGAGGCTGGCCTCAGACTTGTGATCCTCCTGTCTCTGTCTCCCAAGTGCCAGGATTACAGGCATGTACCACCATGCCCAGCTCGTATTGGTCTTTTTAAAATATACTTTTATTTGTACATTGTAGTCTCACATCATATTATAGCTCAGTTATAGGGACATACATGTACACAGCACTTGGTGAGTGTCCTCCCAATTCCCTCCCTACTCTTCCCTTCCCCATACATGATACTGAGATTGGCATTGACAATTTCACAAATTTACACCATGTCACTTCCTTCATTAATTCTTCCTTGTCCTTCCTCCCACTCTTTCCTGGACCCCGTCCATTGCTCCTCTTGGGGTTATTTCTCCTTTATCTGAAGTCCTTCTTGTATCCTTATTACTCCCTAACTTCCTCATATAAGAGAAAACATATGACCCTTCACTTTTGGTGACTGGCTAATCTCACGTAACATAATATTCTCCCGGTCCATCCATTTTCTGGCAAATGATGTATTTTTCTTCTTTATTGCTGAGTAGAATTCCACCGTGTGTATATCCCATAATTTTGTGATCCATTCATCTATTGATGGACACCTAGGTTGGTTCAATGATTTGGCTATTGTGAATTGTGCTGCTGTAAACATGAATATGCATGTATCACTATAATATTCTGATTTCAATCCTCTTGAAAGATACCCAGGAGTGGTATAGTTGGATCATATGGTGGATCCATTCCCAGTTTTCTGAGAAATCTCCATACTGATCTCCATAACTCAATTGACCATTTATTGATTGTATTTTTTGTTGTTAAGTTTTTTTTGAGTTCTTAATATATTATAGATATTAATCCTCTGTCAGAGGAGTACCTGGCAAAGATTTTCTCTCATTCTACAGACAAAAGCTAATCATATTATTATATAAAAGTATATAAATAAGTAGAATTTGAAGTTAAATATATAACCATTTACATAGAATTCCCCAAAATAAAATTCTTAAGTATCAATCTAATAAAATATGTTCAAATTCTATATGAGAAAACTACTGAACTCTAATAAAAAGCAATTAAAGAATTCAGTAGATGGAGGTATATTCCATATTCATGGATAAGACTCAGTATTGTAATGATGTCAATTCTTCCAAACTTTATCTGTAAATTTAATGTAATCCCAATCAAAATCCCAGCATTAGCTGGGCATGATGGTGCACACTTGTAATCCCAGTACTTGGGAGGCTGAGACAGGAGAATTGCAGGTCATGGCCAGCCTCAGCTACTCAGTGAGGCCCTCTGAAATTTAGTGAGGCCCTATTTCAAAATAAAGAATAAAAAATAGGGCTGGAGGTGTAGCTTGGAGGCAGAATACCCCTGGGTTCAATCCCCAGTACAAAAAAAAAAAAAATCCCAGCATGAAGCCAAATATGGTAGCAAGCGTCTATAGTCCTATCCTAATACTTATAAAGCTGAGACAGAAGGATTGCAGGATTGAGGACAGTCTCAGCAAGTAGTGAAACTGTCATTAGCCTAATGAGACCTTGTTTCTAAATAAAAATAAAATAGGACTGGCAGTGTAGCTCGGAGGTAGAATGCCTCTGAGTTCAGTCTCTAGTAGCACATACATTCTCTTTCCTCCTCCTCCTCCTCCTCCTCCTCCTCCTCCTCCTCCTCCTCCTCCTTCTTCTTCTTCTTTTCTCTCTCTCTCTGTTAGTTGTTGAAATTGGCAAGCATTATAAAGTTCATACTGAGAAGCAAAAAATTCAAAATAGCCAATTCAATATTAATGGAAAATTGAAAGACTGTCTTTCAGGAAGACCTGAATTCAAGGCTCACTATAAAGCTAAAGCAATCAAGACAGTGTTGGCAAAGGAGTAGGCAAAGGAAAAGAATAGGCAAAGATATTAGTGGGACAAACTAGCTTAGAAATAGACCCACACAAAATCAGCAACTACCTTTTTTTAAATAGATCTCCTTATGTTGCTCAGGCTAGTCTCAAATTCCTGGCTCAAGTCCCCCCCCACCCCCGTGTGTGTGTGTGTGTGTGTGTGTGTGTGTGTGTGTGTGAGAGAGAGAGAGAGAGAGAGAGAGAGAGAGAGAGAGAGAGAGAGAAAGAGAAAGGGATTAAACCCAGGAGCATTCTACTTCCGAGATACACCCCCAGCCCTTTTTATTTTTTGTTTTGAAACAAGGTCTTGCTGGGTTGCTAAGAGTCTTACCACATTGCTTAGGTTATTCTCGAACCTACAATCTTCCTGTCTTAGCCTCCCAAGTACTGGGATTGCAGGCATGTGACTCCATGCCCCGCTCAAATGATCTTGCCTCAGCTTCCTGAGTGCTGATATTACAGATGCTTATCAACTAGTATTTGACAAAGGAGCAAAAGCAATACAACGAAGCAAAGATTGCCTTTGCAACAAACAGTCCTGCAACACTGGACATCTACATGGGAAAAAGAAAATTCAGGTACAGACTTTATACTCTTCACAATAATCCACTCAAAATGGAACATAAATGTTGTCTTAATACAGTTAGGCTGCCATAACAAACTACCACGGAGTGGTGGCTTAGTAACAACAAAAACTTTTTTGTCACTGTTCTGGAGCCAAGAAAGTTAAAGATCAAGGCAGTAAAATAACACTCTATTGTCTGAATGTATTACAGTTTATTTGTCCATCCACTTAGTGAAGGACACCTTGGCTGCTTCTAGGTTTTAGCAATAATGAATAAAACTGTGAACCTAAAATTTTTCTCAAAAAATAAGTTTATTACTTTAAAAAGTTAAGATGTCACCAGGCATGGTGGCATATGCCTGTAGTCCTAGTACTTAGGAGACAGAGACAGGAAGGTCATAGGTTCAAGGCCAGTCTCAGCAATTTGGTGAGGCCCTAAACAACTTAGCACGACCCTGTTTCAAAATAAAAAATAAAATTGGTCTGGAGGTGTACCTCAGAGGTAGAAATTTCTTGAGCTCAATCCCCAGTATCACCAAAATAATAAATAAATAAATAAATAAATCAAGATATCCAAACTGAATACATTTTCTCCCTACCATTTTCGAACTTCCTTGCCTTGCAGGATTCTCTTTCAGTAAACAGCATCATGAACCATCCGGATAATCCAGGCCAGAAACCTAGCAATGAACTTAACCATTGCATTCTAACCTAGTCATTTCATTACTAAATCCTGTGCACATTACTTTTATCTCTAGAATCTATATCTTGCCTCACATCTTTAATGTCACTGTCATAACACTCTCTGTATTAGCTAGTTTTCTTTTGATCTAGCCCTTGGCTAAGTGTTATAATCAAATACAACATTTTTCCTTTCTCTTTCTTTTATTTTTTGTACCAAGGATTGAACCCAGAAACATATGACCTCTCAGCTACACCCCCAGCCCTATTTTGGTTTTTATTTTAAAATAGGATGTACTAAGTTGCAGAGAGCCAGGCTAAATTGCTAAGGCTGGCCATGAATCTGTGATCCTTCTCTCTCGGCCTCTCAAATCCTGGGATTCCAGGTGTGTGCCACCATGCCTGACCCATACAAGTATTTTTATGAGCTTTTTGTTTTCTAATCTTCTATCAGCCTATTAATGCAGATTTCCATGATTTGCAAATGTAGGCTATGTAGAATTTTTTCTTGGAATCTCATATCAGTGCCATAATTAAACTAAAGACCAAACATTACACAGGTAGAAGAATGAGGAAAGAGATGAAGTAACTATTTCTGGCTCAGTACATCCTTTAACAGATTAATTTGAGTATGTGTTGGGGGTGGGTTACAGGAGATCGAACTCGGGGCATTCTACCTCTGAGCCGCACCCTCAGCCCTTTTAATTTTTTATTTATTTTTTTCCTTTTAACAATTTTTTTATTGAACATAAATAGTATACATTTAAACTATATTTGGTGCCCTCTCCCCCCGCCTCCGTTTTCCCTTCCCCCCTCCCACCAATGGTTGTCCAGGTTAACCATGTCTTATTCATAATTTTACACATGTTCAGATGTAGACCCTCATTAATCAAGATCAGCCTTCCTCCTCTCCTATCTTTCCATTCAAACTTTGCTGGTATTTCCCCTCCATTATCTGGAGTCCCACTGGTATCCTCTGTGTTTCCTAATTTGGGCATATTAGAGGAAACATATGTACCTTCACCTTCTGTTCTTGGCTGATCTCACTTAACATAATGTTCTCCAGGGCTTTCCATCTTCTTGCAAATGATATAATATTGTTCTTCTTTATGGCTGAATAGAATTCCATTGTGTGTATTTCCCACAGTTTTGCTATCCATTCATCTGTTGATGGTGATCTGGGTTGGTTCCATATTTTGGCTATTTCAAATTGTGCTGCTATGAACATAGGGAGTTTCGAAATGGCGACTGAGGGACACAGCACTTCTCAGTAGCTGAAACAAATAAAGTTCAACTACTTAGAATGCAGTGTCTTAATCAACAAAATAAATACATATCAGGAGCCAAAACAGATCCAGGTTAATTTTTTATTTTGAAATAGAGTCTCAATAGGTTGCTGAGAGTGTCACGAGTGTCCGAGACTGGCCTTGACCCTGCAATCTTCCTGTCTTGACCTCGTAAGTACTGGGATTACTGGTGTGTGCCACCATGACCAGCAGATTAATTAAAATTTAAAACTGAAAGGTACCATGAAGATTATATAGTTCTCTATGCCATCACTGTGCTTTGAACCTACTGGTGTGTCCTCATTGCCTTCGAGGTGGTATCTATGCTCTTTAATGTGGCATCTATGTCCTTTATGACTGGCTACTATCTTCCCTCAACTTCATCTGCCCTTGTGCTTCATTCTCCCAGCTGTTCAGTCCCAAAGCCTAGGAGTCATCCTTGGACAACCTCTTTACTTGAGCCACTGTTCCTAGGTTCTTCTACCACCTATTCATTCCACTGGTAAGTTTAGTTGATTGTATGTTCAAAATATATCTACATTGATTCACTTCTGACTTCTAAGTCTTTCACTCCAGTTCAGGTCACAATCGCTGATCACTGCTCTCCTGGTCTACAGCAGTTCCTTCCTGATTTCCCTCTTGCTTTTACATTCTATTTCCACACAGCAACCAAAATATACTTAAAGTTTTGTTTTTCTTTTTTGAGATCCTGTCATTCCTCTATTTAAAAAATTTCTGCCAATAGTGACTTAATGCAGCAGAATTTATTCTGTTGTCTGATTTTACATTTCTAACCTGCAGAAGTTACCTTCTTTTAGGGTAGAAGTCTAAAATCAGTTTAATGGGGTTAAATATAAGGTGTCACCAGAGCTGGTTTCTTCTGGAAGCTCAAGAGGGGAATCCATCCATTGCCTCTTCCTGCTTCTAGAGGCAGCTGGCTTTCCTTGGCTTATGGCCACATCACTCCTATCTCTGCTTTTGTTATAACATAGACATATCCTCCCTCTGACTATCAGTCTTGCATTTATAAAGGCTATATGCTTATATCAGTGACACTTAGATAATCCAAAATAATCTCTTTATTCTTACATAATCACACCTGAAACATCCCTTTTACCACGTAAGATAAATTCACAGGTTCTGGGGATTAGTCTGTGAACAGTTTGAAGGAGAAGGGGACATAATTTAGCCTGTCACCTACCATATTCTATACAAAAATCATGAGAAAAGCTGTTGATTATAAAAAAAAAATCTGGATTTGTTAAACTCCTAGTAAGGAAGCGTTACTCTAACTGAGTTTTATGTTTTATTTTTTTAATTTTTATTTTTTGTGGCATTGGGGATTGAACCCAGGGGCATTCTACCTCTGAGCTATACCTTCAGCCCTATTTTATTTTTATTTTGAAATAAGGTCTCCCTAAGTTAACGAGAGTCTCACTATTTGCTGAGGCTGTCCTCAAACCTGCAATCCTCTTGTCTCAGCCTTCCAACTACTGGAATTACAGGCATGGGGCACCATGCCTGGCTCTGAGTTTTAATGCTCAAGATGGGAGAGTTACAAAGAGATAACTATCAGATTTAGGATGGAGTTGATGTTAATCATCAGGTAGTTTGATGGTGGATGTTAGTAGCCTGGGCAGGAATTGGTTGAAATTTGTAAACTACGCTAACTGTTAGAACATATAAATCATCCAGGCATGGTGGTGCATGCTTGTAATCCCAGTACTTGAGAGGCTGAAACAGGAGGATTGCAGGTTTGCGGCCAGCCTCAGCTACTTAGTGGATATATCCACAACTTAGTGAGACCCTGTTTCAAAATAAAGAATAAAGAAAAAAATAGAGCTGGGGGTGCAGCTCAGAGGTAGTACTGGGTTTAATCCCCTGTCCTGCAAAACAACAAAAAATATAAGTCTAGTTACAGTTAACTCAATCTGCTTGTGGTTTATGGGTTTAAACAAGATGCTGTTGTTGTTGTTGTTGTTGTTGTTGCTGCCGCTGCTGTTCTGTTTTATGGTACTGGGAATGAATCCAGAGGCATTCTACCTCTGAGCTATACCCACAGACCAATTTTATTTCTTATTTGGAAACAAGGCTCACTAGATTGCTGAGAGCCTCATTTAGTTGCTAAGGCTGTCCTTGAACCTGCAATCCTTCTGTCTCAGCTTCCCAAGTACTAGGATTATAAGCGTGCGCCACCACGCCCAGCTTATAAGGTGGCATTAAAGTAAGAGTTTCAATAGTTTGTGATGCATGTTGTAGAATGATACAACTGATCCATTTTCCAAATTATTTAGCTTTTGCTTCATTTCTCACTTATCCTCCTTTTTGTCAATCTTTGACCTAACCTGGAAGAAATATTATTATTTTCTGAGACATTATCAATCTAGATGTTCACTGGTATTATTTACTGTCATGATTGCATATTAAGGTTTTCATGGTAGTCATTTTGAATTCTAAGATATCAGGTTTTCTTGTCCTTTTTTTTGGATGATCATCTGTAAATCATCCAGTTTAAGAAGGATTGTACAGCAGCTTTGAAGACTCTGAAGATCATACATCTGGTAACTGCAATGCAGACAGATACTAAGACAAAGATTATTAGAATTTGTAAGGCATTTCAAAAAACTGGAGAATAAAAGCATGTGCTACAGTCTATTTTGATCTTCCTTATAAAACCAAGTGTCTTTTTTTTTCTCTTTAATTTGACTAGGATTTGTTCAGACTCAACAGGGTTTATTGAATTAGTTCTCAATGTGGTAATTGTCTAGCATGTGTGTCTTGGGAATACCTCGAGTTAAGGAGAAGGGCGTCCATTCACAATCAAGGACACTAATGTAGAGGAAGGGAACAACATAGCCAAGAGGATACACATACACAGAAGAATGCAGCTTCAGCGGGGGCTTGTTTCAATAGTCTTGGGTAGGAACAGCCTACACGCAATTATCAGCTTGTCCCAGGGATACCGAGCTAGCTTCTATTCTCATAGGACATCGACCACTGAATATTATCTAGAGTTCTCCACATGCCCTATATAAGCCTTCACGATCTGACTACAGCTCTGAGGTCACCTCCTAAGACTCTATTTCTTCTTCACTCTCTCTGACCACACTGGCCTTCTTGCTGTTCTGCAAACAAGTTAATATTGTTCCTGTCCAAGAGTCAGTGTACTCATTGTTTCTTTAGTGAAATGATCTTCCCCCCAATATTTGTATTGCTGACTTCTACCATCCACTCAAGCCAAATGTCACTGCCTTAGAAAGATTCAGCCTTAGCCCCCAGTTGAAAGCCCTCTTCCGCTGTCACTCTTTTACCCTACTTATTTTTTCCTTCATAGCATTCTCTACTGTCTGCGTTTGTTTCCTATTTATTTCTTCTGTTACATACTTCACTTGAAAACAAGTGAAGGCAGGAAAATTTTATTTCATTCATTCATATGCTTTCAGGGCCTAAAACACTATGCAGCACAAAAAGTATACAACAACTACAGCACTTGCCGAGTGAATGACTAAAAATCCCAAATACACTATGCTCCAGCCATATGCCTCTATTTTCAACTGTCAAAAGACTTATTCTTTTGAATGTGTGGTTTCTTCTGCTTTGAATTGTTTCTTCTGTCTCCCTGATTCCCTCATCACTTCTGATAAATTTTTTTTTCTTTTTTTCTTTTTGGTGGTACTGGGGGTGGAACCCAGAGGCTTTCTACCTCTGGGCTATACTACCAGACCTATTTTATATTTTATTTGGAAACAGGGTCTCACTAAGTTGCTGAGAGCCTCACTAAGTAGCTGAGGCTGGCTTTGAACCTGTGTGATCCTCCTGTCTCAGCCTCTCAAGCGCAGGGATTACAAGCGTGTGCCACCACGCCCGGCTTACTTCTGATAATTCTTCAAGACTCGGCCTGGGTGGCTATGCCACCTTCATTGATCCATCCAAGCAGAGTTAGGCATACCTTTTCTCTGTACCGTACAGAATAGCTGAACAAACTTAAGCATATTTTTGACATTTCCTAAACCTCAATTTCTCTCTCTTTTTTTTTCCTTTGGTACTGAGGACTGAACCCAAGGGCATTCTACCTATGAGCTACACCTCCTCCCCCTCCTTTTTAAAATTTGAAACAGGGTCTCATTAAGTTGCTGAGGGTTTTGCTAAGTAGCTGAGGCTGGCCTCAAACCTGCGATACTCCAGTCTCAGTGTCCCAAGTACTGGGATTATAAGCATGCACCATTGTGCCTGATTGTAAGCCTCAATTTCTTTATCAGTAAAACGAAGAAAAAAAGAAGTATATTTGGCAGGGTAGCCAAGTGCTATAACAAAGAACATCATTATTTCAGAGGCATAATTTAATAATGCAAATAAAATCAACTACAGGTATTTTTGGTCATGCGATTCTCTTGGGCAGCATTCTTCCAAGTATTCATTTGTGAGTCCAGGTTCCTTCCTTTTTTTTTTTTGGCAGTCCCGGGTTCCTTCCATTTTTATGGTCTCAACCTCATCTAGGTTCTTTGAAGCTTTTATTCAGTTAGTACATAGGGAAAGAAAGAGAATGTGGAGCATGTGTGGGAGGTTTTTAAGGTTTTCTGGGCCAACCCTTAAATGGCTTTCATCATTTCTGTCCACATTCTCTTGTACAGACACCAGTTACATGACCCTAGCTTATCACAAAGGTGGCTGGGAAACACTAACTATGTGCTCAGGAAGAAAAAGAAACAGAGTTTGGTGATCACAAGCTGTTTCTAATACCTAAGGTCCTGAAGCTGTTTTAGGCTGAAAGAGATACAGGGTAAGCAATCGACAGTTACATGTTGTTAGTATTATTATCACAAGTATGTGTGCTGAGGGCCTGAATGAATTTCCTACAGTTGGACGTAGAGTACATGCTTGGGTTCTAGGAAGAGATCTCAGCCACAAAGAAAAGTTTTTAAGTTCTTGCAAGGTCTATAAAGGTGATCTTTTACTGATTTGGCTACATCAGAAAGTGTAAACATAGGTGAAAAAGGAAGGATTTGCCAGTTATCAGCTTCATTAGCAGAATTAAGAGTTTAATTTAGATAACCTGAATCTCTTTTTATTTTGTTTTATTTTTTGTGGTACTGGGGTTCCTGGAAGCCCTTCTACCTCCGGGCTACGCTCCCAGACCTATTTTTACATTTTTATTTGGAAATAGGGTCTCCTAAACCAGCGCGCCCGGCTGGCTTCGAACCTGCGCGATCCTCCTGTCTCTCTCTCCCAAGCGCGGGGATTACAAGCGTGCGCCACCACGCCCGGCGGATAACCTGAATTTCTAAGGACAGTGAGAAGAAGGAACTAGAAGAGTCTGGATTTGGGGGTGGGCGTCAGTGAGATAATTAAGTGTAAAAACACCTGGTCAATTTTCTTTTTTTCTTTTTTTTTTTTTTGGTGGTACTGGGGTTCCTGGAAGCCCTTCTACCTCCGGGCTACGCTCCCAGACCTATTTTATATTTTTGAAACAGGGTCTATTACGCCAGCGCCGCTGGCTTCGAACCTGCGCGATCCTCCTGTCTCCGCCTCCCAAGCGCGGGGGTTACAAGCGTGCGCCACCACGCCCGGCCGATAACCTGAATTTCTAAGGACAGTGAGAAGAAGGAACTAGAAGAGTCTGGATTTGGGGGTGGGCGTCAGTGAGATAATTAAGTGTAAAAACACCTGGTCAATTTTCTTTTCCGTATTCTTTTTCTCTCTCATTTCCCTACTTTTTCTTCTTCTTTTTCTTTTTGTGATACTGGGGATTGAACCCTGAGGCATTTTATCTCCAAGCTACATCCCAACCTATTTTTTATTCTTTATTTTCATTTCATTTATTATTTATTTATTTATTTATTTATTTATTTATTTATTTATTGTGGTACTGGGGTTCCTGGAAGCCCTTCTACCTCCGGGCTACACTCCCAGACCTATTTTTACATTTTTATTTGGAAACAGGGTCTCCTAAGCCAGCACGCGCGGCTGGCTTCGAACCTGCGCGATCCTCCTGTCTCTGCCTCCCAAGAGCGGGGATTACAAGCGTGCGCCACCACGCCCGGCTTTATTTTATTTTATTTTATTTTATTTTGTTTTATTTTATTTTATTTTTGTGGTTCTGGGGATGGAACCCAGGGGTCTTCTACCTCTGGGCTACTCTCCCAGACCTATTTTACCAGACCTATTTTATATTTTTTATTTGGAAACAGGGTCTCTTAAGCCAGTGCGGCTGGCTTCAAACCTGCACGATCCTCCTGTCTCTGCCTCCCAAGCGCGGGGGTTACAAGCGTGTGCCACCACACCCTGCTGTTCTTTATTTTTGAAACAGAGCCTCACTAAGTTGCATAGGCCTCACTGAGTAGCTGAGGCTGTCTGTGAACCTGCGATCCTCCGGTCTCAGCCTCCCAAGTACTGGGATTACGAGTTTACATCATCATGCCCAGCCCTCATTTTCCTACTTTTAAGCCATATATTTACAAGGTGACACAGCTACAGCATACCTTTTTATTCCCTCTTCTTTTCTCCTCTGCTGCTACTTAAAGGTGTGTGTGTGTGTGTGTGTGTGTGTGTGTGTGTGTGTGTGTGTGTGCTGGGAATTGAACCCAGGGGAATTCTACCTCTGAGCTATACTCCCAGACCTATTTTTTTATTCTTTAGAAATGGAACCCAGGGGCATTCTATTTCCGAGCTACACCCCCAGCTCTATTTTTTTTATTCTTTATTTTGAAACAGGGTCTCACTGAGTTGCAAAAGGGCCTAAGTGGCTGAGGCTGTCTGCAAACCCTGATCCTCAGGTATCAATCTCCCAAATGCTGGAATTACAAGTGTGTGCCACCACACCCAGCTCCCAGCCCTTTTTATTTTGAAGCAGGGTCTTGCTAAATTACCGAAGATCTCACTAAATTGCTGAGATTGGCTTTGAACCTCTGATTCTCCTGTCTCAGCCTCACCAAAATTGGTATTACAGGTGTATGCCACTGTGCCTTACTTAAAGATGAGGTAGAATGTCCCGGGTTCAATCCCCAGTACCAAAAAAAAAAAAAGTTTTAAAATGCAATTATTGTTATCTTTACATCTAGCAAACCCTAACACATTATATATAGGCAAGGACTATCTGTTGAATGAATTTAATTTATATTGGCAATTGCTCCAAGGGTCTGGATAGTGTAACAAAAAGAATGAGTTAAAGGGTTTATTTTTTTAATTTTAATTTTTTTTTTTTGGTGGTACTGGGGGTGGAACCCAGAGGCTTTCTACCTCCGGGCTATGCTCCCAGACCTATTTTCTATTTTATTTGGAAACAGGGTCTCAGTAGCTGAGGCTGGCTTCGAACTTGCGCGATTCTCCTGTCTCAGCCTCCCAAACGCAGGGATTACAAGTGTGCGCCACCACGCCGGGCTTAAAACTAGTTTTTTGTTTTGTTTTGTTTTTTGTTTTTTTTGCGGTTCTAGGGATGGAACCCAGGGGCATTCAACCTCCGAGCTATACCCCCTGCCCTATTTTTTATTCTTTATTTTAAAACTGGGTCTCACTGAGTTGCAGAGGGCCTAAGTAGCTGAAGGCTGTCCGCGAACCGCGATCCTCCAGTTTCAGCCTCCCGAATGCTGGGATTACAAGCGTGTGCCACCACGCCCGGCTTGAGTTAAAGGGTTTAAAGGGTCTACATAGAGTAACAACAAGAGAATGCAGTTTTTTTTGTGTGTGTGTGTGAATACTGGGGATTGAACCATTGAATCCAAGGGTGCTATACCACTAAGCTACAATCCTAGAACTTTTTATTTATTTTTGAGACAGGATCTAAGTTGTCCAAGTTGGTCTTGAACTTGAAATCTTCCTGACTCAGCCTCCCAAGTCACTAGGATTAAAGGTGTGCACCACTAGGCCTGGAAAGAATGATTTCTCAAATCTTGTTTTTGCTGCTTAGAATCTGTGGGCTCTGGGGAAGTTACTTAACTTCTAAGGCTTGTTTCCCTGTATTAGATAGCCACAACATTTTCTGAAGTTATGGTAATGAGAATTAAATGGAAAAAGTTATGTAGAATTCCTAACACATGGGAGGCATTCAAAAATGGTTGCTCTTTTGCCCCACCCTGTGCTTTTCTACAACATAACTTTTAGTTGGGAGAGTGTAGAAAATAACATATGCTATTCAAATTGTTTCCTTCTGTGTTGGACTGTTCATTTGTAAAGCAAATAGGCCTTCAAGTTGGTGATTAGAGAACTTACGAAATCCAAAAGACTGATGGGTTCACCTTTAGAACTGTAGTTAGCACCTAGAATGGTTGGTGCCTTCTGACACAGTATTTTTTTCTCTCTCTCTTTCTTTCTTTTTGTGGTACTGGGGGTGGAAGACCCTCTACCTCCAGGCTATACCCCTAGTTATATTTTATTTTCTATTTGGAGGCAGGGATTGACTGTTGCTGAAGGCCTCACTAAGTTGCTGAGACTGGCTTCAAACTTTGATGCTCCTGCCTCAGCCTCCCAAATACTGGGATTACAGGCTTGCATCACCATGCCTGGCTAATACATATTTTTTGAGAGTGAATTAATAAAGTACTGAATAGGATGATGCTCCAGACCGGTAATTATGGGATAGTCATGTTATATTTGTGGAAATGTGACAGATTTTATCAAATGAAAGATTTGATAAGCAGGGCATGGTGGTACATGCCTATAATCCCAGTACTTGGGAGACTGAGATAGGAGGATCGTGGGTTCAAGGACAGTTTCAGCAACACAGTGAGATTGTCAGCAACCTAGCAAGGCCCTATTTTAAGGCAACCTAGCAAAGACCTGTTTCAAAACAAAAAATGAAAAGAGCTGGGTAGCTCAGAGGTAGAATGCTCCTGGGCTCAATCCCTAGTAACACACACACACACACACACACACACACACACACACACACACACACTCCTAGTGTGATGATGTATCCAAATTGATTTAAGTATTTTCATTCATTCACTCATTTAACTATCATTCTACTGTTTGTCTCTGATGCATCAGCCACAATACTAGCATGGGATATCTCTATCCCCAAATCTTAGTGCAATAAATCAATTGCAGGTGGCAGTGCACGCTTATAATCCCAGTACTCGGGAGGCTGAGACAGGAGGATCGCAGGTTTGTTGCTAGCCTCAGTTACTTAGTGAGGCCCTCCATAACTGAGTGAAACCATGTTTCAAAACAAAAGAATAAAAAATAGGACTAGGGATGCAGTTTGGAGATTAAAATGTCCCTGGTGTCTGTCTGTCTGTCTGTCTGTCTGTCTGTCTCTCTCTCTCTCTCTCTCACACACACACACACACACATACACACGATCAATCAGTCAATCAATCAATCAATTACAGAAAGAGGTACAAAATTCTACATGAATAGCAAGGGAAGACTACTAACTGCCTATTAGCGTGTGAAACAGCATGGTGTTTCCAGGTATGGGAAGGGGTGTGCTATTGGCTGCAGTGCACCAATGGGAAGAGATAAGGCTCAACAAGTAGTTAGGTAAGGGTTAGATCATGAAGAGCCCTGTAATCCAGGCTGGAAGTCCTGAGTTTTATCTGCTAGGTTATGATAGTGCAAATTTTCTTAGTCCATTTTCTGCTGCTATAGTAGAATATCAGAGGCTGGGTAATTTATAATAAACATAAATTTACTGGCTCACATTTCTGGAGGCTGGAAAGTCAAAGATCGAGGGCCTGGTATCTGGTGAGGTCCTTCTTGCTGTGTTATTCTAGAGCAGAGGTCAAAGAGGGTAAGAGAGCAAGAGATGGAACTTGAACCCTCAAGCTCTTTTATACTCAGCATTAATCCATTTATGAGGGTGGAGCCCTCAAGGCTCAAGCAATCCAATTAAGCCTCCCCTCCCAGCACTCTTGCATTGGGGTTAAGTTTCCAACACATTAATGGGGACACATCCGAGCCAAACTTAATTACTGGAAAAATTTAATGCAAAGAAAAGACAATCTCATTTTAGGCTTAGAAAGATCTAGATTGAGCCGGGCTTGGTGGCACTTGCCTGTAATCCCAGTATTTAGGAGGCTGAGACCAGAGGATCACAGGTTTGAGGACAGCTTCAGCAAGTAAGTAGCGAGATTCTCATTGACCTATTGAGACACTGCTTAAAATTAAAAAAATGGGGCTGGGATTGTGGGGTTGTAGCTTGGAAGTAGAATGCCCCATTATCCCCCAAAAAGAAAAGAAAAGAAAAGAAAAAGAAAAAAAGGAGAAGAAAAAAAGAAAGATCTGGATTAGAGGGTCAAGAATGAGAGGCAGAGAAATCAGCTAAGAAATTACTAGAATAGTCTAGGTATAAAAAAGATCGTAAAGATGAAAACGAAGGCAATGGTAGTGTTAAAGAGAAGAGAAATTTGACAGATTTTACTAGGTTAGGCTAGATGATGGAAAGAAGAGGAGTGCTCAGAATGATTCAGTTTCCTCACTTGGGCTTTTCCGCAGGTGGTGAGCCCATTAATAGCAACAGGAAACAAAGGAGAGGACCATTAAGAATTAAGAATGTGGGAGAAATTGGGACATAGGAAGGACTTCGGACAAAAGAAGAGAAACCGTAGTGAAGGAGGAGACCTACCTGAGGGAGATGGGAGGGGGAGGAAGACTCCAAGGGGGAAAGACCTCAGTAGACACGACAGACATAAACTTAGCAAAGCCAGCCACTGCCCTGAGCAAGGCAAGGTGTGGGGGGGAGAGCAGGGTGGGAAATGGGGAAGGGCTTGAGGGATGCTGTGCACTTGTGTGTCTCTATCACCCTGAACTTCATCAAGATGTATGACTACACCGCACCAATTAGAAAAGCAAAAGAATGTGGGAGGGTAAGTCAGGACAAGAGAAGTCTTGGCCATAGTATGTTTGAAGAATCTGGGATTCAGGTGGTATTATTTCTTGTACAGATCAAGGAAACTGAAACACAAGGGGAACATGAGCATATAAGGTAGATCAGTAATTACCAGTCTTAGAACAATTCCCCATCTTCTAAATTTCTCCATATTTTTCAGTTCACTACTGTATGGAAACCTCTACAATGGTTACTGTTTACATATTAGGAACTTCTAAAAAGTATCCTTAGCTGGGTGTGGTGGCACATGCCTGTAATCTCAGTACTTGGGAGGCTGAAACAGGAGGGTCACAGGTTTGAGGACAACCTCAAAAAATAGACTCAGCCGGGCGTGGTGGCGCACGCTTGTAATCCCAGCATTCGGGAGGCTGAGATCGGAGGATCGCGGTTCACGGACAGCCTCAGCTACTTAGTGAGGCCCTCTGCAATCAGTGAGACCTGGTTTCAAAATACAGAATAAAAAATAGGGCAGGGGGTGTAGCTCGGAGGTCGAATGCCCCTGGGTTCCAGCCCCAGACCCACCCCCCCAAAAAAAAAACAAAAACAACAGACTCATCAATCTAGGGAGATCCTGTTTCAAAATAAAAATAAAATAGGTCTGGGAGTGCAGCTTGGAGGTAGGTGGAATGCCCTTTGGTTCAATCCTTAGTGCGCGTACACACACACACACACACACACACACACACACACACACACACACACTGTATCTTTGAGGGTCTGGGGATGGAACCCAGGGGCATTCAACCTCCTAGCTATGCCCCCTGCCCTATTTTTTATTCTTTTTAATTTGAAACAGGGTTTCACTAAGTTGTGGAAGGCCTCACTAAGTAGCTGAGGCTGTCTGAGAACCACGATCATCCAGTATCAGCCTCCAGAATGCTGGGATTACAAGCGTGCACCACCATGCCCAGCCAGACTGACATTTCTAATGGAATTTAGTTTGTTAATAAGGTGAGCATATTAACAGTTATTTGCATAAGATGGTTTGAAATACTTTTTTAGGGCATCATTCACAATAGTACATAAAATGTGTTTTCTGCTGTGTGCTTAGGAATAACTTCTATATAGTCTCTAAGTATAAAATATTCCACACTTGATAGACCATGTTCATATTGGCCTCAGATTGAGGATTATCAGTGCAGAGACTCAGGCCGACTAGTAATTTAGACAATGAAATCCCTAGAATAGTAGCAATGCTGGTTGATATGCCTTGAGAACTGGGTGATTCCACCACCTGATGGACACAGGGCAGCAAACTGGGCACTGAATTACAGATGGACCGCAGATGCACTGAAGAAAGTCAGTACAGTTTTGTGAAATTTAAGGCTGGTTTGACAAAGATGAAGCCTGCTGGTTTAAGAACTGTAGGTTCTTGGCAAAAGCATGGTGCTGCAGTTTCACCAGCCATGGTGGGAAAAAAAGGGGGGGGGAGGGAAGGGATGGTAGGAGAGCATGAGAGAATGGGAGACCCCAACAATTCTTGATATATACCTAAAATGTTAAGTATCTATTAGATTTGTATCTTTTGAGAGTCACCAGATTGAAGCACAGTATTTTGGATTTGGCTGGCAGATGGTGTACACAGATTTTTCTGAGTATGTTAGCATTTCATTTGAAACTAGCAAGCTTACATGTAAAAAACTATGATGGTAACTTAACATAGAGATTTAAAAATTTATCCCTAACCCTGGGTTAAATGTAGGGCACGAATAACAATTTAAGGGGTTTTGTTAATAGATCTTCTGGACCTCACAGGACTGATTCTAGGGACCTAATAGTTCCTCTACAATGCCCACAAGGCAGAGTCAATATCTTTCCATGGAAATCTGGCTCACTCGATAAGAGAAAAAGACACCAAAGGGAAGAAAGACTAAAGCGGGAGAGATGGCAGGTTCTGATGTCTGCCTCTTTGAATGGGACTTCTCCGTTTACCACCCCTGTCACTTCCTTCTATGGTCTGGACCACAGCAGTCAGCCTTGTAGGGTCAAGCTAATCGCAGTTGACATCATCCTACTACTTCCCTTTTCAAATTCCAGCGAAGCTATGTGTTTCCTGCCCTACTTGACACCCTAGAGAATGAATACTGCCCGGTTGGTACCTAAATTTAGATTGGCAGCAACGCGTCGAGTTTTCGGAAGAGAGATAAACAAAACCAAGTGACCTATCCAAGGCTCTCAAGGAAAAGGGGAGCAAAAAAAAAAAAACAAAAAAAAAACCAACCTTTCCTGGGGCAACCAACAGAGAGAGCTTTCAACAGTTCCCTGCAGAAAGAAAGGCCTGCCGGCAGGTTCACACCGCAGGCTGGAGGCAGCCTTTCCCTTTAAACCCGGCGCGGCGAGGGGCGCGCCCCGCCCCCCTCTGTGACCCCAGCCCGGCCTCCCCTGCGGCCGGCGGGTCACGTGACGCGGCGGCGGGCGGCGGGCGCTCCCGCGGGCGGGCGGCGGGCCTCCTGTTGCGCCCGCCGGGCGGGTTCCATCACGTATCGTCGAGCGAGGGCGGGCGGCGTCCAGGCGGAGGCGGAGCGGGCCGGGACGAGGGGCGGGAGGAGGAGGAGGGGCGGCGCCCGCGTCACGTGACCCGAGCCGCCCGGAAAGCTCCGAGGAGGAGCCTGGCGCCGCCATTTTCCTGCAGCTGCCTGTCCCTCTTGCCCTGCCCGGCTCCAGCTGACCAGGGGAGGGGTGGGCTGAGCTGCGGCGGGGGCGCGGGCTGCCCGGCTTCGCGGCGGAGCCCCGGGGCGCTCGAGCGGCCGGCGGCGGCGCGCGGCCCCGACCCCGACCCCGCCCCAGGCCGGCCGGCGGGCGGGCGGCGGGCCCCGGGCGGGCGGCGCGGAGCCGGCGGGCGGCTGCGGGGGGCGGGGGTCCTCGCGCTCGGGGTCCCGGTCCCCGCCGGCGGCCGCGCAGGAGGGCGGCGGAGGAGCCGCCGCGATGTCGGGCCAGAGCCTGACGGACCGAATCACCGCCGCCCAGCACAGTGTCACCGGCTCCGCCGTCTCCAAGACAGTATGCAAGGCCACGACCCACGAGATCATGGGCCCCAAGAAGAAGCACCTGGACTGTGAGTGCCGCGCCGCGCCCCGCTCGCCGTCGCGTCCTCCCCTCCGGCCGCCCTGCCTCCCCGCGGCCGATCGGCTCCGGTCACACCTGCCCCCGCGGCCGGAGGCCGCCCGCTCCTCCCCTCCCGGAGCGAGGGGCCCGCGGACCCCACACCCGGCCCGCGGCCCCTGCCCCCTGCCCGGCGTGCCACCGGCCCGCCCCGGCTCCCGGACTCACCGCCCCATTGTTTCCCCATTCGCCTTCCTCGGGGTCCCGTGGACCCAGATCCTCGCCGCTCCTCCGCTCTTAAAGTGGTTCCCACTTTTCTTTCTTCTACTAGGTTCTGCCGTCTTCCCTTTCCCGGTTTTCTTTTCCACCTTCCTTGTCCCTTTTTGGCTTACCTTTCTTGGCCTCTAGGTTCAGTGAAGTTCCTTCGTACTCATTTCTTTTCCGTGTCCTACCCAGTTAACCCGACTTTTATTCCATATTGCAGTCTTCATGGGGAATACAGTCAAGAGCTTCAGTTTTGTGTAGGGAAAGCTTTGTGGACAGTTGGTATTTTTATTTGCCTCGGGTGGAATTTAATGATTGTATTATTTTGTTCATGCCTTTGACTGGGGCGAGTTGTGAATGTCACCACCCACTACTAATTTTTAAAAAATTCAAATAGTGATATGGAAAAAGGCTTTGCTGATGCTGATATCGGTTCTTGGAACTGTTTACCATGGTGATTTGAACCTAGAAGCTTAGAGTGAAATGTAGACTGCTGGGATTCAAAATGAATTAATAAACTTTCTAATATCACGTATCTGGCTAAAAACATTGCTAAAAAAGATACTTGATGGTTCAGTTTGGATACCTTTTAACTTATTCTATTATCTTTTGGAAACCGGACTTTTATATAATAGTATCACTCCATTCACTGACTTAGATACAATAAAGCTAACTCCTCCCAGTTTTTTTCAAACCTGGGAGCCACCTGTAAGCCACCACCTTTTTTCTTTACTCTCCTTTACCTCAGGGTACAAAGCTCAGTGGATCACTTAGGCCTTGAGTAGATGAAACCTTTCCGGGACGAATAGGGAAATGGTCACAATAGTAGTTCCCTTTTTAAAGTGACTACTGGACACATTAGACCTACTGGCTTTCATCCTATATTAAAGTTACTTTCCTTTTGTGCGAAGCAAGAGCCAGCATGTTCTGAAAGGGAATTCAGTTAGGAGTCCTGTTTTTGATTTCTCATTTGGATTTTGACTGTAAGGTTTGCAATTAAAATGTACAAAATTAGAATTCTTACAAGATACTTTGTTCGTGAAGTGCTGTTAAAAAACAAGTGATTGCTGCAGACAAACCCCTATTATTCATTGTGATTCGTTCCTTCACTGTGGAAGTTTTATGAAAATCATTGGTTCTTTGTCCCATTCATGCAATCTGATTATTAACTATCAGCTTCTGCTTGCTTAGAGACTGTAGAATATATTTAAGTAGTGACACTTTTATAAACAAGAATTAAAATGTATTATCGAAACTTATTGGTGATTTTTTTTTTGTCATTTGTATTTGGAACAATGATTTCTATTGCTTTATATACCTTCAAAAGGCTACTTGGTTTGCCCTACTAAATCCTGTAGTTTGTCTTAACACTCTTAATTCTATTGGTTGTGTGTGGGGCGAGGGTAGAAGAAACTACTTGTGATTATGTGAACTATTTTTCTCTTAGCTCACCCAAAGTGGTAAATTACAATAGACACAGCTTTTAAAAGTCTTTATGAAGGTTGTGTCTTTGAAATGTAGTGATTTCTTTTGACAAGTTGCTTTTGATTTTAGAAAGGTTAGAAAGTAAATTGGTTAAGGTTAGAAGAGTGGTATTTGCTTGTAGTTTTATAAATGTTAATGGTTATTTTTTCTCGTAATAGTTGCTACTGCAGATGTTAAATGGGATTAGGTTTTAAGGATAATCTCATATTGGTGTGTTTATAAGTTGCCATATTTTTAGAACTTGAATATATATGGTCATGTTTGATTTAAAAAAAACTGTATAAAATGCCTCCCATTTTTTTCAGTGATGTTTTGGAACAGTGACACACTATTTCACCTTTATTGTTTAAAATACCCTTGAAACTAGTTCTCACTAATGGAGTAAATTTAAGTCTCACCAATAAGTGACTTACTGAACACCTTTCTCTTTTAACATGGTTTGAGAAAATCGAAAAAGTGTCCATTGATAGTTCTTGGTGTTGACATCATGAGCTTTAGGTTTTAATACAGAAGTATATTATTGCAAGTAATTTTTTCTCTTTTAAGAATATTTTATACTGAAAACTTAAAAATCATCTCCTTTGTACTTTTTAATGTCTTCAACACATACCTACTTATTTGAATTGAATCAAAACATTTTCATATTTTAAAAAATGGCAACATTTAACAACAACAACAACAACAAATAACAGTGTGGTGGCCCGTGCCTGTAATCTCAGTATTTGGGAGGCTGAGACAGGAGGATCCCAGGTTTGAGGTTAACCTCAGCAAGTAGTGAGACACTCATCAACTTAGTGAGACCTTATTTCAAAATAACAAAATGAAATAGAGCTCGGAGATAGAATGCCCCCATAGGTTCAGTCTCTAGTAGAAAAGGTGCATAAGCACACACATACACACATACCAGAAAACAAACAACAACAACAACAAAAACCATGCTTAGGTCTGTTGTTTTCCTATAAGCCCTAGAGTGGGGAGGCAGTTTCTGTGCACTTCTTTGCCAAGATCTTTCCATATTATGAAGTGATTGTTTTGATTCATGAATGATGGCTTAATTTGCCCTACTTTATATACTTGTTTATAGGTGTTAGTGGATAAAAGTGTTAGTGTCCCAAATGTGAAGAGTTGTTAATTTCTTTTTTTGGTGGTACTGGAGTTCCTGGAAACCCTTCTACCTCCGGGCTACACTCCCAGACCTATTTTATATTTTTATTTGGAAACAGGGTCTCTTAAGCCAGTCGAACCTGCGCCATGCGATCCTCCTGTCTCTGCCTCCCAAGTGCGGGTGTTACAAGCATGGGCCACCACACCTGGCCTCAAGAGTTGTTAATCTTGAAACACATGTAAAAATAAGTTTAATTTGTAAAAATAAATAATTTCAGGTATGTAATGGCTATTTATAACCAATATAAAAGAATAGCAACTCTTACTTGGAAAGACTTGAAAATTTCCAGGAACAGGTGTATATAGAATATATACAGAAATAATATATGTAAATACATATAAAATATAAATATAAAATAAATATATATGAAATAGCATAGCATTTGGATGCAACACACATTTTCTAGTACAATTTAAAGCATCACTAGATTACTTACATCTAATACAATGTAAATTGTTATATTGTATGTTTAGGGAATGACAGGAAAAGCCTGTAGTGTTCAGTACAGATTCAGTTTTTCCCCTCAAATATATTTGATCAAAGATTGGATGTGTTCAAGGATATGGAACAAGGGAGGGCCAACCAAAGTATGTCTTGTAAAAGAGAAACTAAAGGGAACTGCTATTTACCCATTTTTGTACCTGTCCTATTTTGATTGGCAGCAAGTGGATTCTAAGACATCTTTGTAAAGTAATTATGCTTCGCTGGTGGGCTTACTTTTTTTTTTTTTTTTTTTGGTGGTACTGGGGTTCCTGGAAGCCCTCCTTCCTCCGGGCTACACTCCCAGACCTATTTTATATTTTTGAAACAGGGTCTCTTAGGCCAGCACGGCTGGCTTCGAACCTGTGCGATCCTCCTGTCTCCGCCTCCCAAGCGCGGGGATTACAAGCGTGCGCCACCACGCCCGGCAAGGGCATGGTGGCACCTGCTTGTAATTCCAGTAACTTGCGAGGCTGAGAGAAGAGGATGGCAGATTCATAGCCAGCCCCAGCTACATAGTGAGGTCCTCTGCAACTTAGACTCTGTTTTAAAATAAAGAACAGAAAAAAAAAGGGAGGGGGCTGGGAATGTAGCTCAGTGGTAGAATGCTCCTGGGTTCAATCCCCAGTACCACCAAAAAAAAAAAAAAAAAAGTTTTAAGCTGGATCTGGTGGTGTGTACACTTGTAATTCCAGTACTTGGGAGGCTGAGACAGGAGGATTGCAGGTTGGAGACCAACTTCAGCAATTTGGCGATGTCCTCTGCAACTTAGTGAGACTCTTTCAAAATAAAGGAATAAAGTAGGGCTAGGCCTGTTTTAAAATAAAGGAGTAAAATAGCTTGGTGGTAGAGTGCCCCTGGCTTCCATCCCTAGTCCCACAAAATAAATAAATAGGTTTTAATTGATGCATTATAATTATAGGTAATAGAATTTGTTGTTACATATTTGTACATGCGCATAGCATAATTTTATCATTTTCATTCCTTTCATTTCTTTCTTTATTCTCCTTCTTCCCCCTGGTTCCCTTTCTCTGAGGAACTGGTCTTCTATTTTCTAGAGAACTTCCACCAGCCCTTTTTTCTCCCCTTTTTTTATCTCTAGCTTCCACATATGAGAGAAAACATATGATTCTTTCCAAGTTTGGTTTATTTCACGTAATGCTGTCAAGTTCCATATATTTTCATGCCGATGACATAATTTTGTTCTTTATATCTGAATAAAATCATGTCATGTACAAATACTACATATTCTTTACATATCTATTTACAATACCTGGGCTGGTTCCATAATTTGACTGTTAGGAATTTCATTGCTGTAAATATGGGTATGCATGTATTGCTACAGTAGGCTGACTTTAATTCTTTTGTGGTGGGTATACTTATTTATGCTTAATATTAGAACTTTGAGCATCTAGACTTTTTATATTTGCTGCATCTGGACCCCCCCCCCCCCAATATTGACAATATTAAACCCAGGGCCTTGTGCATGCTAGGCAAGCACTCTACCACTGAGCTACATTTCTCTTTATTTTGAGACAGGGTCATATTAAGTTGCCCAGACTGGCCTTGAACTTGTAACCATCCTGCTTTTGTGTCCTGAGTAGCTGGGATTACAGGTGTTGTGTGTCACCAGGCCAGGTTTGTGTAATTTTATTTTATTTTTTGGTGGTACTTGGGGTGGAACCCAGGGGCTTTCAACCTCCAGGCTGTACTCCCAGACCTATTTTATATTTTATTTGGAAACAGAGTCTATGTTGCTGAGAGCCTCACTAAGTAGCTGAGGCTGGCTTTGAACCTATGTGATCCTCCTGTCTCAGCCTCCCCAGTGCTGGGATTATAAGCATGCGCCACCACACCCGGCAAAGCTTGTGTAATTTTTTAAAGTGTCTTTGAATTTAGAGTAGCGAGTGAAAAGTAAAATACTATGAAGTGAATTGGCTATTTTCTTTCATGAAACATTTGTATGAAAAACATACTTTGATATCTTAAAAATTTACTAGTTGTTTAAAAATCATCTGAATTGTTTTAAGTAAACTTGTTTATTTTGATCTTGATCATAATTTGGAGTGTTTAGTATAAAAGTTCACCATAATGTGTAGTAAGTTGCCTCTTTATTTTCTTCAGTTTTAAAACGATTAATTTCACTATTTCTCTCTTAACATCAAAGCAGTAAGAAAAATAAATTTAAAGGCTTCTTGGCAAGAGGTTAGAGCCCTACCAAAAAGAGGTACTTACTTGCAAAGTAAAGGCTTAGGACTTGCAAAGTGAAGGCTTAGTATTTGTTCTTCCTGTTCTTTTGATGGCTAAAGTGGCATTTCCGTTACTTTGTGTTCTGTCTCAGTTGTTCTCAGTTGAACTGCTTTATATATTTCTCTAGAGAATCGAACTTTTGGATTTGACCTTTTAGAATTTTGTATGTTCATTGTATATTTTGTTATTTTCATGGAGCATTGTTTTGGTCAGTTAGATTTGGCTAATGATATTAATTTGAAAGGAAATCTTGATGAGTTTAAACCTTTGTGTTAAAAATTATGCACAAGCCGCGCATGGTGGCCCATGCTTGTAATCCCAGCATTCGGGAGGCTGAGACCTGGAGGATCGCGGTTCATGGACAGCCTCAGCTACTTAGTGAGGCCCTCTGCAACTCAGTGAGACCTGGTTTCATAACAAAGAATAAGAAATAGGGCAGGAGGTGTAGCTCGGAGGTCAAATGCCCCTAGGTTCCATCCCCAGACCCGCAAAAAAAAAAAAAAAAAAAAAAAATTATGCACAGAATTGTAATTTCCCACATTATCAAAGTACTAAGGGTTTTTCTAGTTATGTTAGCATATAAGTAGCAACGGGAATGTTCTTTGTGCTACTGTCTCAATTTTGTTTATTTTGTGGTATTAGGGATTGAACCCAGGGGCATTCTACCTCTGCGCTATAACCCCAGTCCATTTTTAATTTTTGTTTTGAAACAGGGTCTTGATAGGTTGCTGAGAGTCTCTAAGTTACTGATGCTGGTCTTGAACTTGAGATAATCCTGTTTCAGCCTCCCAAGTACTGGGATTACAGGCATGTGCCACCACACCAGGCTTGATTTTTTTTTTTTTTTTTGGTGCAATACTGGGGATGGAATCCAGGGGCATTCTACCTCCACAGCTCTATTTTTTATTCTTTTTTTTTTTTTTTAAACATGGTCTCACTGAGTTGCAAAGGGCCTCACTTAAGTAGCTGTTGATCTTGTTTTTAACAAATATTTATTTATGCTTATTTTGTCCCACATGTAACCTTACAAAACACTTCATATTTGTTCATTGCATTAAGAGCTTTGTGATAGGGTCTATTTTCTCTACAAGGTCACAGTCAAGAAGAGGTAAACTAGGATTTGAACTGAAGTAGTCCAGCATTGAAGTCTGCGTTGTCATCTTAGTGTGACTTTTTATTTATTTATTTTTATTTTTTTTATTTTTGGTGGTACTGGGGTTCCTGGAAGCCCTTCTATCTCCGGACTACACCCCCAGACCTATTTTTACATTTTTATTTGGAAACAGGGTCTCCTAAGCCAGCGTGCGTGCGGCTGGCTTCGAACCTGCGCGATCCTCCTGTCTCTGCCTCCCAAGCGCGGGGATTACAAGCGTGCGCCACCACGCCCGGCTTAGTGTGACTTTTTACACAGTGATTCTCTATCCCAGAAAATGAATATTGTTTTAGTGTAGGTTTAGGTTCACAGGAAAATTGAGCTTCTTATTAGGCACAGAGATTTCCCACATATTCTCTACTCTCGTACATGCATAGCATCCCCCATTATCAACATCCATCAGTTAAGTGATACATTTGTTATAATTGATAAACCTTTATTGGAACATATAATTGATAAACATATAATTGATAAACCTTTATTGGAACATATTGATCATTTTGATATTATACAGAGTAGTTTAACTGCCCTAAAAATATTCTGTGCTTCTATTTTTCCCTCCCCAAACTCCTTGCAACCGTATAAAGGTATAAACTATATAAGTCTTCTGTTTTCCAGAATGTCATGTCATGTAGTTGGAATCATAGTATATAGTCTTTTCATATCTTCAGTTGTAGTCTTTCACTTAGTAATACACATTTATAATTTCTCCACGTCTTTTCATGGCTTTGCCTGGATATGCCACAGTTTATTTGTGTATTCACTTATTGAAGGATTTCTTGGTTACTCCCACATTTTGGAAGTTATGATTTTATACTTTTATTGGTGCATATACATTTATTGGAGCCATCATAGTGGTTTTTTTTGTTGTTGTTGGCTTTTTTTTTTTTTTGGTGGTATTGGGGTTCCTGGAAGCCCTTCTACCTCCATGCTACACTCCCAGACCTATTTTATATCTTTTATTTGGAAACAGGGTCTCTTAAGCCAGCACGGCTGGCTTCGAACCTGCGTGATCCTCCTGTCTCCGCCTCCCAAACGCGGGGATTACAAGCGTGCGCCACCACGCCCGGCCATCATAGTGGTTTGAGTTTACATATTACATAGTGCACATGTGACTTGATGTGTTTCCTTCCATGTGCTACCCTGTTTGCCCTCCCCTTCATGCTTGTTAGTAACATTGGTATGATACCTTCATTTATGGACATAAATAATGTTGAACTGTTCCTCAAGCCTCTTTTTTCCCTCCTCCAGTCCCCTTTCACTGTTCTACTGGTCTCTGTCCTTATTTAACTGAAGACCCTTTTGTTTCCTTTTTGCTCTGTAGCTTTCAGATAAGAGAGAAAACAAAAGACCTTTGACTCTAACTGGCTGATCTCCCTTAGCATGACATTCCCCAGTTCTATCCATTTTCCTGTAACTGACATCATTTTGTTCTTTATGGCTGACTAAAAATTCTGTTGCGTGTTTATACCACATTTTCTTTATCCATCTACCTGTCAATGGACACACAGGTTGTCAATTATAAATCAATGTGTATGTGTCTGTTATGGTAAAAATGTTTAGTTTTATAAGAAACTGCCAAATTGTCTTCCAGAGTTGCCACATCATATTGCACTTCCACCAGTAATGATTGAGAGTTTGTGTGGTCCATATACAATCCAGCATGTGATATTGTCACTGTTCTGGATTTTGATCATTCTCACAGGTGTATAGTAGTTTGTCATCGTTGCTTTAATTTGCATTTTCTTAATGTGATGAAAAGATCTGGGGCATCTTTTTATATGCTTGTTTTAACCTATGTATTGTCTTCAGTGAGGTTTCTTTGAAGGTCTTTGGCCTTTTCTAAAAGTCAAGACCTTTCTTTTCTTATTGATGAGTTTTAAGAGTTTTTTTCATTTTCTTCTTTTTTTTAATAAGCTGATCTGGCAGTACATACCTGTAATCCCAGTACTTGAGAGGCCGATGTGGGAGGATTGCAGGTTCAAGGCCTCAGCAATTTAGTGAGAATCTCAGCAACCTAGTGAGGGCCTGTTTCAAAACAAAAACAAAACAAAACAAAAAAATAGGGCTGGGGGTGTATCTTAGAAGTAGAATACCTCTGGGTTCAATCTCAAGTACCAAAAAAAAGTAAAATAATATGACTTAAATTTTTTTTTGTTTTGGAAAATAATTGTTTTCCATGAAACATTAATGAATAATTTTGTTATTTTAAAGTAAATTCTGTTTTTGGTTTTAATTTCTATAAGTATCGATAGTGAAAGATCACATAAAAGCTCTTTGGAATCCTTAATCTTGAAAAGTGTGAGGGTTCTGAGACAAAAAAAAAAAAAAAAAAACACCTCTAGGGGAAGATATGTATTAGAAAGGAGAAAAAAAGTACTCAGAGAGGAACTTGATATAAGAGGTCCTTGAACTGTGAAAATAATTTTGGATTTGCACCATTTAGGCCAAAATAAGTTCTTGACAACTAAACTCAGCCTTTTTACACACCATTCCTTTGACACAAATATCTTCCTTATCCTTTTGTCTGCTATAACTGAGCCCGTTCTCTCCTTTCCTCACCTCTCTTCTTTTCTGTTTTAGCAATGCTGGGAATCAAGCTCAGAGCCTTGCACGTGCCAGGCATATGCTCCTGTACCAATGTGCTATACCACTAACCCCACTCTTTTAAACCTTAAAAATACCTTGCTTTCATTAGCACATTTGAAGTAATGTTTGTGTATGTTTATATGTGGTATTCTACCTCTGAACCATACCTCCAGCCCTATTTTATTTTTTATTTTGAAACAGGGTCTTGCTAAATGGCTGAGGGTCTGTAATCATCATGTCTCAGCTTCCCAAGTAGTAGAGTTATAGGAGTGCACTACCACACCTGATTAAAGTAACCTATATCAGAAAACATTACTTGAAGAATTTCCCATCTCGTCAATTCAACATTACCATCATTTATGGATTTTGTAATTTTATTAAACTTCAGTGATATTCATGTGGGTGTGTGTGTACACACACAAACATACAGTTTGTTTTCTTTGTAAAATAGGAACTTATTTTTTCTCTTTACTACTCTGTACCTTTTAAAGTACCTAGTCAGCAATCCTCTAGCTGCTCAGTAAATATTGAATCATACACAATCAACCTTCCTCGCTCATACTATTCCATGAACAATTTATGGAAATAGCATAGAGATCTATTCTGGAAGGCATTTAAGAATATTCTTTACCACAATTAGTTGAAATGAGTTACAGTTACCTGGTTACAAATGTACATGTAAAGTCCTTTACTAACACTGATAAAACACTATATAACAAATTGATGTGTTTCATAGAACTCATGAGGCCTTGAGAAGTTTAGTTTTGTTTAGATATTGGGTGGTGTTTTCCAAAACATTATTAGAACAAAAGTTTTTGTTGGCAACTGCTCAATTTGAACATTAAGATGCGTGTGTGTGTGTGTGTGTGTGTGTGTGTGTGTGTGTGTGTAGGGGATGTTCTGAAATGTAGTTTTAAGAATTTAGCAGAGGACTGAAAACAGATATGATATTTGTATGAGATCTGCTTCCTTAAACTACTCTAAGGAGGTGTTGATAAGATTAGCCTCCTGTGTGAAGGGTGCCTTCATATGACTATATGTCAGGTTCATTTATTTTTTTATTTTTATTTTTTGTGGTGCTGGGGTTTGAACTCAGGAGCATTCTACCTTCAAGCTATACCCCCAGCTTGATTTTTTATTTTTTTTATTTTGAAACAGGGTCTCACTAAGTTGTGGAGGGCCTCAACAAGTAGCCAAAGTTGGCCATAAACCCGGATCCTCCTGTCTCAGTCTCCCAAGTACTGGGATTACAAGTGTGTGTCACCACGCCTGGCTGGCAGGATCACTTTCAATGTAAGAGAAGATAAACTATACTTAGCAGATAATGTCAAAATACAAATGAGAAGAAATGGCTGATTTAGAAGAAATCCTGATGAAGTCTGAGGTAAGGATGGTCATAGTGTAGGTGGTGAAAGCACAATCACTTAAATTGAGACAGGGGTCAAGGGGAATTCTTGAAGATTTTCTTTTGAATATTTGGAATTCAAGCAGGGATTTCAGGAATGTTTTAGTATGTATAACATCTATTGCTCGAAAGTTTGTTAGGAACCCAAATTTTACTCTAGAGGCATTTCTTCAAAGTAATGATTAAAGAAGTTAGGCAAGCTTTCCAAACTGCTTCCCCTACCTATACTTGGCAGGTGGCTTCACAGGATATACTCATTTGCTGTATTTTAACATATGTGTGTCTGCTGATTATAGTTTCATGTTACTATAAGCTCTGAGAAAAAAGGGTATGTGTATATGTTTAAACTTAATGTGTTGGTAATAGAATTAGCTGTCTTGTGGGTGCTTAAGAAATACATAAGTATACCATATTTTAAGTACATCTAATATGCAGTCATAATAAAATTGTTTTGATACTGGGGATTGAACCAGGGGTATTCTACTTCTGAGCTATACCCCCCATGCCTTTTTATGTTTTATTTTGAAACAGGCTTCCTAAGTTGCTGAGGTTGGCGTCAAACCTTTAATCTTTCTGTTTCAGCCTCCCAATACTGTGATTACAGGCATGTATCACTGTACCCAGCTTAGTGTGATTTAAGAATATACTAAAAAGTCAATAATGGGTGGCTTCCTTCTAGAGAGGATTGGTAGCTACCACCTCCCACCTTTGTGGTAGTGGGGATTGAGCCCAGGGCCTCACACATGCTAGTCAAGTACTGAGCCACATACCCAGTTCTTTTTGAGGCAGGGTCTTACTATTGTTTTGAATTTGCAGTGCTATTGCCTCAGCTTTGGGATAGTTGGAATTATAGGCATATAGTACTGTAACTGACTGGCAAGACCTTTTGATGTACTTCAAACAGTTGGCAGAACTTTGGTTCATGCATTGAATAATTTGAAATATCAACAGTTAACTAATTCAAAGCTAATTGTGAGAAAGGGAATAATGTGGTTTTTAAAATAGTTTTTAAGTTGAGACATAATTCATATAACAGTTTCAAAGTGTACAGTTCAGTGTTTAGTTTACTCATAACATTATATAGTTATATAGAACCATCATCATCTAATTCTGAAATTTCCATCCCTTCAAAAAGAAATCTTTTATCTGTTAACAGTTACTCTCAATCTCCTTTCTATCTCTCACAACTGTTAACTAACCCTTCCTTCCTTCCTTTCCTTCCCTTTCCTTCTTTCTTTCCTTCTTTCTTTCTTTCTTTCTTTCTTTCTTTCTTTCTTTCTTTCTTTCTTTCTCTCTCTCTCTCTCTCTTTCTTTCTCTCTCTCTTTCTTTCTCTCTCTTTCTTTCTTTCTTTCTTTCTTTCTTTCTTTCTTTCTTTCTTTCTTTCTTTCTTCTTTCTTTCTTTCTTGGTACTGGGAAGAACCAAGGGACATTCTACCTTTAAGCTACACCCCAGCCTGACTTTATTCTTTTATTTTGAAATATGAGTCTTACTAAGTTACAGAGGACCTCACTAAGTTGCTGAGGCTGGCTGCAAACCTGAGATCCTCTTATCTCAGGCTGCCAAGTACTGGTATTAAAAGCGTGTACCACCATTCCTGGCTTAACCTACCTTCTGTCTATGGATTATTATTATTTTTTCAGCTCTATATTTCATTTAAATAGAATCATGTAATATTTGGCATTTTGTAACTATTTTATTCACTTAGTATGATGTCTTCAAGGTTCATCCTTGTTGCATGTAACAACTTCAATTCCTTTTTTCCCCCTCTTTATTAGGTTAGGTATTGAAGATTGAACCTAGCTATACCCCCAGTGACCCCTTTTATTTGGTACTGAGGATTGAACCCAGAGGCATTCTACCTCCAAGTTATACGTGTAGCCTGATTTTATTTATTTGGAAATAAGGGGCCTCACTAAGTTGCAGAGGGCCTCTCCAAGTTGCTAAGGCTGGCTTTAAACCTGTAATTCTGTTTCAGCCTCTCAAGTACTGGGATTACAAATGTGCACCACCATACCCGGCTAGTTCTTTTTATTTTGAAACAGAGTCTAAGTTACTGTACCTTGGCATTGAAGCTGTGATCCTCCTGTCTCAGCCTCCCAAGTACTAGGACTAGAGGCTTGTCCCATCAGGCCTAGCTATTTCATCCTATCTCTTATCTAATCTATCTAGTTCATCATCTATCTATCTATCTATCTATCTATCTCTATCTGTGGAATTAGGGATTCAACCTAGGAGCATTCTAGCTCTGAGCTATACCCCCAGCCCTATTTTTTATTCTTTATTTTGAAATAGGGTTTCAATGTTCTAAAGAACCTCACTAAGTAGCTGAGGCTGTCTGTGAACTGTGATCTTCCTGTCTTAGCCTCCCAAATGCTGGGATTACAAGCATGTACCACCATGCCTGGCTTCATCTTTTTATATAGCTGAATAATACTCCCTTTTGGATTTATTTATTTTTTTGGTGGTACTGGGGTGGAACCCAGAGGCTTTCTACCTCCAGGCTATACTCCCAGACCAATTTTTTTTTTTATACTTTTATTTGGAAACAGAGTCTCACTAAGTTGCCGAGAGCCTCACTAAGCTGAGGCTGGCTTCGAACCTGTGTGATCCTCCTGTCTCAGCCTCCCAAGCCCGGGGATTACAAGCGTGCGCCACCACGCCCGGCTTGTTTTTGGATTTTAAATAGCTGTGATGAGTGTGATGTGGTATCTCTTGATTTTGGTTTGTAGTTCCATATTGATTAAAGATGTTTAGTGTCTCTCTGTGTGCTTATTGAGCATTTGTATGTTTTCTTTAGAAAAATACCTATTAATAGTTTTTGTCTTAAAACTGGCTCTTTATATGTTCAGTATAGTAGAAAAGTACTGTATTTTATATATTTTGGATGCCAAATTCTCATAAGATTTGCTTTTTTTCCTCACAATTCTGTGTTTTTGTCTTTTCATCCCCCCCCCCCCAGTACTAGGGATGAAACCCAGGGTCATTCTACCTCCAAGCTACAACCTCAGCCCTATTTTTTATTCTTTATTTTGAAATGGTCTCACTGAGTTGCAAAGGGCCTTAGTAAGTAGCTGAGGCTGTTTGCAAAGCTGGATCCTCCTGTCTCAGCCTCACAAATGCTGAGATTACAAGTGTGCGCCACCGCTCCCAGCTTGGAATTCTTTATAGTTCTTAGAATTCTATTTATAGAGAGGGCCCCTGTGTGTCTTTTCTATACCAAATACAACATGTAGCAAGTATGCCACAAAAAGATGTTGAATGGATGAAGAACAAATGACTTTCTCATGGGTTCTATGTTATGAAACAGTGCTTTAGGATCTTTTACATAATGGAAGAGATAGATTGTTATGGGAGTAATATAGTCTTTGCTATGATAGTGATATGTTTAAATGTATTTTTGTTGTTTTCATGATTACTATTGTTTTTTGTGGGGGGGTACTAGGGATTGAACTGGGCATTCTACCTTTAAGCTACATCCAGCCCTTTATTATTTTGAAATAGGGTCTTGATAAATTGCTGAGGCTGCCCTAGAACCTGTGATTTTCTTTCTCAGCCTCCCAAGTACTGGGATTACATGTTTAGGCCACCATGCCTGGCTAATATTCATTCTGTGTTGATTCAAAGTGTGAGGAATGACAGAAGTTGGGGAGGAAATAGAGTTAGATTGTGTAAAATTAGGGCAGTTTGACACACTAACATATTCCAGGCCATATGTATTATTGGTATATTTGATTTCAAATGTTGTTTGTCAAACCTTGGGCTTTACTTCTGTACCCCCTCCCCCACCTTTGGTGGTACTGGGGATTGAAGCCAGGGGCCTTCTAATTTTGAGCTCCACCCAGAGTTCAAAATTTTTTTTTGTTTTGTTAATTTGAAACAAGGTCTCACAAGTTTCTGAGACTGGCTGAGAACCTGTGGCCCTCCTGTCTCAGCCTCCCAAGTACCGGGATTACAAGAGTGTACCATCACACCTGGCTTCCTTTTGCTTTTGTATGATTATGATAATGTATTATTGTTAAAAGTAGATTCCAGAGAGCCTGTAGTTTTATTGTTATCTGCAATAATCTACATCTTATAGCAGGAGATATAAAGTCTTGTTTGTTAAGTGCTCAAGTGTTTTGGTATAGGACACTGGTAAAACATTTTAAGATACAAGGAAATATAGGAAGAAATGAAGTATATGCCTTTAATAAGCTGTTCGGTCTAGGGAGGGGGTCTTCTTACTACCTATTTCAGTTGTGCCCTTTTTCTCCTGCACTCCATGCTATTTTTAGAAGGCTTAATAAGACTCAAGCATTTATCATTTTGTGAGACTTTATTTTTCTTGGAGAGTACCTGAGTGGAAAAGTGAGTATTATTTTTATATTTCGTGGTAGTTTCATAAAAGTCTTTTAAAAACTTTAAAACTTCTTTGCTTGCCAGGCGTGGTGGCACACATTATGTAATCCCCGCTCTTGGAGGCTGAGACAGGAGGATCGTGCAGGTTTGAAGCCAGCTGCGCTGGCTTAAGAGACCCTGTTTCCAAATAAAAATATAAAATAGGTCTGGGAGTGTAGCCCCAAGGTAGAAGGGCTTCCAGGAATCCCAGACCTCCAAAACAAAACAAAACAAAACAAAAAACCCCTTTGCTTGTTATATGAATAAGAATGTAGGGCATACATTCTGAGATTAAATTCTTTTTTATATTAAATAGGACCTTTGCAAATCCTAGTTAGAAGCAAAAAGTGGGGTGCTAAGAGAAAATGATCAGCTGGGCGTGGTGGCGCACGCTTGTAATCCCTGCGCTTGGGAGGCTGACGGGAGGATTGTACAGGTTCAAAGCCAGCCTCAGCTACTTAGTGAGGCTCTCAGCAACTTAGTGAAACCCTGTTTCCAAATAAAATACAAAATAGGTCTGGGAGTGTACCACAAAGGTAGAAAGCCTCTGGGTTCCATCCCCGGCTCCACCAAAAAAAAAAAAAAAAAAAAAAAAAATTACCGGGTGCTTGGGAGGTGGAGACAGGAGGATCGCACAGGTTCAAAGCCAGCCGCGCTGGCGTAAGAGACCCTTTTTCAAAAAATAGAAAAAAAAAATAGGTCTGGGAGTGTAGCCCGGAGGTAGAAGGGCTTCCAGGAACCCCAGTACCACCAAAAAAAAAAAAAAAAAAGAGAAAATGATCAAGGCAAGGCTCAGAAAAAGCACATAAAGACAAGTGACACTCAGTCCTTACCTGAAAAGGAAATAAGTGCAAAGTAGTAGTGCAGTGGTGGTGCATGCATATAATCCCAGTATTTGGGAGGCTGAGACAGGAGGATCACAGGTTCTTAGCCAGCCTCAGCTACTTAGTAAGGTCTTCTGCAACTAAGTAAGACCGTGTTTGAAAATAAGGAATGAAAAATAAGGCTTGGGGTGTAGCTCAGAGGTAGAATGCCCCTGGGTTCAATCCCCGGTACTGCAAAAAGAGAAAGGAAAAAAAAAAAAAAGAGAGAAAACTTTATAGTGTGTTTGGAGAAAACTTAAAATAGTTTTGTATTGTGGAATGCAGCGGATGAATAGGAGTAAAGCAAACAAGACTGAATAAGGAACTCTCCTTTATAGATCTTATTTGAGGCAAAGGTTATCTTAATAGATTTTGGTGTTTTCAGTTCAGTCTTTCCTTCCCAGAGCTTCTCTTTTCTCCACTCCCACTTATTAGCTGCTTTCCTACCTTAGATGTCAGTGCTGTGAAATTAGCAAGATATTTTTTTCTTTTCTCAGGTCATTTGTGGTCCTGTTGTTGAGAGGTTAGGAAGGAATGAACACAGGATCCTGTTGCCAGGTGTTCAGGGAGCGTAATCTGTTTTAGCGCCAGCAATTGGACCTCTCTGAATATTGGTATACATAATGGTTTGGTTCTCTGAATTAAAAAAAAAAATCGGGCATATTATATCTTCTGGCTTTCATGGGCTTGTCCAGGCTTCTTTTTTGAATTCCAAATTTATGAATGAACACAAAGTTATCAGGTAGTGGTCAATGTGATAAAGAACGTTTTGATAAACCAGTTTAAAGTAAGATTTTTTGGGATCTGTTTAACTATTGAAATCTGCTTATCTATTAATAACACATCAGTCATTCTTAACCTTTTTTTGTGTGTGTGTGGTACTGAAGATCGAACCCAGGGGCATTCTATCTCCGAGTTATACCCCCAGCCCTATATTTTATTCTTTATTTTGAAACTGGGTCTCACTGAGTTGCAAAGGGCTTAACTGAGTAGCTGAGGCTTCCAGGAACCCGGATCCTCCTGTCACAGCCTACCAAATGCTGGGATTACAAGCATTCTTAACTTTTTTTTTTTTTTTTTTTGGTGGTACTGGGGTTCCTGGAAGCCCTTCTACCTCCGGGATACACTCCCATGGGCTACACTCCCAGACCTATTTTTTAACCTTTTTATGTGGAAACAGGGTTTCTTAAGCCAGAACCAGCGTGATCCTCCTGTCTCCGCCTCCCAAGCGCGGGGATTTCAACGTGTGCTACCACGCCTGGCCGTTCTTAACCTTTTTAAAGCTGCACCTCTATCAAACAAAATTGTTAGTAGGTAGAAATTGAGAACTCAGCAATTATATGTTGAATGTTTACTATATATACGGGTTACTATGTTGACATTATTGAGGAACTTGAAAGTGAAATTGCCTATCATGTCTTCAAGTCTGTTAGGGAAAAAGACATATACTGTTAGTTGTATTACCATACAGACAGTTGTATTGCCAGGCTATGTGAAAAGAATACAGATCAAATAACATTAACAATCAGAGCAGAGAGATCCTTCTTTTTTGTGTGCCTGATATTGGGGATGGAACCCAGCGTGTTGTACCTCTGGACTATACCCCCAGACCTATTTTATTTATTTGGAAACAGGGTCTTCTAAGTTGCTGACAGCCTCACTAAGTTGTTGAGGCTGGCTTTGAACCTGTGATCCTCCTGTCTCAGCCTCCTAAGTAGGGATTACAAGTGTGCACCACCATACCAGCTCATGCCAGCTGTGATCCTGCTTTTTTGATGAGGGGATGCATCAGAAAAGGACTTTAAATGATAAACAGGAACAGTAGACATTTCATATAGAGGAAAAACCATGTACAAATAATTTTAGGTAGGTAGCTAGAATTATGTTTGGGGAATAAGTTAATCTGTAAATGGGGATTATTTGGGGTGATGAGAAGGACAGATTAGGTATAATTAGAAATACAGTCAGGAATTGTCTGAGACCAGCTTAATCATATAATATGTATGTGTGTGGTATTGGGGATCAAACCCTGGAACATTCTGCCTCTGAGCTATACCTTCAGCCTTTTTTAGTTTTTGTTTTGAAACTGGATTTTGCTACATTGCTCAAACTGTCCTTGAATCTCTCTGTGATCCTTCTGTCTCAGCCTCTCAAGTACTTGGATTACAGGTATATGCCACCATGCCTGGTTTAAGGAAAAACAATTATTTTTTAAAACAGGGTCTCTTTAGGTTGCTGAGAATGGTTTCAAAACTGCAATCCTTCTGTCTCAGCCTAGGTACTGGAATTACAGGTGTGTACCACCATGTTGGGCCTAAGGAATCTCTTCTCTTTGAGCAGTTGATATACATTAACACAACTAATACTTATAAGAATCTATTCAGTAGTCTTATTGACTATTTTATAGATACTTAACAGAAACTACTAATAAAAGGAAATAGTACATGTAATATTCATTCATTCATTCATTCATTCATTCATTCATTTTGTGGTGCTGTGGGGCTCACATATACTAGGCAAGCACTCTACCACTGTACCACATATCTCCACCCTTCCCTCCCTTTAGGAGAATGCATTTTACTTTTAGATGGTAATGAAGAACTTTGACTGGAACTCAAGCAGTCTGGAGGAACCTGTTAGATCACAGACTACTTGAGAATATGGGATATAATTAGGAGAAAGCTTTTCTTTGAGAAATAAAATTTTTGTAAATATGTAAGATTAAATGTGTAAGAGAAAATTTTTGTAAATATGTAAGATTACATTTGGAAATGTCAACTCCCTATACTTTTTATTTTTTGCGGGTCTGGGGATGGAACCCAGGGGCATTTGACCTCTGAGCTACACCCCCTGCTCTATTTTTTATTCTTTATTTTGAAACAGGGTCTCACTAAGTTGCGGAGGGCCTCACTAAGTAGTTGAGGCTGTCCGTGAACCGTGATCCTCTGGTCTCAAACTCCCAAATGCTGGCATGTGCCACCACACCTGGCAGCTTCCTATACTTTTTGAGTAAATTGATAATATACTTCAGGAGGAACAAGCCCTGACTTAGAATATGGGGTGCTGGCCCTACCTCCATATTACCTTAGGAAAATCCATTACTCACTTAAATTGCTTATTTTCTAAATTGCCTCCTCCTGCTGTTGTTTTATGCTATACTTTTGTTCCTTTAGCCCTTTTTTTTTCTTCGTTTTGGAAACTAAGACAGGGACAATTTCTCTCTCAGCTTTTTCTTCATTCTTCATCAGTGTGTTCTGTTTCACCTGTTAGTATATCATCATGAGTTATAAAATATGAAAATACTTGATGAGAAAAGATTTTCTATCATTCACAGTTTTTCAATCACATCTCATGTTTGTTTTTTCAGTCTTTTACTGCATTCATTCTGGTTGACCAAAGAATATTTATATTCCTTCTCAGGTTTCTTTTTATTCAGATGTGTTTAGGTTATCTACCCTTTTTGGCAAGTGATGGCAGAGCACTTTCCCTCACTTGGAATGACCAAATGGACCATACCTGACAAGTTGGGTTGCTTCCCCATTTCACTGCAGGGGTGATCTGTAATGAATTTTTTGTTGTTGTTGTTCAACTGTCCTATAACTTTTGAAACAACAAAAGTTATAGGACAGTTGCATTTGATCTTCTGGTAGGGAACTGAAGGCAAGTTCTGGTTTGTTCTTCAACTGTCAGTTTGTCTTCTGTTTTCATAATTAGAAGGTATATTCATATCCTTATTCCTATTTGTACATTTCCTTCTAGAAGTCAAAAATTTGTTCAGTGACTAAGTTAAAAGTTTTCCTCATATCAACATCAGCTTTTGTAACTTTTCTTCACAAAATTATGTAGTTGTCTATTACCAGGTTTGAAATTTGTGTTGGGTATTAATTCAGTAAAGATATTTAGACTTGAATAGTCCCATATTTTTGTTGTTCATATTTTTGCACAATACTGTTTTGACTTGGTGACCTGTGGTAGACACCTGGGCATTATCGTCAGGTGTTAGCTATAGCTCATCCCAGAAATGTTGTGTAGCACATCTGAGTGGCAGTAAAGGTGGGATGCTGATTTAAAAATTAATTATGAGTAATATGTTCAAGCTAGGGAGTAGTGGTAACACCAGAGGGATTCCAGATGATGGAGGGGAAATCTCAGCAAAGCTTGAGAGAGGAAGAAAGCTGAGGTTGTTCAATGGAGGAGCTACAAACGAATATGTGTAATAGCATAAATACAACATGATTAACCTGGACACTCTCTATTGGGGGGGGGAGGGGGAAGGGCATGAAGCCCAATGTAAATGTACACCACTCTCAGTATGTTCCACTTATAAAAAATTTAAAAAAATAAAAATTAATTAAGGAATTGCATCTAGCAGCTAAGTTGGAAAGCTGTTTATAGAACAGCTCAGGAGACTGAGATCATCCTGGACTGACTACCTGAAGATACTGTACAAGTGGAGAACCATGTCTTTCTATCAGGAGATTAGAAACACCCCCCCCCCTCCCCCCCGGTACTGGGGATTGAGCTCAGGGTCACTCTTCCTCTAGTTATACTCTCAGTACTTTTCATTATTTTATTTTGAGATGGGTTCTTACTAAATTGCCCAGGCTGGCCTTGAACTTGCGATCTTCTTGCCTCAGCCTTATAAGTCATAGGATCACAGGCTGTGCCACCACTCTAGGCTATTGTATAAGAGAAAAAGATGACTGGAGCCAGGCATGGTGGCACATGCTTGTAATCCCAGCATTCGACAGGCTGAGACTGAAGCATCGCCGTTTGTGGACAGCCTCAGCTCCTTAGGAAGGCCCTCTGCAACTCCGTGAGACCCGGTTTCAAAATAAAGAATAAAAAAAAATAGGGCAGGGGGTATAGCTCGGAGGTTGAATGCCCCTGGGTTCCATCCCCAGACACCCCCCCCCCAAAAAAAATGATTGGAAAACTGCTCTGTGTTAGTATCTGGTGAGTTTTCTTAAGTTTGTGCTGGGATATTCCTGGCTTATAAATTAATGAGTTTATAGTTTGAGTCATTTGGGTTGAGTACTATGCAGCCTTCCTTATTATTTTTTGTCAACTTTAGTTCACTGTGAACTAAATGGAGATGATACCAATCAACACGATACACCAAGCAAATGAGGTAGTTACTGTTTGTCTGTACTAGATCTGTGAGAACTAAATAGAGAACATATGATATTAGGATAATGGAGATGGTGAGGATCGACCCTCAGCCTTTTTTTGAGACTAGTTTTTTTAATTTGCCCGGGCTGGCCTTGAAATTGTAGACTTCCTGCCTCAGCTACTCAAGTAACTGGGGTTACAGGTGTGCGCCATCGCCCTGACCTGCTTTCCTACTCTTAAGATTGAGTGCCAAGAAGGGATGTTTTTAAATCGTGGAAAAATAAAGGCAATCTATAAACTTGGTGTGCTGGCACATGCATATAATCTCAGTACTTGGGAGGCTGAGTACTGAGTATAATCCCAGTACCTTAGAGAATCACAGGTTCAAGTTCAGCCTCAGCAATTTAGCAAGACCCTGATTTTTTTTTTCTTTTTAAATGCAGCTGGGGGCGTAGTTTAAGAGTTTGTATGCCTCTAGGTGTAACCTTCAGTACAAAATAAAAAGGCAATTTATAACAAAAAGAAAGAAACTAAAAAGAGCAGGTGGCTACTCATAGTTGGCGAAGTTTATAATTTACAACTTTTCAAAAGATACATCTTATTTTTAAAATAAAATTATTTTTTCATTTTTTTTTTTACAAAAAAAAAAAACACCTGAGTGCCACATACCTATAATGACAGTTCCCAGTTGATGAAGAAATTGGGCTTTAGAGGTTTTGCAGAATTTTGATGTGGTTTCATAATATTGCATGGAAAAAAGTAGTAGAGCAATAGTCTATTAAAATGAGGAAAAACAAATAACTTATTTTCAAGTTACTCCCATACATCCCCTGTGGTGTAGGGCTTTATTAACTCTGTTCCTGTCTTTCTGGTTTGTAATAATAAAATCGCTTAAGCTTACAGCAAAAAAAAAAAAAAAAAGGAAAACTCATCAATAAAATGTATTAAGTAAAAATTATAGTATCTTTTCTAATGGTGCTTAAAAAGTACCCCAAATTTATCATCTTACTCAAACCAGAATGTTGTGAAAATTAAGTATTTTCCCATTTTTAAAAGGTAGAACTTGAGCCGGGCGTGGTGGCGCACACTTGTAATCCCCGTGCTTGGGAGGCAAAGACAGGAGGATTGCACAGGTTCGAAGCCAGCTGTGCGCGCTGGCTTAGGAGACCCTGTTTCCAAATAAAAATGTAAAAATAGGTCTGGGAGTGTAGCCCGGAGGTAGAAGGGCTTCCAGGAACCCCAGTACCACAAAAAAAAAAAAAAAAAAGGTAGAACTTGAAACTCAGTGGGAAATTGGCATGCCTGAAGTCATAATAGTGAATAGTGCTTATGAAAATTTGATTCTAGATCTTGCTATTCTCGTCTGTCAGTCCTGTTAGAATTGGCTTATCACATAAAAATAATGGGACTATGCCTAGATATGAAGGAGATCTTAGACCTTTATTGATGGCAAAATTAGCATCATCACCATTACTATCGAAGCAGAGATTAGAAATGAATAGTACTTAGGACAGACTGTCAAGTAAGTGTGAGTTAGAAGATTTCTAATAGGGAGATGAAATTTAAAGGAATATTTCACAGAAAGAGCTAAAAATAGATACCCCTACTCCTTGCCTGCTAAATTTAGTAATTCTGGAAGTTATCTAATAATGGTAGTGAAAGAAAAAGCTTATGTTCTCCAGTGTTTGTCAAGATTAGGGAAGGATTAACTTGAAAAGTAATATTCACAGTAGAAGCATTTTAGATGAGTAGATTAATTTGGGGATCCTTTGACACCCTGGCAGAGAGGCAGGTTGGTAAAAGGTTGGTATTGTAGAATGATGGCAGAAAGGTAGTTAAAATTTTTCTATTTGTGTAGACCACATTATATTATTTTCTGATAGCAACTCAAGGGAAAAAAATAACATTTTTTCAGGAATTTAACTCTTCAAAATCCATCCATTGGGGATTGAATCCAGAGGCATTCTACCTCTTAGCTATATCTCCAGCCATTTTGCAATTTTATTTTAAAACAGGGTCTGACCTTGAACCTGCAATCCTTTATCTCAGCCTCCTAAGCACTCGGCAGGTGCCACCATACCTGTTTTGGTTTTTGAAAATACATTGTCTTTTTGCACAGATATTTGCATAAAATAATCAGCTGTTTTTATTTTTAAGGTATTTTAATTTTAGCATTACTGCAGTTTACTGTGGTACGTACATAGTAGCAGAACTAAAAAATTCACTACTATATACTATAAGTGTGTCACATTCTAATTTTTTTTTAGCAAGTAGAAGTTTATGTTTCAAAATACTTTGTATTGGGAGATACTTAAAGCCTGTATTTAGGGAAAATAAGTCTATGGTTAACAGTTCAGTGTGGAAATTAAGTTTGATTGTTTCTGACATTTAATAGAAGAGGTAATCTACTGTTTATTCTTAAATGTTTTTTTAAAAATAATTTGAATTCTCAAGCCGGGTATGGTGGTGCATGCTTGTAATCCCAGTGCTTGGGAGGCTGAGACAGGAGGATCGCAGGTTTAAAGCCAGCCTCATCTACTTAGTGAGGCCCTCTGCAATTTAGTGAGACATTGTTTCAAAAATAAAGAATTAAAAATAGGACTGGGGACGTTAGCCCCGAAATAGAATGCCTCTGGGTTTAGTCCCTAGTCCTAAAAAAGAAAAAAGAAAAAACAACAACCCTGAGTTCTCTTAAATTTATTGCTCTTAATATATTAAGTTGATGGCTTTTGAGCACAGTGTAAAAATAAAAAAAAAAACACTTATTTTCTGTTTGGAATTTAAAAAATGTCAAATTATTGGTATTTGTGTATTCTGGAGTCATTTTTTTCTCCCAGATCATCAAAAACTTTGATGGCCAGCCAGGCTTGGTGGTGCACGTTTGTAATCCCAGTACCTGGGAGGCTGAGACAAGAGGATTGTGCAGGTTCGAAGCCAGCCTTAGCTGCTTAGTGAGTTTCTTAGCAACTTAGTGAAACCCTGTTTAAAAAAAAAAAAAAAAAAAAAGGCCTGGGAGTGTAGCCTGGAGGTAGAAAGACCCTGATTTCCATCCCCAGTACCACACAAACAAAAACTTTGATGGCCAAAGCTTGGAGTTTTAGGCTCAAATGGATTTTTTTTCCCTTTTAATTGTTATTGAGGCATAATTTACATGAAATTTCTAAGTTTAAAAAAAATCTTCAGTCTAAGTTTGGCAGCTTGCAAGTTAGATTTTTATCTCAGAAGATATTTTATAATGCCTTTTAAGAAAGGACTTTGTCAGGAAATGAAATTACCAGTTTTTGCACTGAGAAATAAGTGACTATGTGTCATATGGAATCTTGTAAGAACAGTTGTGTAGAAATAAAATGTGTGAGGGTGGAAATATTTTTTTGTGCTGCTGATTATTCTCTCAGAGTAATGCTAGTCATTATTCTTAAATTGAAACTTAATTAGGAAAACTACTTTGGTTTTATTTTATAGTAGTTTACTAATAATGCATTAAAATTACTCATACTTTACACTTATAGAGCATTATTTCAAAATTTAAAGCCGTTACTCTTTGCTTCTTACCATTTTCAGCTACATCTGTCAGTACCATTTTTAGGAGTTTGAAAAGATATTTTAATAAATGGCTTCCACTTGTTAGTCAATTATTTGCCACAGGCATTTAATCAAGTGTAATAAATTGCTGGTGTTCATTTTTACTTGCTTAGGTAAATGCATTGTTTTAATTGTGAAGTATATAATAAAACAATTGATTTCTGCTCTCTCTTACTGTTTGCATAAAACTAGAGGCGTGGAAAAACTAGAGAAGATCATGTTCAATGTATCTTTGGTTTGGCATGGGTGAAGCAGAGATGTGAGGTGCAGAATGGATGGTATGCCGCACCAAACTTCCCTGCTGTGTGAAATGTGGCAGTTGACTTTGTTGGTCAGTTTCCTAGGCTTCCAGGACACTGACACACTACTCCTGTGTCAGAATTCTTAAATGCCTCTTCATCTGGGGCTCTTCTGATTATTATTTATAATTAGCAGCCTCCTCCAAATACATATCTCCATCTCCAAAGTGCTAAGAAAGCCTTTGTAATTACTACCATTAGTAGTAATGGTTTATCTTCCTTCACTAGTATGTAAATTTCATGGTAACAGGAGCTTTGTTCATCCACTGTTGTATTATTTATAACTCTAAAGATGGTATTTAGCATACTATGCAATGAATATTTGTAAAATATTCTATGTTTTCCTACTGAGGTTTGTAAAGCTTCAGGAAGGTGACTATAAAGACTTTTATTGTTCTAATTGCATTTGGGGAGATGGGACAGAGATTGTGTTTTCTAGGTGAAGGAGATTTTGGCAGAAAAGCTTACTGCAGTCCATTATATCCTCTGACTAGGCAGAATTTAAATTAAGAGAAGACATGAAAATTCTTTTGGATTCCTGCTTAACTTTTGGACATGGGCCTTACCTGTTAGAAAATAACGTTACCCTAGCTACAGGGAAGATTTTTTGCCTGTTATTCTCTTTTTTCCCTGCCCTAGATTTTATGAGAGGAAAATGAACTTTTGTTTCACCTATAAATCCACTAATATTTGTATCCATCATACAAACACATGTTTAAGGCACACCGTGCCATGCATAGAAGATATAAGGAGAAATTATCTTAACAAATAGCTGAATCTTATTGATTAAAGCAAAAATGGAACAGTCTGGTTAGAGTCAAAATCATGTTCTTGTATTTAAATTGTGAGGTATTTTTGGAAGTAGCTGTGAAAAATTCTAGTACCTCCAAACTCTCCAGGCCTTAAGTTGATTTTCTGAGTTGAAATGTGTGCATCATTTGTATAGATGCTTTCTTTGACTTTTAAGAGATTAAGTGACTTTCCAAGGGTGAAAAAATAGGACCAGAGGTAGTGAGAGAGAAGAGAGAATGGATAGAATAGAACTGCATTTGTGTTTTAGGAAGGCTGGGGAAGAACCAGAATATAGCATTAGAAAGAAAAATGCAAATGCACCTGGAGCAGGTAGTGGTAGTTATATACATGTATACCTTCAAGACCACTTATAACTGCGGTGATATGATTTATTGTCCAAACTGGGTTACTTTTAAGGATGAATATGACACTGGGACCACAGGTATTAACCAATACTGTTCCAGAAAACTAGTATGCTTGGTCATTCCCAACTAACAACTTACTTGGTCCAGTCTTAGACCTAATTCCTTTAACCTTTCCAGATAATTTTCTTTCCTTTATAGTATTTTAATCTATTTATAGAGTCTCAAGCAGCTTTGGTTCCTCTTTCCTGGTCTTGTTGGAATTAAAGGAGAATTCTTTCAGTCTTTTTCTGGTTCCTCCACCCTCTGGAATGTTCTGGTTTACAGTTTGGTGGAGGTAAGTGCAGTACTCACAATGTACTGTTAGTTGACCTTTTATTTTGCTTAGAAGGTGGATTTTGCATGTTTCTGAGCCAATACTAGATTGTTTTGAGAATCCTGGTAATATTTCCTTAGCTGAACTAATGAACTACTAGTGAGTGATAAGTTCTTAAGATAGAATATAAAAATACATTTACATTTTGGCTTACAAAATTTGTTTATAAATTACTTGAAACTTAATATGCTTTCTTTCCTGTAGGTGAGATTAGAATTTTGAAACTTCAGCTCTTCAAAGAAGAAAAAGAAAACATATTTATATCATGGACACATTTTTTGATATTAGAGCAGTATAATGCTTTCATTTTGTTTTCCTATTTAGGAGATAAAAATATTTAGTATTTAAATAAATATTTTAAGTTCTTAAACTAAATGATGCGTTTTTATTCTATTAAGTTTTATCTTTTTCTGAGAAATTAAAAATTAACATAGAACTAGTACATATTTCAGGTAGTGCCTACCAAAATATGATTTCTTTTTTTCTTTCTTTCTTTCTTTTTTTTTTTTTTTTTTTGGTGGTACTGGGGTTCCTGGAAGCCCTTCTACCTCCGGGCTACGCTCCCAGACCTATTTTATATTTTTGAAACAGGGTCTCTTACGCCAGCGCGGCTGGCTTCCAACCTGCGCGATCCTCCTGTCTCCGCCTCCCAAGCGCGGGGATCAAGCGTGCGCCACCACGCCCGGCGTCCAAAATATGATTTCTTTATTCTTGAGATTCTTATTTGTAAGCTGGGATGATATGAGAGTGTCTAGGTTTGGAAGTCATTGCTTTGGAGTACTAGAATGGAATCTTGAACCTCAAAATTAGAATAAGCCTGAACCCATCTCTTGTCAAGATCTTATTGTTTCTTTGTTCAATCTGCCATCTAGTGTTAGGAATGCAGAACACCAAGAAACAGCTCTAGGCTTCTAGGCTTTATGTTAAGAATGCTTACATAGTAGAATAAACATCTTGATGATGGGTGGGGGAGACAACTTTTGCCCTTAAATGTGCAAGTCAGTTTTAGTAAATTCTGAGAGCGTTTGAAAGATATATGTATGTAGCATTGTCAAAACATACTTTCTGCTTTTGTTTTAATTTTTTTTTTTTTTGGTATATCAGTGGGCAAAGAGACAAGAATAGATAATTTTGAAGAAATAGTAGATTGGTCTGATATGAGAAAAGATGCCATGTAGATTAAAATTTGATGGAAATTACACAATTACTTAACGAAAACAATTTATTTTACCTTTTTTTTTTTGGTGATACTGGGGGTAGAACCCAGGGGCTTTTCTATCTCTGGGCTATACTCCCTTTTTATACTTTGGAAACAGCGTCTCACTAAGTTGCTGAGAGCCTAAGTAGTTGAGGCTGGCTTTGAACCTGTGCAATCCGATCCTCCCTTCTCAGCCTCCCAAGCCCTGAGATTACCAGCATGCCCTACCACACCCGGCTTATTTTACTCTTTTAAAATTGAAATATGTACAATAAGTTTGGCTTTCATTCAACTATGACATAAAAGGCACAGTTTCAGTCAGGCATTAATGTAGAGTAACTTATGGGTTGATTTTATTAGCTCCATCTGTAGTTTTTGGTTGTGGGGACTGAACCTAGGGGCATTCTGTATCTGAAGAGCTCTTTTTAGTTTGAAACAAGGTCTTGCTAAATTGCTGAGGCTTGTCTTGGATCTGTGATCCTCCCATTTTAGTCTCCCAAGTTTTCAGATTATAGGGTTGTGCTGCTGCATCCACTTCCATCTAAATTTTATCTTTTCTGTATATTCTTTTCATTTTCCCTTTCCTTTGCTACAGATTAATAGAGATGTTAGTCCTTTCTCAGCCAGAAATATGTCTTCTCTTGGAAAGTCTTTTTATGTTTTGTCCTTAAAGTAGAAACTTTCTGGTAAGGCAGTTTATACTGTCACTGTAGAGGCAAGACAGGGATATGGGTTAGCATAAATATGAAAATGCAGTTGTTTTCTCTGGACTGCTAACAGCTCTGCCAAGTTATCACTGTACCAAAGAATATTATTACTTCATATCTTCTATATTACTTTAATTCCCCCCTTTCTCTCTCACTCTCATTTTATTTATTTATTTACAATATTGGGGATTGACCAGGGACACTCTGCCATGCTAAGCACTTTTTGTTTTTATTTTTAAATTTTGAGACAGGGTCTTGAGAAGCTGGGATTACATTTACTACTGCACCAAACTTGTCTTTTTTAATACTTTGAATTTCACCTTCTGTCCTCTTTTCAAATGAACTGAATAGGCTGTCACTTTTATTGAGCATTTCATATTCTATCTTTTAAGATTTATTACCTAGTTATTACCTTGAAGTCCTATAAATATGTTGGTCAGATTTATTTCTTAAGGTATAAATCAGTTTGTGGGGGGGTATGTGTGAGTAAGTGTGTGTGTATGTGTGTGTGTGTGTTTTGAGATCAAACCCAGAGGCATTGTACCTCCAAGCTGTGCCTCCAACCCTCTTTTATGTTTTGTTTTGAAACAGGGTCTCTCTAGGTTGCTGAGTTTTTGCTAAATTGCCAGGGCTGGTTTAGACCCTGCGATCTTCCTGTTTTAGCTTTTTAAGTACTGGGATTGATTACAGGTGTGTGTCACCATGCCTTTCTGTGCAGAGTATATTTTTGAGTTAGTTCTAATGGAAATTTTATAAAAATACAGAACTGTGTTTCCACAGAGGACCCCATAAACTTTAAAGCTAACATTTTTTTGGGCCTTACTTTGTGATCTCTTACAGAAGAAATTGTATGGAGTAAGAAATAAAACTGTATTGCATTTCTTAGATGTTTGACACATGACTAAGGCAAACATGCATTTATATGTATAATTTGTTTTGGCTGAAGTCTGATTTTAACCTGTACATTTAAATATTCTGATACTTTTGTTAAAAATCTCTAAAGTTTTTATCACCCAGTTACTATTCTTTGGTGAGTATTTATTCTTTTTTATTTGTACTACCACCCAGGAAGAATTTAAAAGATTTGGTCAGTGAAGTGACATTTGTTTAACTACCTAATTTGCCTTCCAAATAGAGTGTATCTCCAATTTTCTAGGTGATTTAAGAAATCAGTCTTACAGTACTAAAGTCAGTTGTGAGGACAGTTATAAAAAGGTTATCTTCTGAGGCTGTAGCTCAGTGGTATAGCCCTTAGCTTCATACTATACCTTGGGGTATAACTCAGTGGTAGAGTGCTTCACTAACACACATAAGGGCCTGGGTTCAGTCCCTAGTAGAGGAGAAAAGCCATCCAAACAAAAAGATTATCTTCCAAAATGACCCCTTTGAAAGCATTTGGCTAAATGGTTATGATATATTTGTCTATATTGTTAAGCCAAGTTCAGATATTAGAAAATCGGATTTATTTATCAGCATAGCTTTGGTAGAGTAGGAATGAGTGTCTCTTTACATGGGAACTCAAATACCTCTGCATTACAGTGGTGCATGCCTCTGGCTGTGTTGCATGACTCAAGTTGGTAAATGTTGCCTGCAGAGGTCAGGAGGGTGGTGTAGTCTGGCAGCCTGTATTAGGAGTATGGTTATAAGGTTAATTAAACCATCTGTTAACTACTTTGCTTAGAATTTCCCCCTAAGTATAAAAATAGTGTTTTGCAGTTCCACTGTTTTTACTTTTAACTAGTTCAAACGATTATTTTGCCACCAAGATAAATTCTCCCAGCCCTTTTTATTTTGAAACAAGGTCTAAATTGCTAAGATTGTCCTTGAACCTGCAATCCTCCTGTACTAGGATTACAGATGTACACCATGCCTGGTATCTGTGTTTTTTTTTTTTTGTACTGGGGATTGAACCCAGGGGCATTCTACCTCCTAGTTACACTCCTGGCCCATTTTTTTAAAATTTTGAAACAGGGTCTCACTGAGTTGCAAAGGGCCTAAGTACCTGAGGCTGTCCACAATCCTGGATTCCCCTGTCTCAGCTTCCCAAATGCTGGGATTACAAGCATTTTGCACCATGCCCAGGTATATGTTTTAAAGTACCCTTACCTTGGAAACATTGAACTCAGTCTTAAACTTTACTACTGGGCTCTTGTGACCTTACCTAGAGCCTTGCCTGTGTAAACATAGTTGACATCTGTGCTGTTTGCCTCAGATATTGTTGGAGGAATTAATTAATTTTTGTGGTACTGGGATTGAACCCAGAGTTATTCTACTTTCAGGCTACACCTTCAGCCCTATTTTATTCTTTATTTTGAAACAGGGTCCCACTAAGTTGTGGAAGGCCTTATTAAGTAGCTGAGGCTGGCAGAAAACCTGCGATCCTCCTGTTCTTAGCCTCCCAAGTACTTGTTCATGCTTTTAAATACGAGAAGTTTGTATTTGAATCTACATGCCATGTGTTTTTTTTTTTTAATATGAGGTTTGGAATTATTAATGAAATAGTCAAGTTACTTCAGTTTTTATATTTGTAAGGTAAATAAAATATGTAATTTTAGCTGGGCATGGTGGCACACACTTGTAATTCTAGTGCGGGAGAGAATGAGACAGGAGGATCTGCTTTTGTGGCCAGCCTCAGCTACTTAGGTCCTCTGCAACTTAGTGAGACCCTGTTTTAAAATAAAAAATAAAAAATAGGGCAGAGATAGAATGCCCCTGGGTTCAATCCCTAGCACAATACAAACACACAAAAAATTTAATTTTGTATCCTTTCTGATTGGTAAAGGAAATTATTAGAGAGTTTTTCTTTTTAAGAAGTAATATGTCCTGCTGGGTGTGGTGATGTACACTCTGTAATCCCAGTACTTGGGAGGCTGAGACAGGAGCATTGCAGCTTCATGGCCAGCCTCAGCTACTTGTGCCCTCCTCAATTTAGTGAGACCCTGTTTCAAAAATAAAGAATAAAAAAATAGGTCTGTGGGTGTAGCTCAGAGGTAGAATGCTTCTGGGTTCCATCCCCAGTACTGTTTAAAAAAAAAAAAAAAGTATCTCTTGGATTGAGAATGAGACAAGCAGTAGCTTTTGGGATTTCTATGATATATCTAACTTTTATTTGCAGCAGTTTACTTTTGGTTAATCAGAGGCGGGGAAAGCAATTTTTCTTCCTGAGTTGTTGGAGTCAAACTGGGAAGCATTTCCAAATTACCACTATAATGAAAACTTTTCTGAGGAAAAAATGACTGGCTGAATTAAAATCCTGTGGGGAAATACATACAGCAGAATGTGTATTTATTTATTTGATAGTGTCCCTAGCCCCAGTAATATTTGTGAAGTTTTGGTTTTGCATGTGGTCTGTTATGATTCATAATATTAGAATAAATTATTATTTCATTCTTCTTATTTTATTATACATGAAGTATATTTTAGCATCTAGATTTAAAGTTTGGCTTTTATGTGGTCACTTCTAAGAATACTGTAGATTATAATAAGCATTTCATTGAAAACTTTTACTAGATTCCCTTTAACTTGAAATTTGAAAATTCATACATCAATTCGGCTCAGGTTTGTTTTTCAGTTTTTTGAGACTAGCAGGTTGTACAAATAGCGATATAATACTGGTTTAGTTCATGTAAGAAATACCATTTTGTGCACTTTCTTAAAATGTCATGGTAAGCTGGGCATGGTGGTACACGCTTGTAATCCCCGCGCTTGGGAGGCGGAGACAGGAGGATCACGCAGGTTCAAGGCCAGCCGCGCTGCTTAAGAGACCCTGTTTCCAAATATAAAAAGAAAAAAGTATAAAATAGGTCTGGGAGTGTAGTCCGGAGGTAGAAGGGCTTCCAGGAACCCCAGTACCATTAAAAAAAAAAAAAAGTCACGGTAAGAATGTCCATATGCATACTAAATTGAATTCATTTATTCAAAACACATGAGTGACCAATGTATGTGAGGTGCTGTTTTAGGCTTTGGTGGGGGGGGGTTATAGCAGAGAGAACCAGACAGCCTTGTTCACATGAAACTTAAAACATTTTAGTTGAGAAAAAGGCATTAAACAAATTAAAGATGAGTTAGGGAGTAATACAGGCTTAGAGGAAAAATAAAGAGTAATATGAACAATGAGATTTTTGGAGGTAAAAGTACATTTAGACTTTGTTATTTTGTAGAAATAACCAGGGAAATTATCAGATAAGGTGACAGTTTCACCAAAGAGCTATAGGAAGAAAGAGAGGGAGTAGCCAAGTAACTGGAAGAGGAGGATTCTAGCAGAAGGGATGGTAGTGCTAACACTCGAGGTAACAGTGCTTGGCATCCCTGAGGCATCACAAAGGAAGGTATCTATGGGGAGGAGAACAGACCACAAAGGAAACAATGTTCTAAATACATGTGTAAAGGAGGTATGACAATGCATGCTTGGAGTCTAGTACTTGGGAGGTTGAGATAGGAGGATCGCAGGTTTGAAGTCAGTTTTAGCAACTTGGTGAGACCCTGTTTCCAAATAAAAAATAGGGTTGAGGGTATAGCGGGGGAGTTAGAAAGCTCCTGGGTTTCACCCCCACCTAGTACCACCAAAATAAAAAATTCAAAGTGTCTGTAATATGTGCATATATATGCATAATATGTGCATATACTTCTATAGTGCACACACACATAACACTATGTATAGTATTTTTTATGTGTATATGCCATAGCTACAAAACATGTAGTTGAAACTGAAATCTATATCGTTCTCTTAATCTTAAATCAGGATTTATCTGACTCGACTTAGCAATTTATTTACCTCTGTGATGAAGAATAATAATTAACTGTTGTCTTTTAAGGCTGGAGTAGAAGAGAATGATTTCAAGTAAATATAGAGAGATGGTTCTGTAGTATAGAATTATATGTCAGTTTTAGTGACTTTGGAGGGTCAATGTAAGAAAAGACTTTACTGATAAGTACTTTTTGAAGAATGAGCAGGAATGGAAAGATTTAGGTATGAAATAGCAGGGTACATCACAGAAAATTGGATAATAGTTTTGTGTTAGAGGCCAAGTTCCAAGGAGGAGGATATTGATAATGACAGAATGTATTGTCCCCGTCCTTTAGGCAGTAAAGGCATCATTCAAGGTAGTGAGAATACAGTGTTGTGTTATAGTTCTGTGGCTAGTTTAGGGGAATGGTTGGAGATGTGGGCTGGGTGAGACCCCAAATCAGGTATTATCAGAAGTGAGGAGGCCAATCAGGTCAACATTTCTCTTGGTGGTGATCTCATTGGTGAAGTACTGATCATGAATTGCAGGGTAATCTCCCTCTCCTTTGATATTAATGCCAGTAAGATCCCTCAGTGTGGTAATCCCCCTTCCCAATTTCTAAATGAGATGAAGGAGGTAGAATCAAGCTGACTGGGGTCCTGATGGATCAGGATCATACCCGCGCATGTGTAAGCATTAACATATACAGAGGTTGAAGCATTTTGGGGCAGTATTGTGGTCAATTTTGTGATTGGTTCAATTTTGAAAATGAGAAGATTCTCAGGAGTAAAATTGTTGGGAGTCAAATTGCTGTTGATGCCATTGTAAGGAAGTAGCTACTATATTTAAGGATTGAATTAATTTATCAAGATAGTTTCTGAAAGGAATAGAAGAAAAATCTAGGCCTGTGAAGCTAAATGTGGAGGAAGCAAAGAATATAACTTATGATTAAGAAACAAGTTAAGTAAGAGATTACTGTGCTTGAAATTTAAGTGACTATAAAAAACAAGCAAGCAATAGTTAGGGTTTGCCCTCAGGAGATTGTATTTGCAGTGACATAGAGCACTGTGAAGTTTCAGAGAAAGTAGAAATCAAATTTCATTCTGTACTCTCAGAAGCATGCATACTCTAGTTGGATTTTTATGTCTCAGTTGTGAAATCCTTTGTCCTATTGGGATGCTGGCTGTTTTGTGCTTTTTCCTTTAAGCAGTGTTGGCCAGGGTAGGTGTTTATCTGAATGCATGTGTGTAGCAAATGTTACTTTGTATAATTATTGGACCTACTAAAGCAAACATTTTTAAAGATGGTAAAGAGATAAACATTCTTAGTTACATTGTCATTTCTTACAAGCAGTCAAGGCCAAGTTAGATCATTTTCATTCATATTTAATCATTATGAGGTGGAGATTAAAAACATACGGATGACTAAGGAGTCATGGGTAACTTTAATTTTTTCCCTTCATGTTAGTCACAGCTGAGATGCTTATACATTGTATTTTATACATATTTTAAAAGTACTAATAAAGGAGAAGCCCAAGAAATAGTCTAATTTTTATTATTTCTTGATCTTCTCTATAGTATTAATATTTTATATCTCCTTCATTGCATTTGTCACTCAGTCTTTTAAGCAGATTTTATGCAGAACCTTAGGTACATTAAAATATTTTTTTCCAGTTTTGGTGCTGAAACAGTTTTGGTTTTAGTCTATTTTATAGTAAAATTTTTGAGTTTGAAATATAAAAATGGGGCTTACAGTGGTTTTAAATGTTCAACATAATATCAAATAAAAGTTTCAGACTCAATTCTGATTTGCAAACTTATGCAGTAAGAAAAGTCCCCATTTTCAGTTTTGTTTATCAGCATTAGCTAGTTTGTATCAACTAATATCTGAACTACCTCTGAAGGGAGAGAAGAATGAGAAATTGTTTATATAAACAAATCCTGCCCAAGTCACAGACCATCTTTCTGCTCTGCTAACATCCTCTAGAGTGCAAGCACAGCACTCTAGGGCAGGTATTAATAAAGGTAATTAACCTTCCCTTTAGCTTGTTTATGCTTCTAGATGTATATCTTTTAAAATAATATTTTAAAAGAAATTAAAAATTCAATTTTAAAAGGATAAATTATCGAATATTGTAGTTCTGATCATTTATTAGTAGTAAGAGAACTGAAAGGTCCTCAGAGCTTTGAAACAGTTCCTTTTGAGCAAATAAAGCACTTGAGAGTGAATTACACACTAAAGTATTTTGATTTACTTTCTTAGTATTATCATTTCTGTTAGTACCTACTTCTTTATAGTATCTCAGTTGCTTTCCTAAGTTTTAACAAGCTCTTTAGCTTGCTGTTCTTTCCTTTTGTTAGGTTTTTCACCTGTTAATGTTCAAATCTGGCATCAACAATAACTTAAAATCAGAGAAAATTAATCTTCTTAATTTTTTTTATTACAGACTTGATTCAGTGCACAAATGAGATGAATGTGAACATCCCACAGTTGGCAGACAGTTTATTTGAAAGAACTACTAACAGTAGTTGGGTGGTGGTCTTCAAATCTCTCATTACAACTCATCATTTGATGGTGTATGGAAATGAGGTAAGAATTTTTATTAACAAGTCTGTTGGAGTAAATGACTTTTCAACTTCTCACTGAAACTTTAATAACTTCAGCAACTGAATGAGGTAGATAAAAAGGGCAAGCGGTCTAGCCAGAACTATAATTGTAGACCCTGCAATTTGAAGAAAGATGGCTTGTAAACTAGAAAGCAGAAAATGGGTCAGAGCACAGGGAACTTGAATAATGACATCAAGAAGCAAAGATAAGGCCGGGCGTGGTGGCGCACGCTTGTAATCCCTGCGCTTGGGAGGCGGAAACAGGAGGATTGTGCTGGTTCGAAGCCAGCCATACTGGCTTAAGAGACCCTGTTTCCAAATAAAAATATAAAATAGGTCTGGAAGTGTAACCCGGAGAAGGGTTTCCAGGAACCTCAGTACCAAAAAAAAGAAAAAAAAAAAAAAGCAAAGATAACTTCAAGAGATGGATTCTAGAAGCAACAGTGATCTGTGCAGTTCTTATTTAAGGACTATAGATTGTCTATATCCACTTGCTTTTTTATTTTTGCCCAGTCAGATTTCTTTTTTTTATTTTTTTATTTTTATTTTTTATTTTTATTTTATTGGTGCACTGTATTCATACATCATAGTGGGATACAAACTTTTGTAGACATACATGCACACATCACCTAGTCAGCCCCCACCCGATCCCCACCCCAGTCTCTCCCCATCCCTCCTTCCCATGCTTGGCTTAGTGGTTGACATCTAGTATTATAGCAATTTATCCAAAATTAAAAATGATAATCTCACATAACAGTTTCATTTGTCTGATACCAAGCTTTTGATGACTTAAAGATAACATTTCAATATTTCTTTTTGCTTTCTTTCTTACCAGAGGACATTTTTTTTCTGTTTTTTTTAGGTGAAACTATCATATATTTATATATTTATTTTTCAGAAAAAAATCTATCCTAATATGGAATATGGACTCTAGATACCCAAAACGATCTTGAAAAAGAACAAAGCTAGAAGATATATATTTTCTGATCTCAAACCATATAAAGCTACAATAATTGAAACAGTGTAGTACTGTTCTAAAGGCAGATATATAAACCATTGGAGTTAAATAAAAGCCTAGAGCTAAATTCTTCCCTATATTGTCAAGTTATTTTTGACAAGGTTTCCACAAACATTTGGTGGTGGGAATAATAATCTTTTAACTAAATATTGTTGAAAAATAATAATTACATGGAAAAGAATAAAATTGGACCCTTACCTAATCCCAATACAAGTATTAACTCAAAATAGATAAAAGACCTAAATATAAATCTTAAGACTATAAACTTTTAGAAGAAAATCTGGGTCATTAAACCTCACAACATTGAAATTGGCAGTGATTTCTTGGATATGATTTCAATGGCACAGGCAACAGAAGAATATACAAACTCCCTAAAAAAATAAAAAAATATTGTATATCCAAAGACAATGTAAACAGAGTTAAAAGTTACTAATAGAATTGGATAAAATATTTCCAAATGCTATATCTGAAGGTATATTAATATTCCAACTAGAAATCCTAAAAATTAACAACAATAAAGGCAAACAATACCATTTAGAGATAGGTAAAAGACTAACATAAATAATGAATCTCCACAGATAACCAATCTTAGTTGTCTGTTGGATGGAAAATCTTGTTTCTCTGGTTCTGGTGTGTGTTACCTATTTCTTCTTTGTAGTTAATCTCTTTGAGTATTTTCTCTAGTGCTGGTTTTGAAGACATAAATTCCTTCAGTTTCTGTTTGTCATGGAAGCTTCTTATTTCTCCATCTAATTTGATAGAAAGTTTTGCTGGGTAGGAAATTTTTGTCTGGAAGTTGTTTTCTTTCAGAGTTTGGAATATGTTACTCCAAGCCCTTCTGGCTCTCATGACTTGGTTTGGGAAGTCTGGAGTGATTCTAATTGGTTTGCCTCTGAATGTCAGTTGGCCCTTTGTTTTTGTTGCCTTTAAGATTCTCTGCTTGGCTTCCACATTGGTCATTTTGACAATTATGTGGCGTGGGGATCCTCTTCTCCGATCCTGTCTAAAGGGAGTTCTATAAGTTTCCTGGACCTGTGTATCAACTTCTTGCTCTATTTTTGGAAAAATTTCTGCTATTACTTCCTTGAAGAGATTGTTGATCCCTTTGGTTTCACTTTCTTTTCCCTCCTCTATTCCAATTATTCTTAGGTTAGCTCTCTTAAAATGGGCCCATATTTCTTCAATGTCAGATTCCTGCTGTTGGATATTTTTTTCTAGATTAGAAACTGTGCGTTCATTTTTGGAATGATCATCTTCTAAGAGCGAGATTCTGTTCTCCATGTGGTCTAATCGGTTGTTTGTGCTTTGAATTGAGGCCTTTACTTCATTAATTGCATCCTTTATCTCTTTTTGGCTCTCTCTGAGTTCTTTTCGAAGCACCTCTATTATTTCTACAGTTATTTTCCTTATTTGATCTTCTAGAAATCTCTGATTTTCTGTTTTATCAGGTTCTGATGTTGTGGGGTTGTGGGCATTCATTGCTCCAGTGTTATTCCTCTTTCCCATGATTTCGGAAGTTTGTGCCTTCTCTGGGTTCTTCCCTTGGGTCACTATGACTTCCCTTAAGGTGCTCTGGATCTCGAGTCTGTAGTATCTCAGACCCCACTACTCCTTTACTGGATTGTATCACAGAGTCTCCGACCCAGGGAGTCGATAGAGGCTGCTTTAAACTATGGGGGGTGCCAGGTTACACGTTCTCCTATGGTGTGATATCTCTGCCACCGCCACTCCCCCACTGGGTCAAGTCCCAGGGAGTACAGTACTGGGATTTCTCCTCTGTGGCCCGCAATTTGACTCACTGTTCTTGAGTACGCAGACGTAGCTGTACTGGACTTGGTGAATTCACTGCTGCTGCCGCCGGTGGCAATATGGCGCCGCTGTCACGCCCTCGGCTGTGAGGCTGGCGTATTTTTTCTTCTCTGGTTTTGAGTTCCACTTTGAGTCCCTGCAGCGTGTGCTGAGCTCAGCCACTGGGAGCTTTAAATGCTCTGTGCGCCGAAAGATCCCGCCTGGCTGTTCCACAGCAGCTCACTTTGGCTTGCTGTAGCCGTCCGGTGAGTTTGCCGCTGCCGCCGGCAGTATGGCGCTGCTGCCGCATCCTCGGGCGCGTGCATCTCCTCTGTGGCTCTGAGCTCTGTTCTCAGTCTGCTTTCTCTCTGGAGCCTGGTGGTTTTTTTGTTTCTCTGGTGATGGTGTTTTCTGGCTATGAAAGGCGCTGATTTTGTGGTAATGGAGATTGGTTGTTAGCAGGGCTCTTAAGCCCCGCTTTTCTCGGTCGCCATCTTCCCGGAAGTCCTGCCCAGTCAGATTTCTATCTGATCTCATGTGATTGCCTATGGAAGGATTTTGTTTAGGTTAGCTGTAATATTGAGGATTTAAGGTGACAATTTGCTGAGAAGGACTGATTGAAGAATGGCTTCTTTATTAGAGAGATTTGTCTGAAGCCTATGTAGTCCCAAAGAGTAACAAATAAGGCATATAATCTTCTGAAGTCTTCTCTTTGGAGAGAATCCTTTTGTTTCTTTTTCCTTTTTTTTTTTTTTTGGTGGTACTGGGGTTCCTGGAAGCCCTTCTACCTCCGGGCTACACTCCCAGACCTATTTTTACATCTTTATTTGGAAACAGGGTCTCCTAAGCCAGCGTGCGCGGCTGGCTTCGAACCTGCGCCATCCTCCTGTCTCTGCCTCCCAAGCGCGGGGATTATAAGCGTGCGCCACCACACCCGACCTTTTGTTTCTATTACAGCACAGTAACCAGTTTTTTAGTTCTTAATCTTGATTGGTTTTCTCAGTCCATTTACTTTTATTTGTAAAGTTTCAAAAGAAGCTTTTCAGGAACATTTGAATAAAACCAGATAAATCTAAATTGGTATGAGCCTTAGCAAAATGCAGCTCAAAATAATTCTCATAGAGATAGGGTGTGTGTGTGTGTGTGTGTGTTTGTGTGTGTGTGTGTGTGTTTTACTGGGAATATCCCAGTCCTGTTTTTTGTTTGGAAACAGGGTCTCCTAGGTTGATGAAAGTCTATTTACTGAGCTTATCTTCAAACCTGTGATCCTTCTGTCTTAGCCTCCCAAGTACTAGGATTACAGGTGTGTGCTACCATGCAGTTGGGAGTAAGTTTTTGATGTTAGATTTCTGAGCATAATGGCTGTGTGAAATCTACCACTTGCTACTTTGGGCTTCTTAGTCATGAGACTCTACTTTAGTTTTTTACAAATACCAGTGCAGCATAATTAACTTCAGAATTAAAGCAGAAATTTGCCCTCAACTTTATCAATCAAACAAACTTACTGTTGGTACATTTGCTGTTTGCTTCTGGGTTTTGTCCAAAGGTACTTTGTATTTTTTTTTTTTTTTTTTTTTTTTTTTTTGGTCCTGGGGATGGAACCCAGGGGCATTCTACCTCCGAGCTACACCTCCAGCTCTTGTTTTTTATTCTTTATTTTAAAACAGGGTCTTACTGAGTTGCTAGGGTCTCACTAAGTAGCTGAGGCTATTTGTGAACCTTGATCCTCTTGTCTCAGCCTCCTAAATGCTGGGATTATAAGTGTGCACCACCAAGCCTGGCAAGGTACTTTGTATTTTTAAATATCATCACAATTTAGTTATAAAACTATAGTTAGCTCTGTAATATAATTTTATACTATAAGCATTCCCATATTCTGTTTCTTATATTTATCACATAATGTTTTATATTCTACAATTTTAACTTTAACACTTGCTGGAAATTTTTTTCTTTCTGCTTATTGACTGTTATAGCATCACATTGATTGATTTAACTTGTAAAAATAATTTTTTTTGTAGTACTTGGGGTGGAACCCAGGGGCTTTTCTACCTCTGGGCTATATTCCCAGATCTATTTTTTATACTTGATTTGGAAACAGAGTCTCACTAAGTTGCTGAGAGCCTCACCCAGTAGCTGAGGCTGGCTTTGAACCTGTGTGATCCTCCTGTCTCAGCCTCCCAAATGCTGGGATTACAAGTGTGTGCCACCATGCCCGTCTCTTGTAAAAATTTTTTGATGAGTCCATCAGTGTTACTTGAAATTAAATTTCTAAATCAACATAACCAATTTTAGGACATATGTTATTCAGTTTCTTTCTAGTTTATTATAATCGGTTTGCAGAGACAATGGAAATATTTGAATATACTAGTTTACATGTAACTCAAAACATTTTGGTCTTAATCATGATAATAGTTTCTACTTTTATGAAAAATGTATCTGCTTAGCCAGGTGTGGTGGCACATGCTTGCATTTCCAGCATTTGGAAGACGGAGATCAGAGTATTGGGGTTCACAGACAGCCTCAGCTACTAAGTGAGGCCCTTCACAACTCAATGAGACCCTGTTTAAAAATGTTTAAAAAGACGAAAAAATTGGGCTGGGGGTTGTAGCTCAGAGGTACAATGCCTCTGGGTTCCATCCCCAGTACTGCAAAAAGGAAAAATATCTACTTGAGATTGTGATAATTTATTGTGAAAAATTTCAAGCTTATATTTGCTTTTCACTTTTGGGCAAGGCAGGAGGTGTAGTTTATTCTTTAAAAAGAAAAAGCCAGAAATATAACCAACTACAATGCCAGCCAGATAAAGAGGTAAAGTGTCAGTGGTGACTTCTAGCAGTTACAAATAAGGTGATAGCACTGGAAACAAAATGCTGATGATAGTGGCAGTATAGAAATATAGAAAGTTGACTGCCATTTCATACAGTTTATTGGTAGAAGAAAGATAGCGTTTCAGTTGTTTTTTGTTTGTTTGTTTTGTTTTGTTTGTTTTGTGGTACTGGGGATTAAACCCAGGGGCATACTACCTCTAAGTTACATCCCTAGTCCTTTTTTTTTTTTTTTTTTTTTTGGTACCAGGGATGGAACCGAGGAGCATTCTACCTCTGAGCTATACCCCAGCCCGATTTTTTTATTCTCTACTTTGAAGCAGGGTCTCAATGAGTTACAAAGGGCCTCACTAAGTAGCTGAGGCTGTCCCTGAACTCCAGTCCTCCTTTCTCAGCCTCCCTAATGCTGGGATTAACAAGTATGTGCCACCATACGCAGCTCCTAGCCCTATTTTTTATTCTTTATTTTGAAATAAGATCTTGCTAATCTGCAGAGGGTCTAAATAGCTAAGGCTGGCTGAGAACCTGTGATCTTCCTGTTTCAGCCCAATAACAAGTGTGTCCCACCATACCTGGCTTGGTGTTTTTTGTTTGTTTGTTTGTTTGTTTTTTAAGTAGGTAAACTCATGTTTGGTTTCTCTTAAGCAGCTATGGTAAATTCCGTGCTTTACTCATTTCTAAGGCTAGTTTGTACAGATCCCAGGTTTTTCTATTGGTAGATGTGATTAGCCTGAGAGAGAGGGTATGCATAGGGCTCTGCTGTGTACACCATGGTGATGGGGGAGCATCATAAAACAGTGTTTCTCAAAGGAAGGAAGGGAAATAATTATTTTTCCTCTCAAAGAACATTTACTACAATTGGAAGTGATTCTACTAGTATCTGGTAAATAGGGGGCGGGGTTTTTTCAGCATCTTAAAATTTAGGGCAGTCCCTTACAACAAAGATTTCTCTGTCCCAAGTGTCAATAGTGCTAAAGTTAAATTGGGCACAAAGAAATTTTAGAAGTTTGAGAGTGAGTGGCCTTGACATCCAGTGGCTAGGCATTCCTAGCCCATTTTCCACTTACCAATGTGACAGGGTCACTTTTGTGAGCTTTAGAATTCTCATGGAAATTATGATAATACCTTAGTGTGTAAATAGAATTGACCAAAGCACTAATTATAACTTCATAAGTTGCAGTGGCTAGTAAGTGAAAATATAGAAAAAATATAGAAAAATTTGTGGATGAAATCCCGAAAAGGAAGTGTAGTCATTAAACATTTTATTATAAAAATCTTCACTCAGGATTTTTTTTTTTTAAAAAAAAGCATAGTAGAGAGTAGTATAGCAAAAGCCATTGTACTCACCACCCAGCTTAAACACTTATCAATATTTTGCTGTTCTTTAAGTGATAATTTTCCATTTTGAGTATTCAAATGTTGGGAACATAAAACTGATTAAAGCCATGACTTGCAGCCAATACCTTCTTGAAACAAATGTTTCAGGAACCAGCCTCAGCTACTTAGTGAGGTTCTCAGCAACTTAGTGAGACCTCGTTTCCAAATAAAATATTAAAAAAAAAAATAGGTCTGGGAGTATAGCCCGGAGGTAGAAAGCCCTTGGGTTTTACTCCCAGTACCACCACCAAAAAAAAAGTGGATGAATGGATGGATGGATGGAATCTGAATCTGTTTAGGTAGTCACACGAAAATTACTGGTTCCTCTTTAAAAGTACCTGTTTCTTTTTCTTATTTTTACTTTAATACAAAAGCTGTGACCATTAAGCTTTAATATATTTCTATATACTAGTGAGAAATATGTATTATGATTTTAGGTTTTGTAGCTACTTAATGAGATGAGCAAGGATTAGAAATTTAAACTCAATGGAATGTGTTAATTATACTTTTCCTCTCTAATTTTTGAACTAGAGCTTGTGATATGGCAACACCTTAATTATTTACTTGTTTTTATTTTTTTTCAGCGTTTTATTCAGTATTTGGCGTCAAGAAACACGTTGTTTAACTTAAGCAATTTTTTGGATAAAAGTGGATTGCAAGGTAAAGATAACTTATTCACCTTAGAAAAATTAAAAGAATAATCCTGTAATATAACTACTACACAACTGAACTTTGTCTTTAAAATATATGTTGTTTTGCTGGGCGTGGTAGCGCACGCTTGTAATCCCAGCATTTTGGAGGCAGCTCACAGACAGACTCAGCTACTTAGTGAACCCCTTTGCAACTCAGTGAGACCCGGTTTCAAAATAAAGAATAAAAAAAAAAAAATAGGGCAGGGGGTGTAGCTCAGAGGTCAAATGCTCCTGGGTACACCCCCAGACCTGCAAAAAAAAAAAAAAAAAAAATATATATATATATATATATATATATATGCATGCTGTTTAAGCCTCATTTTAATGAAGGTTTACTACCTCATACCCCAAACTCTTAGTGGTAATACAGGGTGATTATTTGAGAGCACGGACTATGAAGCTGTACTGCTTGGGTTTGATTCTTCTCTTTGCTGCTTACCAACTGTAAGGATTTAAACAAAGTCAGTTCCAAGGGCGCATTCACACCTCTAATCCCAGTACTTGGGAGGCTAAGGCAAGAGAATCTCGGGATTGAGGCCAGGGCCCACTAACTTAGTGAAACTCTTTCAAAATAAAAACCAATAGCTAGTGTGGTGGTGCATGCTTATAATCCCAGTACTGGGGAGGATTGAGGTATTATAATAAGTAGATAGGTAGGTCGGTCGGTCGGTCGGGCTGGGCATGTAGTTCAGAGGTAGAACATCCCTAAGGCCAATCCTCAGTCACACACACACACACACACACACACACACACACACACACACACACACACGCTCTTTGAACAAATTATTTTCCTTACAGCATCTGTAAAATCAGGAATAATGATGGCCCCTACCCAGTAAAGTGGTCATGAGGGTTAGTCTAATCAGTAACTAACTGTAAAGTACTAAAATAGTCAGTGCAGTGCCTGGCACAGAGGAGATACTAGAAATACTATGCATCTACTTTCATCATTGTCATTTTATTATTCTGGTTAAAGCCATCTATGCCCATTCTGTCATAATTATTTCTGGAATTCGGACATTTGCGTTATAGAATGTCAACTCTAGGAAGAACCTCATAAAGGACATTATAAAGTTGACACATGTTCCTTGTAGTTTTTTGTTTTTTTAATTGGGTAATGCTGTGGATTGAACCCAGAGACACACTAACTACACCATCAGCCCTATTTTTAAAATTAATTAGTTAATTAATTTGTTTATTTTTGTAGTCTTGGGGATTGAGCTAAGGGGCATTCTACCTCCAAGCTACATCTCCAGCCCTGTTTGTTATTTTTATTTTGAAACAGGGTCTCACTAAGTTGCAGAGGACCTCACGAAATAGCTGAGGTCGTCAATCATGAACCTCCTGTCTCAACCTCCCAAGTACTGGGATTATAAGCATGAGTCACCACTCCCAGCTTATCTTTTATTTTGAAATAGGGTCTTGCTAAGTTGTTGAGGCTGGTCTCAAACCTGCAATCCTCTTGTCTCAGCCTCCCAAGTACTTGGATTACAGATGTTTGCCACCACACCTGGCCATAGTTGTTCTAAATACTATACAACTAACAATTTTAATTTGAGGAATGGTATTATATTTTCATAGGATGTTAAATTTGAGTTATGAGGTTTTCAAATTGTACAAGAGAACATATTCTCTCAGTTTCTTTTGGGTAAAGAATAGGAATGTGGTGCTTGGGAGGCGGAGACAGGAGGATCACGCAGGTTTGAAGCCAGCCTTGCTGGCTTAAGAGACACTGTTTCCAAATAAAAAGTATAAAATAGGTCTGGGGTATAGCCCGGAGGTAGAAGGGCTTCCAGGAACCCCAGTACCACCACCCAAAAAAAAAAAAAAAAAATAGGAGCAGAAGAAAAATAGATTTTTAAAGGGAAATTCTGAAAGAAAAGGGTTTTAAAGCCACATAAGATATACCTGACTTTAAAATGCGAATTCTCGTGAAGTATGGTTGTGTGTATCTATAATCCCAGCTACTCTGGTGGGTGAAGCAGGAAAATTGTGGATTTGACACTGGTCGGGGCAACCTAACAAGACTATGTCTTAAAATACTTAAAAAGAGAATTTAAAGTGATATACTTACTTAATTTCCATCGCTGTGTTTTTGTAGGCAAATTGGGATTCTAATCATTTACAAAAACTTTTATTTCTTTTCTTACAGGATATGACATGTCTACATTCATTAGGCGGTATAGTAGATACTTAAATGAAAAAGCAGTTTCATACAGACAAGTTGCGTTTGATTTTACAAAAGTGAAGAGAGGGTGAGTTATGCTTTTCTCTTTTTCTGACAACTAATTAGTTTGAATATTTAACTGTAAAATAGGAATTATTAGATTACATATTGTGGAATTTTATATAGCTTTTAAAGATGAACTTCATTTTTCTTTGAAGAAGTATATCAGATATTTTTTGTAGTAGGACTTAAGTTCTTTTTATTTTTATAACAGCTTTCTTCGAGATAGAATTCACATAATATAAAATTCACCCTTTTTAAGTTTTTATGTATTCAGTGATTCTACCATTTAATCCAGAACATATTCATTACTCCACACCCATTAGCAGTTATTTCCCATTACTTTTTCCCCATACCCTGATTACTTTGAATCTACTTTCTATGGGTTTGCCTATTATGGATAATTTATATAAACAATCATATCATGTATAGCCTTTTGTGTCTGGCTTCTTTCATTTAGCATTATATATTTAAGCTGTAGTATCCATGTTGTATATATCAGGATGGTACAGTACTCCTTTTTTTTGGCTATTAGGTGTAATGTTATTAATGTTATTGTACAAAATTTTTACTTCTCTTGGATAGATATCTATGAGTAGAATTTCTGAACCATATGGTAACTCTTATGTTTAGCATTTTGAGGAATTGCCAAACTGTCTTTCAAAGCAATTAGATCATCTTACATTTCCAACAGCAACGTGTAAGAGTTCCAATTTCTTCATATTCTCGCCAAAACTTGTTCTTTTCTTTGTTTGTTTTGTTTAATTGTAGCCTTCTTACAGAGTATGAAGTAGTATTTTGTGATTTTTTGGTTTGGATTTTCCTTATGGCTAACAATAGCATCTTGTGTGATAACAACATTATGTGATTATTGGCCATTTATAGATCTTCTTTGAAAAAATGTTTCTTCAAATTACTTATTTCTAAATTGGGTTATTTGTTTTTTATTGTTGAGTTATGTTTTTTTTAAAATAATATTTCCTTTTGGCCGGGCATGGTGGCGTACGCTTGTAATCCCCTCACTTGGGAGGCAGAGACAGGAGGATCGCGCAGGTTTGAAACCAGCCCCTCACGCTGGCTTAGGAGACCCTGTTTCAAAATAAAAAAATGTAAAAATAGGTCTGGGAGTGTAGCCCGGAGGTAGAAGGGCTTCCAGGAACCCCAGTACCACCAAAAAAAAAAAAAAAAAAAAAAAAAAATATATATATATATTTCCTCTTAACTGTTTTCTCTGGTTTCATTTACCCTTGGTCAACTGCAGGTTGAAAATATTCAATAGAAAACTTTTAAAATAAACAATTTATAAGTTATAAATTGTGCACTGTTTTGAGCTGCTTTATGAAATTCTGTACTGTCTTGCTCTGTCTTGGTGTATAAGTCATCCCTTTGTCTAGTGTACCCATGCTCTGTATGTTATCTACTTCTAATTACCAGTAGTCACATACAGGGTATTTAGTACTATGTGCCACTTCAGACATCCAGTGGGCATCTTGGAACTTATCCTGCATGGGTAAGAGGGAACTACTATGATTTGCAAGTACTTTTTCTACTAACTGTAGCTTGTTTTTTCATTGACATGATGGTGTCCTTTGAAGAACAAAAGTTTTTTTATTTTGAGTAAGTTTAGTTTATCAGTTTTTTTTTGATTGCTTGTTTTTTTGGCATCATGTAAAAAAAAAAAACCCAACACTGTTTAATACAAAGTCATAAATAATTTATAACTCTTACATCTAGGCTTCTGGTTTATTTTGGAATAATTTTTGTATATGGTATGAGGCATAGGTCTGTCTAAATTCATTTTTTTTTTTTGTATATGGATATCTAGCTGTCCAAAGACGATATTATGGAAAGATTATTTCTTTCTTGTTGGGTAGTTTACTATCATTCATCATTGAAAATTGGCCATGAATGTAAAGATTTATTTCTGGATTCTCAGTTCTGTTCTGTATATATCTATCCTCAATTTCTTGGCACAAATACAAAACCTTTTTACTGTATTAATATGTGATGTTATGATTGAGAAGTCTTGACTAAGCTCTGCTATATAATGGTGGATATATTAACAGTAATTACCTATTGGAATGACCGTGAGAAAGTAGATATATATTGTTTCGCACATTAAAAACACTCAACAAGCAAACTTTTTATGTATTTGGAAAAAAAATAGGATTATAAATATTTTCCCAGTTTTTAAAAACATTTTTAAAAGTTTCAAAATCTTATGTGATCAAACTTTATTCTCATAGATTTTACTTTAAAAATTTTTTATGGTACTAGAGATTGAACCAGGGGAACTCTACCTCCGAGCTACGCCCCCAGCCCTATTTTATTTTTTTATTTTGAAACAGGGTCTTACTAAATTGCTGAGGGGCTTGCTAAATTGCAGAGACTGGATGTGAACCAGTGATCCTCTTATTTCAGCCTTCCAAGTACTGGGATTATAGGTGTGTACTACCATGCCTAGCTGGCGTGTGTGTGTGTGTGTGTGTGTGTGTGTGTGTGCGCGCGCGCGCGTGTATTTTACTGGGAATTAAACACAGAAGCATTCTACCTTCGAGTATATTCCCATCCCAATTTCATTTCTTATTTTAAAACAGGGCCTTACTAGATTGATGAGAGTCTCACTACTTGCTGAGGCTGTCCTTGAACCTGTGATTCTTCTGTCTCAAGTACTGGGATTACAGATGTACACCACTACACCAGCTCTTGCTTTTATATTTTTAAGCAAGCTCAGAGAAAACCTTTTTGCCCCAATATAATCATATTTTCATTAGATATATTTGTGGATTAGTATTTAATATTTTAATGTTTGATCCGCTTTTAAATGAGATAGGTCAACTGTAGCTTTTTTTTTATTCACTTATTCATTCGTTTAAAAAAATTTTTTTTTTTGTGGTACTGGGTATTGAATCCAGGGGCATTCTACTTCTGAGCTCTATTTTATTTCTATTTTTAAAAATCTTTTATTGGTGCATGTAGTCATACATCTTAATGGGGTACAAGATGGTAGAGGCATACATGCACGCGTCACTTATTTAGCCCTTCCCCAATTCCCACTTCATTGCCCCCTTCCCTCCTTCTCATGTTTGGCTTACTGGTTGACTTTGATATGTTTATGAATGTGCGTCATGTACATTAGGGAATTTCCCTCTTTTCCCCTTCCCATACCCCTCAGTTAGGGTCTTACTAGATTGAGTCTCACTATTTGCTAAAGGTAACCTTGAACCTGTGGTTCTCTTGTCTCAGCCTCCTAAGAATTGGGATTACAGGTGTGCCCCACAATGCTCAGCTTCAAAAGTAGCTTTTAAAATAAAAACATAGAGCCAGGCGTGGTGGTGTATGCTTGTAATCCCAGCATTCTTGTAATCCCAGCCAGCATTCGGGAGGCGGAGACCAAAGGATTGTGGTTCACGGACAGCCCCAGCTACTTAGCGAGGCCCTTCACAACTCAGTGAGACCCTGTTTCAAAACTGAAAAGACTAAAAAATAGGGCTGGAGGTGTAGTTAGGAGGTATAATGCCCTAGCATTATACCTCCTAACTACACCTGGGGATAGGTTCCATCCCCAGCACTGCAAAGTAAATAAATAAATAACACAGGCTATTCAGAAATCAAAATGCATTACCCAGAAAAAAATGGTTGAATGGCTTTTCACTCATATATACTTCCTTTTTTCTGTAAAGCCCCCTCTTCAGGAAACTCTGAGTCACTCAGCAATTAATTCAAATATTGTTTCTTTGAGATAATTTTCTATTGTGAGATAATGTATGACACTGTCACTTCTATGAGGAAAGTATAATCTTACTCATATTTATAGCCTTAGAACTTGTTATGACTTGTGTCTAAACATAGATGTTAATAGTTTCACAGAGATGGCTAGATGAGTTTATAAACAGTACATGAAATGGATCTATATATTATGGATCCAATCAGTTGCCTATAAGTATCTTTTCAGTTGTTAAACATTAGTCACTTTAATTTTTTGTTTAACATTCTATATTTTAGTAGTATTAACTCACTATGTTAAATTATCTTGTGTTCTGAATTGGTAGGTTCCAAAGTGACAATAAATTGTTGTATAAGCAAAAGAAAGAATAATCCAAGTATATAGTCTGTGAATAGGCCATGGGAAGCAAACTTTTAACCCACCATGTTTTTATATTTGGGAAGCAAGTATCTGAATTTAATTAGAATCCTTTTATGATGAAGTACAAAAACTTGTATTTTGCATGGAGTATGAAGGCATAAGTTTAGTCTTACATATCCATACATTTGGGTTTGTAAAGCATTTGAGTTTCTTTGAACTTTGATATGAGCCAATGATAAGATGTTTCGTACTTGAGCAATTGAAAAGTTTTTTTGGGAGGTGAGAGGGGAAGGAATAAAAACAAATTTCCCTAAATTTTTGGCGTAAGACACTGAGATGGCACCTTTTAATGGGAAGATTTGGGGGATGTTAATGAACAATTAAGGGTATGTTGATAAACAATTAAGAATTTTGATTGAGGCTGGGCATGGTGGCACACAGTTGTGATTCCAGTACTTGGGAGGCTGACAGGAGGCTTGAAGGTTTGTGGCTAGCCTCGGTAACTTAGTGAGCCCTCCACAACTTATGAGATGCTGTTTCAAAATAAAGAGTTAAAAATTGGGTTGGGGTTAGCTTAGAGGTATAATGTCTCAGGGTTCAATTCCCAGTATTGCAAAAAAACAAACAAAAAAAAAACCCCAAAACCCCAGAAACCTCCTTTTTTCTTTTTTCATTTGAAAATGCTAGTTTTGAAATGTTTTTGAGTTTTTTTTTTCCTTTTCTTTTTTTTGCGGGTCTGGGGATGGAACCCGTGGACTTTCAACCACTGAGCTACATTCCCTGCTCTATTTTTTATTCTTTATTTTGAAACAGGGTATCACTAAGTTGTGGATGGCCTAACTAAGTAGCTGAGGCTGTCTGCGGACCAGGATCCTCCGGTCTCAGCCTCCCGAGTGCTGGGATTACAAGTGTGTACCACTATGCCCAGCAATATTTGTGATTTAAACAAGCTAAAATATCAAGTAGGCGTACTAATGTGGAACTTGGGAATTGTGGTCTGGAAATATAAGCTTGTTAATAGCATTTTGGTAATTTTGGCCTTGGGAATGACATAACCTGGAGTTATATAAATACAGAATGAGAAGAGAGGTTTCAGAAATACTTTAAGCTACACTAACATCTGTAGAGAATGAGGAGCCAACAGATGAGACTGAAACAAATGATAGTGAGGTAAGAAGAAAGAGAGGAAAGAGAGAGGGATAGTGGGTGGCATGAAAATGTTTCAAGAATGAGAGAAACTTTGGAATGAGGCTGAGAAGTCTAGTTAGGTGAGGTTTAGAAAGTACCTATTATAGGGGAGCTGGGGATATAGCTCAGTGATAGAGCGCTTGCCTAGCACATGAGAGGCCTCTTGTTCAGTCCCACCAAAAAAAGAAAAAAGTACCAATTGAAGAGTCAACACAGAACTTTTACATGAACTAGAGAGATTTAACTGGAATGGTAAAAATGGAACATATATGTTGTTGTTGTTGTTGTTGTTGTTATTGTGGTGCTAGGGAGTGAACTCTGGGCATTCTGCCTCTGAGCTACACCCCTAGCCCTAATTTTAAATTTTTTTATTTGGAAACAGGGTCTTACTAAGTTGCTATAGATCCTCACTAAGTTGTGAGGCTGTCTTTGAACCTGGTATCTTCCTGTTTCGGTCTCCCAACTACAGGGATTACAGGTGTGTACCACTACACCTGGCTTATATGTGTTTAAAGAATGGCAGTCTCAGAGCTTTTTCTTGCTTGATCATGGGAGTAATCTGGTTAAAAAAAAAAAAAAAAAAAACCAAGAAACAAAAAGCCCCAAAAGGTTAATGAGCTGTAGTGGCCACTTGATACATGGGCTAATTAAATTTAAATTGATTGATTACAGTGAAATAAAATAATTCAGTTCTTTATTTGCATCAGCGACATTTCAGCTGTCCAGTAGCCATGTATGGCTAGTTTGTCTACCATACTGAATTATGTAAATATAGAAATTTTTATTTTTCTGGTACTAGGGATGAAACCCAGGGGCATTCTGTCTCTGAGCAGTACCCACAGCCCTATTTTTTATTCTTCATTTTGAAACAGGGTCTCACTAAGTAGCTGAGGCCAGATGAGAACTGCGATCCTCCTGTCTCAGCCTCCCAAAAATATAGAACATTTTCAAAATCACAGTTCTGTTGAATGGAGCTATGGTAGAGGACAACCAAAGGCTTGTGAGAGAATGAGATACAGAAGACCTGTATAAGTAGTATTTCTGTTTTATAGGAAAAGACAGACCTCTTCCATTGTAATAGGAGATGTAGTTTATGTTCCAAAAGGACCAATCTCTTTTTGTTGTTTTCTATTTTTTTTTCTTCTTGTGGTACTGGAGATTGAATTCAGGAACATTCTACATCCAGGCTACACTCCCCCAGCCCTATTTTATTCTTTATTTTGAAACAGGGTCTTACTAAGTTGTGGAGGGTCTCACAATTTGCTGAGGCTGGTTGAGAACCTGCTATCCTCCTTTCTCAGCCTCCCAAGTACTGGGATTACAAACGTGTACCACCACACGTGGCTTATTTTCTGTTTCTGAATGAAGTATTTTGGGAGTATGAACAGACAAGAGATAGAGAAGTAGGAAAAGGAAATTTGGAGATACAAGTTACTCACTAAAGAAAGCTAAGGATTGCTGGCAATGTGAAATACCTATTTGAGGTTGATCATCATGAATCAATTTTGCCAGACTGTCCAGTTGAGTGATTTTCTTTAATAGCACTCAGTTATGTATGTACATATGGATGAGTTAAGTGTTTGCTCAGCCAGGATTGTGAATTTGCCAGACAACTAAAAGGGAAGAAGAGAAGGTAATAAAGGGGGAGGTTAAAATTAAGGATATTTTTGTAAGGGACTGCTTATAACTATGAATTTGTGTGTGTGTGTGTGTGTGTGGTACTGGGGATGGAACCCTTCTACTTCCGGGGTACACTCCTAGACCTATTTTTGATATTTTTTATTTGGAAACAGAGTCTCTTAAGCCAGCCTTGGACCTGCACGATCCTCCTGTCTCCGCCTCCCAAGCGTGGGAATTACAAGCGTGCACCACCACGCCCGGCATGATCTGTGAAATTCTAAGCTAGATGAAGAAAGAATAAATGAAAAGGAATCAATGTGGGTAGTGATGGAGTTAATACTTTAAGGATTTTGTTTAGGCCAAATAATTTTTGCCTTAGGGATACTTGACCTAAGTAGCTGGAAGGTTAAAAAGTTATTGTCCTATAATAAAGTGTCTAAGTTTTGTCATTTATTCATTTGGGACCTAAGTGGTGGAACAGTGTGTCAAGGGAGTCAGTAAGGTTTGTTTGTTTGTTTGTTTGTTTGTTTGTTTGTTTGTTTTGCAGTAGTAGGGATGGAACCCAGAGACATTCTACCTCCAAGCCACCCCCCCCCCCGTCCTATTTTTTATTCTTTATTTTGAAACAGGGTCTCACTGAGTTGCAAAGGGCCTCACTAAGTAGCTGAGGCTGTCCTTGAACCACGATCCTTCTGTCTCAGCCTCCCAATGCTACAAGCATGTGCCACCACGCCTGGACTAAAGTTTGGACCTTACTATGGGAAAAGAGGATCCTATAAAGAGGATTGAGATAAAGTTATTGGCCTGGTTGTTCATGTAGATGTTGAGGTTAAACAAGAAAGACTGAGCTAATGTTCAAGTCTTCTGTAATGACAAAATGACTGGAGGTTTAAAAATGTCTTCAGCAAGAAAAGAGGGAGAATTATAAAAGAGACCTGATGGTGACTAATAAGAGTTTGATCATTATGAAAATAAAGGCTTGCTTCTGAGCACGGTTGATCCCAGTACTTTAGAGACTGAGATCAGAGAATCTCATGTTCAAAGCCAGCATGCTGTAACTCACTGAGGCCTTGTTTCAGTATAAAAAATAAATATATTAAATATATATTTTATTTTATTTATATATTTACTTATTTAGTTATTTTATTAATAAAATAAATGTTTATTTTATTTATATATTTTTATTAAAAATAAATATAAAAAATAAAGTAAGGCTGGAAGTTGAGCTCAGTGGTAGAACTGCCTATCAGTTCAATCCCCAGTACCACCAAAAGGAAAAAACAAAAGGCTTGGTATCCTCATTCCAAACTGAGACAGCTTGTATCAAACAGTATAGTTTCCTACTTTAGAAGAAATAGCTCTAAACACTTCATGGGTTAATGTAACTTTTACTACTTAGTTATAGCTATGGTAAAGCAATGCAATGTTTGTTAAACTCTTTTGCATCCTGCAAAGTATTGTTTTTGCTTTTCATAGCACAATTGTTTATTCTGGCATCTGTGTTGTGATTGATTAGATTTTAATTATAATTTTCTGTATTACAAGCCATTGCTATTTGAGTCATAAATAAATACTTTAAAACCAACATTTAAGCTCAACCCCTAACTATAATGTTTGTTAAGTGACTTGAGGCAAATGATTTTTTTGTCACTTTTCTCAATTGGTAAATCTCCTTTTACACATATGGTGGTTGTAAAGATGGTATGATTTCCTCATGTGAGAAGTACACTATTGCCCTGGTTGTACAACATGAACTTTTGCTCTTATGACTCATGCTTTACATCTTGTTCTTTTTCTTTTGGTTTTAAATGAACACAATGATATTGGATATGTAGAGTTGTCTGATTTTTGCTTTTGCTTTTTTGATACATGGTCTTGCTTGAGGATTTAAGTTTTTTTTTTTTGTTTGTTTGTTTTTTGGGTGGTACTGGGGTTCCTGGAAGCCCTTCTACCTCCGGGCTACACTCCCAGACCTATTTTTATATTTTTATTTGGAAACAGGGTCTCCTAAGCCAGCGCAGGGCTGGCTTCGAACCTGTGCGATTCTCCTGTCTCTGCCTCCCAAGTATGGGGATTACAAGCGTGCACCACCATGCCCAGCAAGGATTTAAGTTTAATAATGACTTAAAAGCCAGGCGTGGTGGCACACGTTTGTAATCCCTGCACTTGGGAGGCTGAGACAGGAGGATCACACAGGTTCAAAGCCAGCCTCAGCTACTTAGTGAGGCTCTCAGCAACTTAGTGAGACCCTGTTTCCAAATAAAATATAAAATAGGGCTGGGAGTATTGCCTGGAGGTAGAAAGCCTCTGGGTTCTATTCCCAGTACCACACACACACACACACACACACACACACACACACACACACACGGGAAAAAAATACATGACATGTCATAATAACTTCACCCTCCATTTAAGTGTAGAACCATATGGAAGTTTGAAATGTAAATATAATAGCAAATTCATCTGTTTTTCTTTTAACATAGGGCTGATGGAGTTATGAGAACAATGAATACAGAAAAACTCTTAAAAACTGTTCCAATTATTCAAAATCAAATGGATGCACTACTTGATTTTAATGTAAGTTGATTATATTTTTAATTTAAGATATAAAAATATAGATCATTATATATATCTATGTGTGTGTAATTGAGGATTGAACTCAGGGCCATTCTACCTCTGAGTTACACCCCTAGCCCCATTTTATTTTTATTTTGAAATAGGGTCTACCTAAGTTGATGACTTTTCACTACTTGCTGAGGCTGTCCTTGAACCTGTGATCTTCCTGTCTCAGCCTCCAAGTACTGGGATTACAAGTGTGAGACACCAGGCCCTGCAACCAATCAGTTCTTATTTTCAAGTTTTCACAGACTTAGGTTTTCACACAATAATAGCCCATTTGCTTAAAGATTTTCTGTGTGATTCATACTCAAATTGCTTTTCATTTTTATGGTTTAGATTTATTCTGATTTCTTAGATGCTTTTTTCTCTAGATACAGAATTTTAGGAAATAGAAGCTAAATAAAGTGGTGGAGAAAGGCAAAGGAAATTATCTGAAAAAATACTTTTTTGGTAATGACTTTTACATTTAAAAAAAAGTATAGCACTGGGTGTGGTGGCACATGCTTGTAATCCCAGCATTTGGGAGGCTGAGACAGGAGGATAACAGTTTGCGGATAGCCTCAGCTACTTCGTGAGGCCCTTTGCAATTCAGTGAGACCCTGTTTCAAAATAAAGAGTAAAAAACAAAAATAGGGCTGGGGTGAAACTGTAAAGTAGAATGCCCCTGGTTCCATCCCTAGAACCACACACACACACAAAAAGGAATTTAAATAAAGTATAGCGATTTTGTTTTTGAACATTTATCTTAATGTCTCCTTTATGTTTATTATATAGGATTCAAAATAAGAATTAGTCAGAAATAAAGGGAAGTTCAATAGCATTTATAATAGTTTTATGTATCACCCAAGGGCATTGTATTCTCTCATTTTTATTTTAATGACCATTATTTGAACCAAGTTGCCAGCATTGGCATTTGTACTGTTTTAGAAGTTAACATTCTCCCTCCCCTTTTCCTCTCTCTTTGCCTCTCACTTTTTGGCATGTATCTTAAGACATCATTTAAGACCAAGTTAGTGAATGGGATGTGAAATTTCATGATGAAATTGATTTTTCCTTTGGCATGTGCTATTAATTACTGGTCTTAAAGCTTCTTTAAGTAGAAAGCTAGCCTGCTTTGTTCTTTCTCTGCTGTATCTCCTTGCCTAGTAATGTATAGTACATAGTAAATATTGGAAAAATGAAGCTTGTGTATATTTCATAGACTAGAATAGGGTTATCAAACTATAGCCCACTATCTGTTTTTGTATGGCATTACAACCTAAAAATTGTTTTTGTTTTGTTTTGTTTTGTTTTGTGGTACTAGGGATTGAACCCCAGGGGCATTCTACCTCTGAATTACACCCCCAGCCTTATTTTTTATTCTCCCCCCACCCTTTTTTTTGCGGCACTAAGGATGGAACCCAGGGGCATTCTACCTCTGAGCTACACTCCCAGCCCAATTTTTTATTCTTTATTTTGAAACAGAGTCTCATCGAGTTGCAAAGGGCCTCACTAAGTAGCTGAGGCTGTCCTCGAACCGTGATCCTCCTGTCTCAGCCTCCCAAGTACTGAGATGACTTGTATGTGCCACTACACCTGGCTATTTTTATGTTTTCAAATAGTTGGAAAAATTTTAAAGACTATCTTGTAGCGGGATGGGGTGGTACATGACTGTAATCACAGGTCTCAGGAGGATCTCAGGTTCAAGGACAACCTCCTTAACTTAGCAAGGCCCTTAGCAACTTAGTGAGACCAATAGCAACTTAGTGAAACCAATAGGACTAGGGTTGTACCTCAGAAGTAAAATGCCCCTGGGTTCAATCTCCAGTACTCCCCCCCCCAAAAAAAATTGTAATAGGTGAAAATTGTATGAAATTTAAACTTTAGTGTCCATAACCGTATTTACTGGAACATTGGCAGCCTCATTGGTATACATACTCTCCATGGTTGGTTTCATGTTAAAATAGCAGCCTTGAGTAGTTGCAGCAGAGACTGGATGGTTCACAAAGACTAATATTCAGTAGCCCTTTACCAAAACAACAACAAAAACTTCCCAACTCCTTTTCTAGAAGACATAGGAGATTGACATAATTATGGGACATTATATTGAGAGACTCAGAAGGCCCAACCATAAATTTTTTATATATAACAATATTATATGTATAACTATATTTCTATATATGTTATAGACATTATAACTATATTATTAGATATCTACTTTTAATGTCTGTTATTATATCTCATTATATGCAATGACTTACTGGTTTATCCTTTTGATTAATTCCTTGAGTTAAAACTAAAAATATTCTATTTTTGATAAACTACTGCTTTTTTGTTGCAATTGAATAATAATAATCAGCATTATTTAAATGTGTTTATATGCCAGTATTAGGCTCTTTTCAATCATTACATTATTTATTTCTCCTGGTGACAATAAAAGGTTTAGTTAGTAATGATGGGGAAAGATATACTTACACATAACACACACATACACACTCACACCTTCTGCCTACCTTTAACCTTAACTCAGTGCCTTGGTAGTTGTAGTATTTAATAGATACTTACTGATAAAATCTTTCATGAGTCAAAATAAATTTCTACCTAAAAATAGGCTTTATATTTTGCTGCTAGAGGTATTTAATGTTGTAATATATGAATATTTAGAAAACTCTGGAGATGTAGTCTAAAATTTCATTAGCTCAAGATATGTTTCCCAACTAAATAAATCTAATTCTTGCTAAAATTTTGGTAAAAATTGGTTTGTAACTCTTAGTTGCAATAAGTCTGAAAGTTTATATATATTAGGATGTATTTCAGAAAGTAAATACACATTTTTCTCTAATATACCTACATGCCAGATTTTACTACATTTTATTTTGAAGGAAATCTCTGTCATTGTCATTGAAATCTTAAGATTAGCTAATTTTATTTTCCATTTTTCCCCAGGTTAATAGCAATGAACTTACAAATGGAGTAATAAATGCTGCCTTTATGCTCCTATTCAAAGATGCCATTAGACTATTTGCAGCATACAATGAAGGAATTATTAATCTGTTGGGTAAATACTGCTGTAGCCTTCATAATGTTTTGTTATGTCATATGGATAAATAATATTCACTGACTTAAAACTGCCTAAAATTTATTGAGGGAGATGGTGTGTGTGTGTGTGTGTGCGCGCGCGCGCGCTCTCGCGTTGCTGGAGATTTAATCCAGGGGCATTCTACCTCCATGCTTCAATTCCCAGCCCGATTCGATATTTTATTCTATATTTTGAAACAGGGTCTCACTAAGTTGTTGAAGGCTTCACTAATTCTTTGAGGCTGACCCCAAACCTGTGATCTTTCTATTTTAGCCTCCCAAGTATAGGGATTGTAGGTATGTGCCATCATGCTCAGCTTTCAGATGCCAAATATTTTTATTCTAGTGTGCAGGTTTTCTCCCCATCCCAACCCCCTTTAGAAAGTACTTACTAAAACTTGGTTTTGAGAGAGCAGGATACTTCAGATTTATTCAGAGATGATTTAATCCACAAGTTTAGGGAAATTGGGCTTATTTTTCTTTCTCCTTTTTTTTGGTACCAGGAATTGAACCCTTGAACATTCTATCTCTAAGCTATACCCTCAGCCCTATTTAATTTCTATTTTGAAACAGGGTCTTGCTAGGTTGATGAGAGTCATTACTTGCTGAGGCTGTCCTTGAACCTGCAATTCTCCTATCTCAGTTTTCTAAGTACTGGTATTACAAGCATGTACCACCATACTTGGCTTCTTTATTTTTCATATGTGAAAAATGAAGCATTTTTAATAAAGCTCTGAAAAGCATAGTCTTTCCCCCTATGTTTGGTATAAATTAAGCTCTTTACTATTTTTTACATATAAATTTAAATGAGCTTTCCATCTGACATTTGAACATGGAAAAATTAGCATCTTAGTTTGTTAATAGTAATGTAGTATAACAAATATGTATATATATTTTCTGATACTGGGGATGGAACCCAGGGGCATTCTACTTTTGAGCTACTACCCCAGCCCTATTTTTATTCTTTATTTTGAAACATGGTCTCACTGAGTTGCAAAAGGCCTCACTAAGCAAACGGAGCAAAGTGTGACATGTACTTATGCAAATAGATATTTAGGAAATTTTGAGTGAAGAAATATTAGAGAACCAACTAGCAATATGAGTAAAAATCAAGTAATTTATTTTTTATATAATAGCACCAGATTTTCTTTAAATATCCAAGCTCACTTAACACTGATATTTAAAAAAAATTTTTTTTATTGGTGCATTATATTCATACAACTTATTGGGGTAAAAAACTTGTGTGTACAAACATGTACTCATCGCTGATTTAACCCCTACAACACTGATATTTTTATTGTAGGTAGTGCATGTCCTTGGAGAACCCTCTATGATCTTTTTGGATCTATTATATAAACCTTTCCATTTTTTTATTGTTACACTTTGATGATGTAAATAAAACTATTTTATACTTACTTTTGGCAGAAAAATATTTTGATATGAAAAAGAACCAGTGCAAAGAAGGTCTTGATATCTATAAGAAGTTCTTGACTAGGATGACGAGAATCTCAGAGTTTCTCAAAGTTGCAGAGGTAAATGTCTTTAAGGAACTATGCCTGTGTCCTGACTTGCTTTCTTATATATGTATGGATTTTGAGGAAATCACTCATTATCCAAATACAGAATTCTCTTCAATATGGCAAGGTGTATATATAAATATACTCAATCATATTAACATACTGTATTGAATTCTGTAATATGGTATAAATGTAATATATCGATTAAAATATATGCTATAGAACTAATTCAGTATGGGATATTAAAAAGTAAACTAATTTTAAGTTGTTTATTTCTATATAAAATAAAATAAGTGGAGTACAGTGATGTCTGTGGTTTATGTTCAGAATTAGCCATGCAGGTTCTGTCTGTTTACGGTGGTAGGAAATGTTTAGCATCAGTGCAAGATCCCTCTGTTTCATTGAGACCTACAACCAGAGCCACATAATTCAGAATGTTTTTTTCTCTACAGAAGTTAACTTTGTATATTTACCATTGGTTATAAAAAGTAGGTTATAATACAGTTTTTCAAATGTGTGCTTAAAATAATTTTCTGAAATGATCAGGGAAGGCAGTGTGTTAATGCTTGCAGCATTATCTTGTTAGCACAGAGGTGACTCTTAGGGTTTTGTGTTTTCTTTCTTTGCTCTCATAACTGCCATAGATGTCTCCCTAAGATAATTTGATGGCATCAAAGTCTGGTATTAGCAAGATAGTGATTTTAGGCTGTATTAATATAGTAGTACTTTATTCTGTAAAGGATAGAATAGGAAAGAATAGGATGACAAAGACCTTTGGGGAAAATAGCCTTGTTGATCATCTGTTTTATGATGCTCTCTGAAGTTTATTGTAGATTTAAAGATCTTTCACAGCCGGGCGTGGTGGCGCGTGCTTGTAATCCCCGTGCTTGGGAGGCTGAGACAGGAGGATCGCACAGGTTTTGAGCCAGCCTCAGCTACTTAGTGAGGCTCTCAGCAACTTAGTGAGACCCTTTTTCCAAATAAAGATCTTTTACAGAAATTAGTGATTTTTTTCCCTATTTCTTTAGGATCAGTCTTATGCTACAGACATAAGAAGGCATGATGTATGCCATAATTCTAGCAAGTTTCTAAAATAAGTTTTAATTTGTTGATCTTTCCCTTTGGCCTCTTCTGTTCTTATCTTTTGGTAGTTGTAGTTACTGACCTTTATCTCCACGTTTGCTGGATTTAGGTGAGGTGTGGGATAAACTCTAGTCTGTATGACCTAAGAAGTATGAAGGCCCAACCCCTCTCCCACAAACTGTAGAATATTTTGCCACAAGACTATCTTTGGCCTTGAAGTTTCATTGAGAGATCTTAGTTTTTAGTGTAAAGGCAAGAGAAACTACCTATTGAAATGGGCTTTGCAGGGTACAGATTTCTCAGCCAATGATGAGCTGTTAACATTTGAGAATGAATTAATTTGTCACATTTTCTACTGTTCCCATTCTGGGACCTGGAGAGGCTGCTTAGTAAATGAAACATAGCCATAGAAGGCAGTAATAATTTTTTTTTTTTAATTTGGGTTCTAGAAGTAGGATCAGTTATCTTTTTTGCTGGAAATTCACTAATGTTTGAACATTATGAAAGTATATTGTTTCATGGAGACAGTTATATCTTGGTTAGATGTCACTTGACATTTAAATAAAACCTGGCCTACTTGACTGACATAGGTTTGAAAAAGTGTTCTCTGTGTGGTGATTGTCAGAGAGAAAGACAAAGTTGATGTCATCAGGCTTATTTTTCCCCTGTATATATTCCAAGGAACTATTCACAGTTAGTTTCTCTCATTCTTGCCATAGTATTTTTTATCATATGACACATAAAAGAGATGAACTTTCCAGAATATGGCAGGGTAGTTTATATAGGTGTTTAGAAGGCATGAAGATGGTAACTTAATAGACTTATTGAATTTCTGACTCTGGCTCCCCAAATGTTAAAGTTTCTAGTCTTCAATAAATATATAAGCCACTGGCAACATTGAGTAATGTCTTTAGAAATTAAATATTTTAATGATTTTTTTTATTTTTAAATTTTTATTTTTATTATTTTTTTAATTTTTGCAGTTCTGGCGATGGAATCCAGGGGCATTTGACCTCTGAGCTATACCCCCTGCCCTATTTTTTATTCTTTTTAATTTGAAACAGGGTCTCACTAAATTGCGGAGGGCCTCACTAAGTAGCTGAGGCTATCCACTAACCACGATCCTCTGGTCTCAGTCTCCTGAATGCTGGGATTACAAGCGTGCGCCACCACACCTGGCTTTTATTGCCCTGATTTTTAAAGAAGTTTATTGATAGTGTATCATTTCCCCAAATTTTATATATAAAACATCTTTGTTATAATATCATCTCTTACACACAATATTTTTTTCTTACAGCAAGTTGGAATCGATAGAGGTGATATACCAGACCTTTCACAGGTAAGTATATTGTTAAAATATCACTTCACTATATAAAATGCTGAATAATCTATAATGCCTACTGTCAAGGAGATCTGTATAATTTTTCTTGACAGATTTTAACATTTTGATATATTGCTAACATCATCTTATTAAAATTATCACCCTACCATTTTTTAAATTTACCATTTCTTAATTTATTCCTTTCTTTTCTCCCTTATTAAAAAAAGAGGAAAACAAGACTTTGGGAACTGAAAGATACTTTACAAAATTTTCACTCTACTGTTGGTAGAGCATTATTTTAAGCTGGATTTACTTTTCCTGCTTTAAAAATTCTGCTTTAGTCAGGTATGGTGATGTGTCTCTAATTCTAGTACTTGCGAGGCTGAGACAGAGTAGGGCTCAGCAGTAGAATGCCCCTGGGTCCAAGCCCCAGAACCACAGAAACGACAACAACAAAAAACAAAAACCACTAAAAAGCAAAGTTCTGCTTTGGTTGTTTGACTCAGATGGCAGTATTAAGTAGGAAACTTCAAAATAAAGGGTAAAAGGAACGAATTTTAGGATGAAACTATTAGAGTTTAAGCCCTGGCTACAGTGAGCTGGCCTTTGGGGAAGTCACTCTCTGCTTCACTTACATCATCTGTAAAATATGGAATATTACAATATCTACCTCACATGGTAATTTGGGGATTAATGAACTAATACCTAATAAAATAGATATTTAAACAATTAATGTTAGCTATTATTTCTCTCATCTTCAAAATATTTCTAGGAAAGGAACTCATACTTCCAGTTTCTCTGGCTTACTCTCAGTGTTTTGTTTACAGAATGTTACGAAAGTACGTGGCATAAACTCATTATTATAACACTTATGTCAACTATGTCCTTAATAGGTGACATCTCTTTTCCTTGTTTCAAAGTGTGCCAGGTCATCTTTAAACACTTTATTATTTTTTTTATTGTGTTTCTTTGCACACATTCTGACTCATTACTCTGATCTTAAGGCTAAGAGTTATGCAGTAGATTTAGTTATGGGTTATATATAAGAAAGGAACTTATGCATATGACCTTGTGAAATAAATTATCTTCATTAAGATCAAACATAGTATTCTGAGCTAAATATGAGAATTGTTGCTGTATAAAATTATCTGAAAGCTTCAGTTCCCTATCTACCTCATTTTTTATGCCAATTTTCTCTATATATTTGTTTAAAAATCATCAGCCCCAGGCAATACATGGAAATTATAAGTTGTCATCATATACAACTGTAATATTTATAGCATTATAATTGGATAGGGTTGGCCAATCTTCATCCCTCCCTCCTCCTTTACTCATGATCTCTGAACAAAGAGAATAAGCCAGGCATTCTTTTAGCTCTTCAGAAGATTTCAAAAGTAAACTAAAATAACGCTATATTCACCTTAGTGAAGATGGTAATATAGAAGAGTGAAAATTGGAAATTATTTTGTCACATACTGCTCTTTTTAGTTGTAAAACATTACATTTCTTTAACTCTTTGTACTTCAGATTTGCTTTTTAAAGAATAGCCAGATATATTTAGAAGGGAATATATATATATATATATATATATATATATATATATAGTTTACATTACTTATCATAACGTAAAGGTTTAATATTTGTAAACCACATCTTAAACTTTCAGAAAAAAGTAAACTACTGTTTGAATGGGCACAGTTTAAACCTAAGATTTGATAGTGTAGTACTATAGTTAAATTACTGAGATTAAAGGTCACATTCGTTAGACCCTAATTTGGCTTCCTATATGTATCAGATATTATATAAGATAGCTTACACAGTGCTTATTTTTGAAATGTTAACCACAATCCTAAATGTCCTTATGATCACCTCTACTGCAAGCTCTTGACTACTAATTAGCAAACACTTTGGTGAGATCAGGGGAAATACATATATGTATAGCTGGTGCTACTTGTTTCATGGTTCTGCCATGGAGGTAGCTGCTCCAGGCAGCTACTGAAAAATTTTCTGTTGCACAAAATGATTATAGCCAAATCACCTATGATAATATGGAGAAAATTCTATTTAATAATAGAAATATGTAGGGTGTTTGGAGAGGAGGTAGTTTGACAATTCTCCTGGTCATCTGCAGCCTGTGTCCTTTTTTATTGAGGGTTTAAACAAAACAAATGGCAAAGAGGTCAGGACTTGAGTTTAGGGTTATAAGCTAAGTTTTGGGGAAAGGCTATCACAAGCTAGGATTAGGGTGTGGTGATCACAAAGTTTACAGAGTGGCAGGCATGGGCCAGGTTTAGGGAGTAGAAAGGTAAACATTTCAGGGAAAATAGGTCATTGAAGTCTACCTTGCTGTCTCATCTGATCCAAGGAAACTTGTCTACCTAGCTTGTACTAGGTACAGAGCTAAGCCATTCTGAAATGGTGACCTCATTACATGAGCTAAGATGGCTCCCAACACATGTGTTCTCAGTTCAATATAGAAGTCAGCCTTACAGTATATTTTATTTTAAATCGTTTTTTGCTAGATCTCCACAGTGCTAAGGTTTTATAGTGTTTAGAGAAAATACTGAGTGAAAGAAATAGTCAAAATCATAATTGGTAGAGAAATTAGCTAAGTGCTGCTGCTTCTAACTTCTTTTGGATCCTGTAGTAAAGAAACTATCTCAAATCTGGAGCATATTCCAGGTAAGTAAATGCCATCAATGCATTTGCTTTACTGAAGAGACTGAACAGCTCTTACTCTGCACAATGAAAGGTTTTCTTTTGAAAGAAATTGACTTTTTAAATAGTAGGTTGATATTTGACCAGTACCCAATAGTTTTAAACTAGTCTTCATTTAAAAAAATAATAGCAGGGGTAAATATCCATGTCAATTAGATTTGGTAAATGTAAACATTTGTGTAACCAGCATACCTTTTAAGATGCAGTTTCATCACTCTAAGTAGCTGAGGCTGGCTTCGAACCTGTGCAATCCTCCTGTCTCAGCCTCCCAAGCACGGGATTACAAGCGTGTGCCACCATGCCCGGCTATAGTTTCAATTTCTAATACAGGTTAGGCACCCCTAATCCAAAACCCCAAATACTCCAAAATCCAAAATAGTATCCACATAAACCTACAAGTAGAATATTCCACACCTGACTCTCATATGACAGGCCACACTAAAAGTATTGTATAAAATTACCTTTAGACTATATGTATCAGTTAGGACCCACTCCCAAGATACACACACACACACACACACACACACACACACACACACACACACACGCGTGCGCGCGCGCACCACACTAAAAGTATTATATAAAATTACTTTTAGACTATATGTATCAGTTAGGACCCATTCCCAAGACACACATACACACGCACACACCCTCACCCTCTGAGCATTTCAGATAAAGAATACTCAGTCTGAGCTGGGTGTGGTGGCTCACGCTTGTAATCCCCGCGCTTGGGAGGCTTAGATAGGAGGATCACTCAGGTTCAAAGCCAGCCTCAGCTACTTAGTGAGGCTCTCAGCAACTTAGTGAGATCCTGTTTCCAAATAAAATATAAAATAGGTCTGGGAGTATAGCTCGGAGGTAGAAAGCCCCTGGGTTCCATTCCTAGTACCACCAAAAAAAAGAGTGCTCAGTCTGTAACATAATTTTATTGGTTCTTAAACTTAATATAAATAAAATCAGTAGGCTGTACAAATTGTAGATGTATAATAAAAGGATAAACTCCGTTATCTCACCGTACTCTCATAATAGATCACTTTGGATACCAGATGTGTTAGAATTTTCCCCCATATACCAAAAAATGTAATTTTGTAAGCAGATACTTGCTGGGTGTCCCTATATCAATTCAGTTCAGTTTAATTTAGTTCAGTTTTGACATACTCTACCTTTAGATACTGTCATTCTATAGGCTACAGTTCCAAAATGCACCACCTACCCACACTTCAGTTTGATTAATATGCTAGAGTGACTCATAGAACTCAGGGAAACACATTTACTTGTTTATTATCAAAGGATATTACAAAGGATACAGCTGAAAAGATGCATGTGGGTAGGGATGGAGCTTCCTTCCATGACCTCTCCTGGCTTTCCATTTTCCAGGAAATCTCTATGTTGTTCTGCTATCCAGAAGCTCTCTGAACCTTTTCCTTTTGGGTTTTTATGGAGATTTCATTGTATGGCCATGATTGAAACATCACATTTGTAAGAAGTGTGATGAAACAAAAACGGTATGATCTGATGCTAATAGACTGAGTAGGGAAACACAGTCAGACCTGTCCAGATTCTCTCGGTAGGATTCCTTCCTCTAGTTATGAGTCAGAGTTGGGGATCTTATGATGTACTATCAGACAAGGTAGGTTAGCAAATTCCTTTATGACCATCTTCAAGACAGAAAAGAGGAGGAAGATTAGAGTATATTTTTTGTTTCTGTAATGGACCTTGGGGAAGAGAAATTCTAGTTTCTTTAGTCTGTCTTAGGATAAAAATGGAGCAAGTGAAAGGCAGGCAGAAGGGTATGCTTGTGTGTATGGAGGGGGTGACTGCTTCTTGAGGCCTGAAGTACCCCATTGTTATTTTAGTCACTTAGGAAATTACAAGGACTGAGTTAAAGCCAGAAACCATGGACAAAATAAAAATATTTATGTATCATGACATTGCATAAGTATTTACTCTGGGCTCTTTTGCCTATCATTGTTGGTGGGGCTTTTTGGCTTTTTCAGAGGAGATTTTTTTTTTTTTTTTTTTGGTTTTTGATAATAGTATTGGGAATTGAATGCAGGGACACTTTACAACTGAGCTATACCCTCAGGCATTTTTATTTTTAAATACCTCTCCCTAAATTGCTAAGGCTGGCCTTGAATTTTTAATCCTGTCTCTACCTCCCAAATGCTGGGATTACAGGCCTGCACCACTGGGCCCAGTTTGTCATTGTGTTTTGAGATCTGTTCATATTGTCAAATATACTATTAGCTTGGCGTGATGGCACATGTTTTTAATCTCAGTACTTTGGAGGCTGAGACAGGAGGGTTGCAGGTTCTCAGCCAGCCTCAACAAATTGGTGATGCCTCTGTAACTTAGACCCTGTTTCAAAATAAAGAATAAAAAGTAGGTCGGGGGTGTAACTAGAATGTTCTGGGTTCAGTCCCCAGTACACACACACACACACACACACACACAAAAGAGAATATTAATTCATTCTTTATTGCTAAGTCTTATTACATTATGTGAATTTATCACAGTTTCCAATTGATGGCCTCCGGGGTTGTTTGCAGTTTTTGACTACTATAAATAAAACTATTTAAAACATTGTCAAACAAGTATTTTCTTATGGAGATAAGTTTTTATTTCTTTTGGGTAAATATAATTAGAAGTGAAATTGAGTCATTATATGGTGATGTATGAGAGTTCTAGTTTTATATACCCATAATATCTGATTTTGCTATTTAATTTTAGTCATTCTAGTGGTTAAAGAGATATATTTCATTGTAATTTTAATTTGTATTTCCTTGATGCTAATCTTCAGTATTACTTAACAACAACTACCTAAAAGTCATGTTTGGACATCTTTTTTAAATTGTAATCATATATTGTGATGAAGTTTAGGAGGATAGAGGCATACATGCACACAGTACTTGTTGAACCCTCCCCAGTTCCCATCCCACTTTCTCCCTCCCCACCTTCTCATGAATTGTCACTGTTATTGGCATTGATAAATTTATTTACATACATCATGTCTGTGAAGTGTTTTGCTCTTCAAATCTTCCTCCTTCCTTCTGTCTCCCTCAGTTAGGTCCCCTCCTTTACGCCAAGGTTTCTCCTCCTTTGTCTGGGGTGCCTCCAGTGCCCCATTTCTCCCTAGCTTCTGTATCTGAGGTAAAACATCCGACCTTTTGCTTTTTGTGACTTACTAATCTCACTTAGCGTAATATTCTCCAGTTCCATCTGTTTCTCTACAGTTGACATAATTTTGTTCTTTATGGCTGAGTAGAATTCCATTGTATGTATATTCCATAATTTTGTAATCCATTTTCTGTTGATGGACACCTACACTGGTTCCATAGTTTGGCAATTATGAATTGTGCAGCATATAAACATAGATGTGCATTTGTTACTATGGTAGTCTGATTTCAGTTCTTTTGGGAAAATACCCAAGGAATGTTGGGACACTTTTTTGTGTGTATTTGGTACTAGGATGGAACCCAGGGGGCTTCTACCTCTGTGCTATTCTTTCAGCTTTATTTTATTTTTTTATTTGGAAACGGTCTTGCAGGTTGTTGAGAGCCTCACTAAGTTGCTGAGACTGACTTTGAATTTGTGATTCTCCTGTCTCAGCTCCCAAGTGCTGGGATTATAGGCATGTGCAACCATGCCCAGCCCTGGTCACTTTTAATTATTCAGTAGGTACCTATTAAGTATTTGCTGCATGCTCAATATATATTTAGCTCTTGAGTATGGTACTACTTAAAATTTCAATAAATTAAATTAAAAATTTTAAGTATATGAAGAATTTTTTTGTTTAAGTATTTGAAGAATGTTGTTTTGGGGATTAAACCTTGGGACATTCTACCTCTGAGCTACACCCCTAGCCCTTTTTAATTTTTTATTTTGAAACAGAGTCTTACTAAATTGCTGAGACTGGCCTCAAACATGTGATCGTTCTGTCTTAGCCTCTCAAGTACTGAAATAAAATGCATGCGCCACTGTGTCTGGCTAAATATTGCATTATCTTTTTTTTTTTTTTTTTTTTTTTTGGTGGTACTGGGGTTCCTGGAAACCCTTCTACCTCCAGGTTACACTCCCAGACCTATTTTATATGTTTTTTACTTGGAAACAGGGTCTCTTAAGCCAGCGCGGCTGGCTTTAAACCTGCGCGATCCTCCTGTCTCCTCCTCCCAAGCACGGGGATTACAAGCGTGCGCCACCACGCCCGGCTTGCATTATCTTTTTAATGTTTCGTGCTTACATAGTCTTCAATATTTACATTTTTGTGATTTGAGGAGGGGGGTGGTTACTGAAGATTGAACCTAGATATATTCTGCTTCTGAGATACACTTAGCCCTATTTTACTTTTTATTTTGACCAGGGTCTCACAGAGTTACTGAGGATCTTGTTAAGTTGCTGAGACTGGCCTCAAACCTCTCATCCTCTTGTCTCAACCTCCCAAGTACTGGTTTACAGGTCAGCTATTTTTGCTAATGTTTATTAATACCTCCACATAGGTCATGTTTATGTAATTAAAGAAACATTATCATTAGGTAGCTAAAACTATTGTTCATTAGTGCCTGAGGGACATACCTATTTATTTTTGTTTCTCTCATGTTAGATAATAGTTGATTTACTTTGACCAGTTGCCTTAATTTTATGAAATTATTAATATTTTACATTTCAGGCCCCCAGCAGTCTTCTTGATGCCTTGGAGCAACATTTAGCTTCCTTGGAAGGAAAGAAAATAAAAGATTCTACAGCTGCAAGCAGGTATATTATTCTTTGTGGCTCAGAATGGGAGGTTTTTTTTTTTTTTTTTTTTTGAGGGAAAAGATGAGGCCAGCTCAAGTTCAAGTTCTAAGTTACTTAATTTCTCTTTCTCGATTTAATTACTTATAAAGTGGATTTAATTCTAGTGTCAGCCTAGAATTGGTAGCGGGATTAAATAAGTTAATATCTGTTAATTCTTGCAGTTGTTCCTGACCTTAAATAAATGTCGGTATCTATTAGAATGATGACAATGATGCCTTGATTCTGAGTTGTGGTTGTAATGTCAGAATTTTTCATAAACATGATATGCATTGATTTGTATGGTGCATTATATTTTTATGTAAACTTACTCAGCCTTCATAATAGCTCTGTGAAGTGTGTAGTAGTAATTCTGGAACTCAAATGTCATATTTTAATCAATTTAAGTTTTGAACTAATTTGCCAGTTAACCTAGCAAGTTGAAAATAACTGATATCATCTTACATGATTTTTGTGTTGGATTGCATAATTATTTCAGTAGTTACATTTTCTTATGAAGATTTATTTTTAACAATATGAAGAAAGAATTTGTGTAAAGTATAAAGTATAATGAAAATGTTTCTTTAGTTCTTTTTTGAGTATTTTGGAACTATTTTAGCAATAAAATTTAAATCTCTAAAGAAAAAATTCATAAATGAATTTTAATATTTACTTTAATCCAAGATATGCATTTTGAATTTTCTAATATGTACTATAATAGCAAAAATGTTAAGGTTCTACTGTGTGAGAAAGTAATGAAAAATATGGCACCATAGTTAGGTGCATCTATGTATTGCAAATATTTATCATAAAATCTGTTAGGTGTCTTGCATTTTTGTCACAGCTATATTACTCTTCCTTTTTCATCAGAGTTGTATCTTTTAATTTCTCATTTATTGATTTTACATGCGTAAGTTATTGCTAATACCTTATGTACTTTGAGTAGAAATTATTGATGTTTAGCTTGTGGAGAAGGAAAATGAAGAAAGGTCAGTGTAGTTCTTCTGGTCAGAATTCTTTAACACATGTTTTTATTTATGCTAGAAATTCAAGTTGGAGTTTATGGTTTGGATTAATCTTTGATTAAAGGGTAGGAGGTGGCTTACTGTGAATCTGCTAGTGAGAAATGATGCATTGTGCATGCATAATATGTTTAGTTCACCAGAAGGGCAGCACATAGAACTGCCAGATGGACTAGGTAACTGGATTGAAATTGATTTTCTTCTTGATGAACTTAAGGTTCTCTTGGGTGATTTTTTTTGTTGTTGTTTGGTGGTACTGGGGTTCCTGGAAGCCCTTCTACCTCCGGACTACACTCCCAGACCTATTTTTACATTTTTTTTTTTTTTTTAAATTTGGAAACAGTGTCTCCTAAGCCAGCACGCGCGGCTGGCTTCGAACCTGCGTGATCCTCCTGTCTCTGCCTCCCAAGTGTGGGGATTACAAGTGTGCGCCACCATGCCCGGCTTTGGGTGACATCTTTGAATGTTGTTATGGGGACACATACCTAGACATACCTTACTCTTTACTAGTGCTCATGATTTGGTGTTGTGGTACTACCAAAACTCATTTTGTAAATTAGCACATTATCTTTCCCTGTGAGAAACTGGGTGCTTTTTCCCATTAGGACTTTCCTGGGAATACGAGGGTTCTTTCCCAGTTGTGTTAGTTTTATCTTTTGGGGCTTAGAAGAGGCAGTTTGCCCCACTGTTGTTAATTCTTTCCAAAGTCTAATACTTATCTAAAGGCTCTGTGTGTGTGTGTGTGTGTGTGTGTGTGTGTGTGTGTGTGTGTGTAAATCAACAGTGTTCTAATTGCTATTATCTTCTAAGTCATTGGTTAAAATATTTCATCTAATGTATTCTAGTTCATAAGTTTGTAATTATCGCTTATCCATGGCAGGGTTGGCAGATTGGCTTATGACCTGGATATAATGTAAAATGTTTTACAGAAAGCCCAATTAACTCTGTCCAATTATCCTAGGGCCACAACACTTTCCAATGCAGTCTCTTCCCTGGCAAGCACTGGCCTCTCTCTGACTAAAGTGGATGAAAGGGAAAAACAGGCAGCATTAGAGGAAGAACAGGCTCGTTTAAAAGCTTTAAAGGTGAGTGCAGCCAGGCGTGGTGGTATACACATGTACTCCCAGTACTTGTGAGACTGAAATGAGAGGATCATTGGTTTGAGGCCAACCTCAACAATTTAGTGAGACCGCGTTTCAAAGTAATAAAAAGTGCTGGGGTATAGTTCAAAGGTAGAATGCTCCTGTGTTCATTCCCCAGTACCAAAAAAGGAGTAATTGAGGAGATTCTTCTTAATTGGGAAAACAAATACATAAATGGGACTCTACTCAGACTTAACCATTTTTTTAAAATATATAGGCTGAATTTCATCCTCACATAAAAATGACTGGTGAAAAGAGTCAGGGAATACCTTTCTGTTATCAGAACAAAATTTTAAAATGCTTTCTTTCAAAATGCATACTATACAAATAGTTTTGTTTCCTGGATTCTTTATGTTAGTTTCTTTCTCAACAGGAACAGCGCCTAAAGGAACTTGCAAAGAAACCTCATACCTCTTTAACAACTGCAGCCTCTCCTGTGTCCACGTCAGTTGGGGGTATAATGACTGCACCAGCCATTGACATATTTTCTACCCCTAGTTCTTCTAACAGGTATGGGGAGAGATAGATTGCCTCAGGTACAAAGACTTCAAATAAAAGTTCTGTAGAGCTTTTCAAGTTGACTTTGATTTATGTTTTTTGTAATTACAAATTCACACAGAAGAGGTGGTGATAAGTGGTATAATTGGTATACTACCTAAGTATGAAGTGATAAACATTTTGCAATATAGGAAATGAAATATGGCATAATTACTAGCTTTTACTAACTGGAATAAAACAGAAAGAAATCAGTATATTCCTGGCACAGTCATTGAGTCTTTCCAGGAAAGCTATTATTATTTGAATCATGTATAAGTTTAAGATATGGTATTGGAATATTTTTCCAGGCCTAATTAGAAATATGCTACTATATGAGGGGCATGTATCTGCTATTTTGCTGAAAGTGTTTCTTCTTTTTAGGTTATTATTAGTCAGTAAGTTTTCTTTCGCTTTTAAGTGTTTTAATGTGTGTGTTTGGTGTACTCATGTAGTAGCAACATTTGTCTAGGAAATAAAACATCTTTCAAAATATTTTCCTAGCACATCAAAGCTGCCAAATGACCTGCTTGATTTGCAGCAGCCAACTTTTCACCCATCTGTACATTCTATGCCATCTGCTTCTCAGGTAGCAAGTACTTGGGGAGGTAAGCATTAATGAGTTCTATTTTAGATGTTTTATAGTTATCTCCCTTCTGCATTATGTGGTTTTATTCATTGAAATAGTTGTTGGTTACACTTGATACATGATAACTTGAGAAATACTAAAGTAGTAGTGAACTAATTTTATTCTTTTAAGACACATTTTCACTTACCATGAGTTGACTCTGGAATGATGTTTAAATTATGAAATGAGGTTTAATAAAAATGAAATTGAATGTAAAAGGAAGAATCATCTTCCTAAGTATGAAGTCATCTTATAATGTTAATTTTATTCTACAATCAAAAAATGCATAGTAATATTTTCCTTTGGTATAGGAAATAATTATTTACAGAGAAAAAACTAATCTGTAGGTAAATATATAATAAAGTTATAGTAAAGCTTAGATGGTGTTATTAGGCAGTGAAGTATGTTGTGTCCAGGTATCTCATGACAGACTTTAGTGCTACTTGTAATCCAGGCCTGTAAGATTTTGGTCAAAAGAATTTACCCCAGTACCAGTATTTGCGTGTTTGAATGTAAGTTGTTCATGTCGTGATTGTGATCATAGCCTAACATCATTGAAGAGGAAATTTATGCCTAGTACATGTCAAGAGGAAATTTATGCCTAGTACATGTCAGTTTTTATACAGTATTGCTTAGACATCTAGTTTTACAATCACTTTCTTTAGATACTTGTGCTCCTGTTTATATGTAGATAAGTTTTTGTTTGTTTGTTTGTTTTTGGTGGTATTGGGGTTCCTGGAAACCCTTCTATCTCTGGGCTACTCTCCCAGACCTATTTTATATTTTTATTTGGAAACAATAAAAATATTCTTTCTTTCGCCAGTGAGGCTGGCTTCGAATCTGTGGGATCCTCCTGTCTCCGCCTCCCAAGTGCAGGGATTTCAAGTGTGCACCACCACACCCGGCATAAGTTTTTTTTTTTTTTTTTTTTTTTTTAAATAAAGAATGACCCAAAAATTTCTGGGAAGGGCAAGGAGATATTCTAAAAAGAATACTATGTTAAAATTTATCTTGGCTCACATATAAAATCTAAATTAATAGGGTTATTGCACATAGAAAAGATAAGTTACTCTGAGTTTTTATGGTGTATGAAGTAGGTTTTTCTTTATTTTATTGACTAGAATTCTAAGAATACTTTGTTTTCCTATTACAGTTATTTCTTAAAGCACTGTTTTGTATACTATAATGTAAATTCCATGGAAGCAATAGTTTAAAATGTTCTGCTCATTGCTGTTGTATCCCCAATGTCTAAACAGTTCTTGATATATAATGGGTACTTTTAAAATAATTCTATATAGCTGGATGTGGTGGTGCATACCTGTAATCCCAGTACTTGAGAGGCTGAGACAGAAGGATTACAGGTTTGTGGCCAGCCTCAGCAACTTAGTGAGGCCCTCTACAACTTACTGAGACTCTATTTCTCTTTCTTGCTCGCTCTCTCTCTCTCTTTTTTTTTTTTTTGGTATTGAGAGTTGAACCCAGGGGCCCTATTTTATTTTTATTTTGAAATAGGGTCTTGCTAGGTTGATGAGAGTTTGTACTTGCTGAAGCTGTCCTTGAACCTATGATCTTCCTGTCTCAGCCTCCCAGGTATTGGGATTATAAGTGTGTGCCACCATGTCTGGCTGTGAGACTATGTTTCTGCATAAAAAATAAATAGGGCTGAGGTGTTAGTTCAGAGGTAGAATGCCCCAGGTCTTCAGTAACACAGGCAAATAAATAAATAAGGTCATATAATAGGCTCTTTGTCAAATAACTGGACATTTTCTCTTCTTTTGGACAGATTATTTCTGTTTTATGGTGAGGCAGAAGACAGAGATAATGAAACTAAAATAGTAAACTTTTTAGACTAGTTTTTAAAAACTTGACTTAAAAAATAATTTGACACTGATGTGTTCATTTAGCAAAATCTTAAAATGATGAGTTTAAATTCAATAAATATTTTAGAATTATTTTAGAATGATCTGTGAACAGCAAATTAAAGTCTTAACCCATTAAGTTCCAAGTTTTCAGTTCTGGAATTATTTCAACAAAACTGACACAGGTACATAAAAATAGGGTAGAAATCATAATGTGGAGCTTATATATCCTTTATATGTATTTTCATATATATAGAATATTATGTGTATATATATTCTAATTATTTTCTTATACTTTTCTCAACAATATAGACCTCTAAAATCATAGTAATTTGAGAGTACCATAAGTGGCATTTTTTTTTTTTTTTGCTCAATTTAAATTTTTATAGATGTTCCACATCTGGGACAATGGGACAGAATGTGTTAATATCCTAGTAAGTCCTGATTTTAGAGTTTTCAGCCTGCCAACTTCATAAGCTTATTTTCTGCTTATTGGTAATTGCTTTAGAAATGGTTAGAAGAATTAAATATGGTTATTTAAGCCAAATCTTGTTTTATGCTTATTTTACTTTTATAAACTAAAACTGGATGTTAATAACAGTCTCAGTATTTAATTTGGATCTTATCATAAGTACTACAGAAATAATGGGTATTCCTACTCAAACAGATAGGTTAGTGATAAGGTAAAGGGGAAGTTTGTATGCTTGTATGAAAGGACATTGAAAGTTCCAAAAATGAAAATCAGCCAGTGACAGAGAACACAAGCTCCCCTGTTTCCCTGATTGCATTATTAATGAGCCTTTGAATTTTCAAGAAGTGGGTCTGAAACCTATACAAGCACTTGGCATTGAATACTAATATCCAAGAAGATGCAGGTCTTCATCACTCTGAAAACCTTGAGCTATAATACATCTAAAAATACACGGTTACCAGCTCAATGCACTGTTGAATATTTGAATCAAAATTTCAGAATTTCAGTGTAAAAGAATAAAAGAAATATCTATTTTGAAATTTAATTTGCTTTACTGAGCTCATGTGAAACAACACTTGATGGAAAAATTCAACTTTCTGTTTGTAAATATAGATATCAAGTGTTTAGGACCTGAAGACTGTGACAGTGGGTTATTTCAGTCCTTGTTTCAACTTTTTTGAATTATTTTTCTATGACTTTTTAGGTGACATAAAATTAAACTTTCATATGTGTAATGGTAAGAATAATGGAAAATTTTAAGGTCTAAGAAATTTAGAGTTGCTGGTCTAGAAAATTAAGTTGGACTAGCTAAAACTTTTTTTTTTTCTTTTGGTGGTACTGGGATTCCTGGAAACCCTTCTACGTCTGGCCTACACTCCCAGACCTATTTTATTTTTTTATTTGGAAACAGGGTTTCTTAAGCCAGCAAGGCTGGCTTCAAACCTGCAGGATCCTCCTGTTTCCGCCTCCCAAGCGCAGCGATTACAAGCGTGCGCCATCACGCCCGGCATTAGCTAAAACATAATAAATTATTTTATTATAAGGTCCATTAATGGATTAACATCGTAGAGATTACCTATAGTGTTTTAGCAAGTAGATTAAAAAGCTGGCTTTCCCTGTTACATGATTGATTTAGATATGCATTTGCATGTGCTTCTGCATACTTCCCACATGTTTCATGTACTAGGAAGTGACTGATATTAGATGTTTAGATAAAAGTGTCAATTAATAGAAGAGCAGATAACTAGTACCTATTCTAGAACATATCTTTTTTCATAAACCGATAGATCTGTTTTAGAAATGTCTTTCATTTTTATTTTAATGACTTCTCTCATGGCTTTCTTTGTTAATACTAGAAAATGTTTTCTATAACACGTTCAACCGAGTATAATCGCTTTAAAACTACATGCCACTGTCAAGTTTTTAAAAACAATGCTTTCATCCCAACTAGTCAATTTTACACTTAATGCAACTTCTTAGGCAGGAGCTAGAGTTGGATAGCATTACATTTTTTATTTTAGTATAAAAACAACTTTTGGTATCTTTCTACTTTTTATTTTTAAATTTAAAATTTTAATTTAAGTAATATAGTAAGAATATTTTGAGTTTATTGGACTTTGAATGCTAATTGATATTCTAAAGGGATGCTTAATTTTTTATAAAAGTTCTTATATGATACAAATATCAAAGTTTTGTGTTATGCTTAAACCCATGGTCTAAGTATTTTCCTGCATCGGACAGTGTGATTGTAGAACATTTGCCTTAAGTTTATTGACATTCAGGGAAGTTTGCCTTATGTCATAGTAAATGAGCTGGTCCTTAGGTCATGGCTGCTGTTTGGGTATTCAGTTATACAGTCTTAAAAAATAAAATATAGAACCTAATACTGAAAGTGGTACAGTATACTTCAGTGCTTCAGTCAAAAGTCAAGAGCTAAACAAGAATAGACAAGGAGAGGCTGTTGGGTGGAAATACAGAACTCTTTTTATTTTTATTTATTTACTTATTTTTATTTTTGGTGGTACTGGGGATTGAGCCCAGAGATATTCTACTTCTGAGCTACACCCCCAGCCCTAATTTTTATTCTTTATTCTGAAACAGGGTCTCACTAAGTTGCGGAAGGCCTCGCTAAGTAGCTATAGGCCACAAACCTGTGGTCCTGTTGTCTTGGCCTACCAAACACTGGGATTATAAGGGTGTACCACTATGCCTGGTTCATTTTTAATTGTTATAATGGAAAAATAGTGGTGTTGCCTACTTATTTATTTATTTATTTTAAAGTACTGGAGATGAAATCCAGGCCATTATACCTCTGACCTACCCCCACAGCCCTATTTTTTAGTTTTTTTATTTTTTGAAACAGGGTCTTACTGAGTTGTGAAGGACCTCACTAAGTAGCTGAGGCTGACTGCGAATCGTGATCCTCTTGTCTCAGCCTCCTGAATGCTGGGATCACAAGCATGTGCCACCATGCTCTACTGTGGTGTTGCATTTTTTATACTCTTTACTTTTTTCCTCTCTTCAGGTAGTTAACTAGTCATTCCTTAAGAAAATTGGATAAATGGTTTTCAGTCATTAGAATGATTATCATGAATGGGGCATAGGTACAGTAAATATCTGATTCTAGGATAAGTTGTAAGAGTTAATAATAGCGTATATTTGTATTTTGAAGAAACAGTGCTTTTGTTATTCTTTTAGAAAATTACAGACTCAAAAGCTCTTAGTTAGATCTTCAGGGCTGTTTCCATCTACTAAATGAACAGTCCACCTATTTTTAATTGTCAAAAATCTCCCCATTTTTAAATCTTCATTTTTATAGTTTATTTTCTACCTTTGAGCCTATACAGGAATTATTTACACATATATTCCTTATTTGAAATGAACACCCTTTTTGCATATTTACTTATACCACACATACACCAATTCCTTGCATCAGTTTTTTGACTAAATACAAATATGCCATTAAAGTTCTTATATTGTCACTTAGGACAGGAAAGATGGGTGCAAGGTGAGTGACTCTTTCACAAAAACATCTTTATTTTTCTCTTTTTTAACTGAAGCACTGGCTTTCTAAGGAGAGCAGATCTATCCTTACTATGCTAATGTTAATGAACCCAACTGGTTTTTCCCCCAAGGATTTCTTTGAAAATATGTTAAATACAGTTTTTTCATCTTGGTGATTGGATATATTTGCATTTAAAATGAATAAACAATTAATATAGCTACTACTTTTCACTTTGCATCTTTTGACTAATCACAATACTAATTTATTTACTTCTTTTCTTCATTTTGCTCTAATACATGTGGACTGCACAGATCCTTTCTCTGCTACCTTAGATGCTGTTGATGATGCCATTCCAAGCTTAAATCCTTTCCTCACAAAAAGTAGTGGTGATGTTCACCTTCCCATTTCTTCAGATGTATCCACTTTTACTACTAGGACACCTACTCATGAAATGTTTGTTGGTAAAGTACCATTTAACCTTTTTTTAAATTAATGTTTATACTGCCTAAATATTTTTTACATATCCATTAATCACTTCTAAAACACTGCAGTGATCACTTTGACTTTAATTTTAATCTAATGATTTTAACATTAATTTTAAAGCTAACAACATAGTATAATTTTTAAATTAATGCTAGCCTCCCTAATTTTATTTAATACAAATTTTTAATAAAGGTTTTTCTTGATGTTGGTGTGTTTGTGTGCATGTGTGTGTATTTCATTTTCTATGTAATACTCTAGTTATTCAGTACCACAGCATTCTGTTTATTAGGTATTGGTTAAAAAGTGCCATCTTTTAAATTTACATGCTTATGTGTACTTAGATTTTTTCTCATTATGCTTGGTGTAAAGACAGCATTAATCTTAGCAGTGATCTTAACCTTTTTCCCTTTTTTAATTGTTTCATATTATACTTATATTGCTTAAAATCTATATATACCCTTCATCCCATTTGTGTGTGTGTGTGTGTGTGTGTGTGTGTGTGTGTGTGTGAGTGAATGATAATTCAATGTAGAGGCATAGAGGCATTCTACATTCTACCTCTGAGCTTCACTCCTAGCCCTGTTTGGTTTTTTGTTTCGAAATAGGGTCTCTCTAGGATGCTGAGATCCTCACTATTTTGCCAAGGCTAGCCTTGAACCTGTTATCTTCCTGTCTCAGCCTCCTAAGTATTGAAATTACAGGCATGCACCACTGTGCCCAGCCCCTTAATCCCATTCTTAAGGGTTTTATTTTAATGTTTTGAGATAAATGATAAAAAATAAAGTATGTATTCCATTTAACTGAAAAGGCAGTAAAGGAACTTGACTTGAATAACCTGTCATTGCAGTATAAAACTCTACCAAAAGGCAGAGTTTCACACCTGAGTTACATAAAGAAAAGTAAGTTTCTAAGTATATACTCAAGCTGAACAAAGTGTTTTCAAGTCCTATTTAAAAATATGCTATATTCCCTTCAAATATGATAAAACTGCTTTTATATAGTTCAGAGAAATAACTTTAGATGAATTTGAATATTTGATGAAAGCACCATGTGGAAAGTCATCTGTGTTTCCTAAATAGACCATGTGACCACATTCTAAATATCCTGTTAGATATATATGAGAAGGAAGGAAGGGAGGGAGGGAGGGAAAGAAAGAAAAACTGAAAAGCAAGTTAATAGGGGAGAAAAGGGAAAGTTTTAAGCTAGGTATCCAAGTTATGTATAACTAGTGTGATAGCTCAAACCATATATATAGAGAGAGTCTATAATAATTGATTGAAGTAACTCCTTATCATTATACTACAAGAATTGTCAACTCCTTTTCTGTAGGATTAAGAACACCCATAAAAATCAAGCAGTAGCTATATATCTCGATTAAACTTAAAAAGTTCACCTAGTTTTTTTGTGTTGTGGCTATGTGATTGTCTGTATGTGTAGTTGAACTAAGAAAATCTTCTTAGTTAAGTTGGCATTAAAAGTAGGTGTGAGAACCAGGCATGGTGGCACACACTTGTAATCCCAGCACTTGGGAGGCTGAAACAGGAGGATCACACAGGTTCTAAGCCAGCCTCAGCTATTGAGTGAGGGTCTCAGCAACTGAGACCCTGTTTCTAAATAAAGTATAAAAATAGGTCTGGGAGTGTAGCCTGGAGGTAGAAAAGCCCCTTTCCACCCCTAGTACCACCAAAAAAGGAAAAAAAAAAAAAAAACAAAGCACGTGATACAACTAAAAAACTTAAGGTTTTAGGACATGTTTAAATATATTTAAAAATGGAATTCATGAAGGCATTTGAATGAAAAAATATGCTTGGGAGCCGGGCGTGCTGGTGCACGCTTATAATCCCAGCATTCAGGAGGCTGAGACTGGCTGTTTGCGGACAGCCTCAGCTACTTAGTGAAGCGTTCTGCAACTTAGTGAGACCCTGTTTCAAAATCAAGAATAAAAAAATAGGGCAAGGGGTGTGGCTTGGAGGTCAAGTGCCTCTGGGTTCCATCCCCAGACCTGCAAAAGAAAAGAAAAAATATGCTTGGGTTTGTGGCATACTTGAATTCCAGTTCTGCTTCATTAACTGTGTGAAGTTAAACAAATATTTAAGTATAAGAGTTTGTATAATAGTGTTTTGCAGAATTATAACAAGGTTTACATATATAACTTTAATATCTAGCACTGTTCTTGATGTGTTCAATATCATAAAAACCATTTTATAAATGTGGACTGCTTTATACTTTTTTGGGGGGGTGGTACTGGGGTTCCTGGAAACCCTTCTACCTCCTGGCTACACTCCCAGACCTATTTTATATTTTTTATTTGGAAACAGTCTCTTAAGCCAGCACAGCTGGCTTTGAACCTGCGTGATCCTCTTATCTCCGCCTCCCAAGCGTGGGGATTACAAGTGTGCACCACCACACCCGGCTACTTTATAAATGTACTTCTTACCTAAATTATTATTCATCACAACCAATCTTAATAATATTGTTGGGTTGCTTTTAGATTTTAAAATTGCTAAGGCTTATTCACCCCAGCACTAGCAGTGTAAAGATTAAGAAGCTCATAAAAGTTTAATAATTTTTAATTGATAAGAATTCTTATATGTAGCTGGGCATGGTAGTACACACTTGTAATTCCTGCACTTGGGAGGCCAGTACAGGAGGATCATAACATTGGAGGCCAGCCTCAGCAACTCAGACCTTCAGTAACCTAGTGAGACCCTGTTTCAAAGTAAAAAATTAAGTAGGGCTGAAGGTATATAGCTGAGAGGTAGAATACCCCTAGGTTCAAACTCCAGAATCATAAGAAAAATAATTATCATTACAGGCATAATAATGTATTTTTAAAAATTTATTAGTTATATAAAGTGGATGGCTAAAATTATGTGAAACCCTAAGTAGGTCCTGGGATCAAACAAAAGGGGTTTCAAGTTTTCTTTCTGCCACTTGAAATATCTTTGGCCCTAGGTTAAATGTTCATTCTCTTAGTTTCCTCAGCTTATAAATTTGAAACAATAATAACTATCTTGTGGAATTGGTGTGAGGTTTAAGTAATACCCTGGTTATATAGCCCTTCATAATGCTTAATGTAAGGGTTCAGTAAGAGGTAGCGTAAGAGGGAGCAGTTACTTTGACAAGTGCGAAGCTTAATTATGGAATTACCACCAAAGTCCATTAACAGCCCTGCCAATTTTTCTTATCTCTCTTTTTTTTGTTGTTGTTGTTGTTGTTAGGGGAAAGTTTCTGGGGATTGAATTCAGGGAAGCTCTGCCACTGAGCTATACCACCAGTCTTTTTTGTTATTTTTTAAAAATTTGAAACAGTCTTGCTAAGTCATACAGACTAGCCTTGAACTGTGGTGATACCCCTGTCTTGGCTTTCCAAGTACTCACCCTATCCATCCAATTTTCCTAAAGATATTTGGAATATCTTTCTGTGCTTGCCAATCTTGTACCTTTCAGTTAATTTATTATTGCCCTTTTGGGATTTGCCCCTTGTAGTGGTTTCTAAGTATTCCTATAAACTGATACTGATCCAATGATAGTTTTACTGGGACTTGTGAAAAAAAGTAGGCATGACAATTTAATGACTCATAATAAAGTTAACTGTTTTGTCTCTAAAATTTCCCTTTTGAAATAGTGATAGTAGTTTGTGGCTTTGTTTTAAGTAACTTAAAAAAAATGTTGACACTCCTTAAAAGTTTCTCAAAAAGTGATGGTGGATGGTAGAGTGCTAATCTAGTATGCACAAGGCCCTGGGTATGCCAGTATTAGGAGGAGGGGTGACAGAGAGCCATAAGGTTGATGGTGTTCATTGAAATGATAATGTAAAACTCTTACTTTTGAAGCTGTACATATTGTATTCATTGATTGTTTAGGAGATTGTTACCTTGGAAATACATAATATTTTAATAGCATTAAAATAGATTTCATATTTTCATTTTCACTCTTCTGTCTACATAGAGACTTTTTAAGCTTGAGGTACATGTTCTGAATTACTTTATTTCCTTTCTAACCTTTTGTGCTCTTAAGTAATACTATTGTACTTTCACAGATTGATGCCCCAAGGGACTTAGCCTCTCTTAGTAGAAAGTAATAAAGTTGTTTCTATATTATAAATGTTTCCTATATTTATAAATTGTGCCTGTTATATAAATAAAATTCTAAAAAATTGAGACAATCTAGCTGGAGAAAATAGAAATTTGATATGTTGGTTTAGTTTTAAATTATGTTGCATGTGTGATCTAAAGATTAGTAATAGTAGAGCTAACATTACTTGACTGCTTTAAAGAACAGTATGTATGCCTCTTGCACTGTGATATTAGCTTAGTGTGGGTGGATAAGTAAGATTTTAATAGGTTTTTGTCTTTATTGAGTAGATTAATTGGCTCATTAAACACTAGTAAGCTATGGTGTAAAGCTTACAAACTTTAAAATATAAAATTGATAAGCTCCCGATTTTAAGATTATTTTTATGAATTGTTAGATTTGTATATTAAAATATTTTGCATTTATTAGTATTTTTGTTATTATAAGGCTAGTATCTTATCTAGGTAGTTAAAAGTAGCTTAAGGATTGAAACAACAAATTTGTATGTTCTCAAAAAATTTGTGCTGTGCCCTACAGAATATTCACCATTTGACCTAGTATGCTACATTTAAAGTAGTATCACGAATTTGTACCATCTTGTCTTGTTAATCATTGCCTTAGTTGGGCATAGTGGCATATGCTTCTAAACTTAGTACTTGGAAGACTGAGACAGGAGGACCACAGGTTCAAGGCCAGCCTCAACAGTTTGTGTGTTTGTTTGTTTGTTTGTTTATTTGTGGTACTGGGGGATGAACCCAGGGGCGTTCTACTTTTGAGCTACACCCCAGTCCTATTTTTTATTCTTTATTTTGAAACAGGGTCTCACTGAGTTGCAAAAGGCTTCACTAAATAGCTGAGGCTGGCTGCAAACCACGATCGTCCTGTCTCAGCCTTCCAAATGTTGGGATTACAAGTATGCACCACCACACCCGGCAGCCTCAACAATTTAATGAGCCCTTAGCAACTTAATGAAACCCTGTTTCAAACTTTAAAAATAAATAAAATAGGGCTGGGGGGGTAGTGTATCCCAAGTGATAGAATGCTTCTGGATTCAATCCCTAGTAAATTCAATCCCTAATGTAATAATAATAATAATAATAATTATTATTTTTTTTTTCTAGTTTTCTCTGTCTTTGAGGACTTTTTTGGTTGGATTTCTCACTGTATCCCAGCCTTTAAGATCAGTCTTTCTAGTACAATAAAACACCATTGTACATCTTTATATGTTAGCTGTGTACATTGAATATATGAAATAAGATCCATCCAATTCATAACGTCAGGAAGAAGAAAGAGACCCTATGTTTAGGACTCCCAAAAGTTTACCTTCTCACTAATGGTGTAAATGTGATATTTAGTGTTAATTCTGACTTCATAGAATTTGGAGATGGATGAGACCTTATGAAACCATTTGTCATAACTTTCTGGGGTTTTTTTTTTGTGTGTGTGGGGGGGTGGTACTGGGGTTCCTGGAAACCCTTCTACCACTGGGCTTTTTTTTTTTTTTTTTTTTTTTTTTTTAATTTGGAAACAGGGTCTCCTAAGCCAGCAAGGGTGGCTACGAACCTGCACGATTCTCCTTGTCTCCGCCTCCCAAGCACGGGGATTACAAGTGTGCGCCACCACGCCCTGCCCGTTTGTCATTACATGTTTGTGATCCTTGGACTGCTATTTATTTGAATATTCTCAGTGATTCAGTTCCTGAAGTCATGATAACCTGAACACTTAGAGATCATTTTAAATCTTTTTAGCTTCTACAAATTCAGAATCTCTCTTCAGAAAAATACAACTTCACAGTTAAAATATCTTACATTTGTTAGCTCATGGTGAGCTGATCCCAAAAATGTTAGCTTGATGTTTGAATATTTAATAATAAGAGCATCAGTGTAACACAGACAAGAAAGAATAAGGTATTTATGGGATAGTATTTCAGATTAGAGTTAATGTGCTTCATTGTATTCTCACTTGCCAATTGTGCTGTTGAAAATAGTAAGTTGAAGTTAAAAGAATGGTTGAGAATTGAAAGTGATGTATCATTTTTCTATAATGTTCTAAAAACACTTGGGTACAGGTAGACATAAGAATTAGTGGGTTGCAACTTTCAGGATCCTGTCTTTTTTTTTTAGATGAACTTAAATCATTTTGCCTTTGATTAACTGTTTAGAAAAAGGAAGGCAAAAAGAAATGAAGGGGAGAGATATGATAGGTAGGTAGACTTGTCTTGGGGGATACTAAAAGGATACTTAGTTTTTATTCTCAAATGATTTCTTATATTGTACATACATGTTCTGCTTCAAGAAAAATTACGGAGTTTTAGAAGACAAGGTTTTTTGGGATGGGATTATAGTATATGAAATGAAGATAAAAAGATAAGCAAAGATTTTGTTTCTGTAACAAGGCAAACTCATTACAGAATGAGTTGATGAGGATGTTGAAGTTCAACAATGTCTGTTGTTTGTTTACCAGAAATGCTCCCCGCCACCAGGATAGAGATTGAACCCAGGGCCTTGTGCCTGCTAGGCAAGTGCTCTGTCGGCTGCATCCCCAGCCTCATTCATTAATTTTGTCACTGGATGACTTGGTTATGGAAAGTGTAATTTATCACAAAAAAATTTTGATTGTTTAGAAAGCATTTTGCTTTAACAAAGAGTTAACTTTGTTTTGTTGAGGAATTTTTCCTCCTCATCCTTGTTGTTATTATTATTAGTAAGTTATAAAGTTGTTAAAGAAATAAGGTTTTTTTCCATTTTGGTTTTCTCAGGATTCACTCCTTCTCCAGTAGCACAGCAACACTCTTCAGCTGGCCTTAATGTTGACTTTGAATCTGTGTTTGGAAATAAGTCTACAAATGTTATTGTAGATTCTGGAGGTAAGAAAAAAATTTTATAAATTATTGAATAAGTTAAAAGTACTATATTCTAATTTAGATTAGATTATGTCTAAGGAAAGATAATGCTGCTTTTAGCTTTTTTTTTTTTTTTGTACTGGGGATGGAACCCTTCTACCTCCAGTCTACACTCCCAGACCTATTTTATATTTTTTTAAATTTGGAAACAGGGTCCCTTAAGCCAGCAAGGCTGGCTCTGAACCTATGCGATGCAATGCGATGCTCCTGTCTCTGCCTCCCAAGCACGGGGATTACAAGCGTGTGCCACCACGCCCGGCTGCTTTTAGCATTTTTAAGTAGATTAAATTGGAGAACAAAAAAAAAAAAATTATTTCCTGTCCTCAAGCACTAAACGAGAACTGTTAGTTATTATTTTTTTTCTTGATGGCAATTTTAGACTCCGGAAAGATTTTTGTTTGTCCAGAGCAAAATAAAAAAAAGAAATTTCTCAGTAGAATGTTAAGTTGCTAAGTGTAGAATGTTGTATATTCTTCAACATTGTTTTTACTTTACTAAAATGAATAATGTTACTGTATTATAGTATATAAAACTGTTTTTTGAAATGGAAAAAATAATCTGGAACCTTGACTTTAGATAGACTATAGGTAAACATATAAACAACTAAAAAAAATACTAAATATCATACCTGTGTGTACAGGAGTTTTTTATTGTTTTAAGGATTTTTTTTTCTTTTAATACTGAGGATTAAACCCTTGGGGACAGTCTACCTTCAGGAAAGAACTGAATTTCACCCAAATGATCCACAGCTGCTCACTTCAGCTCCTTGTTTACCTTTCCTGTCTGGAGCCTGGTGCTGAGAGGCATGATGGCGCCAGTGCGGCTCTGCAATGCGGACTGGTTTCTTTTCTGGTCTCTGGTTGTTCTGGTCTTCTTTTTCTCTGTCCTTTGTGTTTACATTTTTTATTTTTCTGCTGATAGTGTTTTCTGGCTATGAAAAGCGCTGATTTTGTGGCAATAGAGATCGAGTTTTAGCAGAACTCGTAAACGTTGCTTTTCTCTTTCTTTTTTTTTTTTTAAATTTGGGAACAGGGTCTCTTAAGCCAGCGACACTGGCTTCGAACCTGTGTGATCCTCCTGACTCCGACTCCCAAGCGCGGCGGGTATTGACAAGCGTGTGTCACCACGCCCGGCTGGAGAATTTCATTTCATTTGCTTTTCTTTCACAATGCTTCTCTTTTCGTCCTATTTACTTAACCTGAATGAAATTTTATCATGGGATAAAACAAATGATTTCTGTCAAATCAAGTTCAGCCTTCTCAATCAATTTACTTTGAAGTAATATTTTATTTTCCTGTTTGAGGGCATTTAGTAATGCCCATTTGCTTTAAGAACTTTTCCAGTGAAGAAACAAGAGGAAAAGGCAAAGACCACCTTTAGAAAGCTGTAGCACCATAAAATTCCTTACAAATTCTATTCCATCTGTTTGTAACTTTAAGGCTTTGATGAACTAGGTGGACTTCTGAAACCAACAGTGGCCTCTCAGAACCAGAGTCTTCCTGTTGCCAAACTCCCACCTAATAAGTTAGTATCTGATGACTTGGATTCATCTTTAGCCAACCTTGTGGGCAGTAAGTAGTTTTAAATTCTTTAATTGTCTTTTTTTTGAAGAGTTGTTTTATTAAAATTAGTCTGGTTTTAAAATGCTTTCTTCTCCATTCCTAGATCTTGGCATTGGAAATGGAACCACTAAGAAGTAAGTGTTTTATTTGTATTCTTTTCTCACATGTCATTTAGAATTTGATTTGGCTTTCTACTCAAAAATATGAATATAGACATCAATTCTATATTTTCAATGCTTTAAGCACATAGTACAGAAACTTTATAATATGACATTTGATACTGTCACTTATGTTTATTTATTTAAAGTGATGTCAATTGGAGTCAGCCAGGTGAAAAGAAATTAACTGGAGGCTCTAACTGGCAACCAAAGGTTGCACCAACAACTGCTTGGAATGCTGCAACAATGGTGAGTTGGGAAAGCTCCTCATATACTAACACATGAATATTTAATTAAATATATGACAGGAACATGTCTTCAAAAAGGCATAAATGGAAAGATTGTTATTGAATTTTATAAGTAGCTTATATTTCTTTTGAAGCTGGTTAACTATTTGTCAGGTATGTTTTATGTATTTAAGGGTTGCTTTGTTCTAAGCATTAATTTAGTAAACATTATATGGTTTTATTTTACATAACCTTATTTAAGCCAGGTATCACAGAAACGATTTTTTCTCCATTTTGCAGATGGGGAAATAAAGGCACAGAGGTATTAAGGCACAGAGATATTAAGATATGGCCCTATTTACTTGTATATTAAAATTATTGTATATAAAAATTAGTATTTTGTAATAAAATTAGTAGGGCTGAGCTAAATTTAGCTACCTTTTTAAGGTACTTTTTTTTTTTTTGGGGGGGCAGTACTGGGGATTGTACCCAGGGACATTCTACCTCCAAGCTACACCCCCAGCCGTTTTTATTCTTTATTTTTGAAACAGGGTCTTGCTGCATTGTGGAGGGCCTCACTAAATAGCTGAGGCTGGCCGTGAACTTGAGATCCTCCTGTCTCAGCCTCCCAGATACTGGGTTTACAAGTGTGCACTACCACACCCGGCTTAAGATATTCAGTTTTTACAGATAGTTGTAGTTCCCAGAACTAATAAAAAACATTGAATTTAAGTAATAGAAGTTTTGTAAATTCACACACACAAATACATATACATGTTCTGTCTTAAGCTGATATTGCAGTCTGGGAGAATGTGAGCATGCATCATCCCAACTTTAAAGTGTAAGGCTGGTTATATCTCCAAATGCAAAAGCAGTTACAAAGCAGATTTAAATTAGAAAATCTAAGCCAGGCGTGGTGGCTCACGCTTATAATCCCAGCATTCGGGAGGCTGAAACCGGAGGATTGCGGTTCTCAGACAGCCTCAGCTACTTAGTGAGGCCCTCCACAACTTAGTGAGACCCTGTTTCAAAATAAAGACTAAAAGTAGAGCAGGCGGTGTGGCTCGGAGGTCAAATACCCCTGGGTTCCATCCTCAGACCCGCCAAAAAAAAAAGAAAATCTATCCTTTTCCATTCTGAATCTATTGTTTTTTCCACTACAGCCACCTCACTGAGGGGTGATAGGAGTTTAGGTTAGTGAATTTTATGGTCTCTGGTGTGAATTTTATGCAAATATTGTATGAGGAATGACATAAATACAAAAGCTTTTATTGAAATGCAACATTTGCTTATTTTGTATTAAATTCGTATTAATATATAGGACATATTACAGATTTTTAGGTAGTACTTTACTTGAGTTGGATATAATAGTGTATATTATCTCTTAAAGAGATTTTGTTAAAATATTTGTATATATTGTATGGTTTCTTTTTATTGACTAATGTGTGGGGCTCATGATGTGATTCACTACTTAAGATAAACTGCTGCTATGACATTTCTTTACATTTCTAACCTTTTATTATTAATCTTAAAACACTGTCAAGGTTTTTAATGCTTTTTTAATTCAAGACAAATTCATTGGAATTTTTATTAAAATATTTCATACTATGAATTCTTTTTATTAGTGCTTGCAGTTTTAGTGGTAAAAAGCAACCCTGTTTATGGGACACACTGAATTTTAGTCTCTTGACAATATTGGCAGATTTTATGCTTTAATGATATAATCAATGAATTACTGTATATTTAGAAGGATGAGGCTAAAGACTCAATTTCCCTTGTTAACCTTGATAGTGTTTTGGTACAGATGTACTTTCATTAGATAATTGGGAATACAAGGGACTTTAGGCAGTGAATGTACATGTGAACTAAAATGCTATCTGTGTATTTTCTGTTGTGTAAGTACTTGTTCTAATCCAGTGTTATTGCATTATGTAATTGTTCTCCCTGGGAAAAACAGAATGGCATGCATTTTCCACAATACGTAAGTGACCAAAAACTAGCCTTTTTGCAATAAATTGGCATGCTATTAACCACTGCTGCAGCAGAATCTCATAACCCTCCAGCTATTACTTGTTTTCACATTAGATTTTCAATGTGCAAAAAGTTCTTCCTAGCATCTACTGATTTCATGGGTGTGTTGCAGAGTTGATTCTGATGGTGGCATGGGAAATACCAATTTTTTTTCTCGCTTAATATTCTGCCATTTGCTGCCAGATGGCTGGGTGTCTGTGTGTGTATCTGTGCTGCCACTATGCACTTGATGACTTCTGAATGAAGGGAAATGTTGATTGTTGTAATGTTTAAAATAACAATTGCATGAAATCTTACAGGCTTCTGCTCTACTTGGCAGTTTGTCTACTGCTGTTGCAGATCTTGGTTTTTAAGTAGGGAGAGACCAATAAGCCCTACATGCTCACTGAGATAACTAAACTTTTAACTGTTCACTTTAGTGTTATTTTTTAAAAGTTATGCTTCATTTAACTTCTCCATGCATATGTTCAAATTTCTGTATAATTTTAAGTTTTTTTTAAAAAAATGTATCAGTTGTGTTATTGGTCTTTCACCTGTATTCAATTTCAGTCTTCATTACAAGAAACACATGCAGGGAATGTTAAGACAGCAAATATATGTAAAATAGCTGTATGATTATTAACTGTAACTACCTTAGGATTGTATATTTATAGTCAGTTTTAAAGTAATAGGAGAATGGAAACCTAAATACTTTAGTGAAAGATGACTCTCAGTCATTAAAACATAAATTGATTTAAAAATTATTCTCATAAGTAATTTTTATAATAAATTAGAAAATTAACACATAATCTTAATGTAGGAACTATACTTCATAGAAATAGTTTTATTGAATCATGGTTTGAAATCCTTGAGGTTCTTTGAAAAACAATGTTTGAGTTCCTTAGTACTAAATTTTAGAAGATCATGTTAATTGATTTGGGATAATTATTTTATTATTTGAATGCTAAAGAAATGAAAGCATTTAGTATCGGCTTTTTTTAAAAATGTTTTTATGATAGTGAGACTTTAAATTTTAGAACTTTGAGTACTTTTTAAAATCAAAATACTTCATTTGGCAGTGCTGGGGATCAGACATAGGGCCTCATGCATGCCAGGCAAGCACTCTGTGAAAGATTTTTAAAGCTATAAAAGTACATTGAAATCTTGGTTCACTGTTGTTTCTAAGTTTGTGGTATTTTTTCTTTTTAATAATTCTGTTTTCCTGCTAATTTCAAGACACTTTTTCATTGAGCTTTGAGAGTTATGAATGATCACAAATGTCACTTAATTACAGCTGTCTTAGCAAAAATTTTTTAGTCTAAAGAGAGTTATTAATCCCTTCAACTCAGTTGATAAATATGTCATAATTCCTTTTTATTTTTCCTTTTACCCTATCAGGCACCCCCTGTAATGGCCTATCCTGCTACTACACCAACAGGCATGCTAGGATATGGAATTGTAAGTATTTTTCCTGATGAAAAGCTTTTGGAAAATAGATTGATCCATTATTTACTATGCTTTTATCACAATTTTAACCAAAGAAAGAATTTAGTGCTGTACATACCCTAGTGGAAGCATTGGTTTCATAAGTATTTCTAGAATAAGGAGTGTAAAATATATATTATTTGTGTTCACAGTATTATCTGACTTATTTTCCTCCTTATAACTTTACTAGGCATGTTTTTTTTAACTACAAATTCATTTAAATGCTAATGTTAACTCCCAAGTATTTGTTGTGTTCTGATATTAGGTACCATTAAAGTCTTACTGTAGAAAAAGAGGATTAATTTTTTTTAATTACATAGGAATAAATTTAGTCTAGTACAGACCAGATTTTCCTGAGACTGATTGTTATAGAATAAGTAGGTTTTGAATTTTAAACTCCCCACAATCCACCTTCTATAGTGCCCTTACTCTTGCAGACCTCTCAAATATAGATTTACTTAAATGTGAGTTACTGGTAGTGGTTTCAACCCCCTTGTTAATGTTTGAGGAAATAATGCTGGTAGAAAGCAACATTATTTGCCTTGCTATTGCTATTATGCCTGTTCTCCTACTTTATATACATAATATGGAGTACACATGGAGAAATTTCACAGCGTTTGGGTTGGGGGTTGTGGCCATAAACTTAAAAGTGAAGCTCTTGGTGCCTGGTGTGGTGGCGCATGCTTGTAATCCCAGTGCTTGGGAGGCTGAGAGAGAAGGATTGCATAGGTTCAAAGCCAGCCTCAGCTACTTAGTGAGGCTCTCAGCAATTTAGGAAGACCCTGTTTCCAAATAAATTACAAGATAGGGCTGGGGTGTAGCCCAGAGGTAGAAAGCCCCTGCGTTCTACCCCCTAGTACCACACACACACAAAAAAAGTGAAGCCCTTAATATAAATATTTGTCTATTTGCTAGGTTAAACAGAATTTTTTGAAAGTTGGGATTTTAGAGTGTTGCATTTTAACCAATGTGTTATTATTGGCCTACATATTTTCAAAGAACCAGATAATTGAAACTCTTTTCAATTACTCAAGGATGAATTAACTTTGTGTATAATTTAAGCTTCTTGAGAGTTCCTACAAAATATGTAAAAGAAAATTAAAGAACTATATAGAATAAACTTCTATTAAAAAATCAACTATCGCTGGACATGGTGGCGTGCGCTTGTAATTCCCACACTTGGGAAGCTGAGACAGGAGGATCGCACAGGTTCGAAGCCAGCCTCAGCTACTTAGTGAGGCTCTCAGCAATGTAGTGAGACCCTGTTTCCAAATAAAATATATAATAAGCCTGGGAGTATAGCCCAGAGGTAGGAAGTCCCTGGGTTCCACCCCAGTAGCACCAAAAAAAAAAAAAAAAAATCAGCTGTCAGCCAGGTATGGTATGGTGGTACATACCTGTAATCTCAGCTACTCAGGAGGCAACTTAACACAACCCTTTCTCAAAATAAAATATACTGGAAATTTAGCTCAGTGGTAGAGCACTTATCTATCACAAAGCCCTGGGTTTAATCCCCAGTACTGCAATAAATAAGTAAGGCGCTAGGGATATCACTCAGTGGTAGACACCCCTGGATACTAGATCCCCAGTACCCTCAAAAACAAAACAACAGCATTAAAAAACAATTGTCTTCATTTGTGATTGTTTGCATAATGGGATAAAACTTGATTTAAAGCTGGGCATGGTAGCACATACCTGTAATCCTAGTACTTGGGAAGCTGAGACAGGAAGATCACAGGTTCAAAGCCAGCCTCAGCAACTTAGTGAGACCCTGATTAAAAATAAAAAATAAAATAGGGCTGGGTGTATAGCTTGGAGGTAGAATGTCTCTGGGTTCAGTCCCCAGCACCACAAACAAAACAAACAAAAACTTGATTTAATAGCCTGGCATGGTAGTACATGCCTGTAATCCTTGGGAGGTTGAGACAAAGGATCACAAGTTTGCAGCCAACTTCAGCAACTTAGTGAAGGCCTCCACAACTTCATGAGACCATTTTAAAATTTAAAAAATAGGGCTGGATGTATAGTTCAGAGGCCACTAAACAACAATAATAAACCAACTTGATTTGACATACAAAGGCAATGTTTGCTTTGAAATGTTTTAGCAGTTAATACACAGAACCTAAAGATTTTTCTATAAATCTGTCAAATCTGGAAATTGTGGGAGTTTGGGGTTTAAATTTTTTTCGGTAGCACTATAGTAAAATTTTAAGTTTTGCAACTCACTGAATAGAAAAAAGCTTCCTTACCACTTTTGTAAAATGAGCATGCTGAAGACTTTCCACCTCCCCCAAAAATACTGTTATCACTTGTAGCTGTTATTCTTATTTGCATTCAGAAGAATTGCTCCTTTCAATCAAATCAAAGGTTTTGATACCTTTGATTCCTTTTATCCTTTTTGTTTACATAGTTATAGTAAGGAAGATGTGAATCCAGGATGCTTAACTTGATATTCTTTTGTTTTATAGCCTCCTCAAATGGGAAGTGTACCTGTAATGACACAACCAACCTTAATATACAGCCAGCCTGTTATGAGACCACCAAACCCCTTTGGCCCTGTATCAGGAGCACAGGTATTGCATTCTACCTGTAACTGTTGGCAGTCTACTTAATTTGAATGGGCTATATAATACTAAAGAATCCTTTCATAGAACTTTAGTTGCTAGCATTTCCTCCCTGTAGTATGAATGTTACTTAGTATTTTTCTCATGTAAAAGTTTTAAGGATTGTTGATTTGGAGGGAAAGGGAAAGTGGATTACAAATATTGGAAATGGAAAATTCTTGATAACTGATAGTTGGTGGATCCAGAGATGGTTTTTTGAGGTTAAGGAATCTGCTTTTTTTTCATGATTCTGGCATGCTGTCCTTTGTGAGCTCTTGAAACTATTAAATAAGAGTGTCAGTTCCTTGGCTGATGGCTTGAAAGGTTACAACAGAACATCCTTTGGGATATTTGTAAGCCTCTTGGTGAGTCTCCAAAAAGTCTTGCATTTTTTTTTATTAGATAGCTTTCTGTCACTAAGGATTGTATATGAAAAAAAGTGGGGGACAGAAGGACTTGAAATACCATGCTGACCATTTTTTTTTTTTTAATGAGAAACTTTCCTGTTCAAATGTTTCTAGGGCTTTATGGATTCCTGAAAATTCACCATAATATTCACTCTTTATTTTTTATCTTATTATTGTTAGTGTTAAAGGAATTAGAAATTTTTTAAAGCTTGTACCTGTTATTCTGAGAAGAGATAGGAAATTCCTTTTTTACTTTTGAGTTCATTATGAAGTGATAGGATCGCTTATCATTCTGTATCTGTAGTTCTGCTCATTACTATTTAATAGTTAGAAATAGTTTATTATATTCAGTTGTTAAATCACTTTTTTATTTCCCAAATGGTTTCTCATGCCAATGGATCCATGACTGTTGTGTGTGATGCTTATTTGAAAACATTTGAATGAGCTCTTTTCTACTTTCATACACACACTATACATTTGCCCAAACATAGGTGTCACATTGTTAAACTTAATTAATACTGATCTAGTTCAAATGTAGTCTCTCTGTATTTTGTAGACTAATGAAACCTTGGAGGTTCTTTTATTTTAGCCTTTTATATGAAATTATTTGACAATTAACATCTCTGTTGACTGGGAATGGGTAGTGAATTTAGTTCTCAGATATAAAATCCTTGCAATTTATAAATTTGCGCACATGCCTCTCCTTCCCCCCATCCATATTACAATGACTTTTCCTCCTATTAGCTATACTTTTAGCTTCAAATACATTATTATTATTATTATTTTTTAAGAAACTATGGTCCAGAGCTCTGGACTTCCTAGGAACTCTGATTATAGAAAATTTTCTCTGATGTAAACTCTGAAGTCATTCTACATCTTGTCTTGAAATGCTAACTTAAATTTTAATTTTGACTTTAACCTGATACTCAAAATAACATAGAAGGTAGGTAGGTCTACTATTGCCATCATGTTTCATAGATGAAGGAGACTGAGACTTGGAAAGGTTCTTCAACTAACCATGTGGTGAAATGCATCTTATTTTCCTGTGTCCTTGATTCTTCAGTCAGTGCTCATTTTAACCACACTGCCTCTACTTGTGGGCCTGGAGCCCTTATGGCTATTAAAAGAGCTCTTATCATCTTTACTAGCAATAAGACACTGTCGATTCCTTGGATTTTCTTGTTGGATTATAAACCACTTTTATACAGTCTGCATGTTAGCTACTGTAGTTGTCAAGCGCATCCTCTCTGGCATATTATTCATAAAGAATAACAAAATCATGTTACAGGAAACATGGATGAAACTAGAGATAATGTTAAGTGAAATGAACCAAACCTAGAGAAGTATTGACCAGGCATAGTGGAGCACCTGCAAATCCTAGTATTTGGGAGCCTAAGATAAGAGATTGCAGGTTTCTAGACAGTCACCAATTGCTGCAACTTAATGAGACCGTGTTTCAAAAAATAAATAGGTATAGCTCAGAGGCAGAATGTTCCTGGGTTCAATCCCTAGTACCTCCTTCCCCCACCCCTACCTCCACACAAATGACAAATACTGAATTTTTTTCTCATCTGTGGAATCTAGAGAAAAAATACAACATGAAAATCCCATGGAAAGTATTAGAGAAGACAAAGGATATCAGGGAGGAACAGAGAGTGAAGGAGGGTAATGGGGAAACATATATTTAAAGTATACTATATGCATGTATGAATATGCCACAATGAACACCATTATTCTGTATAATTAAAATGTACTAATAAAAAGCCTTCTATAATTTTAGATAATACCTTTGACCTTCAAATATTGTATATGAGATATGAGATTTGCTTTTTTAAAAATTTTGCTTAAAAAAATAGTAAAAATGTACCTTAAATAAAAAGATAACTTACCGGGCATGGTGGTGCAGGCTTGTAATCCTAGTTTGGGAGGCTGAGACAGGAGGATCTCAGGTTCAAGGCCAGCCTCAGCTACTTAGTGAGGCCCTCCACAACGTAGTGACACCCTATTTCAAAATTAAGAATAAAAAATAGGTCTGGGGGGTATAGCTTGGAGGTAGAATGCCCCTGGGTTCAGCCCCCAGTACCACACAAAGAAACAAAAAATAAAAAAAATAACTGCTGGATAGCTAGGCATGGTGGTACACACTTATAATCCCAATACTTAGGAGGCTGAGAGTAGGAGTACAGGTTTGAGGCCAACCTCAGCAATTTAGTGAGATCCTTTAGCAACTTAGGCTCTGTTTCAAAATAAAAAATAAAATTGAGCTAGGGGTGTAGCTCACAGGTAGAATGCTTCTGGATTCAACTTCCAGCACCAATAATTAATTAAAATTTCTGGTTTTCCAACATTGCTCCCACCCCCCCCCCCCAATTCCCGCTCCATTCCCTCCCCATCGCGCCTTCCCGTGCTTGGTTAGTGATTGACTTTGATATGTTTGTTTAAATATATCATGCGCTTTAGAGAGTTTCCCCCAACATTGCTCTTAACCCAGGTTTTATATCCCATTGCCTTCTAAAACCCATATAACCTTTTTCCTGAAATACTGAAAAAGTGCCAGAATTTCCCTGTGCATGAAAAGAAACTGTGATTAAAATGCCTTCTCCTAATCACTTTATGCCAGAAGAAAAGTAATTGAGAACATTAGGCTAATAAGTTTCTAGTTTAAAAATGAGTACTTAACTCTAAATATTACTGATTGAAAATCACATGTAGGAAGCAAATCGAAAACTACAAAAAGAGAAAATAAGACAGAAGTTTGGTCTCCTCATATAAATGTTTTGCATCATTTGAAAGTCACAATCTTAAATTTTTAAACTTTGCTCTTAATTCCTTTTCCTCTTTTTTCTCTATATATTTGCTCTCAGAAATATACTTATTTTTCTTCCGCTGTTAATTAAATCTACTCTTCTTGCTTCGCCCAGGTCAGAACCTCTTTATTCATGCTCATTTTGCAAGTCTCCCATGTTCTTTACATATCTGATTTAATCCCGTGTATGGATATTGGTATAATCTTCTATAGGCAGAATTTATAGTGTCGTATCTCCATACTCAAAAATTTAATGAGGTGAATCTAAATTTAATTGAACATTTATGACATCCCCTCAGCTTTCCCTTCACCTTAAAACTACCTCTTGGAAATCTGTTTGTAAGGGTAATGCTGAATGAACAGTGTTCAGCTGCTTTCATCCCCATGCCACCTTTTAGTTTTCAGTAAGTATCCAGTAGTACTTAGGCTCTTTGTTTTTTCCAAAAACTCTTCATCTGCCATAAAGTGGATTTACTCTGCCTGTCTTTTGGTCATCTAATGTCCCTTTTGAGTTTTTAGGAGATTCAGAATTCTTTTTCCTTATCTTGCATTATGTTTTCTTATGACCTTATGACTACCCTGACAGTCTAGCAAGAGACTCTCTGATAGTAAATTTCCTGAAAGTAGGCTTCTGTATACCCTGTTTACTTTTGTGTTTCCAGTTTCTAGTATAGTGCCTGACCTGTAATAGTTTGGGGACATATTTGTTGACTAAATCTTGATGAAAACTTACTTTTTCATCATGTAACTTACACTGCTCCTCTTTAATCTCTTCTTTTATATAATTAGAACCATTGTAATAACTTAAGGCAATGTTCAACGTTGGTTTGATATATTGGCTAACAGTTAATATAATCTAAAATATTAGCTGACTCACCCCAGAAATGAAGATACTTTTGATTGCATGATTGAATATTTTAGTAATTTTAAAATTAAGCCATTCATCTTCAAGGTAGTTGAAGTTTTAAGAATTTTGCCTTAATGTTTACTGGTTCTTAGCCAATTCATTGGATTGATGAATTGACTAAGAACAAATATTGATTATTAAGTGCTAGTTGTAATCACACTAACATTTTTAAGTGAATTATTTTTTTTTCTTTCTTTCTTTTTTTTTCTTCTTTTCTTTCTTTTTTTTTTTTTTGGTGGTACTGGGGATGGAACCCAAGGACCTTCTATGGGCTACACTCCCAGACCTATTTTATAATTTTATTTGGAAACAGGGTCTCTTAAACCAGCAAGGCTGGCTTCGAACCTGCATGGTCCTCCTGTCTCAGCCTCCCAAGTGCGGGGATTACAAGTGTGCACCACCACGTCCGGTATGAATGTGTGTGTGTGTGTGTGTGTGTGTGTGTGTGTGTGTGTGTGTGTGTGTGTCTCCGTCTCCCCTCTCTCTTTTGGTCCTGAGAATTGAACCTGGGGCTTCATGCATACTAAATACAATATCTGCCACCAGCCCCATGTCCCAGTTTTGTATTTTACTGTGCATGTGCTGGCTCATTATTCAGTATGTATCTGTGTGTATTTCCATTTGTTTCTTAATTGCTTAAAAAGGGATATTATATTCTTCTGTTTCTAATATTGTAGCTGTTTTTTAAAAAATATATTCATGTTGGGCACCATGGCACATGCCAATAATCACAGTCATTCAGACGGCTTAGACAGGAAGTATGTAGTTTGAGGTAAGCCTGGACAATTTACAGATCCTGTCTCAAAAAAAATACATTAAATAAATAAAAGACAATGTTCTATATTAATGCATCTTTTTAGATATTTAACTACATGGAACATAGTAGGTCCCTGTAGTTTTTATTTATTTTTTCTTTATTCTGTGCTTTCCCACAGTATTACTCAGAATGTGGTTGCTTGTTACAGGCTACTTAATGTGTCTGTCTGTTAACCTGGGAAGAATAGGGACTCTTCTACCTTCTTTTTCTGATGCTTTATGTAAATTTACTGGTGTTTTTTAATAAATTGGAATGTTCATTGTTGACCACTAGTTTGTAAACTCATTCCACATTTTCTTTTTTTATTTTATTTTATATTCTGAACATTTTAATGTAAACATTTAGAAATACAGCAAATTTATGACCTTACAATTTTTCTTTAGAATTTCATTGGGGCAATATGGTTATGCATCATAATGCGATCCAAAGTCATACATTGTACACATAACATCTCTTGGTGTAGTTCTGTCCTAGCCCCATTCCACTGCCCCTTCCCCCTGTACATGCTAGTCAGATGGTTAGTGATACCTTCATAGTTGGAAATAATATTATTTGATGGGCTCACGTTTTTAAAATTTTTTTTATTGGTGCATTATATTCATTTTTAATATGCAGCTATTAAATTACTAAGAATGAAGACAGTTAACTTAGTTTCAGTGATATGAAATAACTCCTTGCATGTCGGTAAGGCTGTTTTCAATACTGTTGAAACTCTTCAAGAGTAGGGAATGTTATTGTACTTACCATGTAACCACTGCTTTACATGAGAGATTCACATTGACCCTATATCTGTCTGCTGTTTTCCCAAAAGCAATATGAAAATTATAGCATGTTCAATATGGATATTTAATTTAAAAAACATATTAAAAGTTCCATTGGTTTCTTGGTTGTATTTAGGATTTTATATGAAGGATTACCAGTATTGTTTAGGGGAAGGTATGGCCAAAGATGCAAAATAGCTGCTCTTTTCTTGTTTGCAATAGCCCATTTTAAGTAAGTCTGACATCAGTTAAATTTCTAAAAGGAAACAATGGCTTTGTTGTGTTTTTTTTACCCTTCTAAATAGGGGTACTGTTGGCTTTGGATATTGGAATAATTGAAGTCTTACATATAAAAATGGCCTTTTAAATGACTTTCTTGTATGTAAGAAGCAATAGCTCTTTGCTTTTAGGCTTAGTTTTGTTTTTATTGTTCTAACTTTCTTGGTATGTTAATTGTGGATGTTGGTGCCTCTATCTTTGGGATTTCTGTGAAATTGGCCTTTTCCTTTCCAGCAGTGTATTGTGGTCATTCATCCTTGTCTAATACTATGAGAGCCACTACCGTGAATGAAGACTCGATTTGGGAATTGAGATTTAGTGCCATAGGTGAAAAAACGATGTGCACCCGCAACAGTCATACCTAAAGTGTTAGGAGTCTCAATCAGCTGACCTCTGTATAATAAGGCCTTATTGCATTTTTGCTGAGGATAAAAGTGTTCTTAAAATCTTGGGTGACTGAAATCTTCATAATGAACATCAGTGACCATATACAGCCCAGTGTATATAGTAAACATATAGTAATGTATTGACTTCTAATGTTTCCTAGAGAAGTCCCTTTTGAAAAATTATTTTGTGACTGGGGTTGTAGCTCAGCAGTTCAGCACTTGCCTAACATGCACAAGGCTGTGAGTCTGTCCCCTAACACCACACTAAAAAACAGATATACAAATAAAACCTCTCACTTCAACTTTTTCCTGTAAGTTAAATTTTAGCTAAAGAGAAATTGATAGGAGTATTAGATTTTAGAAAGGAAAAAAAAAGGCACAAGACTCAGAGTCAGCAAATCTGCATTAGAGTTTGTACTCTTCTCCTAGGCCTGCCATAACAAAGTATCACAAATTTACTGGCTTAAAATAAGAGAAATGTATTCATTTGTTTGTACTCTTCTCCTAGGCCTGCCATAACAAAGTATCACAAACTTTTACTGGCTTAAAATAAGAGAAATGTATTCATTTGCCTTCAGTGCCAGAGGCTTCCTGTGTGAAATGCAGCTGTTGTCAGGGCCATGCTCTGTATCCTCTCAGAGGAGGATCTGTCTTTGTCTCCTCTTGTAGCCTTTGGTAGCTTCAGCCCTTTGATTTGCAGCTACAGCACTTTAATCCCTGCCTCTGCTAAATGGGATTTTGTGTGTCTCCACCGTCACGTGACCTCTCATAAGGACACCAGTCATTGGATTAGGGATCACCCTAATGACCTCATCCTAATTTTATTGCATCTACAAAGACCTTATTTCCAAATGAGGTTAGTTAAAGGTAGAGGGTTAGGACTTCAACATGTCTTTTTTAGGGAAAAGGGTATACAATTCAACAGTCCCAGGTTGTCCTTAATAACCATGTGTTTCAGGACAAATTGGGTAACTGTAAAGTTGAGATAATACTTTTATGTACTTTATAGGTTTCTATAAGGATCAAATTGAAAATATTTAAAATTAATTCAGGAGCCGGGTGTTGTGGTGCACATTTGTAATCCTAGCATTTAGAAACCTGAGATAGGAGGATCGCGGTTCGAGGACAGCCTCAGCTACTTAGTGAGGCCCTTTGCAACTCAGTGAGATTCTGTTTCAAAAATAAAGAATAAAAAATAGAGCTGGGGGTGTAGCTTGGAGGTAGAATGCCCCTAGGTTCCATCACCAATACCACAAATAATAAAATTAGGATTATGGGGTTTTATTTAATTTTAATAATAATTTTCTAAGGAAACACTGTTTTAGAAGAAAATTTTAACAGAGTTTTTCTATTATGGAAATTGTTTCTGTTCCTTGAACTGTTCTCACTTCCTACTTGTAATTTATTACAATACACTTTTCTTTTATATGTTGTGAATTTTCTGGATTATATATAATCAATAGTTCAGTATTATGATTCACTTTATGACTGAGAAGTCCATTATCAAGGTGCCAGCTTCTGGTGAAGGCTTTCTTGCTACATCATAACATTGCAAAGGCATCATGCAGTGGAAGAGCCAAAAGAGAGCACTCAAGAAGGGTAAACCACTAATGAGATGGCCAGTTCTTGAGGGTGGAGACTTATGACCTAAACAATTTTAAAGGTTCTATTTCCTTTGTTTGTCGGGGTTAGGGGTCGGTACTGGGGATTGAACCCAGGGGCATTCTATCTCTGAGCTCCTACCCTTTCCAATACTATTTTATTTTGAAACAGGGTTTTTCTCACTAGGTTGATGAGAATCTCACTACTTGCTGAGGCAAGGAGTGAGATCCTCTAACTCCAACCTTGAAATCTTCCTGTCTCAGCCTCCTAAGTACTGGGATTACAGGTGTGTGTCACCATGCCATACTTAAAAATAGGAATATTTACCCAGGCGTGGTGGCACATGCTAGTAATCCCAGTATTTGGGAGGCTGAGCTAGGAGGATCATGGTTTGCAGCCAGCCTCAGCTACTACTTAGTGAGGCCCCTTGTAACTCAGTGAGACCCTTTTTCAAAATAAAGAATAAAATAATAGGGTTGGGGGTGTATGTAGTTCGGAGGTAAAATGCCCCTGAGTTCCATCCCCAGTACCGGGGGAAAAATAGGAATATTTAAATTATTAAATTTTAAAATTAAAGAGAGAAGCTCTTATTTCTTTTATTTGTCCATTCATTTGTTCTTTTTTTTTTTTTTTTTTTTTTTTTTGGTAGTACTGGGGATAGAACCCAGGGGCATGCTACCTCCAAGCTACACCCCTAGCCCTAGTTTTTATTCTTTATTTTGAAACAGGGTCTCATTAAGTTTCTGAGGGCCTATGTAGCTAACGCTGGCCATAAATCTGTGATCCTCCTTCTCAGCCTTTTATGTACTGGGATTACAATGCCTAATTTCATCTTATATTCCATGTTGAAGGTAATTTTTATACAGAACTAATCACTGAAAAGCATTTTAATTCCACCCATTTTAGAATGCTTATAATATGTGTCACTGCTAATTGCTGAGCAAGAAACAGGTCAAATGTGTTGCTTGAACTCGAAGACCCTATAGGTGAGTGTAATTTGGAAATACAGCTGACTGATGGATAGTGAAAGCCCTTATTAAGAGGTAGAGAGCAGGGTGTGGTGACACACACTTGTAATCCCCACGCTTGGGAGGCAGAGACAGGAGGATCACTCAGGTTCGAAGCCAGCGTTGCTGGCTTAAGAGACCCTTTTTCCAAATAAAATATAAAATAGGTCTGGAAGTGTAGCCAGGAGGTAGAAGGGTTCCATCCCCAGTACCACCAAAAAAAAAAAAAAAAAAAAAGAGACAGAGACAGAGTGCTGAGAGCACGGTGGAGGAACTTTTGAGCTGGGCTAATTATGGTATAGGTGAACATTTGATGGTAGATGCTAGGAAAGATTGAACTCATGTTTATGCTAGGCAATGTGTTGTGTACTCATCATTTAATTCTCAAGACAGCCATAAAAAGAGATAAGAGTGTTTGTTTTAGGTGTTCTAACCTCTAAAAGAGAGCCAGGATTAGATTCAGTTGCATCATTCTACAAAACCCTGTTTAGTCATTCTAGGAAAAAGAACTGCACCCATTTCTTTCTTGAGATGTTGCCTTTGTTTCTTCAATGAAGACAAAATGAATCTCGACAGAATTGCTATTTGCTATCCAGGTTTTTGCTTGACTGAGAATTTAAATGTAAAGATGTGGCAAAGTTGCTTAAGAATTTTAGTAGAGAGCCAATGATATATTAGAAAATGTCCCCTAAATATCTAGTCTTTTCTGTTCTCTCTAAGCTTTTGATTGGACTAGCCAAACTTTCTGAAACTGCTACTAGTTTCTTGTTCTAACCTGATATTTTTTCCTTTGGTGTTAAATAGGACAGAATGAAATATATAAATATAACATTTTTATAAATGGAATTGTTTTTAATGTTTCTTTAGGTATGAAACTAATTTATAATTTCTGTATTATCTTTATTAAACATTCTATAATGCTCTGAAGGCAAAAAACAAGAGTTTTGCTAATATTGGAATATACATTTTTGAATTTCAACATATATCTTAAAGGTTGATTAGAGTAATGGAATTTAACTGAGTTAGTACCAGCAATTACTTCTGAATATTAGTATTTTCCTAAAAATGAGAAAAGAAGACTAAGTATGTTTATATTAGAGCAGTAAGACTAATCACATTGTTTAAGATACATCTCTAGTTGTGATACAGGTCACTTTGATTTGAACTAAGTGATAGCTATACTAAATTTTTAAAGTCTGTGGAAATTTGGGATGGAGAATATTTGAAATAAATGCCTTTACCCAAAGGTTTGTTTGGTTTTGTTATTGTTGGTAGTGGTATTTTATTTGTTTTATTTGTTATGGATTTCTGGTGATTGTGATTTGTAGTAGGATTTCAAATTGACTAGGATGATGCATTATGATCGATTTGTCTTACATTGACTTGTAAAATTTGGTGATTTTTATAATGAATATTGTTAGTTTTTTCCCCTTCTCTCCTTCTTGAGTACTTTAACTTTGCCTTTTTATGTTCTTTAGCAGCCTTATAGCATGTTTTTTAGTTTACTAGGAAAATAATAAGTAAAGGAAGGTCAACTGTGGTCAGGTTACTTTCCGATTTTTTTCTTAGTCATATAGGATCCCATTGCACCATTGTGGTCTTTTTTTTTTTTTTTTTTTTTTTTTTTCCTTTCTACTTTTCTCAAGCAGCAATATGGACAGTGTGCTTTCTTTCCTTCTCTATTTTGAGCTGTCTTACGTTCTCACCAATACATGGCATAGCTATTCTTTGGTACTGGTGCTGGGAAGGAGTGGAACCAGATGATTAAGGCTGCTGGATATCCCATTCCTTGAATTTGTGCAGCAGCCAAACCAGTTTGGGCTATGGTTTCATCTGCTTCAGATGGATATTAATGATGAAGACACTTATTCCACATATATTAAGTCTTCTCTTTGGTGTCATCAATTATGTTTTAATTTGTCTAAGTATTTATAGATGAAAAAAACATGCATGTGTGTGTTGTCTCTCTATCTTATCAGCTTTTAAGAGACAAGTAGAAGTTTTAGTGAAAAATCAGAACTTTCTGTACGAAGGAAAACTGATCCTCTTTAACATTGTAAGCTTCTTTGGACTTCTCTCTAGCAGCATGCTCACATATCGAAGAAAATAATAGTGTCTCCTTTGTCTGTATTCTTCAGGAACATTTTTTTTTTTTTTTTTTTTTTTGGTGGGGCTACTGGGTCTTCAAACTGCTAGTCTCAGGAGAATATGTTAAAACATTTTAGTGTGAAGCTCTTGTAGAAGACTTATGATTTTGGATGTAGCCTGTTTGTAATGAGCAGGATTTGTTGTTGCTTTAACTTGAAGCAAAAGAAAATGTGCTTTAGTGAGAAACCCAGAAACTCAGTAATAGAGATAAGTGTGAATCTCGTCCTCAGGCTCAGTGACTGATGATTACTTGAAAATTTTCTGCTTCTGAATAGTCATCCGTGTTTGGGTGAAAGTGGGTAGGGGCATCTTTCCAAGAAAGTTACACTTGAATCTGTTCCTTCATGGATGATACTTCAAGCCCAGATATACTACCTTGTTTCCTACCTGTGACTCTATCATTTTTCTCATTTTCTTTGAACATTTATTTCTGAAGAAATGGATTAGAAAAATGATTCTAATCCATTATAATTACAGTGATTTCTTAGCCTATAAATTGATCTCTGTTCAGCACAAGTTATATTATGCTAATGATATTTCTAGAAACTCATTGGATACTCATTCTTCATAATGTGTTTCTTAAATAAATAGAAAGGAGATCATTTTAGACCAGCAGCTTGAAATTCTTTATTATAGGATCTAAATGTTGGAAACAGGAATTTAAACTTTCATTTGGTAAACTTAGCTTTAATGTTCAATTGAACATCTCTAAAATCAGCTCATTTCATTACAGCTCTCTGCATTCTCTGCTAGCCTATAGAGAGGGAGAAAAAGAATTAAAAGTTTGTTCTAGATTAAATGGCTTATGTTGGCTTTAAAATACTTGTAAGTCAGCTTGCTGAAAGATATATGTGTGAAAATTAATATCTGGGGTTTTTTAAACTTTCTTTGGGAGAATACTAAAGATATGTTACTAAGTTCATGGTCTCCCCCACCTTATATTCAAAGTAGAGGTTAGAAATAGATTCTAAGAATAAAGCAAATATATTCAAATAGGAAGCAGGATTAGTGATCTACAGTGTTTGCCTTATTCAGTGCAGTATGTGGACATTTAGAATAGGTGAGTTTGAGAGCCCTTTCACCTCTACAGTGTATGCATCAAATGCAGCTTGTTCCCATAAACAGGCAGGAGACACCTCCATGTAAAAAAAATGTGAAAATTGTCTGCAGGATTTGCATTTCTTATAAAGAAGGAAGGAAAGAATGTGGCAGCTGTATATGTTGGGTGTGGACTGAGGTCAGGAGACCTGGACATAGGAAGCCTTCTTCACTCAGTTTAAGCACAGCCATGCATGCATATGCACACACAAAAAATGGTGCACCCATTTCCTCAGCGCCTACCCTCCCACACATTAAAAGTGTTTGCCATAGGTCAGCTTGTATCCACCTTTTGGGGTAAAAGCCTATTCCTTTTTTCAGAAGCATGAATTTGTTTTCTGAAAAACACATGCCATTAGATACCTTTAAATTGACATGTGACTAAAACTTTTGTTTAATGATTCCATTTTCTACAGAGGCTACCTTTATGTGTATTAAAGGTGACAAAATAAAACCACTTCTTCTTTCATTACATTTTCTGCTTTCATGTTCTGTCATTCTGAGATCTTTTTTTCTTTCCCTGTCTCTGTCTTCTTTTCCCCCAGCTGTCGGCAGCATCCAGCCCCTCCAGTCACAGTCCTCACAGAGCTTCAGGAAAGGACCCTTTTGCAGAGCTCTCTTTGGAGGATTTCTTATAAATCAATTTAGGTATTGCTGCTTGTTGGGGGAAATGGGGGCTTACATACTTAAAAAGAAATTACCAATCATTTAGCACAGTTCACTCTTTCTTTATTAAGGACTTTAGGTTCCCTCTGCATCTCCTCTGCCGCCGCCTCTATTCTTTAGATTAAGAATAAAAACGAGTCAAAATAGGACATAAAAAGAAACAACATTTGAAAATATCTTTCATATAATTAGAACGTTTGAAATCAAAGGACCATCTTACATATAGAAGCCTCCACTGCTCTCAGCAGACGGATGAAGTAAAATATCATCACTCAAAACTATGTGTCTTTAGTCAACCTTAAAAGAATTCTAAAGAACACCATAATTTGACACACTACATTAGAACTTGTTTAGGAGCATCTGTAGTTTTAGTGCAATGGCCAGTATTGTGAAGAATTCATCTTAATAATTTTCTTAGAGGATTGTGTATATATGTGTGCCTTTTCATTTAAAAATAGCAATCAGGTTTTTTAAATAGCCTTTTAAAAATAATAGCAAACGAACACTTTAGCACTTCTTAATAGAAGGATTCTGTATATGATCCACACTGCCTTTGTTTGCTGGAAGACAGTATAAATTGTTCTTCTTTGTGCTCTGGTCCCCAATTTATATTTACCTCCTGGATCTTTGGGAGTTTTTACTCTTCTTAGCAAGTTTATTAGCACATCTACCTTAGTAATATCTTTAGATAGGCAGTTTAAGAGAAATTATGAGTGAAGTCATCTTTGAGGGTACAGTGACTTCCTTTTTTATCGAAAAAAACATTCCCCTATTGATCTTTCAGATTTCGACTTATGATTTAGTCTGCATAACAGTCTTTCATTGTTGCTCATTTTATATCATTTAAAAATAATATTTCAAATTTTGTCTTCCTGAATTATATTTTACATGGAGTATTTGTGCTTACCAACAAATGTTTGAACTTGTCATAGAAAAATAGCTCATTGGTCTTCCTCCCCTTCCCCAACCCTCACAAGATACTCTTCAGCTTTTATTTATTACCATAGTATTTGGAAGTCCCTCTAATTATGCTTCACATGACAAGTTAATACTGACTTTGTTTCTAATGAGAGTTTGTGATAAGCATTTTTTGTAAACTCTTCTGGGCCAGTTGAATGGTAAAGGCCACAAAACATTTTTATTTGTGAGAAGGCATTCCACAGTGCAGTGAATTAATTTACACACTTCTTTTCTTTTTTCCAGATACAGTTTATGTAACTAGAAGAAAGAAAATGGAATTATTCCAAAAAGACAAGTGCTCAAGTGGTGAATCCTTACTTCCAGCAAAATCCAAACTGCTGTCTCTTAAACTCCTCTTCCATTAGAATGCTACAGTAACCCGGTGAAGGCCCATGAAGGAAATTGGGACTTGTTTATAGGAGAACGTATCAATTCAGTTTATAAAGCCAAGAATTGCCATGATTTAAGACTAAGATCTTTTTGGTGACTAACACTTCAGTTCCTTCAACTCCTATTAATACCCATAATCCGTAACCTACCAAGAAAAGTCCTTCTTTGGAAAGTGTGAAATTTATATTTGGAAAAGCTGCCTGGAGAGAAGAGCTGTGTCCTTTACTGTCATACAACAGGACGTGTTGGGGGATCAAAAATCATAATTCTTAATTACGCATTATCTTTCTTTTCTTCACTCCTCAGAGATATAGAAACCGTAACTGAAATTAATTTTTCTTTTTAAAAAATTTATATTCAGTTTGCAGTAGACATTCCTAAGTATTGTATTTATTTATGATTATCAGTTTTACATAACATTAATATTGTATCAAACTTCCTTATGAAAATGAGTATGGATGTACACAGTATGTTTGATTTTTTTTTTTTTTTTTTTTTTATCCACAAGAATGAATCTGATTCAGAATGCTTTTCAGCTGACATACAGAGCACTAAATATGTTAAGGCAAGTCCATAGGTCTGAATCTTAAGATTCTCAGTCTCTATGGGATTTAGGGAAGCATTACAAATGCATTAATCCTTATAGTCAATCCTGTGCCTAGGATTTTGCAAGGGAACAGTTCACTGACTAGGAAAAGCACTACATTTTAAATTCAGCATTAGTGCATTGGGAAGGATCTTTACTGCTTTGTGCTTGGCATGTCATTATTTTCCATTTGACATTAGGGCCTTTCCAAAATGAATGTGAGGAATTGCTTTCACTTCAAGACTTTCCTTCTTTTCAGTAAAACTCTAGGAGGTGTTATTGGGGGAGGGGAGGGGGGCAAATCCTTGAACCTTTTATTTGGCTTGTGCCATGTTATGATCATGTACCTTTTAAATAAGGGGAAATAGTATCTTTAATGTCTAGCCAAGAGTTTAGTTAACGAAGAATTAAACTGCACTGTTGATCGGTGCTTTGTGTAAATACATCCTAACGCTTGGGTTGAGAGGGGCCTTAAGAAGGACAGTTCATTGTAGGAAAGCAATTCTGTACATGAGTTTAAGCATACTTGTTGCATTGTCTCTGCAGATTCTATTTTTGTTTACAATATTAAAATGTATGTTAGCAAAATGGGTGGATTTTCAAATAAAAAATGCAGCTTCCACAAAACTTTTGTTATGGTATTCTGGTCTGAGGTGAATTTCCTTTTTTTTTCTTTTACTTTTTTTTATAAGTATCATTCTTTTTTTTCTAATAAAAAAGTGTACGCAGGTGATTATATTTGCTGATTTAATAAAATATAAAATTTGTTTTGTTTAAATTTCTAAAATGTTTTATTTTTGCAATTTTTGTAAACCCTTAGACTCTTATTGATAAACCAAACTAAAATTGTTCATTTTTGCCTTCTGATCAGATGCCTTCAGTCAGGTAAGTTCAAGGGAGAAAATGCTTTTCAGTTAGACATTTTGGTGCATATAATTATGTCTGCCAAAGAAACCTTTGTATCTGTTGCATATTGAATAATAATGTAGTTTCAGAATGCATGATAGAGGAACTAAAAGCTTACATTGATAATGTCTACAAAATATTTGATGATGGTTGGAAAAAGCTACAGACTTTAGCCAATGTGTTTTGTTAATTTTACTGGTTTTTAAGCTTTATTGTTATTAAAACCTTTCCATATAAACTGAAATTGTACTTTTATAAGTTAACTTCCTTAACAGCACAGATTTCAATTTGTTTCTTCTGTTGTTTAAGTGGATATTATATTGAAGGTCTATGGTTTCTTTATTTGCTGTTTCCTTTTATTTTGATAGCTTGTTTCAAACTACTTTTGGGCTCTGTTGGATTGGAAATAACCATGTTTTACTGGCTCTCCAGATAAAAATTAGGAACCAGAAAAAGGAACTTGGCCAGGTTGATAGGCTAGGAAAGGGAGGAGGAGTCCCATACTCAATTTCGTGGTCCACTGTTTTCTCTGTGACCCCTGTCATTAATAAAAACTGAAATGGGGATTGCGTCCTGCCATGGTCCTAGACTGATGGCCATGCTCTGTTCACAGGTGTTCTCTCCTGTGAAGCACATTTTCTGCCTCTTCCTTCTATGATACTCTGACATCATTAACAAGGAAGAATGCACACATTATAATAGTATAACTAGTAGAAATACAGTGAGCAAAGTAAACCAGCTATTGAACATAAAAGTTTATTGGGTCATAAACCCATGCATGTCCACACTACTATCCAGTTAACAAGTTGATAGTGACTGCAGAGAGACATTACTGGCAGCAAGTAAGTAGGCACCCATGCCTGTTCTAAATCATTTTCTAAATTAATTTTTCACTTTTAGAAATTTACTTGGGGAAATCTGGGCGGAGGTGAGAGTGTGGCTAGGGAACTTGAATTGAGTGGCATAGCACATAATTTTAAGAAGAGGACTTTTTTATTTCTTTATTTTTATATATTTTGTTGGTACTGGGGATAGAACCCAAGGGCATTCTACCTCCAAGCTGAACCTCCAGCCTGATTTTATTCTTATTTTGAAACAGGGTCTACCTAAGTTGCAGAGGGCTTCACTAAATTGCTGAGACTGCCCACAAACCTGTAATCTTCCTGTCTCAACCTCCCAAGTACTAGGATTTTAAGTGTGTGCCACCGCACCCAGCAAAAGAGGAATTTATATCAAAGAATAGGTAGTCAAAATGATGGATCACTCCCTGAGGCTATTCCTCAGAAGTATCTAGAGGTGGACAATTACTCGATTTAAGTGCTGGTCTTATATTACTATCATTCCAAATTAAAGGCAGTCTAACCGATTCTGCTAATTCTCAGGCTGATCAAAGGCAAGGTTGATCTTCAATGCAGACAGGGAAAATGTGAGTCCAAAATACTTGGGAGAACAAGATTTTTTTTTTAATCAGTTACCCAACAAAGAAAAGATCTTTTCACTCACCAACATTATTTTACTGTCTTACAGGGAATACAAGAGGCAAGTGATCTTTCCAGGTCCCCTAACCTGATGTGGGAACTACAAGGTATTTTTAGTTAAAACATTTATTAGCTTTTCAGGCATAGTTTCTTGATTGTGAGATTGGTCTACATGGTTCAGTTTCCTCATTTGGTAATTTTCTTTCAAGTTTTTTATTGGTGCACTGTATTCATACATCATAGTGGGGGTAATTTTCTGCCCAAGTGTAGATTCCTGAGAAAGGAGGGGTGTGATCCATCACATGGTGAATTCACATGTCTACTTGGCTCCAGCCCTTCCCCTTTGATCTTGTGCCTTAACTGCTAGAATCCTTAAATGTATCTATTGTAGCTCTCAGTATGTAATATTAGATAAGTTTGTCAAACATTGTCAAAAGCCTACCACAACTGGAACTTTTCTCCTACCTGCATTTTTGACTCTTCTACTCGGGGCAGCCTTTTCTCTTCCATACCTATTAAAAGAATTCTGGAATTCTCTGCTCTTGGGGTACAAGGAGACAAAACAGCCCGGCCTCAAGAATGATCTTTATTTAGGAATAAAATCTGGAAGGAGGCATCTGAGAGGGTGGTACATGAGTTAGAAGCCCACCTCCTTACAGGTTAGGAGATTTTTATGGGGCAAGGAAGGACGTAGGGTACAGGAGTACTCATGTAAGCCACTGGTTGGTGTGCCGGAGGGCAGATCATCTTGGGGGGGCAGGGCAGTGGTCAGGGGGTGTTTCTCTTTCTTTTTTTGTTCCTTTGTTCTCCCTCGTCCTCTGGCATGAACTCATGGCCAGACCTCACAGTGCCCACATCTGCCCCTTTCTTTATACCTTTATTTATTTTGCCTATTCAACTCCTGTGATTTCTAGGAGAGAAATCTTGCAACTCTCATTTTTAAGGGAACTATATACTGGACAGCCTTTTTAGAATGTCATATGAGTATTTGTATTTTTTGACTTGGAAATCTGGAGAAATCCAAAGTATGGAAAAGACTATGCAGAAGAACACGTACTACAGTAATTAAGATTGTTAAAGGAATAATTGCCAGAATAAGAGGCCAAACAAAGATAAGTCCCAGAGAACACTTCTATCAAGAGATTTTAAAGGGCTAGTAGAGACAGGGAAAGAACATCATCTGGAAAAGGAGAAGCAGAGAAGAGATTTTAAGGACATAATTGAAGAAGTTGAAAATGGTCAGCACAAGAGAAAAACTCAAAACTGTCCATTGCATCCCGCATTTAAGAACTTGACCCTTACCCATAACTACCATTGGATAGGCAATGGCAGAAGCCAGATTACATGGGTTTGAGGACATGGCGAAATGTAGAGGTAAGAAGATTGGCTATGAACTAAAAAAGGTAAAGGACAATCAGCCAAGGTCATATGTAGATGAACCTTTGTTGGTCCATACAACATGCTGCATGCCTTGATGCACCAGTGATTCTAGGTGTGGGAATCAGGAAATAAGAAGAGCTTCTTTTTTTCATGTAGCTGCTTTTCTTGTGAAATCAAGCAGTGTACAAATATTTTACAACAAGTAATGATGCCCTGAGAAAAATCTAGTGTAGAGTTAATGATGTGAGCTTGGGTAGTGGTTTGGATCAGGTGTTAAGGAAAGACCTTTGATAACTGGCCCTTTGAAAAGACTCCTAAATGAAGTGGTGGTAAAGCAAGGTGCTAAGATGCAGAGTGTGACTCCCCTACCCTTCATATACAGGCAGAGGAAAGAGCAAGTGTCTGAAGGGGATCACAATTGGCTCCTCTGAGAGCAGCAATGTTGTCATTGAAGCCTGAGCAACATGAGTTGGAGAAAGCTCAGTGGAAGCTGAAGTCTCAGCGGGCCAGGGCTTTCTTGACCATGCTGAGGCTTAGATTTTTTTCTGAGCTGGAGAGATACTAGAAATGTTGAGCAAAGGATTTTTCTTTGTCTTTTTTGGCTAGGGTGGGATTGTACTAGGTATTGAACCCAGGGACCCTCTACCTCTGACCTATATCCCCAGCACCTTTTTAAATTTTTAAAGAAGGTCTCACTAAGTTGCTAAAAAGCTTTCCTTACTAACTAGCTAAGGCTGGCGTTGAACCTGTTATCCTCCTGTCTCAGCCTCCCAAGTACTAGGATCACAGGCATACATCAAAAGCCCCCATCATCTTTCGCATGATTGGCATTAGAACAGTTCTGGAAGAGGTCCTGTGGGCTCCTTCTAAAGCAGAGCGCTGAGCCACTGGCTTCAAATGTCCTGAGGTAGCACTGGTAAGAGAATATTTTATACGTTTTAAAAGCACACTTTTAAAGCATCCTCCCAGCATTTATTAGGGAGAAAAGAGGATCGCAGTTTATGGACAGCTTCGGCTACTTAGGCCATTTGCAACTCTGAGAACCTGTTTCTAAGTAAAGAATAAAAAATAGGGCTGGGGGTGTAGCTTGGAGGTAGAATGTCCCTGGGATCCATCCCCAGTCCTGCAACAACAACAACAACAAAAAAAGTAAATAAAAGCATGCTTTTTTGAAAACAGCCAGGCCACTGCATTTAAGTATACTTAAATGCCCACAGATATTTACTAAAGCAAAGCACTTCCTGTTGTAGTTTGAGCCTCTTTCCCCTCTTTTTAACAGAGAATAACTTACTCAGGCAGGCCTTATTTAATATCTTGGAGAATACATTTTAGTATTAAGAACATTGATTACTCTGCCTGCCACTCCTGGTACTGGGGATTGAATCCAGGGGCTCCATCACTGAGCTACATATCCAGCCCGTTTAATTTTGAAACAGGGTTTCAATAAGTTGCCCAGGCTGTTCTCAAACTTCTGCCTCAGCCTCTGAATGGCTGGAATTACAGGAATGTACCACTGAACCTGGCTTCTATCATTGATTGGGGGGGTGGGGGTGGTTACCGGGAATGGAACCCAGGAGAACGGTACCTCCTAGCTACAACCCCAGCCCTAGTTTTTAGTCTTTTTTGTTTTTGAAATAGGGTCTGAGTTGGGAAGGGCCTCGCTAAGTGGCTGAGGCTGTCAGCAAACTGCGATCCTCTGGTCTCTGCCTCCTGAATGCCGGCATTACAAGCGTGCGCCACCACGCCTGGCCTTATTATTGATTTTTTATGAGTTGAACATTTTAGCCTCAGTATTAGGATTTGTTTGGGTTACATATAACAGAACACCCACATTAACAATAATCCGCAGCTTTGCCTCAAGATTTTAGGTGTCCAATTTTAGGTGTTCAGTGACCACTTAAATGGTGTTTTTAAAGTGCATCTTCCATCTGCACAGTCCAGTGCAGCTGAGCAGCATGACCACATTTAAAGCAGTAGGTGGAGAAAGGGGAAAGGGATAGAATTTTGTCTCATGGCTACTGAGAAAGTCAGGAAATAGTGTAATTTGGATGAACATGTGCTCAGTGAAAACTAAGTGAATGCATTGTAGATGGGACAATAGATTTGAAGGTAAGTTAGCCACTGGCACCATTGTCATGTAATTTTATTAGAAAAATTGTCAAATTTGTGAAGGTTTTTCTGATTAATGATTTCAAAAACCCTCTCACATCTCATGTTATTGAGGCTGGGAAATTTCTTAAAGAGAAATCAAGTTTAAAAGTTTAAGTATTTTAAAGAAAACAATATAAAAATCCTTGAGAAAAATGAAAATAGCACTTCCAAACTAATAGTGCTGAATAAATATTATGTTAAAAAGTTGTACCTTTTGCCTGAGTTTAGATCCAGCTGTATCCCAAATGGACATTTTTACGTAAATATATGCATAAAAATCACAGAAGACATGTAAAAATGAAATGAAACATTTAAAGAATATCATAGATCCAGGTTAGTTACATACTTTTACTAAGACATTGAGGCCAGGGTATAACATCCCTCCATGTGACGTCTCAGGACTTTCAGGTGAAAGTGCCTCAGTAGTTTTTATTTGGAGCAGTCTTAGGAGAATCCAACATAGTTAATTTTCCTTATAGGGAATTGTTGCGAGCATATTTTTATAGCCGAGGCTATATAAAAAGATGGCACTAACCCAAGGTGGCAAGAGGTCAGCAAGTTGATCACAGGACTTGAGGAAAGAAATGCTGACAAAACCCTTAGAATCTGAGGATATCTGAATCTGCAATTACTGTTAAACCCATTAGTTATGCTGAAAATCTGAAAACATTTAAGGAATCTTCAATGTATCTTGAAAGTTTTTAATATTCACTCAGATCTAAAATCTTTAGAATCACCTAAAACATAACCAATCTAAAGAGTCCTAGTCAAAACAAGCAAGCCTTTCTGGGAATTTGAGCCTCACAAGTCATAGGAATGGGAAATGGAAATACGTAATCCAGTTGAAGTCACTAATATTTAGAAAGCCTTTGTTGCTTAAGGGCATATTTTCTTCTAGTGCAAAAGCCTGTTTATTCCAAGAAAAATACAGAGAACTGTTATGTTGAGATACAAGCAAGGACCAAGCAGGCTATTAACAAACAGCCTTTTATTGCCACAAAAATCCCCCAGCCTCCCCATTCCCTGAATCGTCCCAGTGTCTGACTTCAGGGCTCAAAAAGAAACAAAAATGCCCTGTGCAGTGTTTCTCTTCCACACACACACATAAGCACTTTAGAACGAGTTTGACTACTGATCCTACAGCCTGGCGTGGATCAGCAGATCCAGGATGGAGCCTCTGAGAGCCTGCTGGGCAGACCAGGCCCTCCAGCCAGGTGGCTGCTGGTTTGCTCTCTCAGTTCCTACAGCAAACCCCTTGATAAAAGTGTGTAGAACCCAGCTGTCACCGGAGTCTGGTTTGTACCTCAGCACACAGTGGCTTCCACAGTCACTGTGCGCTCTGCCTTACAGGAGTGCACTGTGCATAACCGAGCATAGAGACTACTATTAAATGTCAGTAACTATTTCAGCTGCCACATATTGCTTTGAGGAGGTTATACACTAATTCTTAGTAATCCTGCAGTATAGTGTAAAGTACACAGGAGACCAGGGTTTAAAGAGGTTAAGTGACTGCTGGAGATTGTAAGGCAGCTATCCTAACTCCACCAGCTATCTCTTTATACCTCTTTTATAGCTTAACGTTAAAACTGCCACCAAGTAGTCCCCAGGCCCCTAAATCTGAAATAATATGCCTAACTCACTAGGTTATTCTGCAAACTGAAACCTACACAAAAGCTACCTAAGCTCATTTTTATTTCAATTTATTTTCTAAACCAGTTATTAAACATGCTTAAAATAGAGCAGCTGGAGTTAAACATACGATGACCCCACCTCCACTAGCTTGTCCTGTAGTCTCCACCTTCCTTCTCTGATTGTTATCCCTAAAGACCAGAAGCAGCAGTGGCAGTTCAGGCTCCTACTGCACAGTGAGCTCTTAGAGGGAAAGGGAAGGTGACTACATCCCTAAAGCACAGTGCCATACAGGAAGGACATGTTTCATAAATGCTTTGTTGAATGAGTGACTGACAGGAAGTCCACAATGGTACAACTTATTGGGATTTACTTTCTGATGTCACCCAACAAAGCTACCACTGTAAGCTGTTGAGAGCTTGAGTTGGTTAAGAAAAGCCTGCGGATTGATTTCAGGGGTACTATTCTGCACATCCTAAATACAAGAAATGATATCAGGACAAGGAAAGGACACTCTTTCCCCTTCCTGTTCCAAATGATGCCTTTTCTTCTCTGACATCTCTTGGCAACAAACAAGACTTACAATCATTTGATACTTCTGATTTAAATTCATGTTTTGAAGAAACTGCCACCAGTAACTGAAATCCCACCACATTGTGCCTGTCTTATTTTAATAATCTCAGGGTGTGAACTTTTCAAGTGTGAGTAAAGCAGTGTCAATTTCTGCTGACCTGTTGAAATCAAGGAGCTGTTACATAGACTTTTTGTTAGTTATAGGAAGTTTTCTGGTTTTTCCTAGTGGGAAGTTGAGGGTTTTGTTTTGTTTTGTTTCTGCATTTGTACTGCTAGGGAATCCAGCCCAGGGCCTCAGGGCCTGCTTAGTAGGCAAGTGCTTCCACTGAGCTCCAGCCATCATTTTTTTTTTCTATCTGAAGAAAATAAAAATTTATTTATAAAAAGTTTACCTTTCTTAAAAGGAAATTGGCACATCCACTCCATATTACCTTTTTTGTTGTCCTTTGAAAGACTGCCCTAACACATAATTTTGCCTTTTTGACAAGAAACATTCTTTTTGCCCTTCACACTTTGGGACATAAGTATATTGTCACTGTATGGAATGGACTATATGGGTATTTTAGGAAGAGTGGTACTGGGGATTGCACCTCTGAGCTACAGTCCCAGCCCTATTCGATTTTAATTTTTATTATTTATTTATTTGGAGGGAATTATTGGGAATTGAACCAGGGGCATTCTGCCTCCAGGCTATATTCCCAGCCTTTTTATTTTTTTGTTTCTGAAACAGGATCTCACTAGATTGCAGAGGGCCTCACATAAGTGGCTGAGATTGATCGTGAACCTGTGACCCTCCTGTCTCAGCCTCTTAGGTACTGAAATTGCAGGTATGTGTGACCACACCTGGCTGTTTAAAACCTTTTTGGGGTATAAAATATGTTCATCTAGCACACAAATCTTGTCCTTCTTAATAACTGTTTAACAAAGCAAACGTACTTGTGTTAACTGCCTCAGACCAATATTACCAGAAAGCTCACATCCCATCCCAGGCAATACCACTACAAAGGTAACCACAGTTCTGTCATAGATGAGCATTTCTCAGATATCTGTGTTCTTGAGATATACTGGCCTGCAATTTTAATTTCTTGTAATGACTTTGTTTCTTCAACCTTTTTAAAATTCATTAACTTTACATTTCCTTCATATACTACTTTAACAGATAGCATATTTTGATATATTTTCAGTATTGTTCAATTAAAAATATTTTCTCATGGATCTTTTTAAAGTGGCTTGCTTACTATCAAATTATTTAGAATTTTTTGGTTTTGTTTTAGTTTGTTCTATGTGATTTGAGTTTTTGAATATTCACCATGACTTGTGTTATGGCCCACATATGATCCATTTTTGTAAATAATGTATACATGAGGTATATTCTGTGTATTCTGCAGTTATTCAATTTTTATATCCTAATGGACTTTTTTGTATACTGGGTCTACCATTTATCAAAAATTGTATATATTAGCCTCCATTTTCTGTTTTATTATAAAATATATGTAATATAAATTTGCTTTTTATAATTGATAAACTTTATGTGTGTGTATGTGGTACTGGGGATTGAAGCCAGAGGCATTCTACCTCTGGGCTACATCCTCAGCCCTATTTTTATTATAATTAAAAAAATTTTTTTATTGGTACATTGTAGTCATACATCATAATGGGGTACAAGCTGGAGACAAACATGCACACATCACTCATTCAGCTCTTCCCTAATTCCCACCCCATTCCCTCTCTCCTTTTCATGTTTAGCTTAATGATTGACTTTGATATGTTTTTTACAGTACATCATGTACATTAAAGAATTTCCCTCTTCCCCCTGCCCATCCCCTCAATTAGGTCACCTTATTTGCTCATCTATAGAATCTCCTTCTTTATCTAGAGTTCTTCCTATGACTCATTTCTCCCTAGCTTTCATATATTAGGGAGAGGATCCAATTTTTTTGACTGACTAATCTCACTTAGCATAATGTCCTCCAGTTCCATCTAATTACTACTACTACTACTACTACTACTACTACTATTTTGAAACAAGTTTTCACTGAGTTGTGGAGGTCCTCACAAGTTCCTGAGGCTAGCCGCGAACCTGTGATCCTCCAGTCTCAGCCTCCCAAGTACTGAGATTAATATAGTTATAATTTGTGTGCATGTGTGTATGGTACTAGTGATTGAATGCAGGGGCACTCTGAGCATATCCTCAGCTCTTATTTTATATTTTAACTTGAAATATGGTCTCATTAAGTTACCATGTGCTATACTGATCTCAAACCTGCACTCCTCCAATTTAACCTCCCAAGTACTGGGATAGTCATGTGCCACCACACATAGCTGTGATGGTATTCTTAAGATCCTAGTTAGCTGACTTGAAATTTAGAGGTGTTCAATTGGTAGTGGCACTAATTCTCCAAGGGGTATTGGGAATTGGGACCAATATTTTTTACTTCAACAGTGACTAAGGAATATGTTAGGTTAGCAACACTGGAGATTGAGGAGCCACAAATGGTTATCTCATATAGGGCTCAAAAACAATAGTATACAGTTGTTCCTACCCAAAATACCAGTAATATCTCCCATTGGTGATAGAAGGTGCTAGCCTTTTATAATCACTAAAGATTACAGAGACATGACACTTGGTGTTATCTGGTCTGGAGGTTCCAGAGGAGTGTTGATGCCACATTCCAGTGCCCTTGGCTTATAGTGCCCAGAAGAGGGAAGTGGTGATTGCTTTGGGTAGGAATTCACTAGTGCAGACTTGAAATAGCTGCCAAGCAAGCTAGGCATGGTGGTGCACACTTGTAATCCTAGCATCGAGGAAGCTGAGACAGGAGGATCGTGGTTTGAGAGCAGCCTCAGCTACTTAGGCCCTTTGTAACTCAGTGAGACCCTGTTTTAAAATACAGAGTAAAAAATAGAGCTTGGGGTGTAGTTCAGAGGTAGAATGCCCCTGGGTTCCAACTCTAGTACCATAAAAAAAGAAAGAAAAAGAAATAGTTGCTGAAGGGAAGATCTCCCTATTAATGGGATATTTTATGCAACAAATTAACATCTTTAAATTTATTTCTAATTTTATATTATAAATAGGAATAGATGAAAGGATAGGCTTGAATTATAAATAAGCTATCATTCAGTACCCTAAAAGAGAAAGATATGTACTCAGTGCTATGCAAACCTCTAAATGTTTCTTGGAAACATTTCTACTTGAACTATTTCATATTGATATCAAAGATTAACCAGTTTTAAGTGGAAGGGAACCTCATAGACCACCTGAGCTGACTGTCATGGTTTTCATTATCTCAGTGTAGAAATACAAAATGCATTTTTATTTTGTTACTCATGTCATGCAAGTAAATGAATTGCTGAATACTTGAAATTTGACTTTAAATGTAATTGTGATCTTTGGGAATAAAAACAGTTTTAAAATGAACCAAACTAAGTAAAACAAGCAACTGGTATTCTTCACTTCCCAAAGTACTTATAAGGAAAAACTGTCTTGGCTTTGTAACTTTCAGTCTTAGAAAAAAGACTTCATCATCTTATGTGTGATGTGGCTTTCTGGGCTCCTGACATCTTCATAGAACTTGACTGGAATTTCCTTTTCTTGAAAATGAATAGGCATTTTCTTGCTCTCCACACTCATGAGTTTCACAGACAGTGGGCCCAAGTTTGCATAATCCTATGGTGAAGAGACACAAGAAGAGAAATTATCTGGCAAGTTAGTGTTGGTAAATGAGATTTTTCAAAATTTATAGTTGGCCTTTTTCTGACAGATTTAATTGTCTGAGTGAAGCATATGAAATATGAGAGCCATCATAAATTAAAACTAAGAAATAGATTATTTTGTAAGCTTATGTGCCCTGTTGACCATAGAGGGCAAGATTTCCCGAAGAGTACCATGGCTGGCAGTCTTGTCTCGAGTGAGAGGGGAAATATATCCTCTCCAAGCTCCTTATCTGTTGAAAGCATGTTGACCATCTGTACATAGCCCTCATCTGTCCAGAGTATAACCACAATAGACATTCCTGTATTATCTAATAACAAAAGGGGAAGACTTTGCAGATGCCATTCTAAATATTATAATATTAAGCACCTTTTCATGGGATCACTTGCTATTACATAAATAAAACCACGTCCTGCCAAACTAGTATAAGATGTTCACAAGCAGAATTAGAAATCTCGTTTATATGAAATCCCATAGCTAACCCGAAACTGGGTTCAAACAGTGCAGGCCCTACCTAACATCCTTTCTTCTGGGAAGCCTTGCAACTCATAACTCCTGCTTTTGAATTCCTTTAGCACTTCAGCAAACCTCTCCTGAGTGTCTGCTGTATGCTAGACCCTATATTCAGTGCTAGGGTGCAATGAGACCACACAAACTGGCTAGAGAAAGATGCAGGTGGTACCTTTCCTCTTAGGTGGTCGTTGTTGATGTTCTTATTTGTCTTCTATGAGCCTGTAAGCAATTTGAGGGTTGGGCTAGTCCACAAGCATTTTTGAGCTTTCAAACACGTGGCTAGGAAGAGGCCTTTAAATTCAGCCCAGTGGCATGTAATTTGGGGATTTTGTAAACAATTGTCCACTGGCCAGAGATGATTCCAAAATACACATGAAGGAGTTTGGATGTTAGACTAATGTGTGTGTTTGTGTGTTTCTAGGAATCAAACCTAGAGCCACTACCACTGAGCCACATCCCCAGCCCCTGAACTTCGATCTTCAAATGGTCACATGATGGTAGTGGGACAGAATTGTAATTAGTTGAAATGGTGGTTTATTCCATTTATTCTCTCTCTCTCTCTCTCTCTCTCTCTCTCTCTCTCTCTCTCTCTCTCTTTCTCTCTTTCTTTCTTTCTTTTTTTGCATCTTTTTTCCTACCAGATTTTAAGTTCTAGGAAAGCTTTTAAATTTTTGGCAGTACCAAGAAAGGAAATGGCGAGGGGTTATTCTTGGGAATATACCAAAAAGATATTTTAAAATTAAAAAGCTTGATACTCCAGGTTTTATCTAATGGTGTATGTGAAAGTTTGTACTTTTCAAAGATGGCCCAATATATATCCGATCCTACATATTTTTTTTTTAACAGTGTAATGATGACCTTCCATCAGTATGTAGGTGCTGTGTTCCTTCCCCTCAGCGGGAACATTGTAACTACAAAAGGAAAGTGAATGTGATGGATATTATCATGTATGACTTCCAAAACTAAATCATAAAAAAAAAGCAGTTTTTATTTTTGTCTCTGGGATTGCTTGCTCTGGAAGAAACAAGACGCCATAATAGGGGGAGAAGGCACCCAATGGAGAGGCCCAACTAAAGAGAAACTGAGGCATCTAGTTTAGCTAGCGTAAGCTTGTCAGCCATCCACCTGCCCCTGTCGGCCATTCAGATGAGCACACGCTAGCCAACGTGGGATTGCAGCTGCCCCAGAGCCCATGTGATGACTGTCCAGTGGAGCCCTTTCTTAGATTCCTAACCAACAGAAGCCGCAAAAGAGAATAAATCTAATCTGGGCATGGTGGTGAACACTTCTAATCCCAGTACATGGGAGGCTAAGACAGGAGGGTTTCAGGTTTGTGGCCAGCCTCAGCAACTTGTGAGGCCCTCCACAACTTAATGAGACCCTGTTTCAAAATAAAGAATAAAATAGTGCTGGGGGTTTGGCTCAGGTAGAATGCCCTGGGTTCAATCCCCAGTACCCCCCCCCCCAAAAAAAATATCTAAGCTACAAGGTTGGGGGATAATTTGTTATGTAGCATTAGATAACTTAGACTATCCATATACTAGTAATGGAGGTCTGGAAGTGAATATAGCAAGTTGGCCAAGAGTAGGAGTGAAAATAGTATCCAATGAGAGAACTGAATGGTGGGCCAGTTTTACTAATAATTGCAAACAGGATTCCTCAATGTGTATATTATAGGTTAATTTTCTCAGTTAACAGAATAGCATTCTTCTAGTAGCTAAAATTGCATTCCCATGAATCTTACCTTGAAATCCTGCTCATCTTCATACAGTAAATGCTTCATATGAGAACGCTTCATCTCCATGCACTCGCTGTCCTCGTCGTGTGGTGTCAGCTCCTGGACGTCTCTGGTGCTGTCTTCCTGACTGAGGTGAAAGGCGCTGCTTTCAAATGCTGAGCTCCACATGTCCTCACTTTCTTCTGTGGGTTGCAGTTTTGTCTTCTCTTCTAAGACAAATGCAAAGAAATCATGTATACAGATGAATGCACATTGAACTAACAGAACTAGAGTACAGTGCATCCTATGTCACATTTTTAATCTGTAAGAACTTTGAGCACTAGAAATGGAGGAAAAAGAGGGAGCCTCATTTCTAGGAGACACTGAGTTGCATTTCCTTATGTTCACTAATAAGTTATAGTAATCATTTGGGAACTTTTGTGTTGGCATTTTGGATGGCTAGATTGAAACCCAAAATCGATCAGTGTAGGCAACACCTCAACCCTCTCTGTTAGTATTTAATTCATTGTGAAACACGATGAGGTTAATTATGGATTTGAACGAGGAGATAGATGAGGACAAGCATTGCAGGAAGGACCTAGTATGTATCTACTCCCCCCAGCAGCTACTGGTTGTAGGGGGCCTGCCCATAATAGGTGCTCAGTAGCTGTTTATTAAACTGAGAAAAATATTACAAATAAATACAACACCTGTATGTGTTTCTGGCGATTTCTGAGGCATTTCCTCAGGTGGCACTTGCTGCCCCGCAGCTTGAGTAAGATACAGACGCCTGAAAAAATAAAGTCTGTCAGTATTGTGTTACATACTCACTAGTGTCTTTCTCCCCTGGGTGTTAGAAACACATTAAGGAAAAAAGAGTTTAAGCCAGGCATGGTGGTACACACTTGTAATACCAGTATACTTGGGAGGCTGAGACAGGAAGTTCACAGGTTCATGACCATCCTCAGCAAATTAGTGAGACCCTCTGTAACTTAGTAAGACCCTGTTTCAAGATGAAAAAGAAAATAGGGCCGCGTTGTATAGTTCGGAGGTAGAATGCCCCTGGATTCAATCCCCAGTGCCACCAAAAAAAAAAAAAGGAAAGCCACAAAACAAGACAGTCAAGACAGTGTCTTCACAAGACCAATAGGGCAGCCGACAGTCCTACAGTATTTGGAGTGGTGGCTTGTACTTGGTGGGTAATTAGCATAGTGTGAGAAATGTAGGGGGCCGGAAACAGCAGCATATAACTCATCTGTGGACTTGTCTGAGGATAGGGAATTTTGAATAAGATCTTGCTAAAGCCGGGTGTGGTGGTGCACACTTGTAATCCCAGCATTCAGAAGGCTGAGACAGGAGGATCATGGTTCATGACCAGCCTCAACTACTTAATGAGGCCCTTTGCAGCTAACTCAGTGAGACCCTGTTTCAAAATGAATAAAATAAAATAGGGCTGGGGGTGTACCATGGAGGTAGAAAGCCCCTGGATTTCATCTCCAGTACCATAAAAAAAATCTTGCTAAATGTCATGGCTATAAAAAAAAAAAGATCAGCATAAAGAAATAGGGAAATATATAAGCTCTCAATTTTCTATTACACTTTCTATTCAGAAGAATATCTGAGAGCATTCAGGAACTTTTACTGTGCCCATTTCCAAGTCAAAGAAATATAACATATTGTATATTTTACAGTAACTGTTCTTTCCATCTCTGTTGATAATTCAGTCTTGTAAAATGTAGTAGAGTGTTGAAAAATAAACATGAAATGTCTTCAGAGGAAACATAAAAATTCTATTTTCTTATTTGGGTAAGAAAGGAGATATTCTGCTTAATAAGAGTTACATGTGAAACTAATTTCTCCAATTTCTCTAATCTTGTATCCTGACACACATCACCTAGCCTGGCAAACAAGTAATCCACAATTTATCTGCACCCACCTTTCTGGGATTACATTAGGAAATATGTAAATAACAAATACTTTATTATATCTCACATAGTATTTTTCCATGTCATGAAAGCATCATGAAACCCTTGCATGTAAATTTTTCTGCCCCCCCCACCATATTTCAACTTCAATTTTGGGATCTAGAGATTCCTCTCCTCTACTTGCAAATAAACACATTTATGTGATTTCCCTTCTCATCCTAAGCACATTACAATTTAGATTATTTCTTGTTTCTATTTGTCCAAATTATGAAAATCACTTTAAATTTTAATTCCATATTCCAGGACCCTAGTTTTGTATCAAGATATAAGGCCCTTTTTGTTAGTAAAAAGAAAAAATAGCTAACTTAAAATATAAGAAACCGTACATATGTCTGTTCCTGTACAAAAACAAATATCTTGGAATGCCAAGCTATTTTCTATATCTATAAAGTAGTTTAACTGTTTCATGAGAGGAAATAATTTATAGTCCACAAGGTAACCAGAAGACCAGAAAACCTCCAAGGGGAGAGGGGAACCATAACTTTTTATAGAAAATCGAGCATACCCTTCCTGTGTTAGCTCCAAGTCTCACACATTTTCTGCTGCTGTTGTGCATTTAATTCATGACCGTTTTTCCCCTGGGCCTAGAGGCTCCTGAAGGTTGGCAGCAGTGGTATTCATAGCTAAGTATTTTATATTGTGACTATAATGCATTGGCAAAAAATGTCAAAATGTACACACTGGTTAATAGTGATAATCTTATACCTTCATCATGGCCTTGGTCTGAGTTTTCATTGACTATTGCAAGCTGATTAGAGTACTGAAGAATTAAGTCATCTTTAAAAACAAAACACAGAGCCAGACGTGGTAGCATATGTTTATAATCCCAGGACAGCCTCAGCTACTTAGGCCCTGTTTCAAAATAAAAGAAGTAAAAATATGACTGGAGGTATAGTTTGGAGGTAGAATGCCACTGGGTTCAACCCTTGGTACTGCAAGAACAAAAACCACAGAATTTTTTTTTTTTTCTGGTACTGGGGATAGAACCCAGGGGCATTCTACCTTTGAGCTACACCCCCAGGCCTATTGTTTCATTTCTTATTTTGAAACGGGGTCTCACTAAATTGCAAAGGGCCTCACTAAGTAGCTGAGGCTGTCTGCGAACCGAGATCCTCCTGTCTCAGCCCCTCAAATGATGGGATTACAAATGTGCGCCACCCTGTCCAGCTACCACTCAACTTTTTAAAGATACAAATGTTTAAAACCAACTTTCCATGTTAATGACTTTCACCTGGGTATTTTGAGATCCACAAGTCTACAGCTGAATAGTTGATCAATAAGCACCAGGTTTTCTTCTTGCAGTTTATGAATAGTATCTTCCAATGCTTCAACTTCCTTCCTGTGAATTTCAATCTGTTCTCAAGAAGAGAATGCACGTTAGTAATCATTGATTTGGTTTAATAAACACTAATATAGAGTTAATTCTGAAAGTGCGTTTCCTTGAGGGGAAGCTCTATTGTGTTTTATTACTGAGCTTGCTTTGTTTTTCCTTTGTAAAAAGGAATAGGTGGGGCTCTTTTCTAGGTCATTAGCAGAACTTGTTTCTTAGTGAGGCAATTACAAGAGAGCAAGATTTGTCCTTTTCTGTCCTTTTCGGCTGAGCCGGGCGTGGTGGCGCACGCTTGTAATCCCCGCGCTTGGGAGGCAGAGACAGGAGGATCACGCAGGTTCGAAGCCAGCCACGCGTGCTGGCTTAGGAGACCCTGTTTCCAAATAAAAATGTAAAAATAGGTCTGGGAGTGTAGCCCGGAGGTAGAAGGGCTTCCAGGAACCCCAGTACCACCAAAAAAAAAAAAAAAAAACCACTGCTGAACTTACATAAGAACTAGAGGCAGAGATAAATAAGAATACAAGGACAGTTAATTCTACAACATGGCATATTATTGGTAGCTAAATGAGGACCTATCTAAAGATAATTATAAACAGTATAGTGAAAACTGATAATATAGAAAAAATTCTATATCATGATAATTTTTAAAAGAAAAGCACAGACCTAATAACTTATTTGCTTTCTTCTTTCTTCGTGTGTGTGTGTGTGTGTGTGTGTGTGTGTGTGTGTTTTACTGGAGATTGAACCCAGGGGTGTTTCGATTTTGAGCTACACCCCAGCCCTATTTTATTTTGAAAGAGTGGCACTAAGTTGTGGAGGACCTTGCTGTAAGTTGCTGAAGCTGTCCTTGAACCTTTGATCCCAAATACTGGCATTACAGGCATGTGCCACCATGCATGTCTAGGTCTAATAGCTTTCTATCAGCTGCTATAATTCTTTCTGAGCACTGAGGTAGTTCTGAGAAATGTCAGGTATGTGAAATGCTTTTTTTTTTTTCATTCAAGGCCCTAGTTTTCCATCAAGATTGTTATAAGGTCTTTTTAAAATACAATCATATATATATATATATATATATATATATATATATATCCTTATATATATATATATAAGGCTAACCTTGCTATATTCCTACCTTTACACCTATTTGGAAGTAGCCCCTCATCAATCAAGTTCAGCCTCACCAAATACAGATTAAATGTATAACATAAAATATAAAAAAGAAAGCAAAAAGAAATATTGAAATATTATCTCTAAGTGGTCAAAAGCTTGATATCAAACAAATGAATCTGTTATGTGAGATTATCATTGTTAATTTTGGACAAATTGCTGTAATATTAGATGTCAACCACTAAGCCAAGCATGGGAAGGAGGGATGGGGAGAGAATGGGGTGGGGATTGGGTAGGGGCTAACTGGGCGATGTGTGCATGTATGTCTACACAAGTTTTTTTTTTTTTTAATCCCATTATGATGTATGAATACAGTGCACCAATAAAAAATTAAAACAAAAAACAAACAACAAATAAAGTACTAATTATATTTAAAAAATACAATCAAATAACGTGTGTGTGTGTGTGTGTGTGTGTGTGTGTGTGTGTGTGTGTGTGTTACTGGGGATTGAACCCAGGGGCATTCTACCTCCAAGCTACACCCCCAGCCCTATTTTTTATTCTTTATTTTGAAACAGGGTATTTTGAAACAGGGTCTCAGTTGTGAAGGGCATCGCTAAATAGCTGAGGCTGGCCACGAAAATTGCGATTCTCCTGTCCCAGCCTCCCAGGTACTGGGTGTACAAGTTTGTGCCACCACACCTGGCTCTCATGTAGCTATTTTATAAGAAAAAAATAGGGCACGTGTGGTGGCCCATGCTTGTAATCTCAGCATTTAGGAGGCTGAGCTAGAAGTATCGCAGTTTGAGGACAGCATCAGCTACTTATGCCCTTTGCAACTCAGTGAGTTCCTGTTTCGAAATAAAGAATAAAAAATAGGTTTGTTGGTGTAGTTCAGAGGTAGAATGGCCCTGGGTTCCACTCTCAGTACTGAAAAAAAAAAAAAAAGTAAAAAGTATCAGAAATTATATTACCCTGGGGAACAAATGAACAACAGAATAAAATATTCTAGGATCTCTGATTCTTAGTCTAGTGGAAAAATGTGATGAAAATAGAAAACAATGTGAGAAAAACCATAATGGAAGCTGCCCAGCTGCTGTGGAAGGAGAGACATCCTTTTTTTTTTTTTTTTTTTTTTTTTTTTGGTGGTCCTGAGGGTGGAACCCAGGGGCTTTTCTAACTCCGGGCTATACTCCCAGACCTATTTTTATACTTTATTTGGAAACAGGGTCTCACTAAGTTGCTGAGAAACTCACTAAGTAGCTGAGGCTAGCTTCTAACCTGTGCGATCCTCCTGTCTCAGCCTCCCAAGCACGTGGATTACAAGTGTGCGCCACCACGCCTGGCTTTTGTTAGGTTTTGGAATAAGAGAGAATTTAATAGAAGAGATAACATCGAATCTGCATCTTGAAAGCTGAGTAGGGATTCCTTGGGTAGACACAAGAAGATGCTCTCTATGTAGGAGGATCCACATGTGCAAAGGCACACTTGGATACAAACAAAGTTGAAGTGTGGAAAAGCAGGAGAGGAACAGGACAATTAGGGAAGAGTCATATAATGCCAAAGAGCCGGGTGCTGTGGTGCACGCCTGGAATCCCAGTACGTGGGAGGCTGAGAAAGGAGGATCACAGGTTTGAGGCCAGCATTAGCAACTTGGCAAGACCCTGAGCAACTTAGTAAGACCCTATTTCAAAATAAAAAATTTAGCTGGACACGGTGGCGCATGCTTGTAATCCCCGCGCTTGGGATGGTTAAGAAAGGATTGCACAGGTACGAAGCCAGCCTCAGCTACTTAGGCTCTCACCGACTTAATGAGACCCTGTTTCCACATAAAACATAAAAATAAGTCTGGGAGTATAGCCCAAAGGTAGAAAGCCTCTGGGTTCCACCTCTAGTACCACCACCTCCCAAAAAAAAAATTTTAAACAAATGAGAATGTATTTCAGAGGTAGAATGCCCCCGGGTTCAATCCCCAGTACCATAATAATAATAATAATAATAATAATAATAATAATAATGGTAAAATAACTCTAAAAAGGCTAGTTTTTATTCTCATGTTGATGGCAGGCCATTGCTAGACATGTCAGGCTTAGTTAATGTTTTCTGAGGAAATATGACCAAATCAAATATGAACAGAATTTGCCAGTTCTGTTGTTAGAATTCTCATCAGTCTTACGTGTGTGAGAGTGGAACGTACTGGGGATGGAACCCAGGGGCATTCTACCTCCAGGGTTTATCCCCAGCCCTATTTTATTTTTTGTTTGGAAATAAGGTGTCACTCCGCTGCTGAGAGCCTCTCATCGGTTTTTAAGATGTGCATTTTGATAGCTCTTGTCTAAAGAAAGCTTGACAACGAGCGGGAAGCGTAGAAGAACGTTGTTGGGTAGAACTCCCAGCTCACCACTCCGCCACCCAAGCAGCATGAGGTAGCTGGAGGTGTTCATGCAGAGCAGACAGGAAGAGAATTAGAGCTAAGCATAAGATAGAGTGGTAGGCTGGTGGGAGTAATGGACAAATAATAAGAACTTTGAGGGAATGAGATGAAACAAAAAAGGCATGGGGGCTCTTAGATTCACTATCTCTTGTCAAGAGTTGCCAAGAGTCTACCTGAGACAAGCACTTAGAAGGAGATGACTAACATTTTCTCTGTTGTCACTGAGACAATTGTATTTTGAAATGTTGAAGCATTGAGCATAGTACCAGATGCTCATCTCTTGCCCCATAAGTCATTTACTAATTTTATGAATTTTTATATAGGCAGTATTGTGAGCTAGGTGTAGAAGGATACAAAAACGAGTAAGGCATGACTCCTGCCCTTGTGATGGCGTATACTCACATTAAAGCCACAAATGATTTAATATAAAGCAGTAGCTGTGTCGCAGAAAAGGCTCAAACATTGTTGGTGGCTTGGAGTTAGAAAGAAAAGTATATGTTATTATTTACCTGCCTCAAAAAAATTGGCAAAACCACTTAGGTCCGTAATGCTAAATTACAAAGCTAGCGGTAATATTTTAGAATCACATATGTTAAGAGATAATTAACTTGGTTCCAAGCGTGAAATGCATTAGAGAAAGATTTATGATTTTCGAATGTCAAAGAGTGAGAAAGAAATTATAATGAGAGGTTGTAAACAGAGACAAATAATAGAACATTTGGAAATGTTTGACCTTAGGGCTTGGCATGCTTGGGAGGCAGCACACATAGTTCTTGGTCTCTTTCCAGAGTTGGGAATGAGGCCCCTTTTGGGGAGTAACATCCAACCTTTCAAGCTAAAGATATCCTCTGACAGTGCTTCCCCCTTCAGAGTTCTAAGTTATGTTCTCAATTGTCCAGCCCTTTGAAATGTTAGGAAAATGAAAACTAGATACTTTTCATAATTATACAAATACCTTTAGATTTCTGGGATAAGAAAGCAAAAAGGGGAAAGCAGAAGGTTGCCTTCCCCTCTAAGAAATGTGCATAGAAACCAGGAAAGATGATGTACTTATACGGCAAGGATCTATGGTCCTGAATAAAACATATATTGAAATTTTCTTTAGAAAGACTCACAGTAGCCTTATGTCTTCTCATATTTGAGACCCTGATTGCTGACTTCTTGGTCCCTTTGCGACTTTCCATTTGTTAAGTTAGTTTTAATCACTTGAAATTTCAATTTTTGTTTTCCTGAATGAGCATACTAAATAAACCCAGGTTAAAAAAGAAATCATGCAACAGAGCACCTTGGTATCCTTCCCAGACATCTAAGTTTTGGGTCATTGTTGAGAAATAGTTAAATGAAGAAATATTTTCAGGCATTGCATTATTCAATAGCCTCTGTTACTCATTCTAAACCTTCCCCCGAATAAATTGACATACATTGTTCTGTTTCCAGACAATTTTTAATTCTTGGGCTAATGCTTATAACCAGAAATAGATTTCATTAATTCTGTGAGTAAATTTAATACCAAAATGAATACTTACTGAAATAGAAATTGAATCTATTGAATGTCTGTAAAATGATTTATCCTTTATTACCAACCTCTTTTTGTGTGTGATTCAATTAAACTTGGCATTTTTCTGTCTCTTATTTCCATTGAATTATGAGAAGTAAAAAGTAAAACAAAGCAAAACACAATTTGTGGCTTTAGCAGAAAGAGTCAAGGCACCAATATTTCCTTATCAAACAAATTTTTATAGTTTTCCTAAATTACTAAGATCTATGACATCTTAAAAAATTAAGTCAAAATGTTATTATAGGATCATACTGCTGTGTTCAGTAGAAGTATAAGAACTAAATTTCTAATACTCTTTAACAATTATGCCTACCTTGAGGATTTTTTTTTTCCTTTTTTCTTTTGGTACTGAAGATTGAACCAAGGGGAACTGAGGATGGAACCCAGGGGCTTTCTACCTCTGGGCTACACCCCTGACCTATTTTATATTTTATCTGGAAACAGGGTCTCACTAAGTTGCTGAGACCATCACTAAGTAGCTGAGGCTGGCTTCAAACCTGCGTGATCCTCCTGTCTCAGCCTCCCAAGCGCTGGGATTACAAGCTTGTGCCACCACACCCAGCTTGTTTTCTACTTCTTTAAAGAACGGGGATAGCTGGGCATGGTGGCGCACGCTTGTAATCCCATCATTTGGGAGGCTGAGACAGGAAGATCACGATTCACAGACAGCCTCAGCTACTACTTAGTGGGGCCCTTTGCAACTCAGACCCTTTTTCAAAATAAAGAATAAAAAATAGGGCTGGGGGTATAGCTCAGAGGTAGAACACCCCTGAGTTCCATCCCCAGTACCACACACACACACACACACAGGGACATGTTCTGTTATTACTGTTTGCTTTTTTCTTTGTTATTAGTTCATTTGCTTTTTCTCATCTGTTGTGCTAGCTGTATTCCTATGATTCGTGGTCCTTGGTTGTATATTCATATTTAAGAGAGGTCTAGGGCCAAGTGTGATAGCACAGGATTGTAATCCCAGTACTTGGTAGGTTGAGACAAGGAGGATTGCAGGTTTGAGATAAGCCTCAGCAACTTAACAAGGCTCTCAGAAGCATAGTGAGACCCTGTTTCAAAGTAAAAAATGAAATAAAATTGCGCTAGGGTGTAGCTTAAAAGTAGAATGCCTCTGGGTTCAAATGCCTCTGGGTTCAATCTCCAATAAAAAAAATGCCTGGAGAATGATGTGGATTTTCTCTACCACTGAGTAGGTCTTTTTTCATGTTTCTTTGAATGGGAACAGGGACTGAGGACCCAGTTTATGAGATGTCAGGGCAGGCGATTTGATGAATGCTATCTTAGGATGAGAGGCAAAATAGAATATTGGGTTGTAGCCTCCTAAATGTGATGGTAGAAAGAATTCTTTTTCACAGTAACATCTAATGTCTAGAAACTTTTTAGCTCTTATTAGATAATTCACTTAGTATTCTCAGGGGACAGCCTCCAGTTTCAAGAGTCAGCACTTTTGTTCTGTGTGAGGGGAATGGTAGCAGGTCCTGTGGGTGCTCACTGATACGGATCATCATCATGTAACACTCTTGTTTTCTACTTCAGTTCCCATTCATGCCATTTATAGTACACACAGACCCTGAGCAGAGAATTCCCCAGGTTCCCAAAAGCAGACTGAGTTGTGTAGTTCTCTATACCACTCTTGCAACATCTGGACCAAATATTATCTGCTGGTTTCATTCAACAGCATGCTTTCAAATCTGCTTTTTGTCTTCCAGAAAATTGCTGAAACCTCACCTCCTAATTAACTCCTCCCATTCCCTTTGTGGACGAGTTCCTTTTTTGTAATTCTGTAATTTTATTTCACTGGGCCCTCAGGAGAGATTGGATACAGTCTGTCATCCTGAACCACAACATAATTCACAAAGATTTTCACACAGCTTCTTCCTTTACCTAGGATCTGAGCAAATATTTGATTCAGCCCTCCAATTAGTATATCCTTAGTTATTGACATTAATTCATTCAATAACTTTATTTCTTTGTAATTGGGATCAGACCCCTCTGAGCTATATCCCCAGTTCTTTTAACTAATGAGTTAATTTTATTTTGAAATAGGGTCTCACTGATTTTCTAAGGCTGGTCTTGGAACTATAGTCCTCCTGTCTCAGTTTCCCAAGTAATAGGATTATGGGCCACCATGCCTAGTTTGGTAACTATTTAATAAGCATAAATTATTTATCAGGTACCATAGATATATAGTTAAAAAGACATGACCTACTCTGTTTATTAAGGAAAGAGATTCATTAACACACAATTTCAACATATTTTAATGAGAAATCAGCAAAGCAAGAGAACACTGGGGAAGGAGCACTCAAGGCTTCCCAAGGAAGCCGAGTGTGGTGGCATGCACTTGTAATCCAGCACTTGAGAGGCTGAGACAGAAGGATCCCAGGTTCGTGGCCAGCCTCAGCTACTTAGTGAGGCTCTCTGCAGCCTAGTGAGACCCTGTTTCAAAATAAAAAAATAAAAAATAGGGCTGGGCATATAGCTTGGAGGTAGAAGGCCCCTGGGTTCCATCCCCAGTACTGCAAAAAAAAAAAAAAAAAAAAAAAAGAAAGAAAGAAAAAGGAAAAGAAAAAAGAAATTTTCCAAGGGAGTTAAAAATGATTTGCAAGGAAATAAGGAAATTGGTCATCAAAGTCTGCCTGAAGGAAGAATTGGGATTTTCCAGGCAGGTAAGAGTAAGGAGGTATGGGCAGAAGGATCAGCATGCATAATGGAAGGAAAACAGGACAGTATCTTATAACAAAGAATTACCCATCTCAACCTGTCCAGAGTGTGGAGGTTGAGAGACCCTGCTTTAGAAACTCACATGACAACATCCTGCAAGAGCAGCTCTGCTGCACCAGGATGCGGAGAAGGCAGACAGCTGAATCCAAGACCATACCTGGGCTCAGCCATTCTTTCATGTTCTTGAGACAGAGGTGGGAAGAGAGCCTGAAGCTCTGGCTTGTGAATGTGAATGGAGAGGCTGCTGTGGGTGGGGACCTCTTGAACATGGGCAAATGTCTGTACTGTGGGTTTGATGTTGGCTGCAGCACAATGTCCAAAGGGCCAGCACAGTCCACTTCAGAAGCCTCCGGTGCAGGGAGAGGAGCCGAGTACTTCCTTTGCAGCAGAACGGCCATGGGTCTGAGCCTTCCTTAGCAGCATACTCATGAGAGTCATGGAAGGCCCTCTTCTCTAGCCCTCAAAGGTCCATCTTGGAGAAGATTAGGGGCAAGAAATGAAATCTAAGAGACTGAGCAGTAAGCTGGACATGGTGCCGCATGATTGTAATCCGAGCATTCCAGAGGCTGAGACAGGAGGATCGTGGTTCATGGACAGCCTCAGCTACTTACCGAGGACCTTCACAACTCAGTGAAACCCTATTTCAAAAAAATAAAATTGCTGTCGGGCGTGGTGGCTCATGCTTGGAATCACCGTGTTTGGGAGGCGGAGACAGGAGGATCGTGCTGGTTCAAAGCCAGCTTTTCTGGCTTAAGAAAGAGACCCTGTTTCCAAATAAAAATATAAAATAGGTCTGGGAGTGTAGCCTGGAGGTAGAAGGGCTTCCAGGAACCCCAGTACCACATATACACACACCAAAAAAAAAGTAAAAGAAAAATAGGGCTGGGGGTTTAGCTCAGAGGTACAATGCCCCTGGGTTCCATCCCTGGTACTGCAAAAATAAATAAATAAATAAATAAACAAACAAACAAATAAATAAATAAAATAAAAAAATAAAAACTAGGGCTGGGGATGTATCTCAGAGGTACAATGCTCCTGGGTTCCATCCCCAGCACCACAAAAATAAATAAATATTAAATAAATAAATGAGCATTTACCCGAGGGAGACCACATCATCCAAAAGAGACAATTTAACTCAGCAGTTAGAATGATTCTTTAACCTTGTACCATCACCCAAGAGGAAGTAGCTTCATGAGGAAAATCAGTTTTAGGACATAAAGAAACTTTGCATGTTTGTATATACTGTGGGTATCATAAACGCCAAACTTATTTCTCATTATTAATTAAAATTACTTATGGTATCTGTTGAGTAACAACTTGTAATAAGATTAGGACTTCAAGTTTGACCTTACTTTGGTCAAAGTCTCATGCTTTCCCCAGTTTATAATTCAAAGTCACTTCAGTTAAAAAAAAAAAAAAGAGAAAGAAAACACTGTTTTGATAAAGTCCACTTACCTCTTTCTTTAGCCAGTTGTTCTCCCAGATCTCTCGATAACTGCCTTTATCAATGAACCTCACGGCATTCTACAAAAAAGTTTCTGTACTAAGGAAGAATTGTCACCTGGTGGCTCACAATTTCAAGAGTGATGACATGCAATTTCTTATCTAACCATTTATGTTGTATTTTGCAGTTCCTTTAGGACTGTATATAAGAACTTTTGGTTCAGTTCCTGGTTCTTGTGTTGTTTTTGATGATGTGCACTATCTACTACAGGAGATGTGGGGAGCTGGACGATGTGTGACTGTCCATCCACTTGGCCTCTACTGGGACTGATTCCGCCTGCCATGGTGGAATCAGCTGTGAAATGCTCTTCTCCTATGTGAGATCACTAAACTGCAGTCAACAAACATTCTTCAAGTTTATAGCCAGAGCTAACCCAAAATGTGGGAAAAGCACAAGTAGATCGTATCACTAACAACAGTATGCATATTTACAAAACAAATAGCAAGTCATTTCAGGGCAGCAGGCTAGAAGCTAAGGTAGTTTTCTGGAGAAAGGCATTTTCAAACAAAGAAACAGGAGAAGCCTTACTTTGTCAGTAAATTCACAAAATGTAAAGTTGTTTTCAATTACTTGGATTTTAACAAGTATCACCACAAGAATTTTACAGTAGATGACAGTGTTAGAAATCTCTGTGAGATACTAATATATGGATATCATGTTATTAATTTAATATTCAATAAATGAAGGGCATAATGAAAAGAAATTAAGAAAATTTTTCTAAAAACAAGAACAATTCTTGTTTTTAACGGATGAAACATGAATCATAAACATGGATGAAATAATTTAAAGGTATGTTGAGTGTAAATTTATCTGTTGTCTTTAGAGTTGGAGGGTTTTCAATGAAAAAGTCTTATTTATTTGTTATTTATTTATTTATTTATTTATTTATTTATTTATTTATTTATTTATTTATTTGCAGTACTAGGGATGGAACCCAGAGGCATTCTACCTTTGAGCTACACCCCCAGCCCTATTTTTTATTCTTTATTATTTTATTTTATTTTATTTTGTTTCATTTTATTGGTGGTACTGGGGTTCCTGGAAACCCTTCTACCTCAGGGCTACACTTCCAGACCTATTTTATACTTTTTATTTGGAAACAGGGTCTCTGAAGCCAGAGAGACTGGCTTCGAGCCTGCGCGATCCTCCTGTCTCTTCCTCCCAAGCGCAGGGATTACAAGTGTGCGCCACCACGCCCGGCCTTTATTCTTTATTTTGAAACAGGGTCTCACTGAGTTACAAAGGGCCTCATTAAGTAGCTGAAGCTGTTTGTGAACTGGAATCCTCCTGTCTTTAAATTATGCTTATTGAACCAAGACTATACCTATATTTCCTAGGAACCAGGAAATTTTATACTTAAGCTACAAATAATAATTCTAGTTTACTCCAACATGAAATTTCATTTGGACAAAAGCAGGAAGTAGTTCCTGAGGTTAGTTGCTAATAGCTTAATTAATAACAGTGGAAGAGTTGTTTCAAATTTGGCTACACATTAGAATCCTGGAAGCTTTGAGCAATCCATAAAACCAGGCAGCGTCCTCGGCAATCACATTAGCATCTCTCCTGGGACCCAGGCACCACATGAGTTAAAAAAAAAATGTCTCAGCTGATACAGCAATTCCTAAGTTAAGGTTACATAGCACTATGACAGGAAGTTAAAGTGTAGGCTAGAACAGTCCACTAAAAGGAGGAAAACTGCATTCAGGCATGTGAGTGTTCAGCATGACATAGAAAAAAGAAAACGAATACTGTCATGATAATGAGCAATGGTGTGCGAGAGATTTCCTGCACTGAATCTGGATTCTCCCGTCTGCTCAGGGCAAGTCGCACTATTTTTCTGTACTTCAGTCTCCTCATTAGCCAGCTCTATACCTTTTAGGATTATTGCAAGAAGATTTAAATGTATAATGCTTGGAAGAGTATTTGAGTAGTCCTTATGATATATGCTCAAAGTTATATGCTTATTTGATCTACATAGGCATCTTAACTACACTCAGATCACAACAGTGATTTCACCATTTAGTCAGATTCAGTCAGGTTTGCATGAGTAAACCATTGATCAGTTCTCCATAATGCTCCACATTTGTGTGCATTAGTAAAAACCAGACAGTGGAGAGTAACACTGAAGAACTGAACCGACAGCAGCATGTGAAATTCAGAAAGAACTTTTTCTTTGTGTGTGTGTGTGTGTGTGTGTGTGTGTGTGTGTGTGTGTGTGTGTGCGCGCATATGTGTATGTGTGCTCGAGATAGACCTCCAGTCCTTTTTTAACTTTTTGAAACAGGGTCTTGCTAGGTTGTTGAGACTTTCACTAAGTTGCCTACACTAGTCTTGAACCTGCAATCCTCTGTCTTAGCATCACAAGTACTGGGATTACAGATGTGTGCCACCATGTCCAGCTCAGAAAGAACTTTTAACAACCAGATTTTTATGATTTTGAAGAAAGGATGTCCCACACAGAGACACATTCCCTTACTGATTTAGGCTTTGGAGAAGGCTTGGGGTGGGGGGAATCAGAAATTTTGTATAAAGCAAATAAATTAGAGAACATAGTCAATTAAAAATTGTACCTCAAAAATGTTTTATATCCTAAACTTTTAAGTGCCAGCAACATAGAGCACACTATCTTAGGTTTGGATATGAACATGCTCTTCACACAAATTATATTTCATTCTATAATTCAAATTTTAATATCATTATTGCTATTATTTTATAATACTTTTTAAATAACTATATAGTAATTTGCTCTTGTGAGACATTATGCTACTTAAATTATCTCATTCAATCCTCACAACTATCTCTTTAAGATATTATGATCGCCCCTACATTATTAGTAAACAAATGTCCAGAAAAGCTAACAAACTCAGTTTTAAAGCCAGTAAGTGCTAGACCTCTTCTTTATCCTCAGACTGCACTACTTGAGAATCCAAGTTTTTAACCACTGAAACATACTATAAGGAAAAAAAAAAAAAAAAGCCGGCAATGGTGGAGCACACTTGTAATCCCAGCATTTGGGAGGCTGAGATGGGAGGATCATGGTTCACGAACAGCCTCAGTTACTACTTAGTGAGGCCCTTTGCAACTCAGTGAGACTCTGTTTCAAAATAAAGAATAAAAATAGGGCTGGGGGTGTAGCTCAGCGGTAGAATGCCCCTGGGTTCCATCCCCAATACGCAAATATATATAAATAAATAAAAAATAGAGAGAGGGTTTTGAAGAAAATTGAAATATACCTGTGTAGCCCATTCCTTCTTTTGGTCAAGTTGCAACAAAGTTTCTCTGATTATTCTCTTCCTAGCATCTTCCAGAGTGATTTTATACTGTTCTTTAAAAAGAAAATTATATGCCTTAACAAGACTGATGCTAGACAAGACCACAATGTTAATAAATTTCACCTTCTATGATTTTTTTCTAAATTCTCAAAATACATGTCTTTTTTTTTTGAGATGGGGGCCTCACTATGTTGCTCAGGCTAGCTTTGAACTTGAGAGCCTCACATTTCACACCTCCCCTCAATAGCTGGGATTTATTACAAGTGCTTTGCACTGGGGAGTAAACCAAGGGGCATTCTACTTCTGAACTATACCCCCAGCCCTATTTTTTTTTTATTTTGAAACAGGGTCTCACTAAGTTTCTGAGGCTGGCCTTAAACTTGCAATCTTCCTGTCTCAGCATCTCAAGTCCTGGTGTTACAGACATGTGCCACCATGCCCAGTTCAGAGAGTACATTTTTACCAAAGCATTTAGTTCCTCTACTTAGAAGAAATGCTCCAATAATTTACTAAGACTTTAATGTGAATTAGTCTAAGATCTCCAAGAATGTTTGTATGTTCAAAGAATTGTCTAAAGGAAGAATTTTAATACTTGTGTGGCAATTCACCCTTTGGATCTCCTAACTTATGATTTCATGACAGATATATAGCAAAGATTGTGTTATCTCCTTGAGTAGCATCCTGTACATCTGACTCCATCTAACTTGATCTCCAGTATTCCTGACATGCATTTCCTAGAGCAGGAGCAGAGGGGCTAGCCAGCCAGCCAGCCTTCTTTTCTTCCTTCCTTCCTTCTCCTGGGGATTGAACCCAGGCTATTGTGCCTCTGAGATGCACCCCCGGCCCTTTTTATTTAGAAACAAGTCTCACTGAGTTGCTGAAGATCTCACTAAGTTGCAAATATTTTGTCTTGAACTGGTGATCCTTCCTGTCTCAGCCTCCTAGTACTGGGATATTACAGGCATGGGCCACCATGCCCTGCTTGGTTGCTAAATTTCTGACAGATCCATGGAGGCCTATTTAACTTATTCTGTAACTAAACATAAATATTTTACTGAGTGCCATAGAACCCAACTGCCATTTAGGATGTTGTTTCAATGCTAACATTTTCTTCACAGATCAGGCTGCCAAGAACTCTCAGAATCTTCTGCAACGGGAAAGGAAATGCACAGGTCTGGTCTTTCAGTAGACCAGGCACTGAATTAAGGTGGTTACTGGGGAACTAGGGGTCTGGGGAGCTGGGCAAGAGTTCCATGCTCTGGTCTACACACTAGCATAACACACTCGTTTCCCTTATTAGATGATAACTCTAACAGCAGAGAGTAAAAATGTACTGTATCTATTACTGTGCCCCTGGATACAACAAATATTAAATGAAAATTCTGAAGGAAATTAAATTTGGCAAACTATAAGACTTTGGTGGGCAGTGACCTCAGGCTTCAGCACCAGGGTGTCAGCCGTGGATGATGGCTGTTTAGGGGCAAGTGTGGTGGGAGGGGGAGGGGAAGCAAAAGGAGAGGGGCGGTGGGAAGGCCTGGCTGGAGAGGGCTTCTAACAGAGTCAGTGTCTGACTGCAGCAGTGGTTCAAAAACAAGAGCCTTCATAGACTAACTTGTCATCTGGGAATCAGAAATGCAAGCCGTTATTATTCCAACCTGCATATGCTCATCTCTATAGACTGAATTTTCTTACTCTCATTTGAAGTAATCACTTAAGTACTTAATTCTTCCAGTCTTACTTTGGATGGCTTTGTTGTTGTTTCTGATTGAGGCCCTAGCCCATTAAGTTAATGATATTTATTTGAAACTTATGCCCAATAAAGCACAACAATCCAAAAGTTGCAATGAATCAAGAGGGTAGATATAATGGATTTTACTTTTTGTTGGGGGGTGGATGTCTTGGGATGGAACCCAGAGACACTTGACCTCCGAGCTATGCCCCCTGCCCTATTTTTTATTCTTTCTTTTGAAACAGGGTCTCACTGAGTTGCGGAGGGCCTCACTAAGGAGCTGAGGCTGTCTGCAAACCGCGAGCCTCCAGTCTCAGCCTTCCAAACGCTGGGATTACAAGCGTGTGCCACCACGCCCGGCTGGATTTTACATTCTTGACCTCTGAAAAATATAAACCCTGAAGCTTGATAACTTTTTTTCCTTTAAATCTGTAAAAAAAAAAAAAAAAGCCAATTATGCTCTAAAGTTGCAGCTCTATTGCCATGTTAGTATTAAGCCGGGCGTGGTGGCGCACGCTTGTAATCCCAGCATTTGGGAGGCTGAGACTGGAGGCTCGCGGTTCGCAGACAGCCTCAGCTACTTAGTGAGGCCCTCTGCAACTTAGTGAGAGCCTGTTTCAAAATAAAGAAAAGCCAATATTAACATTTGACTCTGTTCCAAACGCTATATGACATGGTATGGACTGTTTTTCTTCTGAGAACCACCGGCGTAGGGTGAATGTGAAAACTTCTCGGTTATCTGTTCAGAGGATGCTCCCCGTAGCTACTGACCACCCGCCGCTCTTCTGTAAAGGAAGCCACCGGCAGAAGGGCATGCGAGGAAGCCTCCTTCCATTAAAACTTGAGACGCTACGCGGGGGCAGCCGGCGGCCGGCGGCCGGCGGCTTTGGGCTGTCACGGTCCTGGTCTCAGGGGGTACCCCAGGGCACACTGGCTGAAGCTCGCTCTGGTCCGTGCTGGCTCCTCCACGCTCCCAGGCATCGCACCGATTCGTCAGCGCTGACCCTCTCCCGCCGCGGGGCCTCCTTTCCATCCACTCTGGAGCAAATTGAGGACTTGAGGACGGGCAGGTGGAAGTTCTGGCCAGACAGGCCTTTCTGCAGGTACAGTCAGTGTTGGAAGCCATGCCCACCTCTCTGGTCCCCAGAGCTGTATTTGAAGAATGTAGGTTTGGGGTCTGATGCCCCTGGGTTCAAATTCCTGTTTCGGTATGTGCTGCGCATGTGAATTTGATGAATGCAATTAACTTCTCTGGGCTGCTATATTCTCACCTTTAAATTGTTCCTGATTATATCTAACTCTGAGGAATGTATAAGGGCATAGTTTTTTTTCTTCTTTTTTTGCAGAACTAGAAGTTGAACCTAGGGGCATTCTACCTTTGAACTACACCCCTAGCCCTATTTTTTATTCTTTATTTTGAAACAGGGTCTCACTGAGTTGCAGAGGCCTCACTAAGTAGCTGAGGATGGCCTCTAACCCACGATCCTCCTGTCTCAGCCTCCCAAGTACTGGGATTGCAAGTATGAGTCACCATGCCCTCCTGTTAGGGCTTACTTCAAGTTTCTTTTTTAAAGAGATATAGTTTTGGTTTAGATGTTTCACTGGCAGTTTCCTCTACCCAAAATACACCTCCTTTTAGCTGAGGTCCACAGAAACAGCTCTAGGTGCCTTCTCCCACCCCAGGGCTCAGGGACAGCTGCCAGATAAAGCAGGGCTGGACAGCTGACCAAAGCGCAGCTTGCTCCGAGGCTGACCAGTGACCCGAAGGAAGTGACTAGTAAGTGATGATACCAGCTCTCTTCAGAATCACTGCTGGAGAATATTGCCAGCATTCATCATGGGAAAGAGAATGGGGACTGACCCAGAGAGTCTCCTTTTTGGTTCCTCTGTGATACTAAAATGTTCCCCAACAAGTGATTAATATCTCCTGTCTTTTGTGATAACCAAAACAACAACAACAACAACTACTACTACTACTACTACTACTATCTACTATTCCTCCTCGTCCTTGTCCTCGTCCTCCTCTTCCTCTGCCTTCTCTTCCTCCTGTACTGGAGATTGAACTCAGAGGCATTCTACCTCTAAGCTACATTCCCAGCTTTTTTTTTTTTTTTAATAATTTTTGCATTTTTAAACAGGTTCTCTCTAAGTTGCAGAGGGTTTGGCTAAATTGCTAACATTGGCCCTGAAACTGTGATCCTCCTATCTCAGCCTCCCAAGTACTGAGATTACAGGCATGTGCCACCATGCTGACTAGCTAGAGTACTGATAGGAAAGAGGAAAAGCTGTGTCCTCAGCCGTAAACCTCCATGACCCCCCTTTCCCAGGGAGCATGGAAAAGGGCCAGAGAGCTCTCACCTGATTAATACTATCTCCATCTCATGCCCACTGTCTGGGTCCTCTTCAGATACAAGAGTCGAGTTACAGGTTCTTAAAGGAGACCTTCCCCATTTCAAGTGATATTTCACCTGCATTCCATTGACATTCTGTCCTTGGAAGACGGTAACAACTTCTCCTTTGGTCTCAGGACCTCAGTACTGCGTGTGCGCACACACACACGCACACACAGAGTTGAGTTATGCTGACAGTGGATAGTACTGAATGATCCAGGGAGTACTATTTTGTTTCTCCCACCAAACGTCTTCCCTCTAAAGATCTTTGGTTGAACTTTACCCGGCTTCGCTGCAACTAACCTGACATTTTCTCTGCATTCTCTTTCACTGTGTTGATGTCGTTTTGTAAGGAGTCAATGAGTTTAGCATGCTGTTCACTCCCTACGTTCTTGTACTCTTCCCAGTATTCCTTCTCACTGAGTTTCTCAAGAAACAGTTTCTCAGCGTTACTTATTTGCATGCGCATATCTGTTGGAAAGAAAATCAAAATACCCTGTCATTCCTATTATCCTTGCAGTCATAATAGGTTACAGTTTGGTTTTAGAAAGTTAAGATGCCATTTTTTTTCTGGCCGTTGTGTCTCTGGGAAAAGTGATTTCAACTTGTGTTCTTTTCAGGTCCTTGCTATTTTTTGTTTGTTTTGTGGTACTGGGGATTGAGCCCAGAGATATTTTACCTCTGAGGCACACCTTCAGCCGATTTTATTTTTATTTCGCAACAGGGCCCAATTTCTTGAGGGTAGCCTCAAACCTGTGATCCTCCTGTCTCAGCCTCCTAGGATTACAACTGCGTGCATATGCACCTGGTTCTTGGTAATTATTTCTGTTGGTGAATTGTTTGATTCAATCCTCTAAAGTTTGTTGGTTTGAGTTTCCCTTGTGTAGAAAGAAAGTATAAGATAGTCATGATAACACATCTTTTCCCACTTCCCCACTTAGTAAGACTTCAGAGTAGAAGAGAAGTTTCCCAATATTGGAAATAATTTTCAAATATTGAACTATTTCAAATATATAACCTTTTGGTGTGTCCTACTGTGCTTGCTACACAGTATATTTTATTCAATCTTTAGGCCTGAGTATAGTATTGCTAAATATTCTTTAATGGGAAGCATCACCCAAGGCTCAGTACAGTGGACCAAATGGCAGTTGGTCCCCACCACTCACCACCTTGTCTGTGAGTTTCTGGAGGCTGAAGCCACATCTTCTTCATACCTATACATCCAGATCTGAGAACAGAGTCTGGTACTTAGTTGGTGCTCAATAAATATTTGTTAAATGAAATGAGTGAAGCATTTAGGCCAGTGGGGTGTTCTTCATCCTAGAACTCTAAAAGGCCTCAGACATGATTCTTTTTTCCCAGAGATATACATAAGATTATATATTTTAGCCAAGCATGGTGGCACATGCTTGTAATCCCAGCATTCAAGAGGCAGAGACCAGCGAGAGGATCACAGTTCACGGACAGCCTCAGCTACTTAGCGAGGCCCTTCGCAAGTCAATGAGACCCTTTTTCAAAAATAAAAAGACTAAAAACTAGGGCTAGGGATGTAGCTCAGAGGTACAATGCCCCTGGGTTCCATCCACAATACCGCAAAAAAAAAATTTATATATATTAAATTTTTTTAACAAGCTTGGCGTGGTGGCGCATGCTTGTAATCCCAGTGCTTGGAAAGCTGAGACAGGAGGATCACACAGGTTCGAAGCCAGCCTCAGCTACTTAGTGAGGCTCTCAGCAACTAAGCGAGACCCTGTTTCCAAATAAAAAAAAAGAATAGGTCTGGGAGTATAGCCCAGAGGTAGAAAGCCTCTGGGTTCCACCCCCAGTACCACCAAAAAAAAAAAATTTTAACAAATGGTGCATGTTGTTGTTTTTGTTGTTGTTGTTGTTGTTATTAGTATTATTATTATTATTATTTGGTGGTACTGGGGTTCCTGGAAACCCTTCTACCTCTGGGTTACACTCCCAGACCTATTTTATATTTTTATTTTGAAACAGGGTCTCTTAAGCTAGCGAGGCTGGTTTTGAACCAGCACGATCCTCCTGACTCTGCCTCCCAAGCGCAGGGATTACAAGCGTGCGCCACCACGCCTGGCATGGTGTGTGTTATTGTCATTAAACAATTATTAATACTACTCTAAACCAGAAGGCCGGTGTCCTCTCATTTGAGCAGACTGCTGTTGTCTGAGCCCTGTGCCACCTGTGGTCCTCCAGGGGAGAGCGGGTAACATCACTGGGGTATTGGAAAGAGAAGTGGATATAGTGGCTGTTGTTCTACTTACTTAGAAATCATTTGCTTTCCCTTATAGTCACACACACACACACACACACACACACACACACACACACACACACACCCTGAGATCTGAGATGTGGGTCAGCTGTACATGCCCTTTCTGTGGTTTGGTTATATGAAAAACAAAACAAACAAAATAGCACCTTCTATATCCAGACAAGTTTGAGCTGCATTTTTATCCCTGGACCTGAAAGAGTCTTAACTAAAAGTTGGAAGAAAAGGGCAACCGCAGCATTTCTCTATCTCCTATCTCTACTGTACACAGGAATCTCAAGGTCTTGTCAGGATGCGGACTGGGTCCCAGGTGAGCTGCTGCTTCTGCATGGGTCCATGTGGCAGCTCCCATCACGCCACGGCCTCAGAGGCTCTTTGCAGGTGCACCTGCTCTCACTTTCTCTTTCTGACCTCTGTGGGCTTTTTTTCTTCCTTGGACAACAGCATGTGCCCAGCTCTCCTCTACTGTGCCTCGGTTAGCCAACTTGGCCCCAGTCTTGTGTGATGCACACAGTCCCGTGCTCAGCCCAAACTGTAACGAGGCTCCTCATCTGGGCCTGTTCCTCCATGAAAGCAGTTCAGCTGGCACCCCTGAGTGGGTTTTGGGGGGTCTCACTCTCCTCTTTCCATGTTTTTTTTTTTTTTTTTTTTTTTTTGCGGTACTAGGGATGGGACCCAGGGGGCATTCTACCTCCGAGCTACACTCCCAGCCCTATTTTTATTCTTTATTTTGAAACAAGGTCTCACTGAGTTGCAAAGGGCCTCACTAAGTAGCTGAGGTTGTGCACGAACCGTGATCCTCCTGTCTCAGCCTCCCAAATGCTGGGATTATAAGCGTTCACCACCATGCCCGGCTCTTTCCATGTTTTACAACTTTCCAGAAGACATATTTATAGATTTTCTGGCTAAAATGGTTTTAGAAATCTTAGCAACAAGTTTAGAATGAAGAAATAGGAATTTTTAAAAATGCATGTATCAAAATTGTGTGTGTATCTGACTTCCGGGACCATGGTTTTTCTGAGCCCACAGCAAGAGTATGTCTTGGGTCTTTCATTCCCACCCCTACCATCATTTCTATCCATGTCCTCTAAACTTTTCCTTTCCCAAGTTTGTTCCATTTAAGTGTGTGTGTGTGTGTGTGTGTGTATGTGTATGTATGTGTGTGTGTGTGTGTGTGTGTGTGTGTCCCTTACAGATATTGGGAGGGGAGATGTTCCATGATTATATTCACATTATCATTCCTAAATTCAAACCAATTTCTAAAGCCAATGAAGCCATCAAACTATAGAGTTTCACAGAAGAAAGAACACACCCCACAGGCACTGCAAGTCAGAAGGATTTCACTGTCTTCGCTTTAGACCCCTGCCCTCATTCCCCTCCTCACTTGGCTTCAGTCCCTCTGCCTACTTTACTCTTTTCCTCTCCTCTCCATCTGCCTACATGTGTTTGTGGTTGTGGTGGCAATGATGTCCTCTGAAATACAGCCGCAGCATTTTGAACACATTGGGAGACAAACATGTTAATACATTCAAGAAATAACCGATTCAGCTTCTGTGATAATTGTCTAAGTTTCCAAATCACCTCTTAAGTTTTTTTCCTTGTCTCTCTCAAACTTCCATTTCTCCTTCATTGCTTCTTCGACTTCCTCTCTGGTTACCACTGGAAACCCGTCCAACTTCTCCTCACTCAGTTCCTTCAGGAGGTTCTTTATGTGCCAAATCTGTTCCTCCTTTAAGCGACTATTCTATCATGAGAATCAACAGTTGTAATAATATCTTCTGAACTATTTGCATTGCTTTCCACAAAGAGAAACAACACATTGAGGCTTGCAAAATGAGAAACAATTAATTATGCAATAACATCTCTAAAAATTCATGGGTCACTGGATGTGTTGGTGCGCACCTCTAATCCCAGTACTTGGGAGGCTGAGACAGGACGATCCCAGGTTTGAAGCCAGTCTCAACAACTAAGCAAGACTCTCAGCAATGCAATGAGACCCTGTTTTGAAATAAAAAATAAAATGCTACATGTGGGGTACAGCTCAGAGGTAGCATGCCTCTGGGCTTAATCCCTAGCATCACAAAAAACAAGCACCCAGCCCCTGAAGTTATGGGTCATGTAAGACTCAAAAATCTGTCAATGCAGTAACCAGTGGATAGAGTATTACATTTTGAACATTGTGCTACTAGTTACCAATCTATCACCCTATCGCAGGATCAATAAACACTAAAGCTAAACCTCAGAGGTCAGTTATTTCAATCTCCCACCAAGACTGCTCTCCCCTAGCATTCCGTATTCCTTAAGTCATCCACCACATGTTAGGTAGGATGCTGGGCACAAGGACTTTATCAGTGAACAAAACAGAAAAAAATACTGCTTTGGGAAAACATTATTTTTTGCTTATATCACAAATGACTCTGTTTTTCTTTCATTTTTAATTTTTTAGAATGAAGGTTGCTCACCATTCAAAATCTACTTCATACTGAAAACATGGACCAGGTACTTCTTTGGATAGTCTGTTTATATTTCAAAGCTGCTTATTTAAAGTTTATTCTTGCCCTTGCTATTGTATGCAGGTAAATAAAAACAGAGAATTAATCACAGTCAAACCTTCCCTATGATAATCATTAAAATAAGTCTTTCAGCCAGCTGTGCTGGTGCACGCTTGTAATCCCAGCATTCGGGGGGCTGAGGCGGGAGGTTCGCGGTTCGCGGACAGCCTCAGCTACTTAGTGAGACCCTCTGCAACTTAGTGAGACTCTGTTTCAAAATAAAGAATAAACAATAGGGCAGGGGATGTAGCTCATAGGTCAAATGCCTCTGGGTTCCATCCCCAGCCCCCCCCCACACACACACAAAGTCCTTCACACTGAAGTGGAGGACTCTAGACGGTAACTTGAATCCAGAAGAAAAAATAAAAACACCAGTAATGTAACCATATAGGTAAATATAAAAGACAGAATAAATGTTTTTTTGTAATTTTTTCCCACCATCTTATTTAAAAGACAAATACACAGGCAATAATTATCAAACTATTTTGGGCATGCAATGCATAAAATGTATTTTCATGACAATAATAATACAAATGAGGATGGAGGGAATGGAGCAAGTTTTTTGTACATTATTGAAATTAAGCTGGCATTAATACAAAGTAGATTGTTTTAAATTAAGATGTTAAATAAAATCCTCAAGGAAACCACTAAGAAAATAAGTAAAAAATAGACTTCCGGGAAGATGGCGACCGAGAAAAGCGGGGCTTAAGAGTCCCGCTAACAACCAATCTCCATTACCACAAAAAGAGCGCCTTTCATAGCCAGAAAGCACCATCACCAGAAAAACAAAAAAAAAACCCACCAGGCTCCAGAGAGAAAGCGGACTGAGAACAGAGCTCAGGGCCACAGAGGAGACACACGCGCCCGAGGACGCGGCAGCAGCGCCATACTGCCGGCGGCAGCGGCGAACTCAACGGACGGCTACAGCAAGCCAGGTGAGCCGCTGCGGAACAGCCAGGCGGGATCTTTCGGCGCAGACAGCATTTAAAGCTCCCAGTGGCTGAGCTCAGCATACGCTGCAGGGATTCAGAGTGGAAATCAAAACCAGAGAAGAAAAAATACGCCAGCCTCATGGCTGAGGGCGTGGCAGAGGCGCCATATTGCCACCGGCGGCGGCAGCAGCAGTGAATTCACCGAGTCCAGTACAGCTACATCTGTGTACTCAAGAACAGTGAGTCAAATTGCGGGCCACAGAGGAGAAATCGCAGTATTGGGCCTCCTGGGACTTGACCCAGTGAGGGAGTGGTGGTGGCAGAGATATCACACCATAGGAGAACGTGCAACCTGCCACCCCCCATAGTTTAAAGCAGCCTCTATCGACTCCCTGGGTCGGAGACTCTGTGATACAACCCAGTAAAGGAGTAGTGAGGTCTGAGATAATACAGACTCGAGATCCAGAGCACCTTAAGTGAAGCCATAGTGACCCAAGGGAAGAACCCAGAGAAGGCACAAACCTCCGAAATCATGGGAAAGAGGAATAACACTGGAGTAATGAATGTGCACAACCCCACAACATCAGAACCTGATAAAACAGAAAATCAGAGATTTCTAGAAGATCAAATCAGGAAAATAACTGTAGAAATAATAGAGGTGCTTCGAAAAGAACTCAGAGAGAGCCAAAAAGAGATAAAGGATGCAATTAATGAAGTAAAGGCCTCAATTCAAAGCACAAACAACCGATTAGACCACATGGGGAACAGAATCTCGCTCTTAGAAGATGAGCAATCCAAAAATGAATGCATAGTTTCTAATCTAGAAAAAAATATCCAACAGCAGGAATCTGACATTGAAGAAATATGGGCCCATCTTAAGAGAGCTAACCTAAGAATAATTGGAATAGAGGAGGGAAAAGAAAGTGATACCAAAGGGATCAACAATCTCTTCAAGGAAGTAATAGCAGAAAATTTTCCAGACATAGAGCAAGAGGTTGATACACAGGTCCAGGAAACTTATAGAACTCCCTTTAGACAGGATCGGAGAAGAGGATCCCCACGCCATATAATTGTCAAAATGACCAATGTGGAAGCCAAGCAGAGAATCTTAAAGGCAACAAAAACAAAGGGCCAACTGACATTCAGAGGCAAACCAATTAGAATCACTCCAGACTTCCCAAACCAAGTCATGAGAGCCAGAAGGGCTTGGAGTAACATATTCCAAACTCTGAAAGAAAACAACTTCCAGCCAAAAATTTCCTATCCAGCAAAACTTTCTATCAAATTAGATGGAGAAATAAGAAGCTTCCATGACAAACAGAAACTGAAGGAATTTATGTCTTCAAAACCAGCGCTAGAGAAAATACTCAAAGAGATTAACTACAAAGAAGAAATAGGTAACACTCACCAGAACCAGAGAAACAAGAGTTTCCATCTAACAGACAACTAAGATTGGTTATCTGTGGAGATTCATTATTTATGTTAGTCTTTTACCTATCTCTAAGTTGTATTGTTTGCCTTTATTGTTGTTAATTTTTAGGATTTCTAGTTGGAATATTAATATACCTTCAGATATAGCATTTGGAAATATTTTATCCAATTCTATTAGTAACTTTTAACTCTGTTTACATTGTCTTTGGATATACAATATTTTCTTTTATTTTTTAGGGAGTTTGTATATTCTTCTGTTGCCTGTGCCATTGAAATCATATCCAAGAAATCACTGCCAATTTCAATGTTGTGAGGTTTTATGACCCAGATTTTCTCCTAAAAGTTTATAATCTTAAGATTTATATTTAGGTCTTTTATCTATTTTGAGTTAATACTTGTATATGGGATTAGATAAAGGTCCAATTTTATTCTTTTCCATGTAATTATTATTTTTCAACAATATTTAGTTAAAAGATTATTATTTCCACCACCAAATATTCGTGGAAACCTTGTCAAAAATAACTTGACAATATAGGGAAGAATTTAGCTCTAGGCTTGTATTTAACTCCAATGGTCTATATATCTGCCTTTAGAACAGTACTACACTGTTTCAATTATTGTAGCTTTATATGGTTTGAAATCAGAAAATATATATCTGCTAGCTTTGTTCTTTTTCAAGATCGTTTTGGGTATCTAGAATTCATATTCCATATTAGGAAAGATTTTTTTCTGAAAAATAAATATATAAATATATGATAGTTTCACCTAAAAAAACAGAAAAAAATATGCTCTAGTAAGAAAGAAAGCAAAAAGAAATATTGAAATGCTATCTTTAAATCATCAAACGCTTGGTATCAGACAAATGAAACTGTTATGTGATATTATCATTTTTAATTTTGGATAAATTGCTATAATACTAGATGTCAACCACTAAGCCAAGCATGGGAAGGAGGGATGGGGAAAGAATGGGGTGGGGATCGGGTGGGGGCTGACTGGGCGATGTGTGCATGTATGTCTACAAAAGTATGTATCCCACTATGATATATGAATACAGTGCACCAATAAAATAAAATTAAAAAAAAAGAAAATAAGTAAAAAATAAGTAACTGTTAAAATGGTACACTAGCAAATATTTAATACAAGAGAAGGCAATAATGAAAGAATTGAGGGACAAAAAAGGATATAGAAAACAAGTAGCAAAATATCAAATGTAATTATCATTCATTGAATTCATTGAAAATGTGTTAAACATGACAATTAAAAGGCAAAACTTGGTAGAATAGATTTTTTAAAAATCTCTGTTTTCTATGAGACACATTTTGGATTCAAAGAAATAAATAGGCTAAAATTTTAAAGAAAAAATATTATTCAATATAAACAAGTAACCCAAAGAGAGCTGGAGTGACTGTGCTAACAGAAGACAAAATAGACTTTCTGAAAAAAATTATTACTGAAGACCAAAAGGACTTTATATAATAATAAAACAGCAAGACCATCAGGATAATTTAATAATTATGTTACATCTATATTCTGCATTAGGTATTAATTTCCCCCTAAATTCATGCCATCCCAGAACTTCAGAATGTGTGACCCTATTGGGAATAGTCTTTTTAAGTGTGATTAGTTAAGATGAAGTCATACTAGATTAGCGTAGGCCCTGAATCCAGTGGCCGGTATGTATCCCTTATTAAATGACAATATGAAAACAGCCATAGAGAACAAGGCAATATGAAATGAGAACAGAGACTGACATGATGTGTTTACAAGCCAAGTAATGCCAAGGATCACTGAAAACATAAGAAACTAAGAGATGGGATGCTTTTTGCCCAAAAGCTTTAAGAAAAAAACAATCTTGTCTACAGTGTACCAACATCCTGATCCTGATTTTGAAGTTTTGGCTTCCTGAACTGTGTGAGAATAAGTTTCCATTGAGTTAAGTAAGGTACACAGTGTAGTAATCTGTTATGACAGTCTAAGGAAATGAATGTATACCCCAACAATGGAACCCAAAAAACGTGAAGCCAAACTCCCATTCCTTCTCAATAGTAATAACAAGCACCCCTCCATCCACCCTTTCAGGTCTCACGGAAGGCTGAGGGGGAGCCTAAACTACTTCCACCAGGCAGTAATCAGTCGGCATCTTCACTTTCCCTGCCAAAGTTATATCAATAAAGGCCAGGTAAAATACAAGGTTGAAAATAAGACTCAGGGCCTCGTGCTACGCTACAAAGATGTCCAGGTGTCAATAAATCATCACACCAAGAATTAAGAATATTGCAATATTCTAGTTATGATGTTGTGCTATAGTTTTTTAATGTGTTATGGAAAACTAGGTAATGGGTATGAGAATTGTTCTGTGTATTATTTCTTGCAGCTGCATGCTAATTGAGTTCTATAATTATCACAAAATTTTAAAAAATAATTAAAAATTGCAGGTGCATCAATATCAGCAACTGAAAAAATACAATGTATTAATTACTTTTTAACCAATTCTCAGATACTTCATTTCCTTGAATGAGATTCATGTTTTCTTTGCTTAAAAATAAATTGAATTACTATGGCTTGACATGTTATTTTAAAATAAAATATTTGTAGTAACTTAAATGACAGTAATGGAAATACCACTTGCCAAACTACTACACTGCTAATACTTTTCCAAATATGGTGTTTTCCACTTATTTTTGTAGAAGTGGAAAATTCCTTTATCATGTATGTTTTGGATACTAAATAAACATATCTGATTTTAGTTATTTTAGTTAATTTTTTGTGGTACTGGGGATTGAACCCAGAGGCATTCTACCTTTTAGCTATACCCCCAGCTCTACTTTTATTAATTTATTTTGTGGTACTGAAAATTAAACCCAGGTGCATTCTACCTCCAAGCTACACCCTCAGCCCTATTTTTATTCTTTATTTTGAAAAAGGGTCTCACTAAATTGTGGAGGGCCTCACTAAGTATCTGAGACTGTCTGCAGGAACTTGAGATCCTCCTGTCTCCTCTCCCTAAGTACTAGGATTACAAGAAAGCACCACCACGCCTGGATTCTATTTTTATTTTTGAAACTGGTCTAACTAGGTTGAGTCTCACTACTTGCTGAGGCTGTCCTCCAACCTGTGATCCTTCTGTCTCAGTCTCCCAGGAACTGGGATTACAGGGGTGTGCCACCATGCCAGACTTACTATACTTAATTTTAGTAATGTAAGTCACCTCTAAATTCAATTCCAGCTGAAAAAATATATACCATGATATATGAACTAAAACTTCACAGAGACAATGAAGAAACCACTACATAGGGTTCAGGGGGAACAGCTCAGTGGTACAGCACATGCTTAGCATGGGAAGAGGGCCTGGGCTCAATCTTTAGGACCTCAACAGTATCAGAGACATCGTGATATCACCACCAGGACTTGTCCAATCAGTACTTGCTGAATGAATGAACAAATTGGAATCTCCATTCTATAGGAGGAAAATGAAGGCTCATACCAACCTTGGCTAAAAAGATATCACCAGTAAGTCATGTAGTCATGATGCAAACTCAGGTTTCGGAGTCCAGTTTCCATTAAAATGTGAAGATTTATTCCCCAGTGTATATGATGCACATTCACAAACATATCAGAGCCAACCACTAAGCCAAACATGAGAAGACGGGAGTTGGGAGGAAATAGAATGGAAATTGGGAAGGGCTAAATGAGTGCTGTGTGTGTGTATGCCTCTAACATCTACTCCATTAAGATGACTACAATGCACCAAAAAAAAGAATTTTTAAAATGTGAAGATATAGCCTTTTAAAATAAAAGCCAAATAAAACAGTTAACTGAGGAAATTCCAGGTCTATAAAAATAACTACGTAAGTAGGGGGACCCTTAGTATTTCCCCATTCAGGAAAAGCCTTGAGGGGTAAGTTGTGCCAGTTATGTTTTAATACTTCCAAACTTTATTTCTACTGATCTTTAGCCCCGATAGACATATGGTGCACCATTTTGATATTTGTTTTAAGCAAGTAATATATTAAGTTATTATGTTATTAACACAACCAGTTAGTCATTTTAATAACTGAGATTGTACTTTTCAAAAGATATTCACCACAGTAACCAAATGATGAAGCCAACCTAGGGACTCATTAACAGATAAATGGATAAAAAAAAATATGGTATATATACAAAATGGAATTTTTTGGCGGGGTCTGGAGATGGAACCCAGGGGCATTCGACCTCTGAGCTACACCCCTGCCCTGTTTTTTTATTCTTTATTTTGAAACAGGGTCTCACTGAGTTGCAGAGGGCCTCACTTCGTAGCTGAGGCTGGCCACAACTGCGATCCTCCAGTCTCAGCCTCCCAAATGCTGGGATCACAAGCGTGCGCCACCACGCCCGGCTTACACAATGGAATTTTACTTAGTCATAAAGGAAAACAAAATTATGTCATTTGTAGAAAAATGGATGAAATTTGAGAATATTATGCTGAGGGAAGCCAGCCAGTCTCGGGAAGTCAAGGGTCATATCTTTCCCCCCATTTGTGGAAGCTAGAATGAAAATATGAAACAAAAGGAACTTGAGTTAAATGAGGAGACAAGTAGCAAAGAATAGGACTAAGGGAAGTGGGGAAGGGACCAAGGGGGGTGATGAAGGGAACAGGCCAAACAATGCTATGTCCATATATGAAGGTATTGGGACCAGGGCGTGGGGGAGGGGTGGCAAGGTCCAGAGGAGCCTCACCAGCACGGCGCCCACGGTGTTTGTGGGACTTCGAACCTCACTACGACACATAATTATATGGCACCAAAAAAAGTATATTTGAAAAAGTACATATGCATGGGCTCTGAAATTCTAAAAGAAAGATTCAGAGATTAAAAATAGCGAACCACTGTTTCATAGTGTGATTAAATAAGTCAAATGGTAAATGGGCTTTCAAAGCTTTAATATTTTAATCTCTTGTCCCCATGAACTAAATAACACAATTAAGCTGATTCCCACTGACATAATCAATATAATGGAAACATTAGTCCCCTCTTCCCTCACATGTACAAAGAACGTAACTGAATTATAAATCAATCGATACCAAGCTTTGAAGAAGATAACTTCCTAGCATGTATTTCATCATAATTTACAATTTTTCAGAGCCTGTGTGTAAATGTTTAATGACAATATTAAATTAGCTCTACTGTTAATACTTACTCTTTCATGATACTTTTGGTTCTTTTCTCTAAGCTTCTTTATTTGAAACATGAATCTCTCTACGGCATTTTCCTTTATTTGACGGCTGAAAACAAAGGTAGGATGTGTTACAATTGTTTGTCTTAGGAAAAATTGGGACAAAGTTAAAAATTTTTAAATTATTATAATTCAAGTAAATTGTTAAATATATTACAAAAGCCATTTAGAGATAAGAACCATTCCTAAATGACTTGGGGATCTGCATGTAATTCATTAAAATATATGTTGGAGTGATAACTTCAATTTTTTTTTTTGTACTGGGGACTGAACCCAGGGACATTCTACCTCTGAGCTTCATCCCAGCCCTCTTATCATTTTTATTATTATTTTTTTTATTTTGAAGCAGGTCTTTTTAAGTTGCTGAGGGTCTTGCTTTGTTTCTGAGGCTGGCCTCAAACCTGTGACCCCCCTGTCTAAGCCTCCCAAGTACTGGAATTATAAGCATGTACCACTATGCCTGGCTAATTTCAAGGGTTTTTAAAAAATAAACTCTTCATATTCCATAGGTGTAATTTTATACTTTTTAATTATAAATAATTCAGCTTAGAAGAAATGTAGGAAAGGGACACAGAAAAAATGCTTTGTATAATTCCAGAATTTTAAGACATTAATGACAGAACCGACTTTATAAGTGTGTCCATATACACAACAATCACAGCCTCTTGAAATATTAATGTAATCTTGGTATGCCTTTTGGCGCAGGCTCATTAGTACCCTATCTCTGCAACAAATAATAAAAGCTTATTTCCTGGCACAAAGACATTTCTTTAACATCTCAACAGGTATTTGTTGAGTATCTGTTAGGTGTGAAAAAGGGAGAGAAAAGAGCAGAAAGACTTTGGTACGGGCTACTTACTACTTATCCGAAGTGTCAGTATTATATCTCTATATAACGATTATCTAGTAATTCTTATAACTTTAAATATAACCCCAAAATAATCCAACAGAAATAGCTTCACCTAAATTTTTTGCTTCAGTTAAATTCAAAACAAAATGAATCAATAAAACACATCTGGTGCAGTAAAGAGAGGAATGGTTAGAGAATGAGAGGCTCCGGTCATAAATCTTTAGTACTTCCTACATACTGGTCACAGGCAGGTCAGTTCTCTGGGTCTAAATTTCCAGGCTATTGGATGATGATAGCAATACCCAGTCCTACTATTATGGTAAGGAGTAAAATAAGAAACCATATGTGAATGTTTTTAGGGTAAAGTGCTCATAACTTCCTGTTGAATCTAAATATTTTCAACTCTCTCTCCAAAATATCATTTATATTTGTGACATTGTATACTTAGAAAAGGAAAAAATAAAGCTCTTTCCTTCCAAAGGATAATACAACATAACAAAAAACAAGCAAATCCATGGGGGCATAGAAGTTCTTTGTGAATATTACAAAACTTGGATTTTAGTCCTGGTTTCCCCTAACTACCTGAGGATACTTAACTTTTTTAGGCTTTGGCTTGGTTTTCTACAAATAGGAAGATGACAGGTGATGAGCTCCGTGGTTCCTTGAGTTTCAGGATGCTGCAGTTTCTACAGAACTGTGTTTCATTGCATGCAGCCATACGTGGGGCACTACTGACTCAGTGAGCTCCGCTAGTGACCAGCATCGCTTGGGACATTTCAGAGATAGTTCAGAACAGGCCTTCATGATCCTGTCCTCAGAAAGCACAGTTTACGACCTGACAGAGAGGTAAACACCTAAGCATATTGTTTCCACACTTGGATAAATACTATGGGGAAAATGTCAGGACTTGAGAAGGATAGTTAAGTGGAGGGCTCTACACAATTTTTAAGAAATATGTCTCTAGCTAAGTAAAAACCATCTTTTACTCATTTAAAACTCAGATGTGCAAAGTTTTAAAGAAGTGCCTTCTCTATCTTCCATTTTTAAAGCGGGAAAGTAAAAGTATAATAAATAAAAATTGTCTGAAATGAGCCTATGCAAACATGTGTAACTTAACTTGCATGATTCCTGCAATTATAAATATACTATTTCTCTGTATGGATGGAGTAGGCAAATGTATCTCAAGGAGTTGGTCTTCACTGGTGGAGACTGAGTCTTTGGGTGGAAAGTCCGGCAGGCGGAAGTAACCCCCTGAGCTATGGCCGATCCAATGAGGCCAAGTCTTTGGTTAACAGATGCCTCCCTGGCTGAAGCTGACAGCTTTACTAGGCTGTGTGCAGCCAGGGAGCTGGAGGCCACTTGCTGACCAGCCCGAGATCCCGTGTGGGATATATTTACAGTAAAAAAAAAAAAAAAAAACGTCCTTGTTTATCTGGAATTAAAATTTAACTGGCATCTTGTATTTGTATTTGTTACTTAACCGACATTTAGCACCTCCACCCTTAAACCCACTCTGGAGCACTGAGGAGCCAATGGCTGGGCTTTCTCCCGTTCATTTTGCTGCGAGCGGTTCAGGGTTATTGAGTAGTGTCTGCAGATCAGCGGGCCTCCAGAGATGCTTTGTCTTGGAGGCTTCACTGGCCTTTGCGGTACTCGGGCTCATTCCAGGTCTAACTTAGCAGTCTCTCTTAACTTCACGAAGAGGTAGATTTACCAGGAAGCCTTGAAGCTTAGCTCTAGAACCCCACACTCGAAGCAGGTCTTGTTAAGTTGCCGAGGGTCTTGCTTTGTTGCTGAGGCTGGCCTCAATCCTGTGTGGATGGAATTTGCTCTTCACTGTTCTCTAGATATTTTTCATATCTCCTCATCAGTGACTTAGTATTGTATACATCACACTAAATGCTGGAGCAAGTGGCATGGTAAGGCAATACATATTAGTTTGAAGAGGAAATAGCACGTTTTTTTTTAAAGCACAGTGATATTAAATTGCTAATAATAATGTGTCTCCTTACGCCTCCCCTTGCTGTGTTATTAAAACATTAGAAATATGTAATTTCCTCCTTCATGCAGTTTTGTTGAAAATCTGACAAAGGAAAATAAATAGATTTGCATTTCAAAAAAGTCTACAATTTACCTATCTTTAAAAAATATCCATATATAAACCTGTTCCTTTATCCCTATCTGTCAACTTTCCTTATAGTAAACTGAGGGGAAGCTGGGGTATGGTGGTACATGCTTGTTATTCCAGCATTCAGGAGGCTGAGACTGGAGGATCACAGGTTCGCAGCCAGCCTCAGCTACTTAGTGAGGCCCTCCACAACTTAGTGAGACCCTGTGTCAAAATAAAGAATAAAAAATAAAACAGAGCTGGACTGTAGCTTGGAGATAGAATGTTCCTGAGCTTAATGCCCAGTACCCCCAAAAGAAAGAAAGAAAGAAAGAAAAAAGCAAGCAAGCAATCTGAGGGGAAAATGAGATAAAAGCAAAAACAAAACCCAACATTATTTAGAAACGATCACTCTGTAGATTTAGCACCAGCAGCCTGGCTCTTTACAAATAAACCATATAAGTTCATGACCATATGTTCTTGGGATACAGTTCTTAGGTATATGGAATTACCTGATCAAAGGGCAGGATTGCTTTATAGTTATTGCTATTATTAACATTTTTAGAATATTTTCACAGTTTACACTCACTAGTGAGTGAGAAAGTGACTGGTGGTAGGCATTTTATCACTGAGTATTAATACTTTAAAATTTTATTTCCTACATTGATAGGAAAAATATCTGCTTTTTGTTGTTATGACTGTGATTTATCTCCCAGAAAAGATCCAAAAATATTTACTCAAGAAGGAAACTAAGTGTTCACTATACATCATGCTGTGCCGTGTAAAGAATTATTAAGAGTTCAGAGTGTTTAGGGTAAGCCAAGCAGAAATTACCATTCATATTTTCCCTTACCTCAGATATTCTAACTGCTTGGTCCATATAAAACCATAACTCCCCAAAACACCTGGCAAAATAAACTTCAATTTAAAAGAATCTACATTTTTGTCTATTTTACAATTATATCCATATCTGCTTCTATATTTATAGCCATACTTAGTGTAGAAAAACTGGAAAATAAGTATAAAGGAGAAAATAAAAAATGTAACTATCCAGAGTATAATTTTATAGATTTAACATGGGGAAGACCATTTCTTCACAAGTACAGAAATTCATGACCTTTTTTTTAGGAAATTTTTTTAAAAAGCTTAATTGCTGAAAAACCATTGACTGACTACTATGTGCTTACTGCTTTATTGGAAGATGAGATAGAATGAGAAATACAAGTTGCTGCAGGGAGACCCCCGGACAGTTCTTCCTTAGATAGTTAGATTAGAGGAGGTGATTGGCCACAGGTCAGGTGACTAGCGTTCTTTTACATGGAAACAACGTTGAGTGAATAATCTGTCACCAGAAGGGCATGGTACGGGAAGTCTTTGGCTGTCCTAGCACATGAGATTATTTATTTAGTTTTAACAAATGAGAGAAGACAAAGGCATGGGGTGTTCAGTTTATATCTTGCCCTAGATCATGAGAATTTTTCTGTGTTTGTCTCTTTGTAAACCTCTGCTAAAGAGGAGAAAGACCGGCCTCTGGTTGACCCTAAAGAGAAACAGCTGTAACTGTATGTCCTCACTATAAACCATGGGAGAAACCAGAGACCAGGTTATTTTCACAAAGATTGACTTTTTTTTTGTTCACGTCTCCTGAGATGAAACAAAGCAAGTTTTCAGTTATTTTGAGAAAAGAGTGCAAATAGTGTCCAGTTATTAATATCATCTCAAGTAGAGAATAAAAGGACACTGTTAAAAGCCTTTGCCAGTGGATGCTTCTTAGGATTCAGACTTCTTTTTACTCACTGCCTTCTAAAAAAAGACATGTGAATACTGAGGAGTTTCCCATAAGAAGGAAAAGCATACTCCTTGAATGCTGTTAAAAATGAAAACCTCGTCGCAGGCTCCCACTTTCAACCTCACACCCCTCCAGTTAATGGTTTCCCATTTCCCCAAGTGTTCTGATCTGTCTTGCTTAAAGCACCGGTGTTTGTGTCCTCTCTCCTTCACTCTCTTTCAGTCTCTAAACTATGGTTTACACCCTAGTGTCTTTTTTTTTTTTCAGTACTGGGGATGGAACCCAGGGCCATTCTACCTCCAAGCTACATTCCCAGCCCTATTTTTTATTCTTTACTTGGAAACAGGGTCTCAATGAGTTGCAAAGGGCCTCACTAAGTAGATGAGGCTGTTCTTGAACTGCGATCCTCCTGTCTCAGCCTCCCAAATGCTGAGATTACCACCACACCGGCGTGCACCACACCAGCTGGCCCTGGTGTCTTTTACATAAGCCATTCTCTCCACCACCCTCTCTCCATACTATCTGTTTCCTTCCCAGCGAGCAGCTCAAACATGGCTTCTGAATCCCCCTGACAAGGTCAAGTCTTTATAGTTATACCATTAAATAGCACTATATACTTTTTCTTTTATAGGACCTTCATTACAGATTATGTACAGTGTGTGTGTGTGTGTGTGTGTGTGTGTGTGTGTGCGCGCGCGTGCGTGCTGTCTCCCATGCTTCATCAGGGCAGGGACCACGTGGCCTATTTACCTCTATACTCCAGAACCCCAGATTTGCCCCTTATACTTGATAAACACTCAAGTACTTGTTGAATGAGAAAATGAATGAAGTAGTATCAGTCATATTTGGGAAGAGTTATCTATTAATTCCCTACAGATTACACATGAAAACATCTCCCTTGTGACAAGAGTTGAGGCTCATGAGCTTTCAAGGGGCTTCCTATCTATTTCTTGGAGTAAATCATCAATGTAGAATAAGCATCTGCTCGCCGGGCGTGGTGGCGCATGCTTGTAATCCCCGTGCTTGGGAGGCAGAGACAGGAGGATCGCGCAGGTTCAAAGCCAGCCGCGCGCACTGGTTTAGGAGACCCTGTTTTCAAATAAAAATATAAAAATAGGTCTGGGAGTGTAGCCCGGAGGTAGAAGGGCTTCCAGGAACCCCAGTACCAAAAAAAAAAAAAAAAAGAAAGAAAGAATAAGCAGATACTCAAGTTTTATCTCCAGATTCTGGAAGTAAGACATTATGAAATATTCTCATTATTAAAAAATACAATTCTCTTGAAATCACATGAATTTGATCTACAGCTGTTTGGGAATAATGCAAGTTGGAATACATAGGAAATGGAAATAATATAAAGGACAGTGTCTTCTTCTACTCTACCATAAATGTATGCTACCTCTCCATGGTTATATTTTAAGAGATAAGCCAGCAAGCTGTTGTGTATATAGGAGCTGTGACCACTAACACAGTAGAGAGAGGTAAAACCACTTGGGTGAATGCTATTTCATAGATACGACTTGGATTATATTAATAGATTCTAAGTTTCAAAAGCCTTTAAAAATATGTGCATAGTACAACAGTGCAATTATATCTCCAATCCATCTCTTTTCTCTTGGCAGTCATCGGCACACCATTTCCATGTGAAGCAATACAAGTCTTCACACTGATTACATGTGCATGAGGCAACTTTTAGATTTCTTTCTTTTTTTTTTTTTTTTTTTTTTTTTTTGCGGGTCTGGTGATGGAACCCAGGGCATTTGACCTCCAATCTTCACCCCCATCCCTATTTTTTATTCTTTATTTTGAAACCGGGTCTCACTGAGTTGCAGAGGGCCTCACGAAGTAGCTGAGGCTGTCCCCAAACTGCGATCCTCCGGTCTCAGCCTCCCGAATGCTGGGATTATAAGCATGCGCCACCACGCCCGGCTAACTTTTAGATTTCATTGTGCAGACTTACTGGTAGTCCAGAAGTGCTTCACTGGTAGGCATTTTGACTTCTTTTGGCGGCCCATCTTGTACATCCTTTTTGTTTGTTTTCCCCGTGTTGTCCATTGTTCTGATGAGTTGTTAAAAATGTATCTGTTTGGAAAGAGACATAGGAAAATGAATAAGTTCTACCTTTGCCCCTCTTTGTGCCGCTGGGTCTTCATTAAAACTGGCTTTTCTATCCCAACTGTTTCCTGATGTTTCAGATCTAACATCAACCCCAAGGTGGCTGGAACATCATGAATCATTTAGATTCCAGAATATGGAAAATCCCAGGTACAGTGTAGCCTCCTCCCCCACTCCTACCATCCAAAGCTTCCTAAGAGACTCGTTCTCTTATGTTACCCCTCTATATCCACTGACTCTATCAAGCTCCTTTAAGAGTAAAGAATTTAGTGTTTTTTTATTATTTTAAAAATCTTTTTTTTTTTTTATTGATGCGTTGTAGTCATTCATCTTAATGGGGTACAAGATGGTGGAGGCACACAGGCATCACTCATTTAGCCCTTCCCTAATCCCCACCTACCCTTCACCCTCCCTCCTTCTCATGTTTGGCTCAGTGATTGACTGATATATTTATGAATGTACGTCATGTACATTAGAGACTATCCCTCTTCCCCCTACCAGTTAGGTCACCATATTTGCTCATCTCTGGTTTCTCCTTATTCATCTAGAGTTCCTCCTATGACCCATTTTCTCCCTAGCTTCCACATATTAGGGAGAACATCTGATTTTTTTTTTACTTTTTGTGACTGACTAATCTCACTTAGCATAATGTTCTCCTGTTCCATCATTTCTCTGCAAATGGCATAATTTTGTTCTTCTTTATGGCCGAGTAAAATTCCATTGTGTACATATCCCATAGTTTTGTAGTCCATTCAGGACTGAGTTTTTAAAAGCATTTTATTTTTCTTCAGTGTTTGGCAGAGTGCACTGAGCACAGCAGCAGCTCAATGAGTGTCTAATCATTTTTTTAACACATAATTTCCTATGAGCATCGAGTCTAGGGTCCAACAGATCTAGGCTCCTCCCAAATTAGATTTGGCCAGGGTTGTTAGAAAGAGCAAGTAAAAGCATACATTAAAGTGTGTTTTAAATGGTTAAGAGATTTACAAATGCATGTCATAATAACAATGTATTATTCACAATGACTTTTCACAAGCTATTAATTGCTTTTACACTAAATAATAAAAATTACTAAGAATAATATTTTTTAAAAAGGGGTCAAGGCCCACTGTTTACCAGTGTTTATATTAAGCAGGATACTTCATGACTTTGGTTTGGTTTACATATTTTCAATGTATAGTTTTCTTTAACAAAAAAATTTTTTGGTACTAGGAATTGAACCCAGGGACATTCTACTACCTTTTTAATTTTTTGTTTTTGTTTTGAAACAGGGTCTCATTAAGTTGCTGAGAGTCCTGCTAAGTTCCTGAGGTTGGTTTTGAAGCTGTTTCAGCCTCCCAAGTACTGGAATTACAGGCATGAGCCACCATACCCAGCTGATTTTTTATCTTTTAATTTCCACTACTTTCATAAGATTAAAGGCCTAACTTGTGATCAATAGTTTGGTGTTAGCACACCAAAAACTTTGTAATTATTTGTTTAAATTGTTGGAAGCTCTTGAGTTAGGATTATGTGATTCTTGTGTATTATTGTAATTCCCCACCTACCACAATAGACACAGAATAAATCTTTGTCAAATAAATACATGAGTGGATGGATGAATGAGTCAGGCAAACATGTATTTTAATTCCTAGATGTATCACATATATCTATGTGACTTTGAGAGGACTATGTAATCATTTTTAACTTCAGCTTTATCAGCTATAAAGTAAGACTAACAACAGTCTTATTCTAAGAGTTACTGTAGGGATTAAACTTATTATTTGTGGTGCCAGGGATTGAACCTCAGAGCATTCTGTCTTCGAGCTACACACCTCAGCCCTATTTTATCTTGAAACAGGGTCTCAGTAAGTTGCTGAGAGCTTTGCTAAGTCGCTAAGGCTGACCCTGAGCCTGTGATCCTCCTCTCTCAGCCTTTCAAGTGCTGGGATCAGAGGCATGCACCACTACACCTGGCTAAATAAGCTAGCATTTAAAGCTCCGGGCATAGTGTTTCGCATTTAAAAAGGGCTTAATAAGTATTATGCCCCTTTGTCTTTCCCTTCCGTTTTAGCTACAGATCACCCTTCCCCCAGTTCCAGGAAGCTGTACCGCAGAGGATGTCTGCCTATTGCCAAGCACAATGACATTACACGAAGGACTAATTATGAGGCTTGCTAGGATCAACTTTCACGATTGATTTGGATCACCAAATTGATAATCTGCAAAGACTGTTGAAATCCACGGTGGAAATGTGCTGAGATGAAAGCATGCTTTTCTCTGTAGACACTCTGATCACACGCCCAGGCCTCTAGTGAGGCTGTCTTGGAGTCTGAGGCTTTTCTAGCCAAGTATGTCAAAAAAATTGAGTATACACGAATGTAAATATACTACAATACTTTCCAGCTGAAAAGTATAGAAGTGACGCATAAAAATATATATATATTTTGCCCTCCTGGGAATATAACACAGGAACATTCTATCTCCGAGCCACACCCCCAGCCCTATTTTTTATTCTTTATTTTGAAACAAGTTCTCACTGAGTTGCAGAGGGGCTCACTAAATAACTGAGGCTGGCTGGGAACCTGCAGTCCTCCTGTCTCAGCCTCCTAAATACTGGGATTACAAGCATGTGCCACCACGCCTGGCTCATAAAAAGACTTAATACATTAAGACAGTGTCTTCTCAAATTCATTGAGAGTAACTCGATAAGCTCCATACTAAAATGTATCATCATTGTACCAACATGGTTCACAGAAAATTATCAGCTAAGAAAAAAAATGTTCTCTCTTGTTTCAGATGCAGAGTTGAATTTTTATTCCATTTTCCATTTTAGAATTAGAAATTTTATCTTGACTGTTGCACAAAAAGCATGCTGACAAGAGTTTCATTTTATAACAGCTTACTATTGGATAATAATTTTTTTTTTTTTTGGTGGTACTGGGGTTCCTGGGAGCCCTTCTACTTCTGGGCTACACTCACAGACCCATTTTATACTTTTTGATTTTGAAACAGGGTCTCCTAAGCCAGCGCGGCTGGCTTCGAACCTGCGCGATCCTCCTGTCTCCGCCTCCCAAGCGCGGGGATTACAAGTGTGCGCCACCATGCCCGGCTTGGATAATAATTTTTGCTGCAAGATATTTTATTTAAAAGTTAAAACAAATGTCAACCCTAGTTTTTTTTTCTGAATCATATGGAAGAGATCAAATGTGGTCTTCACCTGCGGTAGCCATCTGGTGCTCCTGGAGGGAAAAAATGACTTCATCTTTTTTAATTACTTCAGTTACCTAGCTCTAATGCTTTGAATTCTCTAATGCAGAGTTACCTAACTGCAGCTCGCGGCAAAAGATTTTAATAAAATATGAGTGAAATGTGGATCCATTAAAGCACAAATGATTTGTCCCTAAGCTGTATTAAGATTCATTGTTCTGTGCACTTTCAAGAAGATTAGTAAGCCAACTGGGTTGCCTGTTTGACAGTTGCAGCTTTGCAACGAGCTAAAGACAGTACCTCAGAATGTACCTTTGTGTTTGATAATGTCCTACAAACAATGGGAACTTTGATGAACATTTCTGGTTCCTGACCACCCAGAGGATTTCTAGCCTAGCAAAGGGTGAGAATCCTAGAAAAATACTCACAAAGTAAACATTATTATCCAAGAAGGTTATACTTTGAGTGATTTCTTACAAATGGACATCTAATCTGTTCATCAGTAACTGCAAACATCTATTCGGTATCTGCTGTGTGCGGGGCACTTTACCTGACCCTTGGCTTTATAGAGAAAAAGCTAGACGAAAGCAGCACACACGCAGCAGCAGCAGCAGCAGCAGCAGCAGCAGCAGCAGCAGCAGCAGCAGCAGCAGCATCACAAACAAAATCACCAGCAACTTAAAAAGACTTCTGCTGAGCCGGGCGTGGTGGCGCATGCTTGTAATCCCTGCTCTTGGGAGGCTGAGACAGGAGGATCGCGCAGGTTCGAAGCCAGCCTCAGCTACTTAGTGAGGCTTTCAGCAACTTAGTGAGAGCCTGTTTCCAAATAAAATATAAAAAAGGTCTGGGAGTATAGCCCAGAGGTAGAAAGCCTCTGGGTTCCACGCCCAGTACCACCAAAAAAAAAAAAAAAAAAAAAAAAAGAAAAAAAAAGAAAAAAAAAGACTTCAGCTGAATCACACAGGTAGTGAGTGCCACGGAGAACTTCGCCAGAATCCTCTCCTCTTCTCTTTGTGGCGGTTCCTGGTTTTCCCTCAACTCTGGGCACTCTCACTTAAAACCATGGAGAGGGCGCAGGTGATCAGCTGGGGTGGGAAAGACTCAGGTCTTCAGCTTTCCCAAGTCTACGCCACAGTTATTTTGTGTCAAAAAATATTTCAAACAAATTGTTCCCAAAATGCTTCTCGGTGAAAAGTGAAAAGTCTATTTAGTAAAAGTGGACACACATCACCACCTCCAAATGTACTGCCATCCCATAATGCTTTGACTGTGTACCTTTACTTATAGACACAAAGTGCAGCCCTTCCTGCAGCATCTCAGGGGCCTGGCTAGCAAGCTCCTAATGGCTCTCTCTCTCTCTCTCTTTCTCTCTCTTTTTAAATGACTCTCTGGAGTCCTGAATATCCAGAAGCCTCCTAATGCCTCCTTGCACATGAAGAGAAGCAAGCCTGAGTTGAGTTTCTCTGCTGAGTTTTATAACCTCGAACGTTTCTCAACCTCTCTGACCCTCAGTTTCTTCCTCCATCTCCATCCCGTCTCCTGTCACGATTAACAGGGGTCGAATGCTTTGGAAATCAAGTTATAAGGACCCATGCATATGGAAGGCATCGCAGTAGCCTCCCCTTACTGGTGGGGGGATATGTTATTCCAAGACACCCAGTGGATGGCTGAAACTGGAGATATATTATTTTTCCTGTGCATATATAAGAATTTAATTCATAAATTGGACACAGTATATTAACAGCAACAATATTGAAGTAGAACAAATCTACACTGAAATAAAAGTTATTTAAAACTTACAAATTATTTCTGGAATTTCCCATGTAAATATTGTGTGGGTCAGCAGTCGAAGCCGCACTTACCCGGATCAGGGGGCCTGCTGTGTTAGTGGACTGCGCGCCTACTGTGGGCTAGAGACCCTCTGACTGCACCCTCGGGGGTACAAACCTTTAAGTTCAGATAATCGAGGCATCCAGGGGTTCTAGCGCAAGGTGGAAAGAGGACAGAGTGCTGATCAGATCACGAAAGGCCCCGAGAAGAGGAGCGGGTCTCTGAGAACTCCCAACAGCTCCCAACCGCCCAGGAACGGCGCCCCGCGCCCAGAGCGCGACCCCAGACCCGTCTAGGAGCGGATCGAGCCCCAGAACGGGGGCTGGGACGGGGATGCTCATGAAGTCTTCTCGCCAGATTGGAAGGAGCACGGCCAGCCTCCGCACACCCCCAAGGCACGTCCAGGTGCAGACGGCGAGCCGGGAGCCTGCCATCCCTTGCAGCACGCGCACCCTCCTGCGGGCCCGCCGAGCAGCGGCTCGCGCGCGCCACCTGGCGGTCGTGCGGAGAGGAGTCCGGCCTTGAGCCGAGGGAGACCGCGGGTGGTTCCAGTGTCTGAGTTTTCTGCTGTAAATGGGATGCCTGGACTCCCGCACGTCCGTCTCTCCGTCGTCCACCACGACAGCTGCTCTTCTGTCTCCTTTTGTTTTGTACCTGGGTTCTTCTGGTTTTAGCTCCAGATAGAATGGCAAGCACTAGCACTAAGTGCTTAGAGGGGAACTTCTGGCTCCGCAAGCTTTGGTTTCTGCCCATTTTTTTCTTTTCTGCTCCTAGGCTGCAAGAAAAACATTAAAGATCCCATTTTCCCCTCGTTTCATTTTTTCTTTTGGTAGTTCTCTCCTTATTCTGGGGCGGCGGGGTGATGAATCACACCTACAAGTGAATTTTAGCATCCCCTCTGCTTTCCTGCCTCCTGGGAGCGTTCACTTGCCCCAGTTACATGACAATTACTTATCCATTTGTCCCGGGAAGACAGAAAGGAGGCTGCTTTTGGCCTCTACTCTTTCTTCCAATTTTTAGAAATAGATTGTCAAGTGAGTCAAGTGAGGTGGGGTTTTTGTTGTGTGTTTTTTTGTGTGTGTGGTTTTGTTTTTTTTCCGGTGCTGGGGATGGAACCCAGGGGCATTCTACCTCGGAGCTACACCCTCGGCCCTATTTTTTTTTTTTTTTTTTTTTTAGTCTTTTTATCATACTGTGACATTAATAACACATTAAGAACTAGGACCCTTTTTAACAAGATGGCGCCGGAGGCGAAGAAGGAAGCTCCTGCCCCTGCGAAAGTTGAAGCCAAGGCAAAGGCTTTGAAGGCCACGAAGGCAGTGTTGAAAGGTGTTCACAGCCACAAAAAGAAGATCCGCACATCACCAACCTTTCGGAGGCCCAAGACACTGCGGCTCCGGAGGCAGCCCAAATACCCCCGGAAGAGCGCCCCCAGGAGAAACAAGCTTGACCACTATGCCATCATCAAGTTCCCCCTGACCACTGAGTCAGCCATGAAGAAGATAGAAGACAACAACACACTTGTGTTTATTGTGGATGTTAAGGCCAACAAGCACCAGATCAAACAGGCTGTGAAGAAGCTCTATGACATTGACGTCGCCAAGGTCAACACCCTGATCAGGCCTGATGGAGAGAAGAAGGTGTATGTTCGCCTGGCTCCTGATTATGATGCTTTGGATGTTGCCAACAAAATTGGAATCATCTAAACAGAGTCCAGCCGGCAAATTCAAAATATATGGCTTTTCACTATGTAAAAAAAAAAAAAAAAAAAAAAAAAAAAAAAAAAAGAACTAAAGGGAACTGAAGAAGTTAATAAAATATTAATTGTTTTTGGTTGAGTTTTTCTCATCAGTAGAAAGTCATCCAAAAATTAACCAGTTTGGAATCATTTATGTTTTACATTTGATCTAAATTTTTCTTTGCTCTAGCAGGGTTTTATGCTTATTAAGAGTTATATTTTTATTATCTATGCATCAGATAATTTTTTTTACACTATCTGGTCTTTCCTAAAATGACAATAGGTGGGTTTGTGGAATAAAAACAATTTTTTTTTTTTTGTGGTGGTTCTGGGGATTGAACTCAGGGGCATTCTACCTCTGAGCTGCAACTCCAGCCTTTTTAATTTTTTGTTTATTTATTTATTTTAAAGATGGTATAAGTCGGTGAGAGTCTTGCTATTTGTGGAGGATGTTCTTGAACCTGTTATCTTCCTGCTTCAGTCTCTGAAGTACTGGGATTACAGGTGTTCAACACCATGTCCCACTAATAAACTTTATTATTTATTATTTATTTATTTATTTACTTATTTATTTGGTGGTACTGGGGGTTGAGCCCAAGGGTATTTTGTCACTGAGCTACACCCTCAGCCCTACTTTAAATTTTTTATTTTGAAACAGAGTCTCACTAAGTTGCAGAGGGCCTCACTAAGTTGCTGAGGTTGACCACTTCCAGTCTCAGCCTTCCAAGTACTAGGATTACAGGCATGCACCACCATGTCTGATTTAATAAGCGTGTTCAAATGTGAGCTGGGTGTGGTGGCACATGCTTGTAATCTCAGTACTTGGGAGGGTGAGACAGGAGGATAGGGTTCATGGCCAGCCTCAGCTACTTAGTGAGGCCCTCCACAACTTAGTGAAACCCTATTTCAAAATAAAGAATAAAAAGTAGGGCAGGAGGTGTAGCTTGGAGGTAGAATGCCCCTGGGTTCCATCTCCAGCAACACACACACACACACACACACACACACACACACACACACACAGAATAAAAATCGTGCTGCGGGTGTAGCTCAGAGGTAGAATGCCCCCAGGTTCAATCCCCAGCACCACCAAAAAGAAGAAGAAGAAGAAGAAGAAGAAGAAGAAGAAGAAGAAGAAGAAGAAGAAGAAGAAGAAGAAGAAGAAGAGGAGGAGGAGGAGGAGGAGGAAGAGGAGGAGGAGGAGGAGGAGGAGGAGGAGGAAGAAGAAGAAGAAGAAGAAGAAGAAGAAGAAGAAGAAGAAGAAGAAGAAGAAGAAGAAGGAGAAGAAGAAAATGCAAGACAAGAGAACAAGAGCTACCAACCCCAAATTTTAAAACATGGAGATTTCTTTTTTATAAAAGTCAAGTGGAAAAAGTTTGTGATTCTTTAGCACTTTGAATTCCTTCCCACATCATCTCCTATAAATCTTAGGCCTGCTTCTTTTACAAGACAGTGGGCCCATGTTCAAAAATGTACTCTTACCCTATCATTTATCTCCTGCTCAGTTTTTCTTATGGTGTTTGCCAGTTGGTGGTCAAACAGTGAAGCTGGATGCAAACCATTTGCCAGAGTTTCCTCGTTTGACCTTGATTTTCTGTTAGCCATGCCCTGTTGAATGATGTGTAAAGGTAGCAACGTATCTATGGTGGAAACAGCCAAATACGCTCTCTGTTTTTGGCAAACCACAAAAAACCTGTTTGGTATGAACAGTCGCTAACCATCTGATACTTTTTAAAAAATTGCAGGGTCTGCTGGGCATACCTGCAATCCCAGCTACCAGCAAGTTCGAGGCTAGCCTGGACAATTAGTGAGACCCTGTCTCAAAATAAAAAAATATAAACAGGGCTGGGAATACAGTTCAGGGGTAGAGTATTTGCCTAGCAGGCATGAAGCCCTAGGTTCAACCCCCCAGCACCACAAAATAAAATTGAAGGTCTTTTTTTTGACAGTATAATAATAATAATAATAATAATTATTATTATTATTATTATTATTATTATTATTATTATTAGGTGGTACTGTGGCTCCTGGAAACCCTGGAAACCCTTCTACCTCTGGGCTACACTCCCAGACCTATTTTTATATATTTAAATATAAATATAATTATATTTATATATTTGGAAACAGGGTCTCTTAAAGCCAGCAAAGCTGGCTTCGAACCTGCGTGATCCTCCTATCTCCGCCTCCCAAGCGCAGGGATTACAAGCATGTGCCACCACGCCTGGCGTTGACAGTATAATTTAAAAAACTATAAATAATCTTATTGTTGCATTAATTTTTACCTATTTCACTAAAGATTACTCTCTCTGCAAACAGACCATAAAGCAATCAATTAGATGTTACTATTAAACATTACAATAATTTTTGGAAATGTGAACTATAGATTAACCTTTTGATTTTTCAAGCTGGTTTCAACTTCTAGTATACCTTTTGTGTGTGTGTGTGTGTGTGTGTGTGTGTGTGTGTGTGTGTGCGGTACTAGGGAGTGAACCCAGGATCATTCTACTTCCAAGCTACACCCTCAGTCCTATTTTTAATTCTTTATTTTGAAATAGGGTGTCACTAAGTTTCCTCACTAAGTAGCTAAGGCTATCTGTGAACTGTGATCCTCCCATCTCAGGCTCTGGATTGCTGGGATTACAAGCATGTGCTACCATGCCGGGCTCTAGTATACCAATTCACTGACAATAAAGTTACTTTTGAGAAGTAGAAAAGCTCTACTGCAACTTCTTATCCAAAAACTTTGTTCTTGATAAACTTATTAAAAAAAATCAGTGCTTTGGAGAGAAAAGTTATGAAGTAAAATATTTTATTAAGAGAAAAAAATGTTTATGCTACCTTTAGGAAGTCATGGTGAGCCAGGCATGGTGGTGCCTATCTCAGGAAAGCTGAGATAGGAGGATTACAGATTCAAGGCCAGCCTCAGCAACCTAGAGACCCTGTTCCAAAATGAAACATTAAATACAGCTGGGAGTTGGAGGTAGAGCACCCCTGGGTTCAGTGCCCAGCATCACACATGCACACAAAAGAAGACATAGTGAGGGCCAGGGATACAGCTCAGTAGCAGAGTGCTTCCCTAGCCTGCATGAGGCCGAGGATCTGAGTTCAAACCTTAGGACCATAAAAACAAACAAACCCCCAAAACTAGGCTCAGGGATGCACATCTGTAATACAAGTACCTGGAAGGCATGGTGATTTATCAAGACCCTGTTTCAACATGAGAGAGAAAGAGAGAGAGAGAGAGAGAGAGAGAGAGAGAGAGAGAGAGAGAGAGAGAGAGAAATAAAACTGGGCTGAAGGTATAGCACAGAGGTAGGACCCCCAGTACCCCCTCCCCCACAACATGGTGGGGAACTCAGAGGGACAATGTTTTGTTGTTGTTTTTTGTTTTTTTGTTTTTTTTTTTGTTTTTTTTTTGGTGGTACTGGGGATGGATGGAACCCAGGGCCCTTCTATCTCTGGGTTACACTCCCAGACCTATTTTATATTTTATTTGGAAACAGGGTCTCTTAAGCCAGCTGAGGCTGGCTTTGAACCTGCGCAATCCTCCTGTCTCAGCCTCCCAAGCACGGGGATTACAAGCTTGCGCCACCACGCCCAGCTGAGGGACAATGTTTTAACACAATATCCATTGCTATGTTGCAATATTATAAAATGGGATGGTTTCCTACTTTCACAGTTTTTCCTTTTAAGTCTGAGCCATATCTCTTCAGTTTCTCTTCTCTTCCTCATCTCTTTAGTCCAAGTTGAATAATCAGAATTCTGGCAAAAAGATAACACATCTCTATTTTTACACCTTTATCTCCTCGGAGCAAATTCAATTGTAATTTTTAAAATTACTTTAAATTTTCAAACAGTAAAGCCAGATAAAAAAAATATTTTTTTTAAAAATTACCTTCATGACCTCTATTTTCTGAGTGGAAAGAGGAGCCCAGGACAGTAAGCTGGAGCCAGAGTTTCATGTCCCAGAAATATGGGCCGGGTGATATAACCGTGGCCTAGGGCTTTAATGCATAATGTCCTGCGAGCCTTCAACAGCAATGGATTGCTCATGCTTGCAGCGGATAGAAAAAACCACAATAGAAAATACAGATAAGTAGGACATAAAATATCCAGGAAAAAAATGTATAGTGTCGAGTGGCTTAACTGAAAGTGCCATCACAGCTAAATGAGGAAAGGATAATATTTTCAACAAATGCTATGGTAACTATTGGATGTCTGTTTGGGAAAAAAAGTGAATCTTGACCCTGACCAAAAGTTACATAAAAAAAAATTCACTCAAAGTGAACATAAAAACTAAAAAAACCTGAACATAAAAACTAAAACTGTAAAACTTCTAGAGTAAAATAGGAAAAAAAAATCTTTCTTTTTCTTTTTTCTCTTCCTTTCTTTCTTCCTTCCTTCCTTCCTTTTTTTTTTTTTTTTTTTTTTTTTGGTGGTACTTGGGATTGAACTCAGAGGAATTCTACCTCTGAGTTACACCCCTAAGTCTACTTTATTCTTTTAATTTTGAAACAGTCTCACTAAGTTGCTGAGGGCCTTGCTAAGTTATTGAGGCTGGCCTCCAACCTCCAACCCTTCTGTCTTAGCCTCCAAAGTACTGGGATTACAGGTTTACGTCATCACACCCAGTGGAAAAAATCTTTTTGATGATGGATCAACGAAGATTCCTTTTATAGGACACAAAAAAACATGATTCAAAAAACAAAATGTAGTAATTTGGACTTCATCTAAATAAAAACTTTTCTTCTTTAGTTAGTTTTAAGATTAAGAAAAGGCAAGCCACAGTCTGGAGGAAAGTATTTACAACACATACATCTGACAACAAAAAATTGGCATAAAAACCTAGAAAACAACAACAAAACAACTAAGAACAAATACCAACAGATTGGGACAGGCACTTCACAAAAGAAGACATAGCCATGGCCAATTAGCACATGAAAAGATGCTCAACATCATTAGTCATCAGGGAAATACAAATTAAAACCACAGTGAGATATCGCTACACACCCATCAGGATGGCTAAACTTAAAAGGACCAACAAAACCACGACTGGCAAAGGACGTGGGGTAACTGGAACTGTCACGTATTGCTGGTGGAAAAGAAAAATGATTTTGGAAAACAATTTGATAGTCTCTTATGAAATTAAACGTACACAGCATGGCCCAGCAACCCCACTTTTAGGTATTTATTTGGGAGAAATGACAATGAATATTTGTAGCAGCTTTATTCAAAATGATCTAAATCTGGAAAAAACTCAAATATCCATCAACAGGTTACTACATGAACAAAAAGTGGAATGAATGACAGATACATGCCGTAACATGGATGGATTTCAGAAGAATTTAGTGAAGTGAGGAAGCCAAGTGTGTAAAATGACTGCATCGCACAAAATTCTAGAAAAGGCTGAAAGCAGATCAGTTGTTGCCTCATAGTGGGGGGTGGGTGAGGGGATCGGCTGCAGGAGGGCAGGAGAGAACTCTTTGGGATAAATGTAATGCTCTAAATTTTGACTGTGGTGGTGGTTACCAAGGTGTTTTCTTTTGTTAAACTCATTGAGCTATATTCTTAAAATGGGTGCATTTTATTGTATGCAAATTATACCTCCATATGGTCCATTTTTACCAGATGTCTTCGTTTGGCATTGCTTCCATCAAGAGATGGAATTACTGTTTCCTCTCCTTGAATCTGGCTGTTTTTATGGTTGCTCCAACCAGTAGAGTATAGCACAGGGGACTTCTGTGATATTTCTGAGGCTAGGTCATAAAAGTCATGCAGTACTCCTGGTTCTTTTGGGATACTTGCTCTGGATGAAGTCAGCCGCCATATAAAATGTTACTTACTGTGGGACAGCCATGCTAAAGAGGCCAAGCACTGTGGTCAGCTGTTCTAGGTGAGCCTACCTTCTGGCCCACAGAATGCCAGACATGAGTGAAGTATTGGACCCTCCCTGGCAGCCCATCCATTGGCTAAGTTTTTCTGAATCGATTTATTGATGATACAAGGAGCAAGGCATCACCGATTACTAGCCTATGGGATCTGTGAGGTAGAATACAGTGGTGGTCGTTTTAAACCACTTAGTTTTGGTAGTGTATTATTTATTACTGCTAACAAGTTACACTAACATTCAGTAATTTCAGGCAACCATAATCAGTTATTATCTCACTGTACGAACAAGGAATTTGGGAACAACTTGATCTGGCACTTTTCACTTGGTATAGCTACTGACTTCAGATGTTGGACAGATTCTGTGTCTACCAGAAGTTTTTAGTCTAGGAGGAAAGGGGAGCAGTCAAGTTAATAGGCCACTATAGCACGAGTGGATGAAGGTGGTAAGGAAAACCCAGTCAGTCTCACGGACCGAGGAACACCTCCTAGAGGTGGAAATTGGGATTTGAGGGTGAGCAGGAATTAGTCACGTTGAGGTGTTGGTGAGAGGGGCTGGGACAGAGGGCACAGCACACACACAGGCCTAGAAGTAAAAATGAAAATGGTTAAATTTCTAATGGCACTAAGGAGCATCACCATGGTTACCTAACAGGTCCTACAGATAAGGGAGACAGGAGAAGTGGCAGCAGGGACAGGTCGGGCGGGTGAGGGCGGCGGCTCTGTGGTGACCACAAGCTTACTCTGGCTGTTGTGGAGGGAGTGGGAGGGGTCGGGATGGGTCAGGCTCCAGGATGAACTCCACTGACCACAGCTCCACTCTTTCTTTTGTCTCAGGGCCTCTCGCTTGGTTCCGGTTTCTGGTCCGAGGACTCAGGTTCTTTCCTTTGTGAGATAAAAGTGACTAGTAAAAAGAATGACTTCATCGCCCTGGCTCCAGCTGTTATCTTGCCCAACGGCTGGAGGTGTCTGTGACTCAGGTGGGCTGCTCACCCCCATGCTGAAGAGTAATCTGTGGAACTCTCACATCCCCAGAGCGTCAGCAAACAAGTGAGGGGAATGGGAAGATGTGGAATAACACTGCCTCACATCTGGAGAATGAGGCAGTACAAATTCTAACTCCCATCTCTTAAGAACTGCTCTTGTTTATAGAAGAAAACACACAAAGACACTTCCAGGAATATCTTAACAAAACAAAGGTGGTTATAATAATAATAACCAATTAATAACCAGTAATAATAATAATAACCAGTTATTATCCTTATGATTATTATTTGCAGTACTGGGGGTTATACCCAGGGTCTTGTACATGGTAGGCAAGTGCTCTACCACTGAGCTATCCTCACCAGACAGATGTGCACCCCACACCTGGCTATGGACTGAAGAGTGTGTGTGTGTGTGTGTGTGTGTGTGTGTGTGTGTGTGTGTGTGTTACTGGGGATTGAACTCAGGGGGCATTCTACTTCCAAGCTATACTCACAGCCCTATTTAGTGATTTTATTTATTTATTTATTTATTTATTTATTTATTTATTTATTTATTATGTGGTACTGGGGATTTAATTCTGGGACATTCTAGATCTGAGTTACACACTCAGTCTTTTTTAATCTTTTTGCTTTGAAACAGGGTCTCACTAGGTTGCTGAGAGTCTTGCTAAATTGCTAAGGCTGGTATCAAACCTGCAATCTGTCACGGATTAGGAGAGTAAGGTTGTGGGGAAACTGTTCCCGGGAACCCCTGCTAGGGTCCTGGACACACTTTCCCTCAAACCACAACAAACCCAAAACAACCAAAAACAGAAAAAAAAAAAACACGGGTTCTTGTCCTAAGCTAAGAATAAGTATGCATAGCTTGGACAGTTGCTGAAGATTTAAAGAAGTTTCTTAAAAAGATAGAAATATAAGAGATAGTCACAGCCTTGTGCCTGAGAGTGGCACAAGGGGGCAATTCGACTGAATATACCCAAGAACCCCAGTTTACTGAGTGTTTTTATCCTAAAGAAGTTTGCGGCAGGTCCTTTGATCTGTAGATATGTTGCCCTATCTCTAGCCCAGTTTTCTGCTGTCTCCATCTCTGAACACAGACCTCTACACCTCTTGTTACATCCCCAAGATATGTTAAATTGCTTCTCCGAGATCTGGGATTTCCTCCCATCCCTTAGGCCATCTGTCTCTCCTTAGAAATGTAAAGAGACCTCTTCCCTGGCTCCGGCTTTCTTTCCTTCTCTTTAGAAATGTAAATTACAAGTCCCTTCTTCCTGATAGTCCTGGCTTTCTTTAGTACAAACGATATATTTTCAGAATTGGAAATCTTTCCCAATACTGGTACATTAATACATGTTAAAACCTCTTCCCAATACTAGTATACAATCTTTCTGCCTCAGCCTCCCAAGTATTGGGATTGCAGGTATTTGCTATCATGCCGGGATTTATTTTCTATTTTTGAAACAGAGTCTCACTAAGTTGCTGAGGCTGACCTCAAACCTGTAATTCTCCTGTATCAGCCTCCCAGCTACCAGAATTACACGTGTGTCCCGCCACACCTGGAAGTGCACTGTGTAAGAAAAAAAAAAAAAAAAACATCGTTTCTATCAAAGTTATAGGTCATATAAAAAACTGACCTTATCCATTTTGTAACAGCTTTTATAACTTTTTAGTACATATGTCTATCTGTTTAACTCTCAGAGGTATAGATTTTCTTTATCTCTTGTTCTAAAGAAAAAAATTTGCCCAGGGGGAAACTAGCCAACTGAGTTAAATTGTGAGGTCTCAACTGGCCAATGGGGGATGACACGGAGGGCTATGTGTTGGAGAATTTAAAAGAAAACGAGAACTGCTGGCGCAGTATGCTTGTCCCGATTTTATGGTGTGCATGCAACCCTTCTGTGCAGAAGTAAAGTGCTTTTCCAAGTTAGTTTTGAGCTCACGAATCTTTTAATAGTCCCTTAAATTCTGTTTCTAACAACTGCATTTTTAAGTAAGAGTAATAATGAAGTTGTGTATTACTCACTACACACTTCACATGGTTTTGAGGACATATTTTACCATTTACACAGCATACTAGCTAAGAAAACTACTGATCCAAACCGTGTTATGTTATTCAATTTAATTAATTAATTTTACTGGATTGAACCCAGGAATATTCTATGTCTGAGCTACACTTTCAGCCCTTTTTATATTTATTTTTTGAAACAGAGACTTGCTAGGTTGCCGAGAGTCTCGCTACTAGTTGAGGCTGTCCTCAAACCTGAGATCTTCCTGTCTCAGCTTCCCAGGTCCTGGGATTACAAGTGTGCACTACCACGCCCAGCTATGTTATTCCATTGAAATGTAACATTTAGAAGAGGCAAGCCTACAGAGATGGAAACTGACTTCAGCTAGCAGTGAAGTGATGACCACAGGGTCACCAGCAGGGGGACCACTTGGAGAGAGAACTGTCCAAGTGAAGCTGTGAGCAGGACCCTGCAGAGACAATAGTGTTTGGACCCTGGATCTGGAAGATCCTTCTAATGAATGCGCCTAACTGGAAATTGCCATTGTGGGATCTGGCAAGACAGGGAGATTGAGTTTACAGAATCACATCTTGTTATTTCCATTAAGAACATGAAATTTGCCATCATTATGGGTTTTTCGGAAGCTGCTTCTTAGTTGTATGATCTTGAACAACTTACTTGCCCTTTCTGCACCTTAATCTTTTCATCTGTAAAATGGTAATAATATTGCACATCTGTTCTGATGATTAAATAAGCACCAGGTGCAATTCCAAGCATATAGTCATTTTTCAGAAAATGTCGGCTCTCTTTTATATCTCTTCTATGATATACACCAGAGAGGAGGAGAATGTGGATCTCTTCAGAGTCACATTTTCCTGGGGCTGGAGAGGGCTTGTACAACCCAGTTAGCATCGATGTTTGAGGGGATCCAAGGAGATACCTCTGACCCTGTTCCAGCTCCCTTCTCGGCATCAACATTATAGTTTGGATCTGGAGTGTCCCCCAAAGACTCATTCAGTTATTGAAGGCTTGGCCCACAGTGCAGCAGTGCTCAGAGGTGGGGCTTTTAGGAAATGGTTTGATCCTCATCAGTAGATTAATCCATTGATGGATTAATGATTTGGTGGCATTATTGGGAGGCATTAGAAACCGTAGTGGGTGGTGCCTCATTGGAGAAGGCAGGGCATCGGGAATGTGCCTCAGAAGGGTCCATGCTGTCCCCTGCCCCTTCCTCTGTCTCTGCTTCCTGACTGCCATGAGGTGAGTGACTGACCCTGCCATACCCACTGATGAAGAAACTTGCGGTTCAACACGATAGAGCTTACCTCCTTTCTCTACCAAAGCCTTGCTAATCATGGGTAAATCTACAAAAACAAAGAATCAGAAAGGAGACATTAACAAATGGAAAATTTCAGAAAAAAATGTTTGGAGCATGGAAAATTAGAGGTGAGACATGATTTTGAGTAGACAGTTACTAAGTGAGAATATATAAGGCATATAGGGGTACAGGTCTTAAGGTAGTAATAAAACCACATTTTTTTTTTTTTGGTATTGAGGAAGGAACCCAGTGGCATTCTACCTCCATGTCATAGTCCCAACCTGATTTTTAATTTTATTTTGAGACGAGGGCTCACTAAGTTGCAGGGGGCCTCTTTAAGTTGCTGAGGCTGGTTTTGAACGCGTGATCCTCCTATTTCACCCTCCCAAGTACTAGGATTATAAGGATGCACCACCACACCCAGCTGAAACCATACTTTAAACATACACAGTTTTTTATATATCAATTATATTTCTTTTTTTTTTTACGGTATTAGGGATGGAATCCAGGGGCATTCTACCTTCGAACTACATCCTCAGCCCTATGTTTTATTCTTTATTTTGAAACAAGGTCTCACTGAGTTGCAAAGGGCCTCACTAAGTAGCTGAGGCTGTCTGTGAACAGCCATCCTCCTGTCTCAGCTTCCCGAATGCTGGGATTACAAGTGTGCACTACCATGCCCAGCTTATCAATTATATTTCAGTTAAGCACCTTGTTTTATTGGGGTGTACTTAATATACAAATTGCACTAATTAAATGTATATATCGGTATGGCTTTGGAAATATGCATATACCCATGATACAATTGCTATAACCAAGGTGCTGAACATCCTTTTATCTTCAAAAATTTTCTCATTTTGAAAAAGCTTTTAAAAGTTTTTATGCTTTCATTTGTGTGTTATAATTATAGTGATGTCAAAGTGGTACAAACAAATATACATACAGCAGATGGTATATTTTTTTTCTGCATCTCATCCTGCTCCTTCCTCCTTTCGCTCTGTATATGAGATTGGTAGTAATGCCTTCATATATGGACATAAAAGCTGTCCTTTAGCCGGGTGTGGTGTCGCACGCTTGTAATCCCTGTGCTTGGGAGGCTGAGACAGGAGGATCGCACAGGTTCAAAGCCAGCCTCAGCTACTTAGTGAGGCTCTCAGCAACTTAGTGAGACCCTGTTTCCAAATAAAGTATAAAATAGGTCTGGGAGTATAGCCTGGAGGTAGAAAGCCCCTGGGTTCCACCCCCAGTACCACCAGAAAAAAAAAAAAAAGCTGTCCTCTAAAGAAAAAAAAATGCCATAAACAATGATGGAATACACTAATTATTTCTAGCATTTAAGATAATATTTGAGTCATTAAATTATTATTATTATTTGTGTGTGTGTGTGTGTGTGTGTGTGTGTGTATGTGTGTGGTACTGGGGATGGAACCCAGGGGTATTCTACTTCTGAGCTACACCCCAGTCTATTTTTTATTCTGTATTTTGAAACAGGGTCTCACTGAGTTGCAAAGGGCCTCACTAAGTAGCTGAGACTGTCCTTAAACCACAATCCTCTTATCTCAGCCTCCCAAATGCTGGGATTACAAGTGTGCACCACCACATCCAGCTTTAATATAATAATAATAATAATAATAATAATAATAATAATAATAACAGCAATAATAATAATAATTTTTATTTTTATTTTTATTTAACCCAAACTACCTATTTCCATTATTTGGCTCCAGATTGGGGATGGTTTGTTTCTCAGTTCTTTTTTCTTGGAGATTTGTACTGCAGTTTGACAAATGATGCCTTTGCTGCTGGAACTCCACTCCTCAAATGTAAATATTTGCTGAAGGTTAATCATGCTTTGACAGTACAACAGGAAATGTATCTACATTTCAAAGTTGACAGATGCTTTTTATAGTGGTGCCTTTAAAAATACGCATAATGGTAGGGTGTTGTTGTTATTGTTGTCTTATCTGCCATCCTTCATATATTTGTTATGGATGAACTTGGGCCTCTTTCTGAAGAGCAACTGCTTAAGTGTGCAACTGATGAATCATGTATCCACACACAACTCCACAGTCTATATTTCCACTGTTAAGGGAGCCGCAGTCGGTATGATTTATTTATGAACACTCATCGAATGCACCTAAGTTGGGTTAGCCAGTCTAAGACCTGTGAATAAAACCCTAGGGCACAAACTGAAAGCTGAGCGAGAGCAAGCGCGGCTTCCCGAGTTTGGGGAAGAACTTTATGCATGGGGATTGCTCACTGCAGCCACAGGTTAAAGAGATCGGATGAGGGAACGTGTCTGGGGCATCAACGTCATATGCTATATGGAGAGTTTAGGGTCCATGATGTGATAGAATGTCCAGTAGTGCTGGATATTGATGAACATGTAGGGACATGGTAAAAACAACAGAGTTTATAAATTCTGAAGGAAGGATTGTTGTACATCATTTTATCCCAGAATGAACTAAAACTGATGAAATGCATAACTAGCTGGTCAATTCATTTCAGTTGTTCAGTGGCTTGTACACAACAGGTTTACAAAGCACGGTCCCTAGCAGCACTGGTGTCAGGTGAAATGAATTTGGAAAGAAAATTCTTGGGTCCTGTCCTAGCTGTATTGAATCAGGAATTCTGGGGCAGGACTCAGAAGTCTGTGACAAGCCCTCCTGATGATCCTGATACACACTGAAGTTTGAGAACTGGATGTAGACAAAATGCTGTATGGAGAGACTTAACTTTTAATCCATCACAGGGAAGTAGGCTGGGTATGCAGGGAATGGTCTAGAGTCTAGCTCTAGTTGAGTGTGAACATGGACAAATTACTTGACACTTGTAAGTCATTTCCAGTCTGTACAATGAGAAGTTTGGACTAATATGCTGGGGTTTCAAACACATTTTAAAACAATGGACTACTTTCTTTCAAAGAAATTCTACTTGAAACACCAGCAGACGTATAAAACTCGTAGAGAAACAGAGCTCTTAGAGGGGGAGAGTAGCCCACTGTCCTGTCTTTTTACTTTTCCTTCGGTGGCTTTTTATGCACCACTAGATTTTCAGGGTTAAAAGTACAGTTTAAGAACTAGTGTATTCAAAGATCAAATGTGTAATGTCATTTAAAAATAAGGCAAATGTATGCATATCTATATTTACAGCTATACAATTCACAAATGCCAAACTATGGAACCAACCAAGATGTCCATCAACAGATAAATGGATTATGAAACTACGGGGTATGTACAGAATGGGATTTTACTCAGCCATAAAGGAAAATAAAATTATGTCATTTGCAGAGAAATGGATGGAACTGGAGAACATTAGCTAAGAGAGATTAGTCAGTCGCAGAAAGTAAAAATTATATGCTCTAATATGCGGAAACTAGAGAGAAAATGGGTCATAGGAGGAACTCTAGATGGAGAAGGAGAAACCATAAATGAGCAAATAAGGTGACCCAACTGAGGGAGATGGAAAGGGAAATTCCCTAAAGTAAGTGATGTACATTCACAAACATATCAAAGCCAACCACTAAACCAAACATAAGAAGGAGGAAGGGAGGAGGAAGTGGAGTGGAAATGGGAAAGAGCTAAACAAGTGATGTGTGCATGTATGCCTCTACCATCCTGTACCCTTTTAAGATATATGACTACAATGCACCAGTAAATAAAGAGAAAAGTTTAAATATAGGAACTGCTTTGAAATAAAAATTTCCCCATGGGAAAATTTTTTAAAAATAAAAATAAGCCAAACTTCACGTGATTTACTTGATGATGATACTAAGGCAGACCTAGCTCACAAACCTTGGCTATACCTACTAGTAGGGTGACTATGAGCATATTGTGTAGTCCCCATGGCCTTAGCATCCTCATCTATAAAGTGACATTGGCTCTGATTTGTGTCTTACCCATCTTAAAGTACTCTTGAGAGGACCAAATGAAATTACATATGTGAACGTACTTTATAAATTGCTAAGCTCCATTTAATTGAAAGGGTTTATTGTGGAAGAAATTATCCTTCTAGATAGCTTTCCTTTGTGGTTGGTGCCAAAGATAGGTGGAGACAGAGAATGTAGATAGCTAAATTGTCTGTAGTTTCTTCCTTATCTTAGAGGGATGCAAATATAATTTTCCTTTTTAATTAAAAGCCTGCTTACCAAGGTGAGTCACTAAATAAAATGATGTTTAGGCAGAGACTTGAGTTAACTGGATGAATCATTCTCTAACACTTGTGAAAAAATGTTTGGGTAATATCATCTAAAGAGGTAATTATTTTTTTCATCAATTTACTGCCCACATACTAATAGCAAAAGCCAATTTTGGAATATGTTGAGTTAGCATTCTTAGCTGGTTAGATATTCAGAAACATTGTAGTATAACCTCAATTCATATTTATTTGGTTATTTTATATTTCTGTCATTTGGAGCTTCTGGGAAAAATTTATTCATCTACCACAGAGCTGCCTGAGAAGTACCAACCAGCATATTTAATGGCTCTTTTATATCTTGTCACCAGGGAAGTCATGAATTATGCCTTATAGAACTTTTGTAAGACCTCTACTGAGAATGTCAAATGTGGTAACAGGAGTTAGAAGGTAGTCAGATTTAAGACCACTTTATTTCCAAACCCTCAGGATAGCAAAAGGTCAGGATGGTCTCTGAAAACCGGCATTCTAAGAAGTAGATATCTGCCAGTATGTGAGCCAAGGTCCTGGGATTTTCTACTGTTTCTGCATTTTTCCACCTTCACGGCTGTCTCTGTGTCAGCATGTCCTCATCCTTGCCTTTCTAAGGAGCAAGCACGCACAACACTGTCTATACTGCAAACACAGCTAGAAAGCACAGCCGCTTACACACCTAAGGGAGTGAGCGTGAGGAGCCAGCACTCCCGAGGTGAGGACTAACATCTGTCTTGCCTCAAAGAGGCAGGAGATGCCTTCTGTTTCCCTGCAGCCTCGTGTTCTCTAGACTCTGGCGCTCTAGACTAGCATAACCCCTCTTGGCTTCCCTCTCACCCACGTCCCTCCACTTTCACTTCGTGCCTCCTCGACCTCCGGACGTCCCTGCTCTCTGAAACTCATCCTTGCTCACAGGTGCATGGTATTTGCATGCTGGCCCTTCCAGCCAGACTGAGGTCCCGTCTCCCCTGGTACACAGCAGCCTGGCTATCTGCATCAGTCCCCATAGACCGTGGTCATTAGCTAAGGAATCCATTCGAACACTGCCTGACAGTTTCTGCCTTCCTCAGTCCTTCTCAGCAAGTCTCTAATTGCTCTGGTTGTTCCCAATAATAAAAGCAGTGCTCAAAGCTTAATGTGCAACAGATCAGATCACTTGGAGATCTGGCTAAAATGAACAGGTCTGCTGTGGGGACTGAGATCCTGCATTTCTAAGAAATCCCCGAGGAATGTCCAGGGTTCATAAACTTCACTCTGAGGAATAAGGGGGAAAATGTGTATAGTTGAGTATGGTGGCTCATGCCTGTAATCCCAGTTCTCAGGACGATGAGATAGAAGGATCTCAGGTTTGAGACCAGCCTCAGTGACTTAGCAAGACTCTTTTTAAAAAAATAGGGCTGGGATATAGCTTGCAGATAGAATGCCCCTGGTTCAACACCCCAGTATAAAAAATATATAGAATATAGAATAACATCCTCAACCTCACTGGGGATAGAGTCTGGAATAAGTTATTTTTTCACTTATTAATAAAGATTCATTAAACACACCCTCTCTGTGGCAATTGCAGCTAAGATTCACTATTTCCTTTTAAGAGTTTACAATTTGATGGAATAAAAGTTGCTGGGCGTGGTGGCACACGCTTGTAATCCCCACGCTTGGGAGGCAGAGACAGGAGGATCATGCAGGTTCAAAGCCAGCCTTGATGGCTTAAGAGAGCCTGTTTCCAAAATATAAAAATAGGTCTGGGAGTGTAGCCTGGAGAAGAGTTCCATCCCCAGTACCACCAAAAAAAAAAAAAAAAAAAAGTGTTTAAGTTGATACACTTTCTATAGTTCAAGTCTCACACTATCCCTATGAGATGATGATGGTGACGATCCCCATTCTACACATGAGGAAACAGTTCTACAGAGTTAAGACACTTGTCAAGGGCTATGCTAATAGAAAATGACAGCCTAGATTCCAGTTCATAGCTCTCTGGCTCTGAGCCCGTATGCTTTCTAGAATGTCTTAAGTACATTTTCCTGGATCTTTCTGTGATGCCAAAACCTGTACGGCTGGGTTTCTGCCTCAGTTTCCTTGCTTAACACTTTGATTTCTGGATTAAGCTGAGCCCTATTTCAAACCCAGCCAACCTTGCTAGAGATCAGAGACTCAGCTCTTTCCAGTCCCTCCTCACTTACCCATCCCCAAGTCGGGGTCCTGTTGCCTAGAAATATACATTGTCCCATGTTTCAAAATGGTTTCTAGAAACTGACCAGAGAATGTTTTCTTGCTTATTTAACTCATTCTTAAGGTTCTTTTGAGTTACATAGTCAGCATCAGTTTCTTCAAAAAGTTAACAAGGTATGCATGATATATGGTGAAGAAAGAGAAGGGAGTGTCACTGACTTACACTGAATTCATTCTCCAGCCTCTGAACCCAGGGTGGTAATGCCGATGGTCCAGGCATTCTCTGCCTGGGGATGGATACGGCACTGGTAGAACATCTGATGTGACTTGTCTCCAAAGTATTTCAGCTGTGCCAGTCTCTGCCGGGACTGTGGTGTGAGTAGAAAGGGTGGGAAAGATTCCTGAGGCGTTGTCTGCATGGAAAAATGTATACAGACCATAGCTGTGCTGTATGGTCGGGGCCTCATCTTTCTCCCGCGACTCCTGAAAGCAGGGTGTACTTCTGAAGCCAACAAAGAGTTTACTTTATATTGGTTTATTTACTCTTATTGAACTACCTAGGGGAACGGGAAAAGAAGGACAAATATTTGCTATTGCCTTAATTGCTTTATCTTAGTTAAATGGCAGGACTTAGAAATAGTTATAACTGAAATGCATCATTGAGCTGGGCCTGGTAGCATATGCTTGTAACCCCAGTACTTGGGAGTCTGACACAGGAGGATGGGAGATTCCAAGTCAGCTTTAGCAATTTAGTGAGGCTCTTAGCGACCTAATGAGACCCTGTTTCCAGATAAGGAACAAAACTGGTCTGGGGGTATAGCTGAAGTAGGCTGTCTCTGGGTTCAATCCCTAGTAAAACACACACAGACACACACACACACACACACACACACACACACACACGCACACACACACATGTCATAGACAGTTCTCACAAGCCATTACAACATTTTCTCTGTTACTCAAAACAAACCATTCTAGCCGGGCATGGTGGCGCACGCTTGTAATCCCTGCGCTTGGGAGGCGGAGACAGGAGGATCGCGCTGGTTCAAAGCCAGCCGCGCTGGCTTAAGAGACCCTGTTTCAAAAATATAAAAATAGGTCTGGGAGTGTAGCCCGGAGGTAGAAGGGCTTCCAGGAACCCCAGTACCAACCAACCAACCAACCAACCAACAAACAAACAAACAAAAAACAAAAACAAAAATAACAAACCATTCTATTCTAAGACAGTATGACTTTAGGTGGGAGATACTCAAATTCTGTAGGCTCTTCCCCAAATTCAGACTGACTCTTTCTTTCATAGTTTGATCTATTAAGGAAGATGGTCACAGACCAGATTCTAGGCAATCTCTGCAGACTCCACGTCACTTTGAATGGCACCTGCTACTTGGTAAGTGTCCTTTCTCTCTTTTGACTTACCCAACAGATGGTAATGTCTGTTCAACACAAGCCTGAACTTGCCATGTACCCCAGACGCTCTAGCTGAGTGTCAGCTGACACTCTGGTTCCATTCCCGCCAATCCTCTGTCCTCCCTCCCCCTGCACTGCTGAGGTCTCAGCAAGCCTCTCCGAGGCCACTGGAGGAATGATACTATTAAGTTGTTTCACCCACGGCTTGAGCAACAGCTCTGTAAGTCATTGAGACTCCATTTGTACTCACCCCCTCTCAGACAAAATATAAACATGTTCATGGTTAGCAGTGGGGTGGGATGTGGTTTCCTATAATTCAAAATTAGAGGACCCTCAGGGTTTCCCATGGTTTCTTTGCAAGTCCCAGAATTATTTGTTTACTTTGAACATGAAGGTGGCTGATGGGGCTCTGACCTGACTAACCACATAGCTTCCTGCAGTCAGTGTAAATGATTTGGGGCTTACATAGAGCGTACACACATCTTAAAGACTTGAATGTTATTAGAGTTAGTGTCCTAAGAAGTAACCCAGAGTAAAATCTCAAAGCTTTTGAACAATATTTTCTTTTAGGGATTCCACTCAAGTCTAAATTTAATGTTAAGCTCTATAATTTTTAACCTTGAAGATTGCCTCTGTAATTTTGGCCGTTTTCCAGGCAGCTTTTGTTGGGAATTATTTTGAACCCAGTGGCAAAAGTTTAATAGCACTGATAATATTGGCCACAAGTTAAAAAAGAAAAAGGAAAACAACCACAAAAAAGTTAACTGAACACTAAAAATAAGGAAACTAAAAAAAAAAAGAAAACAATAAATTAACTAAAGTGTGCTTTCTTTCTTTCTTTCTCTCTCTTTCTCTTTCTTTCCTTTCTTTCTTTCTTTCTTTCTTTCTTTCTTTCTTTCTTTCTTTCTTTCTTTCTTTCTTGCAGGTATGGGGAAGGAATCCAGGGTCTCAATGAGTTGCAAAGGGCCTCACTAAGTAGTAGCTGAGGTTGTGCACAAACCACGATCCTCTGGTCTCAGCCTCTCGAATGCTGGGGATTTCAAGCATGTGCAACCACACCCAGTTCCAAAGTGTACTTTATATTTTTTTAAGTTCACACTTTTTTTTTTTTTTTTTGCGGGTCTGGGGATGGAACCCAGGGGAATTCTACCTCTGAGCCACACCCCCTGCCCTATTTTTTATTCTTTAATTTGAAACCGGGTCTCACTGAGTTGCAGAGGGCCTAAGTAGCTGAGGCTGTCTGCGAACCACGATCCTCCAGTCTCAGCCTCCCAAATGCTGGGATTACAAGTGTGTGCCGCCATGCCCGGCTCAAGTTCACACCATTTTTTGTCTTGGAAAATTTTAAGTGATCTTGACATGAGATGTATTTGAAGACTGTACAAGCTGACAGCAGCTAGGCTACTCAAATCTCTAATTTCATTGCTGGTTCATATCAGCAGGCAACATACGCTTGATACTCAAAGTTCTTGTGCTAGCTCAGAGGATCCTTTGGGACCCAACACACTTCCCGAATGCTCCTCAATGTTTTATTCTACTAATATAAATAGACTGTGCCTATGATGTGCCAGAAATTTCTCTGGCTTTTGAGCTTTATAAATGAAGAAAAAGGCAGTGTTCCGCTATTCTTGTAGAGGGAAAAATGTTTGTTAATAAGGCAAGAAAATGAATGAACGAGTGAATGAATAAATTAAATAGTGGAGGGTGGCCGGCGAGAGGAGCTGGCACTTGTTCTTGCCAGCACTGTTGCTGGACTTAGTTGGTCTATTATAATCTTATGTCAGCGTAGTCGGCCACTCAGCTTCCTTTGCTTCCTAACACACCCATCTCTGTCCCACTAAGACTTATGTCTCGCTCACTCTTTCCCTGAGTGGTGCTGGCGCCTCCAGTGGCCCCTTTGTTCTTCTTTTTATAATTTTTCTCTCACCCTGGTTTAAGCCTCATTTTTCTCTCAAAATTTTTTTATGACTCTTAGAATTCTTATTGATCTGCAGATCTCTAAGCAGAAGTGATGTGTAGGCTAGAGGTCTCTGGCCACAGCTGAGCCAGGCATTCTGTCCTATTTTTCTGCCCTGTTCTGCTCATAGCTAGCTAGCTACCTATCAACAATGACACATATACTGGTAATACTGTTGAGGTTTGCCGCCTACGTTTATGATGGAAAGAAATGCAAAATTTCAGATAGAGGTTAGTGAAAATAAAGAACCCAGGTTAGGAATGCTTGTCCTGCTGCAATCTAAAATGAAAGAATTCATCCTTTGCATTTGGTGACGTTTCAAAGAATTCAATTCAATGCGACTCAATGTTATTAACCAAGTATTTTCTATGTAAAGACCCTGGGTGAGATGCTAGACATTCTAAGAGGATCAACTGTCTCTTCCCTTACTCAAGAAATTTCCATCTTGATGAGTAAAGATTGGAATATAAACCAATGATATAAACCAAGTATGCGACATCTTGATGAGTAAAGATCTTGATGAGTAAAGATTGGAATATCAACCAATGATATAAACCAAGTATGCGACGTCTATAGAAATAGAAATATGCACAGAGCCAGAGAATTTAGGAATGGAATGATTTATCCTGCCGGCTGAGAGATGCAGTAAGATACAAGTTAACTAGAAGGTGATTGAATGGTAGTTGTGGTGGTAGAACATTTTGTAGGTAATCCCCAATGAAACATACTTCCACATAGCCAGGTCTTCCCAAGTTCCCTGAACTTGGCCACAAATTTTGGCTTTGGCCAAACAAATATTAGCAAGCACGACACAAACATTTGCACACTGGGATTTGACCCTTGTAATACTTGAACTCCAGATGCTCTGCAAACAGCTTAGGCTTGCTTACTAAATGGAGAAGGACATTTGGAGAGAAGCCTTTGAGGATGCGGGGCCACCTCTCCAGATGGGCGTGCCAACTCTGTTCCCTGCTAATGCTGAGGTGAATTCATGCTCTCAGCTAAATGCAGTGGTGGAAGAAACCCCAAGTAGCAAAAGCAACAGCTCAAACCCTTCAACTCACAGGATTGTGAGAAATTATAACTAATGGTATTAACCACTATGTTTTGGAGTGGTTTCCTACACACTCAGAAATAATGAAAACTGTTACTTTAAACTTTTAAAATATTTTTTCTTCTTTCAGTTGGCACTTAAAGATGCAGAGGGCAAAAAACTAAAATAATCTGAAGTGGATACTTTCCCCCAAACAGGTAAGCAAAATATTCAGGGAAGTGTTTAGTATTTCAAACATTTAAATCCTAGAAGATTTATGAGTAGAGAATTGATATGGTAAGCATGATTCTGGTGAACTTGAATGCTGATCTTCATAGAAGGATTACCTTAAAAATTACAAATTCTTAAAACCTGAGATTTTTGAGCTGGAAGAGATCTTGGAATGTGTGCAGCCTAATCTCTTAATTTTAAAGATATGGACACTGAGGCCTGAGAAGTGTGTTGTTAGCAGAGTCTGGAAGAGAAGACAAATCTTCTGACACCTAACTCAGTTCTGTGTGTGTGTGTGTGTGTGTGTGTGTGTGTGTGTGTGTGTGTGTGTTACTGGGGGTTGAATCCAGGGATGTTCTTCTGTCTCTTCCCTTGCTCAAGAAATTTCTTATATATATATTTTTATTTTGAAATAAGGTCTTGCTAAGTTGCTGAACCTGGCTGCAGAACCTGCAGTTCTCCTCCATCCTCCCAAGTACTGGGATTACAGGTGTGTGCCATCATGCCTGGGTTCAGTGCCTTTCAATAAATAAGAAATAGTCATTTTTAGACTATTAGTTCCATTATCTTATTTTCACAGCAGGCCAAGTGTATATTTTTACCCTTTCCAATATTACAGATGAAAAATCTGAGATTTGATCTGGCTGTGGAGGCACCCATTTGTAATCCCAGTACTTGGGAGGTTGAGATAGGAGGATCACAGGTTCATGGCCAGCCTCAGCAACTTCATGAGGTGCTTTGCAACTTAGACTCTATTTCAAAATAAAAAGTAAAATAGAGGACTGGGGGTATCGAATGCTCCTGGGTTCAATCCCCAGCATCAAATAAATAAATATTTTAAAATCTGAGATTTGAAGAAGATATCTTTGTTTTTGTTTTTGGTACTGGGGATTGAACCCAGAGCCATTCTACGTTCGAGTTACACCTTCAGCTCGATTTTATTTGTTATTTGGAAACAGGGTCTCGCTAGGTTGATTTGAGTCTCACTACTTGCTGAGGTTGTCCTTGAACCTGCAATCCTTCTGTCTCAGTCTCCCAAGTCCTGGGATTATAGGTGTATGCTACTATGCCCAGTTTAAGACTGTTCATTTTATATAAAACCAAGACTAGACTGGTTTTATGACCCTTGGTCCAGGGCTTTTTTCATTATATCATGTTGCCGCTGTTGGTTGATATAAAAATCAGGGAAATAAAGTAATATGTATTTTTTTTAAAGAAAATCATCAGCAGACAATAACATCCAGTAATCTGGTTTATTTTTTAATTCTTCATTGCAATATACTATGTACATAATGGTCACTCAATAAATATTTACTATGAAATGGATGTGTGAGTGAATGAGTAATTAAATCAACAAGGGATGGAATAAAATTATGTTTATCTGCATGAGGCACCACATGCTTGAAGCCTATGGTTAGTCAAGACTCCCCTGTCCCCAAGAAGGATCAGGGGCTACAAGCCCCAGTCAGCAGCAACGACAACAGTTTTTAATGGTTGGGCTTTGAATTCTCAAGCAACAAGCAGAGATTAGCTCTTTGAACAGGTCTCTCCTGTCTTGTACATAGTAACTCAAAAGGCCCTCTCTGGACCTGGCGCAATGGTGGGAAGAGGAGAGGGAGGAACCAGCTATGGAGACAATGGGGGATGGAAATGAGTGCTCCCTCTTGCCAGCGGGAAGACCGAGGTGGAGAAAGCGACCAGCCAGCCTTGAACAGCCTTGTCTAATAGAAATATAATGTGAGCCACATATTTAACTTAAAATGTTGTAGTAGTCACACTAACAAGAAGCAAAAAGAAGCAGATAAAGTTAATTTTGAGAATATATTGCAGTTAAATATGTCCTGAATATTATCAGCTTGTAATCAATACAATAATTATAGATGAAATATTGTGTATGTGTGCATTTTATATTTTCAGTACATCTTAATCGAGACTAGTCACATTTCTTGTGTGTATGTGTGTGTGTGTGTGTGTGTGTGTGTGTGTGACTAAGGATTGAACCCAAGGGGCCTTCTACCTCAGAACTATATCCCTAGACCTATCTTATTTTTATTTAGAAATGGGGGTCTTGCTAGGTTGATGAGAATCTCACTACTTGCTGAGGCTAGTCTAGAACCTGCGAACCTCCTGTCTCAGCCTCCTAACTACTGGGATGGCAGGCGTGAGCCCTGTGTGGCTCAGACTAGTCACATTTCTATATATAGTATACATGTGTGGTGAGCAATGACCATCTGTAACAGCAGATAACCTTCATATAACTTGGTTTCTCATCTGTAATTTCTTTGGGCTATTCTGATGGTTACAAAAATTAATGGATCTAAAAAGCACTTAGTAGGCTGGGCGTAGTGGCGCATGCTTGTAATCCCAGCATTCGGGAGGTGAGACCAGAGGATCAAGGTTCACAGACAGCCTCATCATCTTAGTGAGGCCCTTCGCAACTCAGTAAGACCCTGTTTCAAAAATAAAAAAGACTAAAAAATAGGGCTGGGTGTGTAGTTCAAAGGTACAATGCCCCCGGGTCCATCCCTAGTATCTCAATAAATAAATAAATAAATAAAAGCACTTTGTCATGTAGGAAGCACTCAACTAGTTGTAGCTGTCTATAATAATTTTCGTAAATCACAGTATCACACAAACCTCAACAATGCCTCAGATTTTTCAGAAAGGTTGGCAGGGTTCCCTACACACCACTGTCTCCTCTTCCAAGGTAAATACAGAGGAGCTTTTAAGTAAGATGAATCTCACAAGTAAAGAAATAGACCAAAAAATGTCTTGAGTTATAAGTAGCCTTCTTCCACCAGAGAGACTCTCACATTAACAAAATGAGATGATCTTCTAGTTTTTATTGTAGTGAAATCTATGTGACATAAAATTTAGAATTTTTGCCATTTTTACATATATAGTTCTGTGACATTAAGTGTATTAACCTTGTTCTGCAACGGCTGCCACTACCATTCATCTCCACTTTTTTATCATCCCACACTGATATTTTGTACCCTTAAAACAACAGCTCATCACATGCCCCCCCATCTCAAATAAGTGGAGGTCTTCTATTTTTTTTAGCATTTTTTCTTTTTTTTTCTTTTTTTTTGTGGTACTGGGAGTGGAACCTAGAGGCTTTCTACCTTTGGGCTATACTTCCAGACCTATTTTATATTTTATTTGAAAACAGGGTCTCACTAAGTTGCTGAGAGCCTCACTAAGTAGCTGAGGCTGGCTTCAAAGCTGTGCGATCCTCCTGTCTCAGCCTCCCAAGCGCAGGGATTACAAATATGCACCACCATGCCCAGCGAGCATTTTTTCTTTAAACAGTAACATAAGAAATAATCTAAAACACTGACAGAGTAAACCTAGAGATTAAAAAAGATGTATAATGTTGGAATGTGTGTTGACATGGACAGGTAGAGTCACCGTGAGAATGACTATTATAAATGTTTGAGAGAGATGATCACTACAAAGGTTTTTCTTTACTTTTAAAGAAATTTTGCATGATAATATGTGCATGTGAATAAAAATTAAGACACATGTCTGCATATGATCGTTGCTCATAAAGATGTTACATAATGATCCTTAACCTTCCTGAAGATCAGAAGTGTTTCTGGCAGAGTGCATCCCCAGCTTCTGGCCTTGACTTTGTTGCTAGTTTGCTGTTTGGCCTGGGATTAAGGGCCTGCTTCTCTCAAGTCCCTCCTATCTTCATCTGTGAAATGTAGATACTAATAGCTGCCCTTCCTACATCATAGGGTTGAGGGGGAGATCGAACAAGATAATCACAGTGAAAGGCCTCTGAAAAATACAAAGCCCTGTGGAAATGCAAGGCATTATTAAAGACTGTGGAGAGATCACTAACACAATTTGATTCAAAGCCAGAGTTTTGTATTTCCAAAAGTTAAAAAGACATTCAGCATTTACAAATTACTTAGAAAACCAAATTCTTGCTTTGGTGACCCAGTACCACGACTAAATTGTGTTCTAAATGCTGTACATGTGATACCTACTGCTATAAGTCATCTAACCACATCACCACACCAGATACAATTTTACAACATTTCAGCAATATCTACAGTTCTTAGTGGGTAAGAAGTTATAAATCCACATAGCATAAGGACATAGTCATGTCTTTAAAAGGAAGGCTCTTTTACTTTTGCATGGTAGCAAAAATGTGGCTCTCCATAACACGTCTACCATAAGACACCAGTTTGCCAATGGAAGTTACCAAGCAGTTATTGAATACTTACGGTGTATGAGTCATTTGGGGGGAAACAGATGAACGTGGTAAGAAGAAATGCAAGAAAGAGAAAGGGTCACTGGAGCAGGTGAGCTGTAAAACCTAGGAGGAGTAGGAGATCCCGTGACAACTACATATATGGACAAAATGAACTGGGTGTGACAGCACACAGCAGTAATCCTAGTCCTTGGGAGGCTGAGACAGACGATGGCAGGTTCAAAGCCAATCTCAGAAAAAGAGAGGTCTGCAAACACTTAGAGACACCTTGTCTTTTATTATAAAATTCATACGAATTTATTAAAAATCATCTCAGGAAAAGGGGAATCATCTCAGTGAGTTTCCTGGGAAAAGAGTTTCTGGTTTCTCCCAGGCAGGGGCCTCTTGACTGGAATCTGTGTAGAGAAGCCCGCAGCAGTTGGCAGTTGGAGTATATTGTCCTGCAGCTGAGTCCACTCTGGCTGCAGTCAAGATTCAGGGAATTGGTTTTATCCACCTCATCTGTCTGGTTTCTCTGGAGCAATTCTGTTGCTCAATAGTCTAGAGCACCTCTGCCTCTCTCTCTCTCCCTGGAGTGACTCTGTCGGCTTCAGGGGCCTGCACACAACAGCAAGAGGTGCAGATGATGGGGTAACAGTCCTCCTCGTGACCATCTCCAGCTCTTCCTGTCATCCTGGGTCCTGGAGGCAGGCTCACAATGGGGTTACAGGGTGCTGGCCTGGGGGACCTCAGGACCATGCTGCAGGGCTAAGCTGAGAGTGGGGGTCCTCTTAGGTGGGCAGCTCAGGGAACGGCAGGCAGGCTGTCTCTTCTGCCCTTTTGCTTTGGCTATGTGTCCTCCTCAGAGGACAGGAGCTGGAAATCACGAAGGTTGAACTGGCTGTCCTCTTGGGTGGCAGAAGAAGGCAGAAGAATCTGCTGGGGATGGAGGTGGCAGGACACACTGAATCTTGGGCCTGGCCTGGAAGGTGCCCTCTGCCCTGCGGCTCACATGATGTTGGATCAGCAGGTATGTAGCCATCTCAGTGTCAAATGTTGTGTTTCATACTGACAGCCAGTCTTGTGTGGGTCGAATCCAGGTGATTCATGACTCTTATTTGGATTGCAGGATTCTGATATTTGAGGAGCAGTTTCCTAGGAGGAGATGAATGCTCCTTACCTGATCTCAACCACAGGTGCTCTAAGATTTCATTGGAGGTAACCCTCACGTCAGGGTTGGCAGTCAGTAAGTGGTTGAGAACGACTCATGCAGTGCCTTCTCCTGCAGCTGCTCCCAGGTGGTGCCGGTGAATGGGATGCAGCCTACATGCAGAAAGTAGAGGATGAGCCCCAGGCTCCAGAGGGCTATCTCGGGGTGATATTCTTGGCCCTGGTAGACCTCTGGACTGCAGTAGCAGGGAGTGCCACAAACGGTGGTCAGCCTGTGCCCAGCCTTGAAGCAGCAGCTCAGCCCAAAGTCAATGACTTTGATGTTCCCTTCCTCCAGGAGGATGTTATGGGGCTTCAGGTACCTAGGAAGGATGCCTGTCTTGTGGAAGAAGCCCACTGTACTCACAACCAGCTGGAACACCATCCACACCTCCTTCTCCTCCACTTGTGGTACAGCAGCAGCCCCCTGTTCACATACTTTATTACTAGGAAGATGAAATCAGCCATGTCTATAATCTCAAACAGCTAGACGACATTGAAGTGCTCCATTGCCCCCATGACAGCAATTTTAGATAAAACAAAGGGGCTGTCCCTAAATGAAGGCAGGATCTTCACAGCCACCTTGGATATAGAGGACCAGTTTGATCTGGGCCAAACTGCACTTGCCAGTGTCCCTCAGGACCATGTAACTGTCCATGAAGATATCCTCACAGGAGAGCTGGCTGTGAGGCCTGGCCTCTCTACTTAGCACTGCCCACTGAAAGCTGCAATAGAAACAAACAATGCTAACTAAAAAACAACAAAAACAACAAACCAACAAACAAAAGTACAGCAAAATAACAAACCCAAACAAGTGCATCTGTAAAATAACAAAGCCAAAGCCCAAACCAACAAAGCGGATCTAAAGCCACCAATCCACGAAAAGCACTCACTTCCTTAGAGTCCAACAGGTCACCACCAAGAGTTCCCTGTACTAATGGACAAAAACCCAGCAGTAGCAAGGGTCTTATATAGCCAGTGCCAAAGACTCCCTCACAATGGCAGCTTGTGAGGTAATATGGCTGTCTTGGACCTCGAGGACTTTTCCACTTTACTAAGCAAAGGAAGGACTCTAGAAGCTTTTTGCTTTGGTGGGTTATGGAGGCTATTGCTTTCTTGTTTAGAAATTAAAATTTGTAGAATGTGTCAATGCTTATTTCATTTTGAGTAAAATAATCTAATAATTTTTGGCTTTTATTTCTTAAGGCAGATAAACATTTTTTATTTTGTTTTGTATTTATTTGTATTTATTTATCAATCAATAAAATAAATTTTATTGATGTATTATAGTCTCACATCATAATGTGAATCATGTTGATATTGTCATATATGCACACAGCACTTGGGCTTTCCCCTGGCTCCCTCCCCATCTCCATTCCCCCTTTGCCATACAGGGTACTGAGATTGACATTGGGATTCTCACATATGTACATAAAGCCAATTGTAGTAATTCCTTCATTGTTCCTCACTCTTTCCCCTCCCTTTTCCCTAGACCACCTTCCTGGCCCCACTGAAGTTTCTCTTCCATTTTTCTGGAGTCACTCTGGTATCCCAATTACTTCCTAACTTCCACATATTACAGAAAACATGTGACCTTTCACTTTCTGTGACTGGTTAACCTCACTTAACATAATGTTCTCCAGGTCTTTCCATTTTCCTGCAAATGACATAACTTTGTTCTTTATTGCTGAGTAGAATTCCATTGGGTGGATATCCATAATTTTGTTATCCATTCATCTGTTGATGGACATCTAGGTTGGTTCCATAATTTGGCTATTGTGCATTGTGCTGATGTAAACACGGATATGCATATATTACTATAATATCTGATTTCAGTCCCTTTGGAAAGATACCCAGGAGTGGTATAGCTGGATCATATGGTGGATCCATTCCCAGTTTTCTGAGGAATCTTCACACTGATTGAACTAATTTGCAGTCCCATCGACAATGTAGTAGAGTTCCAGTTTCTCCACAGCCTTGCCAGTATTTCTTGATGATTGCCATTCTGATCGAGGTTAGATGGAATCTCAGTATAGTTTATATTTGCATTTTCCTGATTACTAATGATTTTAAACATTTTTTCGTGTATTTATTGGTCATTTGTATCTCTTGTGAAATGTCTATTTAGTTCCATTGCCCATTCCTTGATTGTTTTTTTTTTTTTTTTTTTAGTGTAGAGACCCTGTTTCAAAGTAAAAAATAAAATAGGGCTAGGCATGTAGCTTGGAGGTAGAATATCTCTGGGTTTAGTCCTCAGTAAAACGTGCTTGTGCACATGCGCTCATGAACACACACACACACACACACACACACACACACACACACACACACATCCATGGCCACAATGAAATCAATGCCAAGAAAATGCTTGAGAAATACTCATGAGAGTTGAAGAAGTTGCCAGATTCATCCACTGTAGGAGGACAATATCTGGTGACATTTATTCTGAGTCTTGATCTTCCTTTCAGATACAGAAGGCAGGCTACTTCAAGGCTGGAGGAACCACCACAGCTAGCCCATCCCACTAATTAGTATTTACCTACTATCTGATAAAATGAAATAATGTAGCAGTGCCTATGACTTTGCAAAGGCACAGCTGAGTGGTGCTAGGGCTAAATCCCAGATTCCCATGTGAAAACAGCAGCCCTCGGCTCTTCACCTGCCAGGAGGGCAGCTCAAAGTGTCACACATGATCCTGCAAACAATACTCCATTTTATTCCAGTTCCTTTCAGATGCCAGAATTTTGTCCTTGTTCTGACGGGGTTCCAAGTTAAAATAACCCACACTCATCTGGAAAACTCTTGCACCTGTGCTCCACCTGGGGGTTTCTAGGCCCACTTCTACTCATGCCTGTCAATCTTTGCAGATCCAGTACCAGCCTTTGCTTTTAGTTTTTTTTTTTTCTAGGATCGCACTTCCCCCTCCTCACATATCAATGCTAGATTTCCCTTCCCTTTCTAAGAACTAAGAACTCTCTTCCAACCACCATCGTGCTATTAACTAACATTTACTGAGATCTTACCTTGGGCCAGGTAGTGTGCTAAGTGGGCCAGGTAGTGTGCTAAGTGGGTTGACCCATGTAAAGTGGGTCAGTGCAACACTGACCTCTTTACATGGGTCAGGTAATATCACTAGCACTGTTTTGTAGTAGAACAGTCACTAGCACAGATTTGGTGAGTTGTGCGATGTTTTACAGCTAGTTCAGTGGTGGAGGGAGAACCAGGCTGTGCATTTAACTCTCCACTGCTCTGTCCCTATCCTCTTACCTGCCGCTTCAATATCGACATGAAATTCTATCAAGTTGAAGCATCACTTAAATAAAAACCATTTTGAAGTGTGGCGCTCTTCTTACAGGTTTAGGGGGCCAGGCCACTGCTGACTTTATATGATCAAATTAACTAAGGTTTATTCAGCACACTTCATGTGTAAGGCACAGTGCTGATTGAACACATGTGTTTTCTCATTGTAACCCTTACATTTGGCCCGAGAGAGGAACATTATTATTTTTCTAATATTCAGCAAATTGAGATCCTGACTGAGTACTTGGCTTAAGGTCTTGTTAGAAATGAATAGGGTCGGCCGGGCGTGGTGGCGCACGCTTATAATCCCCGCGCTTGGGAGGCGGAGACAGGAGGATCACGCAGGTTCGAAGCCAGCGCTCTGGTTTAAGATAAACACTGTTTCCAAATAAAAAAAAGTATAAAAATAGGTCTGGGAGTGTAGCCTGTGGGAGTGTATACCGGGGGTAGAAGGGCTTCCAGGAATCCCAGTACCAGCAAAAAAAAAAAAAAAAAAAAAAAAAAGCAATGAATAGGGTCAGGGGTTACTCTCTTTCAGGAACCCCTCTTCCTGTGAGTGTGGTAGCTGTTTTTGTCTTCTTTCCTTGACTTAAACTTTCATTAAAAAAAGAAAAAGAAATGAATAGGGCCAGTACACGTTAGCCATTTGACATCAGAGCTCTACCTTTTAATTTCTGAGCCACACAAGATTTGGATGAGTTGGGCGTCCCAAGAAGACTTTGCCTGAAAATTTCTCCTCCTGCAGAGAGCCTGCAAAGGAGGATCCAGAGACCTTCCCTAGTGGTTAGGTGTTGCTTTTATCTCCAGGGGAGGATTGGCCCTGACAGTCGTAAGCCTGGAGTTCTTTCAAAGCCTGTGCCTGGTGATGCAAGGCAGCCACAGGAGAGCAGCACCCAGGGCCTGCCCTCCAGGGCTGGAGAGGGGCAGGAGGAAGCTAACCAAGCAAGGGCCATCAACAATGAAAGTGAGGTACTGAGGTCCTGCCACTCCCAGCCGTGCCACTAGGATCCAGCTGAGTCCCTCGGCAAGGCAGGCATAGCTGCTCTTCCAGCATCTGTTTACCAACCTCTCCACTTTCATCTCTGACTCACAGTCATACACTGCAATAGCCATGATGTATGACAGGTGTCTCATGTCCTCCCCAGCCTCTCTGCATCCAGCATTCTTTAACCTTTTCCTTTCTTTTATAGTCTTCCTTCGAGAACTTATCAAAGTCACATTGTATTTAAGCTTTTATTATCTCCTTCATGTGTGTGTGACTTTTGTAGCCCAATACAGCACTCATCTTAATTGAAATTATTTACAAATCTCTCTCTCTCTCTCTCTCTCTCTCTCTCTCTCTCTCTCTCTCTCTAACCCAGGGGCATTCTACTTCTGAGCTACACCCCAGTCCTATATATCTTATTCTTTAGTTTGAAACAGGGTCTAACAGAGTTGCAAAGGGCCTCACGAAGTAGCTGAGGCTGCCCCTGAATCGCGATCCTCCTGTCTCAGCCTCCCAAGTGCTGGGATTACAAGCGTTCGCCACCACACCCGGCTCAATTTTGTCTCTTTAAAGGCAAGGGGAGTGGCTTAATCCTCTTGCATCTCAAGTGCTCTTAAAGGTTGGGTAAAAGCCAGAATTCACATCTAAACATCCTACCGTGAAGGACTCCTAGGACAGGTTAGCAGTTCTGCACTCAGCCCTGAATCAGCATTTGTTGATCAGTATCTGTAAATCTGGGAAAAAGACCCTTGGAAGAACTAAAGGCCGACCAGGGCCGCCCTCAGCTGGGATGACGGTGAGGGAGATGATGAGGAAGGAGGAGTGCATCAGATCCAGAAGTTTGCTTGGGATCGCCTTATTATTAGTAACGTTTACAAACTGACCATGGCATGATAATGTTTTTTCAGTACTTGCCTCCCTGCCAGCCGCTCCTTCCAGGAGCATACCAGTCTTCTTTGCTCACCCATTGGGTGGCTCGGGCAGTACACATTTATCCAGGTTTTATTGCATCAGAAACTTTAAAAACATCAGCTAATCTAATCCTCTCAACAATCGGTACACCTCAGGACACTGAGATCTCTACGGTTAAACAGTGTGTCCCATCCCAGGGCTCCAGGTCGCCAGCAGCCCTTTCCCAGCACGGGGCCTGTGTCCCCACAATTCAGGAGCAGGGGATCCTCTCTCTCCGTGCTCTCGAGCTCCTCTAACACACAGTGATTAAAAAATAACAATACTGCTTTTTTACGTGTGCAAAACAAAACGTTGTTTTCAGGCCAGGTACACCTGAAAAAGGGAGAAGCCCCAGCTCAAGCAAACTCAGAAAGAGCGACGCGAGGGGGCGTGTCCGTGGGGCGTGTCTGGGGCGGGGCCTGGACTGAGCGGCTCTGCCATTGGCCGCCGCTCCCTGGGGACCCGCCTGGCTCCGCCCCCGCCCGGCTGACAGCAGCGGGGAGACACCTGGGCAGCGCGGGCAGCGGGCACAGCCGCCAGCAACCGGCGGCGGCGGAGGAGCTCGCCGCGCCCACCCGGGAGCCAGGTAACGCGGGCCGCGGGGTTTGGACCGCCAGGCCGGGGGCTGGGGACCAGAAGACGCGGCGGGCGGCGAGATGCCCTCGGTACAGACGGCGACCCCCCAGGAGCGCGCCCGGGTTGCAGTTTGACTTCTCTGTCCACTGGCCGAGACACCTGGACAGCTTTCCTTCCCTCTCCGGGTCTCTGTTTCTCCTGTTAAATGAGGGAGTTGGTATAGAACGACGTTCTTTAGTTGATGATCTGGTCTAAAACGTGAGCTGCATTTGGGCACTCGGCAAGTTCTGTTCCTCGGTTTCTCACTTATTCAAGAGCTCCTTCTCTGCCCGGCTGCGGGGGCTGGGGGGAGCGGGGGTGCCCGGGTGGGCGGGGTTCTGCTGGGCTGGCGCGTTGTCCAAGGCTTTCTGTCAAGGACTGGCCTTGGGCTTGGGACTGGCTGGACCGGGCTTTAGAGTTAACTTTCCCTGGAGAGCTCTGGAGGAGTAGAGAGTTAGGACTCACTCACAGGTGGGTGATGGAAAGGGCAGGTAAGGGGCTGATGATTTCTCCTTTAACAATAAGCAGAGTCGTTTTCGATTTTTTCCCCCTTACACTTTAGATCTCGTCCCGCAGCCAGTCATAAATTACATGAGTGGGATTTATCATCTTTCACAGTGGAAACCGGTTGCTTCAGCGCCCGAGACAAAGGGCTCCCCCACTGTAGGAAGTGAGTCTGCACTCATCTTGCCTCCTCCCTCTTCTTTCCTTTTTTCTTTCTTTAAACTCCCCTTTGATTTTGAGGGGCTCCACTTCCTGTCTTAATGAAAAGCCCTTATTTTCCTTTGGTGCTGTTTTGTGACCAGCAGCCTGCAGGGCTTCGAGTTCAAGAATAGACAGAATCATAAGCAGTCTGCTGACCCACACAGCCCCGCAGGGATGTGCCGAGGAAGCCCTTGGGCTTCACACAAACACTGGAAGGTGAATGGCTTCCAACGTCTAGGGTGAAAAAACATTGAGGGACCCACTGAGAGTGGCCAGGAAGAGGGCAGGGCAATGTTGACTGTCTTTTATTGGGCACTTCCTCGGAGCCAGGTACTCTTGTGCTTATAATGTGTCCTTAATTCTCACTAAGTCACATGGGGGGTGATACAGCATACCCCAATTTATGGAAGAGAAACTAAGAAAGATGGCTTCTCCCAGGTGCATAGCTAGCCAGTAGCACAGCTAGGAAATCTATTCTCTAATTTTATTTATTTATTTATTTATTTATTTAGTGTGTGGTACTGGGGATGAAACCCAGGAGCATTGTACCTACGAACTACCCCCCCCCAGCCCTATTTTTAATTTTTTATATATTTTTAAACAGGGTCTCGCTGAGTTGCAAAAGGCCTCACTAAGTAGCCGAGGCTGTCCACGAACAGCGACCCTCCTGTCTCAGCCTCCCAAATGCTGGAATTACAAGCGTGCACCACCACGCCCGGCTTATTCCCTAATTCTAAAACCCATGTTCTTTCCACTTTATGCTCCTTTAGTAAAGCTAGAATAAGAACCACAAAAACAGCGAATGTGATTGAGTTCTTTCGAGGTTCAGAATGTCTTAGAGGTGCTAAGTCAACCACAGTGCAGGAGTTCCCAGGTCGCGGTGGAGGGATCCGGGGGCTGCCTCCACTTTCTCGGCAGAAGGCCGGTCTGATCCCGCCCAGCTGCTAGTGTGTGGGTAGGGCGCAGGCCTGTTTGCTTTATCCTAGAAGTGGTTTGGGGTCTGATGAAAGATTAATTGTCCACATCTGATCCGTTAGACCTGACCGTTGGCTTGTGAATTATTCCACTGTCCCCTAAACCCCTTTCCAGGCTTCACTCAATAAACATTTGTGTAATGAATGAATTAGCACCTTGTGCACATGGTCTGCTGCCCTGAGGAAATGGGAGGCAGCCCAGAGGCAGTCTGGCCGGTCCTCCAAAATCACAGTGCTGGGTCCTCCCGCTTGGGTAAGGGGGGTGCGGTGAAGTGGGCCCCTGTGGGCTTCTAGAGTTCTCTACAGTTCACTGCCGCCTGTTTTATAAAGAATTTTTTAAAAAATTGTACACAAAGAAAAATTGGGCTCCCCCTTAATTAACCCGAGAAATGACTTGATATTAATGAGAATGTTGTTCTCTCAAAAAGGGAGGGAGCAAAATGGTACCGTCTGCCGTACAGCTTCCCAAACTTCTCCCTAGAAGAGCCCCTACTGGGAAAGAAGACCAACAAGAATTCCTGGGAGTTGGATATAGTTCAGATTGGCCCCAGAAAGCTTGAAAATTGTTTTAAAGACTGATGGACATTTTTTCCATTTAATTTTATATGTGGATCTCAGTTTAAATATATAAGAAGCTTTCCTCAAACATATTTGAGTAAAATGGGTGTCCTGGCAGATTGTTTTATATACTTGGTGGCTAGGGGTACTCAGATGGAGACGCAGGAAAAAATTTTTGGTCTTGGATATTAGAGTATCGTGTGCATTTTCTATTCTATGGCTTACAGTAACAGAGCTTCTTTACTCCTGGAGGAGACAACCCTGCCTGCCATGTTTCAGAATGAAGAATGCGTTAAAAGACAAAAATTTGGCTCCCCCCTTAATTAACCTGAGAAATGACTTGATATTAATGAGGATGTTGCTCTCTCAAAAAGGGAGGGAGCAAAGTGGTGCTGTTTGCCTTACAGCTTCCTAGATAGGTAGATAGATGGATGGATGGATGGATGGATGGATGGAGAGAGAGAGAGAGAGAGAGAGAGAGAGAGAGAGAGAGATAGATAGATAGATAGATAGATAGCAGTCCTGGAGATGGAACCCAGGGGCATTCTACCTCCGGGCTTTACCCCCAGCCCTATTTTTCATTCTTTTTATTTTGAAACAGGGTCTCACTGAGTTGTAAAGGACCTCACTAAGTAGCTAAGGCTTTTTTCAAACCATGATCCTTCTGTTTCAGCCTCCCAAACGCTGGGATTACAAGTGTGCATCACCAAAAAAATTTTTGTTTATTTTTTTCTTTTCTTTGTGGCACTGAGTATTGAACCCCAGGGATGTTCTGCCTCTGAGTGACACCTCCAGCCCTATTTTAGTTTTTACTTTGAAACAGGGTCTCACTAAGTTGCTGAGGGTCTTGCTAAGTTGCTGAGACTGGCCTCCAACCTTGATCCTCCTGTCTCAGCCTCCCAAGTACCAGGATTATGGATATGTGCCACCATGCTTTATTGCTTGTTTTTTTTATTTCTAAAAGTATGTACGTTCATTAAAAAAGATGAAATATAGATTATCATTAAAAATGATAAAATCCACACATTTATACTCAGAAATAGCTAATGAAAAACCTGGGATGTAGTTTTCTAGTTCCTTTCCTCTGTATCTATATGAGGAAATAATTTTTAAAAAAGAATAAATGAGTACAACCCTTAGTTTTGACTGAATTCTTTTTTTTTTTTTTTTTTTTTTTTTTTTTTTTTGGTGGTACTGGGGTTCCTGGAAGCCCTTCTACCTCCGGGCTACACTCCCACGGGCTACACTCCCAGACCTATTTTTTAACATTTTTATGTGGAAACAGAGTCTCTTAAGCCAGAGAGGCTGGCTCCGAACCAGCGCGATCCTCCTGTCTCCGCCTCCCAAGCGCGGGGATTATAAGCGTGCGCCACCACGCCCGGCTTGACTGAATTTTTGCCAGAGCTAATAGTTATCATAGTATTTGTGGAAAGAATAAATTATGAATAATTAAAAACATCATGAAAGTTAATTCTCTCTCTGAGCCCCCAAATTTGCCATTCCTCTCTCCCTTGCTCCCCTGACATTTAGTCCCAGAACAGTTAAGTGTCAGGCTGTGGAGCTGCTGCTGAGGTTTTAGGGACAAGCTGTGTTCTTTGTTGAGTTTCAAATGTAAAGAAAACATTGCTCTTTACGGTTGTTGATATACAAAATTTCAACAGAAAATTCAAAAGGCTATTTGCAAAGTGAAGAGAGATCCCTAAGCAAGCTCATTGCCATAGCATTGCATTTTATTCCCTTATGACCTTGGGCAACACTTCTCTGAGCTGGTTTCCTCTTCTGTTAATTGGAGATAATGGGCCTAATTGTGCTAGTCAGCTTTCTATCACTGTGATAAAATACCCGAGATAATCAACTTATAAGAAAGATTTATTTTGGCTCCTGGTTTCAGCCCATGGCCAGCTGGCTCTGTTGCTTTGGGCCTGTGGTGAGGCTGTGCATCATGGTGGGAGTATGTGGTGGAGGGAACTGGTCATTTCATGGCAGTGAAGCAAAGAAAGAAGTAGGAAAGGTCAAGGTCCCACTGGCCCCTTCAAGGGCACACCTACCAGTGACCTAACATCCTCTAGTTAGGCCCTGCCTCCTAGAGGTTCAGCCACCTCCCAATTGTGCCACAGGCTGGTGACCCAGCTGTCAACATATCAGCCCTTGGGGGACATTTCAGAGCCAAACTATAGCACTACTCTGCCTTTCCTTACCAGAATTACAAGGACCAAATGCCAGGTGTTATTGCTTATTACTTGAGTTGCCCCCATTAAAAAGTATTTAAATGATGAAAATTCAGAAGCATTTTCAGACTTTCTGAAATGCTGGAATTCAACTCTTAATTTTAATAGGACATAACTACAATGTGAATGTTCTACTGAAACTATAACCTAAGATTTTTCTTCAAAGAATATAGGATTCCTAGCTGGGTCTGGTGGCACATGCCTATAATCTCAGTATCGGGGAGGCTGTGACAAGAGTATCACAGGTTTGAGGCCAGCTTCAGCAACTTAGGGAGACCTTGTTTCAAAATAAAAAAATAGAAAAGGCTGGGGATATAGCCTGAAGGTAGAATGCCCCTGGGTTCAATCCCCAGTACCAAAAACCAAAAAATAATAAGGAAAAAAAAGGAGAAAGTCTAGGTTCCCTTTGTAACTATCATCATTGATTTTCATTGCAATTCTGAGCAGAAAAGAAGGATGGAAGATAGTGCCATTGTACAGGATAAAGGCAAGTCAGCCATTCAAGGGAGCTGTGTGTTTGCACAGGGAGTTCCTGAAACTGTCTCTGTTGCTTTATGCAGGCGAGGAGGAAGCTGTGGGGTCATGGTGAGCACCAACATCCACTGCCTTAAGAGGGCTCCCAGGCGTGCACCTGCACCTGGTGGCTCTGGATAGAAGAGTGGGCCATGCACTGGGACTCAGGGAGCTTGGCCAAAGTCAAAGTTGTATAAACTGGATTTAGTCACATCCTCTCCTAGAACCCTGGTTTCTTTGTAAAGTTAGGGAGCTGGATGCAATGAGGTTCCTTTCAGTCTTAAAATTTTAATTCTGGATTATTTCAATTTAGGTCTGACCAAATAGAAATCTGGTAGAGAATTATCATATCCAGATGACTCAGATGTCCAAAGATGTGCCCATTTTTTCCCATTTGAGCTTTTGTTGACTCATAAATTTGTAAGGATCTCCCCACCTAACTGCCTTCTACAGATCATCAAAAGAACTTGCTCCTTGTTAATTTGTTGCTAATAATCTAGAACTTCTTATAATTCTGGGAGGAGAGAACTTTTGGGGGAACAGTTTTGGGCAAGGTAGATAAATGGAAATATAATAAAAGCAGGTTTGGGGGTTCTTCAAACTATGTGTTCCACTAAGTACTTGCATCTCAAGTCACTGAATACAGCATTTTTCCTTAGTTCCCTTAGAATTTGGTTCTGTGCTAGGACTTTTGTGGAGTGTGGGCGAGGCACACAACTCTACTCTTAAATGGCTTAGCACTGGAAGAGGTAGGGAAGAGGAGACAAGACAGAAGACAGGAGAGGTGAAGCTGTGGTTAGAATATGGATGAGATGAAAAGATCAATTTGGGAAAAGATTGAGCCTTCAAGGGTGTGGACTGTGATGTTCAGTGCTGCATCCCCATAGCCTGGCATGGTTTCTGGCACTCAGTAAAATATTTTAAAATTAAACCTCAAAGTCAGGCATGGTGGCACATGCCTGTAACCCCCATACTCAGAGGTATGGATAGGGTTGAGACTGTCATCAACCTGGAGAGACCCTATTTCAAAGTAAAAAATAAAATAGGTCTGGGGGTGTAGTTCAGAGGTAGAATGATCCTGGGTTCAACCCCCAGTAACACACACATACACATACACACATTAAACCTAAAATGATCAGATGAAAGAATGAATGAATCATTCTTCTGCGATGACATCTTTGCTGAAATGTGGTGCAATGTCCCTCTGACTCCTTTAGGTATATGTAACCTACTGACATGTTTCCCCATGCATTAACCTGCATACTGATGGCTGAGCAGAAAGAAGGCCAAAATAAAAGCATTTTCTAACGTCACACTTTCTGGATACTCTATACTGACCGGTAGAAATAGATTTGCTTTATTACTCTAGATGTCTTCTTTTCTATTAATGTCAGGAACTATCTGGACATAGGATGAGTACAAGACCTAGCAAATCATTCCACAAATCTGCATGCTGAACTAGAGAAAGAAAGAAAGGCATCATTTGACTTCTGGTGGACAGATATTTCTTTTTCCCTTGCAGAAGCATTGTTTTACTGTCAGTCTTGACAGAACTGACACATCAGCCTCTGATTAGTGTGTCTTGTGCTGCCATTACTCACGGCCACAGGCGCCTGGCCTTTCCTGTCACTGGCTGAGTCACTTGATTAAAACCCAGGGGCTGAGGGCATGGGTTGGATCCCAGGCCAGACTAAGTTGCTCAGTCAGATCTGTGCCCTGACCACTCCTGCCTGCTCTGCTAGTGATCTGTGTTGAGAGGAAGATAGCTGTGGTGTGCTAGATTCTTCAGGGAAGATTCTGTACAATGGTTGGTTTTAAACTAGTCATTTTTGTTTTAGAAGTAAAGCTCTGGGTTTTCAGTTTGATTTTTTTTTTTAGAACGTACAGTTTCTGTCCTACTCTCTTGTGTAGATGCACCCTGAGACCTTTTCTATCACCAAGTCTGCAACTATTATGTCAGTCTGTAAATTTCCTCCATGTGTCTTTAAAGTAGGAATGATCATACCTGCCTCACAAGATGGTTGTAGGCTTGGATGAGGTCATATATTTAGTTGAAACCAGCGAAATCAGATACTGTTGTGGGGTGGTTGGCCAAAGACTTGTCAGCTGAGGACTCACTGCCTCATACCTATCTGGGGCCATTCCTGATGTAACTACAGTTTCTATGTGACATATTCAAGGTAACCAAGGCATTCAGTATGCAAATGCTATGGATAGACTATACTGATGATACCTGAGATTTATAATCGGCTCATCTTCCAGTTTCTTTAAATTTATTTTACTTGGTCTGGGACATATTTAGTTACAAACACAACTTGTATTATATCAGATTGCTTTAGACTGCTTTTTTTTTTTTTTGGGTCACTTCTTTTTTTTTCATATTTATTTTTAATTGGTGCACTGTATTCATACATCATAGTGGGATATATACTTTTGTAGACATACATGCACACATTGCCCAGTCAGCCCCCACCCGATCCCCACCCCATTCTCTCCCTATCCCCCCCTCCTATGCTTGGCTTAGTAGTTGACATCTAGTATTATAGCAATTTATCCAAAATTAAAAATGATAATCTCTCATAACAGTTTCATTTGTCTGATACCAAGCTTTTGATGACTTAAAGATAACATTTCAATATTTCTTTTTGCTTTCTTTCTTACCAGAGAATCTATTTTTTTCTATTTTTTAGGTGAAACTATCATATATTTATATATTTATTTTTCAGAAAAAAAATCTATCCTAATATGGAATATGGACTCTAGGTACCCACATCGATCTTGAAAAAGAACAAAGCTAGAAGATATATATTTTCTGATTTCAAACCATATAAAGCTACAATAATTGAAACAGTGTAGTACTATTCTAAAGGCAGATATATAAACCATTGGAGTTAAATAAAAGCCTAGAGCTAAGTCTTCCCTATATTGTCAAGTTATTTTTGACAAGGTTTCCACGAATATTTGGTGGTGGAAATAATAATCTTTTAACTAAATACTGTTGAAACATAATAATTACATGGAAAAGAATAAAATTGGACCCTTACCTAATCCCATATACAAGTATTAACTCAAAATAGATAAAAGACCTAAATATAAATCTTAAGACTATAAACTTTTAGGAGAAAATCTGGGTCATAAAACCTCACAACATTGAAATTGGCAGTGATTTCTTGGTTATGATTTCAATGGCACAGGCAACAGAAGAGTATACAAATTCCCTAAAAAATAAAAAACATATTGTATATCCAAAGACAATGTAAACAGAGTTAAGAGTTACTAATAGAATGGGATAAAATATTTCCAAATGCTATATCTGAAGGTATATTAATATTCCAACTAGACATCCTAAAAATTAACAACAATAAAGGCAAACAATACCCTTTAGAGATAGGTAACAGACTAACATAAATAATGAATCTCCACAGATAACCAATCTTAGTTGTCTGTTGGATGGAAAATCTTGTTCCTCTAGTTCTGATGTGTGTTACCTATTTCTTCTTTGTAGTTAATCTCTTTGAGTATTTTCTCTAGTGCTGGTTTTGAAGACATAAATTCCTTCAGTTTCTGTTTGTCATGGAAGCTTCTTATTTCTCCATCTAATTTGATAGAAAGTTTTGCTGGGTAGGAAATTTTTGGCTGGAAGTTGTTTTCTTTCAAAATTGGGAATATGTTACTCCAAGCCCTTCTGGCTCTCATAACTTGGTTTGGGAAGTCTGGAGTGATTCTAATTGGTTTGCCTCTGAATGTCACTTGGCCATTTGCTTTTGTTGCCTTTAAGATTCTCTGCTTGGCTTCCACATTGGTCATTTTGACAATTATGTGGCGTGGGGATCCTCTTCTCCGATCCTGTCTAAAGGGAGTTCTATACGTTTCCTGGACCTGCGTATTGACCTCTTGCTCTATGTCTGGAAAATTTTCTGCTATTACTTCCTTGAAGAGATTGTTGATCCCTTTAGTTTCACTTTCTTTTCCCTCCTCTATTCCAATTATTCTTAGGTTAGCTCTCTTACAATGGGCCCATATTTCTTCAATATCAGATTCCTGCTGTCGGATATTTTTTCCTAGATTAGAAACTATGCGTTCATTTTTGGAATGATCATCTTCTAAGAGCGAGATTCTGTTCTCCATGTGTTCTAATCGGTTGTTTGTGCTTTGAATTGAGGCCTTTACTTCATTAATTGCATCCTTTATCTCTTTTTGGCTCTCTCTGAGTTCTTTTCGAAGCACCTCTATTATTTCTACAGTTATTTTCCTGATTTGATCTTCTAGAAATCTCTGATTTTCTGTTTTATCGGGTTCTGATGTTGTGGGGTTGTGAGCATTAATTGCTCCAGTATTATTCCTCTTTCCCATGATTTCGGAAGTTTGTGCCTTCTCTGGGTTCTTCCCTTGGGTCACTATGACTTCACTTAAGGTGCTCTGGATCTCGAGTCAGTAGTATCTCAGACCCCACTACTCCTTTACTGGGTTTTATCATAGAGTCTTCGACCCAGAGAGTCGATAGAGGCTGCTTTAGACCGTGGGGGGTGCCAGGTTGCACGTTCTCCTATGGTGTGATATCACTGCCACCGCCCCTCTCCCACTGGGTCAAGTCCCAGTGAGTACAGTACTGGGATTTCTCCGCTGTGGCCCGCAATTTGACTCACTGTTCTTGAGTACGCAGATGTAGCTGTACTGGATTCGGTGAATTCTCTGCTGCTGCCACCGGTGGCAATATGGTGCCGCTGCTACGCCCTCGGCTGTTGGGCTGGCGTTTTTTTTTTTTTTTTCTTGGTTTTGATTTCCACTCTGAATCCCTGCAGCGTGTGCTGAGCTCAGACACTGGGAGCTTTAGATGTCCTCTGTGCTGAGAAATCCCGCCTGGCTGTTCCGCAGCGGCTCCCCTCGGCTTGCTGTGGCCGTCCCGTGAATTCGCCGGCAGTATGGCGCTGCTGCCGCGTCTACCGCGTCCTCGGGCGTGAGGATATCCTCTGTGGCTCTGTTCTCAGTCCGCTTTCTCTCTGGAGCCTGGTGATATTTTTTTGTTTCCCTGGTGATGTTGTTTTCTGGCTTTGAAAGGTGCTGATTTTGTGGTAATGGATATTTGTTGTTAGCGGGGCTCTTAAGCCCTGCTTTTCTCGGTCGCCATCTTCCCGGAAGTCTTAGACTGCTTTTTTCAACCTTATGAGGCAAGGACTTACTGAGTACTTATTGTGTGTATCAAATCTTATCTCAAGCACCTGCATCAATTCATTTAATAGTCAAGATAGTCTATTACTCATACTATTTTGGTACTATTATTGTTCCTATTTTATGATGAGAAAATCAAGTCATGGATGAGTTAAATAAGTTGCCCCAGGTGAATAAGTTGCCCCAGGTGACCTAGCCAATAAGTGGAGAGACAGACTTGAATCCAGGTAGTCTGACTCCAGAGCCCATGCGTTGGATCATCAGAAGATAATCTGATGTGCTTGAATCCTTGTACCCTAGAAGCATTCTGTTTTCTTGTTCATGATATCAGGAAGCTGCAAACTGAGTCTAGATACAGATTGAGAATTCATAGTATAGCTAGTATTTTGACAACACAAGATAATACTTAAAAATGAGCTGATTGCAAAAACAAAATTTTGTTACACAGGGATGATGATAATTAATGAAGTTTAAGTATTTCAGGAAATATTGGGTGGGGGGAAAAGAGACAGAAGATTACAAAGTGATGAGTGAACAATGTAGTGGCCTATTTAAGAATCAATGCTGGCCTGGAATAATGTAGTAACTAAACTGTTAAGGTAGAAACTTAAAAACCAGTTCTATTTATGTCACACAGATCACATCATTTCTATCCTTTACTTAGAAGAGCAAAAAATGGTAGCAAAAAGTCTCTTAGCGTAGATATGTAATGAAGGACTTGACATAATTTTTCAGGAAAAAAATCAGGCTCTCCCAGTGCTCCATGGCCTAAGGGGTCAGCCACTTGCTATTGCAGCTGCCTGAAATGTGATTCTAGAGAGCTGGCGAGCCACCTTTCCCTTATGCTTTATTTCTGGAAGATCCCAAACACAATCTTGGGCACCACAATTTGTAGCACCTCCATTACTTTTGGAGGTGCTACAAATAATAATAATACAGTACTAAACAAAATATCTATTATTTATTGTATACATACTGCGTGTCAGTTCTTGCTCATCTAATTGACAGGATAGCTCTTGGAAGTAGATGATAATTACCCTTCTTTTTTTTTTTTTTTTGCTTGTCTGGGGATGGAACCCAGCGGCATTCGACCTCTGAGTAACACCTCTGGTCCTATTTTTTATTATTTATTTTGAAGCAGGGTCTCACTAAGTTGCAGAGGGCCTCACTAAGTAGCTGAGGCTGTCTGTGAACCGCCATCCTCCAGTCTCAGCCTCCTGAATGCTGGGATTGCAAGTGTGCGCCACCACCACACCCGGCTAATAATTACCCATTTTACTGATTAGGAAATGGAAGCAGAGAACTTAAATACCTTATCCTGTCACAGTCACCTGACAAAACAAACATCTGAGCTCAGTTTATTTTGACTCCAGAGTCTATGCTCTTTCTACCATTCATTTCTGCCTTTCTGGGGCAAATTTTTTAGAAGAAAGATGTTATACTCATGCACACTGAATCTTGTGTTGAAATATATCATTTGGCATGAATTTTGTAATAGATTATAATATTTGCAACTGAAACTTTTCTAGAAAACCTGAATATGTTTCTCTTACTATAGATATGAAATGAAGGACTTGACATAATCTTCCAGGAACAAAATCAGGTTCTCCCAGCGCTCCATGGCTTAAGGGGTCGGCCACTTGCCTGGAATGTGATTCTAGAGAACTGGCGAGCCACCTTTCCCTTATGCTTTATTTTTGGAAAATCCCAAACACAATCTTGGGCACCACAATTTGATAAATGAGAAGGACTATACCTTAGAACTTGAATAAAAATGAAGTTGATCTGTATACAACAGGTTTATTAAAATCAAAGAATGAGTTATAATTCAGTTGCCCTAGTCAGACCAGTTAGGTATTTTACATATTGACTCTATTTTATAAGGTTGAGTATCATTTGTCTGAAATGCTTGTGGCCAGAAGTATTTCAGATTTTGGATTTTGGAATGTTTGCATATCTGTAATGAGATATATTGAGATGGGATTCAAGTTTAAACACAAAATTTATTTATTCCTATAGACCTTATATTCATGGCCTGAAAGTAATTTTACACAATATCTTTAGTGTACCTGTGTTTTAACTATAACCCAGAATATGAGGTTGGGCGCGAATTTTCCACTTGTGATGTCATGTTGATGCTCAAAACTTTTGCTTCGATTCTGAAGCATTTTGGATTTTCAAATTAGGCATTCTCAGCCTATCAGGTGCACCCTTAAGTTTTTTTTTTTTTAATAGCATATACCACCATTCTGCAAATGTAACCACCGAGTTCTTACTAGAATTCTTAAACATTTTGCCATCTGATTGTTAATAACAGATAGTTTTAAGGTGCAGTCATCGATGGAAAGTCAGTGGGTGGAATATGAAGTTCAGTGGCCGGCAGGTAATGGTAAAGGGGCTGTGGTAAGGAAGGGGTTTCTGACTAGAGTCCCTGGACAAACGTGAGTCTGGAGGCCCATGTTCCCCTCAGAGCCACTTTGTAGTGGAATAAACTTGGCTTTGGAGTCAGGTAAGCTCAAGTTTATACCTTGGAGCCACTTTCTGGTTATGTAATCGAGCAAGTGACTTATACTCCTGAGTCTGTTTCCTTTTCTGAGAAAATTGCTTCATTCTCTCACAATGTGGCTCCAAGCATATATTAAAGTGCCTAACGCTGTGACTTGCACAGAGTCACTGTTCAACAAGTGTCAGTCCTGTCCCTCCCTTTCCTTTCCTTTCTCTTCTTTATTTTTTTCTCTCTCTTCCCTTTCTCTAGGCTTCTCCTGAATCTTGGGAGTGACAGTGGTAAAGTAATACTTGTAGTGCAATGTAGTAAATGTTTTAGTAGAAACATGTACAGGTTACTGTGAGATTGTAGAGGGAGCAGCTGCTTGGGAAAGTTGGAAGGTGACAGATGAGCTGGATCCAGGCTGAGGAGGAGTTTGTGGGTTGAGGGGGGGGGGATTGAAGAGGACAGGTTGGAGACAGGAAGGGCATGGGGCTCTAATGGAATGGCGAGAGACCTGAGTTGGCACATAGGGCAGGTAAGTGATGGGTGAGAGTGCTGCTACTGTGGTGAGCTGATGACCAAAGAGAAATGAGGTCTAAACTTGTCCTTTATCTTCTAGAGAAATAACTAATTTCTCTTTAGGACAGTAATACTGCCCAAAGTGTGGCAGATGGATTTGAGGTTGATTGCGATGCTTGTTTGGACTTGTGGGTACAGATGAGATATGATGTTTTAAAGCTTTTTTTTTTTGTAGAAGTTAATGGTACTTGTAGAGATGGTACTATGTAATTCAATGTACCGTCTACAGAAAGGTACAGAATGTCTTGGAAAATTGTGACCCCATAAACTAACTCATGGAATGGATCACATTGGAGCCAAATTATTTCTAAAAGATAAGCATGCTTTAGAGCTAAAATATTTACCTTTCAAATGAAGGACCTAGGTGTACTTTTGGCAAAATTATTGAGGCTAGAAATCATAAAGAGTACTCAAGGCCCCTTTTCATATAGGCCTCCAGAACTAATTTTATATTCTAGAAATAGTTGACGCCCAATGTGTGCTGAATTTGGTCAGTGTTCTGTAAATTTCTTATGCATGGTATATGCTATTGTAATTAGCAGTTTCTGAGTTTCCTGGGGAGAGGAGCAGGGAGACTCAGGCCATAAAACTCTCATGTATGAGAAGCTGCAAGAAGCTGGGTGTCTCTTCTCCCCAAGCAGTCAGGATCAGGTACAAGTACACACAGGTAGGGGTGTGTGTGTGTGTGTGTGTGTGTGTGTGTGTGTGTGTGTTTCTAGGTCTGTGTTTATATTTTCCTGAGTGTTGTTTTCTTTCTTCAAACCAGAGGGAGAACCTGACCTATACCTGGAGTTCCTTGGGGAGAGCCATTGGGGAGATTAGCCATGGTTACTAGAAGTGTTTCGATGTAAAGAGAGTCCCTTGCTTCTCCATGAGCATGTGGCAGGGAGCCAAGGGTGTGGAGGAAACGTGGCTCCACCTGTCAGATTCTGCTGGGGACAGATGTGGCCCTCACAAGAAACTGACTACAGGTGTTTGCTTGGTGTGTGAGGAAGCAAGGAGTGGGTGGAAATGTTTGTTTTTTTCTTTTTTTCTGGCTCACTTTCCCCAAGATCACTCTCTGAATAGCCAGTAACCTAAAGCAAATTTTGGGCTGGCATATGTACCTAGGGAACAAGGTGGGCATTTTAACTTCTGGGAGGCATCTCATGTGGGCTTTTAGAATACAAAAGCTTAGAACCTGACCAAGGCCTATATGTTAATCAATCCTGTGCCAAGGCCTATATGTTAATCAAGCCTGAGACTAATCATTTGATAGATTCTTATGTGGCCATTATCTTTTGAGACTAAACATCAAGACACGTATGGTATGATTAGTTGGTCTTTAGTGAAAATTTGTTGCTATCATTTCTAAACCATTATTAAATAATGAACATTTGCTGATAAAAGGGGGACCATGCCCTAGTGGAATGAATATTAGATTTGAAGATGAGTTAAGTCATTTAACAAATACCGAGTGTTTATTAGGTTTATGACGTGTCAGAAATTGTTTTAGGCTCAGAGTCTGGTGGAGGAAAAAAGATGCTTGTCATTACCATGAGCATGATGTTAATAGTCAGACATGAGCACAGAGGTGGGGTAGAGAAAGGGAAAGGAGAACATATGTCACTGTAGGGCTTCCTAAAGAAATGCCACTTGAGAAGGGGACTTGGATGAATAGAAATGAGAAAGCCAAAAAGGGTAGGAAATAATGTGGTAGGCACGAGATTAGGCGAGACTGGCAGGAGCTGAGCCCAGAGAGGTAGGAACCAGCTGCTTGATCCTGGGGAGCTCTGTGGATTTTGTTAAGGAGACCATACTTTTACTCTTCTTTATTGAGCTCTCCCTGATCCTGTCAATTCAAAATACTGCCTGTCTTTACAACTGCAGCTGTATGGTAATTCTTCCCCAAATCTTCCTGCTTCATCTCTGCAGGTTTCCTTTTTCCTCCTCTAACTGGTTTAGTGTTTGGCTTATAACTCCCTTGTGGCCGTCACCACATACCACAGTGCATTATCTTTATGTACCCATCTTATCTTCCCTATTGGTCTGAAAGTTCTTGGATGGCAGGGACTCAGGGAACTTATTATTTCCTTAATGCCCAGGGCTCTGAAGGCGGACACAGTACAAGTGTGTTGAATGAAAATATTTTTAAGTGCTGAGTGTATGTTTACTGTAAGAATTTGGTGGTTACTGGGCAGTTGTTAATTAGAAATTTGAGTTTTTATTGTTTCCATTTGGGCAGAAAAGAATTAACATAGAAGGCCTGGAACTTCTTATCTTTGGAAAGGCCTGCTTTTTAGCCCTTGGCTGGTGTCTGGGAACTTGGATTTCAGGTGGGTTCCTACTACTCGTAATGATAACAGCAGCTCACTACACCGCAACTGTTTTTTGCCAACGTTGCAGTTTATGCTGAGTATCTGCTTTCCTTCTGGGAGTCTGGACATTTGGGTAGGTTTCAGGTAAGGGGTGCCTGTGTGACCAGCCTCTGGTTAGAACCCTGAACCTGAGTCCCTAATGAACTTTCTGGCTGGTGACATTTTATACACGTTGTCACGGCTTTTTGTGCATCTTGTGGCTCCACTGGGTGAGGACCTTGGAAGCTCACACCTGCTTTCTCTCTGACTTTACCCTATGCACATCTCTTTTTGCAGACTTTGCGTTGAGTCCTTTTAATGTAGTAAGTCATAGCTGTGAGTATGACTGCATGCTGTGTCAAAATCTGAGGCTGGGAATGGGGGTCCCTTTGACATACCACACAATGCCACAAATGTAGAGCAAACCTTTTTGGTTAAGCTCTGACTTTGCAGATGTAACAGGTTACGAGTCTTTCCAGGAGAGAGGGGTCCATTGCTCAAGACCCCATGCATATGGGAATGTGAACGAGAGGCTTAAGAAGCTTTGTGGGGTTTTTGTTTTTTGTCATCCCATAAGTCAAATTAGATTTTACCTTTTGAGAATAAATATCAAGTTTTAAATCCCAAACTTTGAGAATGTAAGGATCTACGATGATCTTTTTGTTTGAGAATGAGGTGGAATAAAAATTCCACATACACACACAAACTGAGCTTGAGATCAATGGGTGCAGATTGTGGTGTGGTGTGAGATAGATGGGTGGACAGGTAGGGTATGGCCAACTCTGCATAAACACAGACTTTACTTAATTGAATCATGTAGGCTATAGCCAACAAAGGAGGCAATAATAAAAAATCTAAAAAGACTAACATTTTTAACATAAAGTGTGTATACAGTTTTACAGTTTTGAAATGCTTTCACATATGATACTATTTAATACCAAAATAACTCTGTTATATTGGTGATAGTATCAGTTCACAGATGAGGAAACTATGACTCATAATAACTAAACAGCTTGCCCAGAGTCATACTGTCACTTTGAGGTAGAACCAGAGCTCAAATTCATCATTTCTCATTTTAAATCTAGATCCAGTGAAACTTAAGTGCTGAGGTTTCCTAGCCTCCTGGTGTATTTGGGTTTTAAGTTTGTTTTAAAGCATTTATTAGTCAAGCTGCAGAAATAATAGATGTTATTGGATGAATGAAAGAAGTGAAGGCAAAATTGCTTACTCTCGCTCTGTTCTATTTTGTGTAAGGATTACTTATGGGGGAGAGAGAGAGATAACCTTTCTTTTTAGTAGGTATATTTGTTTTTTTTTTAATTTTTTATTGGTACATTGCAGTCATACATCTTAATGGGATAAAAGACTTGTGGAGACATACATGCACACATCACACAATTAGCCCATACCCAATTCTCACCCCATCCCCTCCCCATCCCTCCTTCCCATGCTTGGCTTAGTGATTGATATGTTTAAGGACATCATGTGTTTTAAAGAGTTTCCCTCTTCTCCCTTCCCATCCCCTCAGTTATGTTGCCTTATTTGCTCCTCTAAAGGATCTCCTTCTTCATCGAGAGTTCCTCCTGTTACCCATTTCTCCCTAGCTTTTGCATATTAGGAGAGAATCTTAAAGGCAACAAAAACAAAAGGCCAAGTGATATTAAGAGGGAAACCAATTAGTAGGTGTATTTGGCATTTTGGATAAAATCAGAAGGGACAGAAGAGTTGAGAGGATATGGTTTCCTGTTCCACAGCTCATGGCACTCTGCAGGACAGTTTTGAAGTCTTTTCAATTGCCCACTATAAAATTTCAGTGAGAAAGAGCTCCTAGATAAGGTTTGCTGGCATGGTTTGCAACTTCTCTGTTACTGTCAGAGTTTTAACAATGTCAGTTATCAGAACTAGTTTCTTAGAAAAATTAGGACCAGGTCAGGTGTGGTGGTATATGTCTGTAATCTCAGTACTTGGGAGGCTGAGACAGGAGAATTGCAGATTCAAGACCAACTTCAACATCAAATAGCAGCCTAGTGAGACCCTGTTTCCAAATTAAAAATAAAAAGGGCTGAGGGTAGGAGAAAGGGGAGGTCTAATGATGGTACTATTTAAATAATCCTTTGCTCATACATGAAGTTATTTGTATTGATGTAAAGACTATCTATGGGGAGAGGAGCTAGATGAAAACTGAAGGGAAACACAATGAATGCTGTGTGCATATATGTATTTATCATTCGGAACCTCACTATGATGTATAATTACAATGCACCAATTAAAAAAAAAGGCTAAAGGTGTAGCTTGGAGGTAGAATGCCCCTGCGTCCAATCACTGGTAACACACACACACACACACACACACACACACACACACACACACCCAAAAAAGAAGAAAGAAGGAAAGGAAGAAAGAAAGAAATATTAGAGCCATTATTTGCATTTGATTCACTTTCTTTGTTCCTCTGAATGGGGGATGAGTTTCTCGTGGAAAGTTTTTCTGCCCAAAAATAAGGCACATAATTCATCATCTGTCACACTGAGTTTCTACTGCATGCCAACATAACTGGGTGTTTAACATGAAGCATCTCTTTAATCCTCAAAACAATCCTCATAGGGAAGAAATCAAAGCCATATAATGTAGAGATACAAAATGAGATTCAGAGAAGTTAAATATTTGCGCATAGCTGGGCATGGTGGTACACGCTTGTAATCCTGGCATTTGGGAGGCTAAGACAGGAGGATCATGGTTCGAGGACAGCCTCAGCTACTTAGTGAGGCCCTTTGCAACTCAGTAAGACCCTGTTTCAAAATGAAGAATAAAAAATAGGGCTGAGAGTGTAGCTTGGAGGTAGAATGTCCCTGGGTTTCATCCCCAGTAGCAAAACACAAACACACACACACACACACACACACACACACACATATTTACACAGGATCAAATAGCTGTTAAGTGGTGGCCCCAGAACTCAAAGTGCAGACCTGACTCCCAAATGAGTGCTCTTTTTCTTCTCTCTACTGCCTGAATAATACTATGGTGTGACTTCATGAGATCATCATTCTATCAGCTCATTTACAGGTGGCTCAGTCTTCCTTGGGCCTCCGTAAATGTTCAGGATCTTCCTTTGAGAAGGTTAAGCTTCTGGGGCTTAGCTGCAAGTTCAGAGGAAGGGGACTTGGTGGTTGATATTGAAGTGTGTGCTCTGTGAAGTGTGTGTCCCTTTTCCTGGGTCCCACAGGACTCCAGGCTGGCAGCCTTCCTGGCTTTCTTCACAGGGTGGTAGGCGTGAGAGATGGTGGTGATCTACTCTGTAAATTCATTGATTTCAGAGCCAGCTTAACTGAAGTCATGTTTTCTGGCAAATCTTTGGTTAAAAATTCATCATCTGGGAATAATCTGCCTTATTAAATTTAAAAAGTAGGGAAAGATTTTTATATTGTAAAGTCATAAGAAAGAAAATAATAGCAGGCAGCGTGGGCACCTCCTGTTATTCTTTTTAGTGTAATCCTGATGAATGGTTTTTTTTATATAACATTTCTTTTCCATAATCAACACATTGTGGCAAAGAAATAAGGCCTTGGACTCCAGGGAGCGTGGTGGAACGTGTTGACCATGGCAAGTGGATCCTGACCCGGTGCAGTGCCTGGCACAGACTAGGGACACAATGAACATTTGTTAAATGAATGCAACCGAGACTTCTGGGCATACACATCTGCCCAAAGAGCAGAGCAGCTCAGGGCCCAGCTCCCCTACCACACTTGGCTAAGGACCTGAGGACAGGAGGGTTCAGGGTTTTATTTTGTTTTTCAGATCAGATGGTAAACTTGGGGCTGGATCGTTATCATTTTAGAGAATGAAATGCAAACCATTGGGGGTTGGGATGTAATTTTATTTGGGATGCTGAGAATAGATTTAGTAGTGGTGATATGATAGTAGCTGATAAATACCTAGTATTCACTATGAACCCATCCCAGGCTAAGTTCTGTAGACATACAAACTCACCTAATCCTCACATCATGATTATAAGTAGATATTTTACAAGTGAGGAAGCTAAGTAGCTTGCCTGAGAAGGTGCCAAAGGAGGCTTCTTTTTAAAAGAAAAATTGGTGTCTTGCAGTTGGGAACCTAGGCAACTTTAAAGGCTATCTAATTCCTTTCTGTAAAAGTATTATTAGAAGAAAAGTGTAAATAAATAGCTCTACTTTCTATGAATTCTTGGAGGGTAATTCCTATAAATTCTACTTTCCTTTTATTTTTGTTGCAAACCTTAAATTATTATCTATACTTTTTTTCTGAACTGAGAATTAATTTTGAGTACTGTTTCTTATCTACCATCCCCATAACCTCATCTATTTTTTTCTTCCTCAAATACTAAGTACATAGTAGAAATCAAGATCAAACAAGCAGAAAAGACTGTAAATATAAGTTTCCTTACAGGGGTACCAGTTCATGGATAGACGTCATCCCTAGTTAGGTAATTGGACACTTTTCATTTTTGTGATGTGAACATCTATTCTGTGTCCTTGAGGAAGTGGGAGTTTTTATTACTTGTTCTGTTGTTCTTTAGAATTCACATTTGCTCTTTTGAGTCATTAAAAGATGGAGATTAAGGAACGGTGAATTCTTTTCTCTAATCAGTTACATAACATCATTAATTAGCGATGACAAAAATTAACTTATTTTGATATTTTCAGTTTTGTTGAACTTAGTTTTCAGACTACATAGTTATTTTTAATTAAATATTTTTCAGGGTTCATATTTGCATGAAGGAAGAGTACTGACTAAAACAATGTGGAAAAAAATGCATGCTTGCCAAATTCCAGTCGCAGATTCTCCAATCTCTTTTTTTGGTAATAGGAATTTTGTTTGTGCAGAAATAAATAATATGACAGCTGTGAAACCTTAACCATGGAAATGCCCATTTCTTTGCCTTTTAAAACAATTTCCACGACAGGAAGTATTGAGATCATGCCCTTGATTTCTAAGGATAGGTTTATAAAACATTAGTTATGAGATATATCAGCTTACATTTCATCTAACATTTTCATCTGATTTCCTGGGACTCTTACTGGGTACAACCCCAAATTTACAGAGTAATAATCTGTGTATAGACTCCATTTCTCAACTATGTAGTCAGCATATCAGTAAATAATCTTTTTCTCTATGCAGCTTTTATATCCCTATAGTAGTTGATAGAATTCCTGGGGAATAACAGCATTATGGGTCTTTCTCACAAGAAGTTGAGGGGCTGTAGAGACAGCTCAGATGTGGAGCACTTACCTAGCATGTGTGAGGCCTTGAGTTCTATCCCCAACACTACACACACATAAAAATGTTACAGGAACAGCTATTTGCTGCATACATTCCGTGTGTGTGTGTGTGTGTGTGTGTGTGTGTGTGTGTGTGTGTGTGTGTTACTGGGGATTGAATCCAGGGACATTCTACCTCTAAGCTACACCTCTAGTCCTATTTTATTTTTATTTTGAAACAGAGTCTTGCTAGGTTGATGGAAGTCTCACTAAGTGGCTTAGGCTGTCTTTGACTCTGCAATCATCCTGTCTCAGCCTCGCAAGTACTGGGATTACAAGCGTGCACCACCTTGCCTGGCTACATTTCCTTCTATATGAGCTCAAAACATAGAGATATGGCCTCTCGTGAGTTCTTCCCAGCGTCTTGTTAACCATACAGCCCCATTTGGGACCTACTTAAGCTAGAAGACAGGGAGCAAAAGTGATCATGTGCATGAGTCCTCAGTGTGTATTTGAAGAACTATTACAAGTGTGTTGGTAAACACAATGAACAATGCAAGAGGGAACAATAAGTGGCAGATTAAATTGTAAAAACTTAGATGCAAAAGGACTAATCTACAAGTACAGCAGGTAAGGTGCTTAGAGGTCATCTACCCCAGTCCTCATTTTGTGGATGAGAAAGGAGAGGCAGAGGCAGAGGCAGGTTGAATATAAAGTCCAGGCTTACAAACCTAATGGCATGTCCAAGCATTGTATTGGTGACTTTGGGCTTGGAGTTTTGTAACCCTCTGCTCCCAATTGGTAATCACTACAAGGTGATTACTAGATGCTCAAGTGTCCTGCCCAGCAAAGCTTGAATGCTCATCCTTTCTGGATTTTTGTTCTAGTTAAAAGTCTAGATAATTGTCTTCCTGGAGAAGTGCAAGTAAAGTGGGAGTTGTTTTTTTTTTTTTTTTTCCAGAAGCAGTGAGCAAGAATAATTACCAAGAGTTCTTTTTTGGGGGAATATATGTATTTATTTACATGAATATTTCTCTTGCCTGTCATCTCTTCACACTAAAGTGACTTCCAGGCCCTTTTGTTCTTGCTTCTACTGTAGAATTGTCAACTGACAGAAGCTGACAACACCATAGGGTGCATCTCGTTTTTCCTAATAGATGAGCAAAAACCTTTAGTCTTGTTCACTAGCTCCATCAGTGTAGGAGCCCAAGGATCACAGAAAGCTGCTGGGAGCTATCCCTGACATGCAGCTGAATTTAGAATAGAAGAGAAGTCATAGCACTTGGCAGGTGGTAGGTACTTATGCCGTTGTTGAAAAATGAATTATGGTTCTTTTCTTCATTCTTCCAATTTTATTATAATGCTGGAAGGAACCTAAAGACAAATTTCACTCAAACACTTTGTTTTATGGGGTATAGAAAGTGAGGTCTGCAAATGTTTAGGGACTTAATAGAAGACACAGCTAGTCAGGGGCTTTGCAGGGGCTAGGATTGTGCCATTCTGTCTCTTGATATTACATCAGATTGAATCAAGTAAAACTGCCATTTCTGTGGGTCAGATCAGTTTTATATTGGCAATTATTATGGTTTAACCTAATATATTTTGAAAGATCTATACTATATAAATTCTTATTTCAATTACAGCAACAACTTTGGCTTTTTCTCTAAGCCAAGCAAACATAGTAGATAAATTTAGTGTTGAGGTTAAGAGCACTGGTTCTGAGTCAGTTGATCATGGTTTATACCCTTGACCTTTCTAAGCTGAAATTTCCTCATGTGTAATATAGGAATAATATTATGGGCATCATTCTTAAAGGAATATTTTAAAGATTAAATGAAATAAGCATTGAAAAGCTTAGTCAAGTACCTGGCACCTAAGTAAGTACTTAGTAAGTATATCTCATTATTAATCATATTAATAAGGAAGAGAGTAAAAGTGCATTGGGATTTAACTTATACTTCTTCTGAAAAGTATAGTCATCTTTTCCGAGAGTTGCAGGATATGCCACGTCTTTACTGTGTAACATGAACATATCTTTTTGTTCTATTTCTGGTGCTTCTGCCAGTTACAGAGAATGTGCTTGGAATGCTATTCTGGTTTTGAGACCTTTTTTTGATGCATGTCTGTGTGCCATAAAAGATTATTAGGTAGAAGTAAAGCAAACAAATGTGAACATGCAGAACTAGATCATGGACTCCATAAAGGAAAGAGATCTTCTGCGTCACTGTCATGATGATTCCTTCTCAGTTTTGAACAGAGACCAGGAATATAATTATGGCTCAAAATGGCATTCCCTGACCAACTAGGTTGGTATATTACCTAAAAACTGGACCCTGAGATCACAGCCTATGTTTTTCCATCTCTGCCTTGTGGATCAGCAGATATCTCCACTGTTCAGGCTTAGAGATACCTGTGTGTAAAGTATTTGTCAGCGAGCTCCTTATGATCCAATGACACACTGAGAGCAAATACATTTTCAGACAGCTGCACACTTGGGAGAAGAGTTACCTCCCTTGGGTAAGAGTGGACTAAGGCACTCCCAGTCCTGAGAAGGAAGCAATGGACTTACTCTGAAAACAAATAGCTCCCCCAATCTGGGAAAATAAACAGGTCCTTGCTTCTTCCTTTCAGTACTTCCATCCTATATTCTTGGGGTTCAGTAGGTTTTTTAAAATTCTTGTAGTATCTATGCTGCCTATGGAGAGAACTACTGCATGGAACCAAGGAGGAGGAGAGCAAGCCCACGACAAGCCTCTGAGTGCAGAGATTTGGGGTGAAAGACTTGCAGTGTACTGTCCTAACAGCTACCCATCAATATCTTATTATCTTCCATTTGAAGTTGTCTCCTCCTATCTATTCCATATGTTATCTACATTTACTTCGTCCACATAGCTTTTACCATTGCAAATATAAGCAAAATTTGATCTTTAGAGGAGGGTACTGCATGAATAAAACATGGGTTACTTACTGAAAAGACAAACTTATTGAGAACTGGCCACCATTTTGAACAATGATGTACTAGTGCCTGAAAGTATCTCTGGAAGGGTTAAAACATTTATTAAACATCTAGTGAGGTTGGCATTGAGCAGGGCGTCTTGTAAACACCATGTCCCCTTCACATAGCAGTATTACAGAAGTAGTCATTATCCTCTAATTTACTAATGGAAACTACGAGAAACTGACTGGCACAAGATCACACAACAAATAATTTGTGTGGCTCTCTGACTCAAGCCAGGTATACACTCACTACTATGGCAGGCTCAGGTGGAGATGGTCTTTAACTTCTCTGCATCCCTGTGAGGCAGATGAGCAGAGCTATTGCCAGCTGGAAATATTTCCAAGCTGGAAAAATTAGGAAAAGTGTTTCAAATACTATTTTTACCCAGTTTTATGAGTAGGAAATTATAACTCATAAACTCTTTCATTCACTTATTCGTTTATTATTTATTAAAAACACATTTATTCAGCCGGGCGTGGTGGTGCGTGCTTGTAATCCCCAAGATTGGGAGGCAGAGACCGGAGGATATTGCAGGTTCGAAGCCAGCCTCGCTGGCTTAAGTGACCCTGTTTACAAATAAAAATATTAAAAAAATAGGTTTGGGAGAAGGTAGAAGGGTTTCCAGGAACCCCAGTACCACACACACACACAAAATACCATTTATTCAGACTCTAGGTCCAATATTGTGCTAGGCATTGAGAGGGAATAAAACAAATACAGGACATGGACCTGGTCCTTGAACTTTTTTCTAGATAAGGACATAAGAGAAATATTTGTTCTTAACAAAGGAAAAACCTTGCATGATGAAAAGACAATTGGTGCACTAGGAGTTTAGAGGTGGGAGAGATCTATGGAGGTGTTTAAGAAATGTTTTAAATATTAACCACCACTCCCCCTCCCCATTTTACCCTCTTTCAGATTAGTGGCGCTAATCAGGCATGGTGGTATGCACCTGTAATCCCATGCACTTGGGAGGTAAGACAGGAGGTTTGCAGGTACAAGGCCAGCCTCAGAAATTTAGCCTGACCCTCAGCAACTTAGGCCCTGTTTCAAAATAAAAGATAAAGTAGGGCCAGGGGTATATCTTAGAGATAGAATGTTCCTAAGTTCAAGCTCCAGTGCCAAAAAGAAGGAGGAGGGGGGGGGAGGGGAAGAGGGGGAGGAGGGGGAGGAGGGGGAGGAGGTTAGTGGTGGCAGAGAGAGAGATCACTTTAGGATTTTTTAGTTAACATTTTATTTTGAGATAATAGTAGATCCTTACGAGGTTATACAAAATAATGCAGAATTAATATACCCTTTGTCCAGTTCCCCTCCAATGGTAATATGTTTTATAACTATAGTATAATATAGCCAGGCTATTGACATGGATACAACACAAATTTCTCTAGTTATATTTCTATTTATGTGTCTGTGAGGACATGCATGTTTGTCCTGAGTTCTATTCAGTTTTATCACACGTAGCTACCATCTTTGGGAAGATATCAACCAATTCCATCACTATAAGATTCTCTCCTAGCCACATCTGTGTTCCTTCTACCTCCCTTCCCTACCCTAACCCTTGGCAACCACTAATCTATTATACTTTTCTATAATTTTGCTGTATCAAGAATGTTATACAGCCCCTAGTACTTGGGAGGCTGAGACATGATAACTGCAAGTTTAAAGTCAATATGTGGTAACTTAGAAAGATACAATTCCAAAATAAAATAGTGATGGGGATTTAGCTCAGAGGTAAAATGCTCCTGGGTTCATTCCCCAGTACCACCAGAAAAACAAAACAAAGCACTAGAATGTCAGATATATATAGAACCAGACAGTATGCAACCTATTTTAGGATTGACATTTTTACATTCATTGTATTCCCCTTGAGATTCATCTAAAGTATGTGTATCAATAGTTCCTTTTTAAAAATTACTGCTTAGTAGTACCCATGGTATAGATAAAGTAGAGTTTGTTTTATCATTCATCTGTTGAACAGCATTGGAGTTATTTCTAATTTTTTGGCTATTAAAATAAAACTAGTATGAACAGGATTTTTAAGGTAGTATTTTAAGCTGGGCATGGTAGCACATGTTTGTAATCCTAGTACTTGGAAGCTGAGACAAGCGGCCATTCTTAGCTACTTTAGTGAGGCCCATTGCGACTTAGTGAGACTCTGTTTCAAAATAAAGAATAAAAAATAGGGCTAGAGGTGTAATTCAGAAGTAGAATGCCTTTGGGTTCAACCCTCAGTACTGCAAAAAAAAATTCGTATTTTATTATTTAAAATTGTATTTAAGGTCTCTCCTTACATAGAATGTGGAGTAGAAATCACTTTTATACCTTCCTTGGGAATATTTTATTCTTTCATTTAGCATTCATTCAACTCATTTTAAGTTAGGCATTGTGTTACTTACATTCTACTAAGAAATAGATGAGAGAAATTACCTTTGTTGATTCTTGGGCGTCAGTAGCCTATAGCTCTCAGTGTATCACTTCTTTGGAGAAGAAACAAACTAATAATTCAAGCTGTGGGCTTCACTTAAGCCCTGTGGATTCTGACTTCAAGTGTTAAATTTTGGGGGTTTTACCCTCTAAAATTCTGGACCAATTCAGACTTCAGTAAATTTTCATGGCAATTAAAATTCTCATTGAAAATCTTAAAAATTAGTCTTTTGAATTATGGAAGCAAATGTTTTTGCAGAAATTTTCTTTTTGTAAAATCATCAGACAAGGAATTTTACATCTAGGAAGATGTTAGACATTTGTCAGGTAACAGTTGAGGGAAAAGGTGAAAATCTACTTTTCCTTCTGTTTTCCCCACTTGTTCCTGACTGGGGTTTGTTTCCAGCGGTTCCTGAACAAGCTGTGTTGTTTGCTTGAGCCCATCCTGAAACTCTTTTCTATCCATTCTGGCATTTAGTAAATGTCATTGTGTTTTTTGGATGCCAAATCCTTCATCTTCAGGTGAGACTGGATTCCACAGAGTAGACTTCATTCGAGCTTGCCACCCAGCTCTTAGCGGGACTCCAGTCCTTCCCACTTCAGCATCCATACATAGTTGTGATCTCAAAGTGGAATGAGTGTGGGCTTTCTCTTGGCTCAGATTTCTTTCCTCACCTCCTACTTCTTCCCTCCCTACCTCGAAGCCTCTTCTGATTGGTTCAAATGAGAAGTAATGCCCAAATAAGAAGATACTACATGAAGTGTATGCAAATACTGATGTGTTGCAGCAGGCAGCCACAGGCGGTGCATGACTAACCAGTGAGTCCTAGGACTGATTGAAACTGGTTTATAAATTGGGATGATAGAAATGTTTTTCTTACCAGCTCAGTGGATCTGTGGAATTGTGGAGAAAACCTGAAAACCAAGATTCAAGATGATGTGCTTTTTGTATTATTTTTCTGTGTTCCTGTGACTTTTAAAGGCTAACAATGTTCTATGCTCCTAATGTACATAAATTCAGTAAAATGAAGTTAAATCCTGCGATGACATCATTTATTTCCCTTGTATCTCAGCCTAAATAGTAGTGACATTTGAAAGCCATTGTTCCAGGGGATAATATAATTATAGACCCTGAATCTGAAATGAAAAAGCACTGTAGCCTGGCTGGTTCTCCTTGATCTTCTTTTTCTTTTTTCCTTCTTTCATATCTAAGGTGGAAAAAAAAATCAATGAAGCAAAAAACATTGCATCTTTTGATATTTTTTTCCTCACATCTCTGTTAATTTACTTATTCTCTTTTGCAAGACATTTATGAGGTTCACCACACTCTCTTTTCCTTTTGGTGGCTTTGGCTTCCTCATGGGAGAATAAGGCAGAAGGAATTTGAGACGTTTAGTGGTTCTGAAGCCCCAAAAGCTCCAGCTCTATTTTCAAACCATCACATTGCACCATCCTCACCACTAACCTTCTGCAAAGCATAGTCTCAGTTTTTCTGAGACTACATCAAATGCTTTTCCTGGGGAAACATTTCTTTTCCCCTCTGACTGGGTCTCTTGGCAAAGGTGAGAGTTATCCGGGGGTTTAAGAAAGAGGAGTTTTCAGTTACCATGTAGAACTTATAGGTCTGCCATGGGACACATGGCATGCAGCTGTTGTGACTGACTGGTACCCATTGGGCCTCTGGAAGCCTCTTGGGGCTACCACTCCGTGGGCTGCTTGGAGAAGTCCAGTCTGAGGAAATCTGTGGGCAGGATCTGAGCTGGAGATCAGAAAATGAGCCAAGTCAGAGAGTACACAGGGGTCAGGGAGAAAGAGGCAAGAAGACTTACAAAAAGCCACAACCCATATGTGGCCATCTGTGCATTGTGACACTTCTGTCCAAGAAGGCAGTGTGGGGTGGAGGTGAAGGGGGTGGCGCTGGAGCCACACTGCCTCAGCTGCTACTCACTCTCTAAGCCTGTTTCCTTATTTATTTATTTATTTATTTATTTATTTATTTTTGTTGGTACTGGGGTTCCTGAAAGCCCTTCTACCTCTGGGCTACACTCCCAGACCTATTTTTATATTTTTATTTAGAAACAGGGTCTCCTAAGCCAGCGCGCGCGGCTGGCTTCGAACCTGCGCGATCCTCCTGTCTCCGCCTCCCAAGCGCCGGGATTACAAGCGTGCGCCACCACGCCCGGCGCCTGTTTCCTTATTTATAAAATGTTTACCTCATCATGTTGTGAGAAGTTAATGAGTTAATGTACATACAGTGAGTAGAATAATATTCGAATGATCTGAGTGCTACAGTAAGCCTTTGACAGTCTTACTGTCAATTATTATTAACTAATTCTGCCTTGTTTACTATTTCCCATGAAGAACAGAGTGTAAAGATATAGGAAGAACTAAAGTATGTTTCCCCTTTATTCTCCACAACACAAAACATCCTGTGATCCCAGATGTGTGGAAGTTTTCCCAACAAAGTGACCAGTTTTTCAGTGGACACCAGGTGAATGTCCTCTAATTCAATACGGACATGCTCTACCTGCAGATAGTGTCAGATCCTACATGAAGAGGGCCCGGTCCCATAAGGCTGCCCTCACTTCAGATGACAATTTCAAGTAATACTTTGTCATCTGTACTCTGACCTAATGACAGTGGATTGGGGCTCCCACTAACCCATCTTGGTTTAAACTAATTTGCTAGAGCATCTCAGATAACTCTGGGGAACATGTTTCTTAAATTTACTGGTTTGTTATATAAAGGATATTCCTAAGGACACAAATGACTAGCCAGATGGAAGAGATGCATACTGGGATGTATGGGTGATGCAGTGCAGAGCTTCCGTTCCCTCTCTGGGTACACCACCTCCAGGAACCCGACTTGGTTAGCAATCTGGAAAACCCAGTTTTTAAGGAATTTTTATGGAGTCTTCATTATGAGACACAATTGATTTAAAACGTATAAAATGAGTCCTTACCTTCTTCCTTCTTCTACAATCAAAGTTATAGATAAGATGGTTTTACCTAAATTTTTTTTTTATTGTTTGGCTTTTTAAGATCTGCTTGTCCTGGGGTATAATGGGTGGGGATGTAGAAGAAATGCCATACTATTTGACTCATATGTTTATAAATTTTGAAGTGGAAACTTGAAATTTCATTATGTCAGTCTATAGATAGCAACTTATATCTATAATATATAAACATACATATGCACACATATCTGTATATGACATAATGTTTAAAAAAACATACAGAAGTGTGATGTTATCCCATGTCTCTGAGGCCAGTTCCTTTGCTGTAAAATGAAAATGATAATCTCACTTTCTGTACAGAGTTGCCTGGGAACTCATGAGACAGCTTTGAAAGTGTTTCAGCATGGTAGATCATAGATATAATAGCAAACAACTTACTTCACATATAACCTGGCTTCCTCCCTCCCAACAAACAACTACATTGGAACTGAAATAAGCCTTGCTAGAACATTCTTCCATGGGCAAGAGGGGCCTGATTTTATTCGTTGCCAGAGGGCTGGTGTTAGAGTCCCTTAGCAAGCACCCAGCCCATATTTCTCTGTATAATAATAGGATGAGGAAGCCTCAGGACTTCATAAGTTGTTTGCAAATGACCAAGAAATAAATATAGCTGTGTGTCTGTGTCTGTGTATGCATGTATAGATAGCATGGGTGTGTCAATCCTGTTCCTTCCTTCTCACTCAGCTGACATTATTAGGCTCTTGCTCAAAGACAAGTCTTTAAGTATGCACTGGTAGGTATCTGCTGGAAGCTTTGCTGCCTTTGAGTGAGCTCCTCAAGATGTCAGAAGGCTGAAAAAAATGCTGGAAGTGGTTCTGCCCACTAGCTCAGAAGCTCTGATTCACTTCAGTCCTTGCATTTGCTCCATTCTTACTAATGAGCATTGATGAGGTGGAAGAGAATTGATATTACTTTTGGTACAAAGAGTTACTTTAAGTTTAAACTCCAAAGTTACTTCCTGGATAACACCATCAAATAGCCCCTGCCTCCACCCTAGCCATATGGTTTGCAAGTTCCTTGGGGAGTGGGGGTGAGACACGATCATTTAATCTCAAAATAACCTGTTAGTGAATTACTCTTGAAAATTTCATCTCAGAAACCTTGATAAAACAGGTATTTATTTATTTTGTAGTACTAGGGATGGAACCCAAAGCATTCTCCTTCCGAGTGACACCCCAGGCCCTATTTTTCATTCTTTTATTTGGAAACAGGGTTTCACTGAGTTGCAAAGGGCCTCACTAAGTAGCTGAGGCTGTCCACAACTGTGATTCTCTTATCTCAGCCTCCCAAATGCTGGGATTACAAGCGTGCACCACCATGCCCAGCTGAAACGGGTATTATTTAAAGTGTTCTCTGATAAAATTGGAATCAGAATTCCAATTCTGATTAAAATCAGAAGTTTGACTAAAGTCTCACTAGTAAGAAGACCTATAATTCTGCTAAGTGTTAAACTTCAGGATTCCTATCACCCAAGTTTTCCACCAAAATCAGATCTGCAATTTAAATTAGATCTCTTCTTTGAGATCTTCTCATTTGAGGATCTCCACTTGATTCTAAGGTATCTTTTTGTTTGTTTGTTTGTTTGTTTGTTTGTTTAAACCCCATTCTGGGGCTGGGGCTATGTGTGGTAGAGTGCTTGTCTATCATGTAAGAGTTTTTAGGTTTAATCCTCTGTACCACAAAAACCAACCAATCAACCAACCAGCCAATTCCATTCTTCTAGTATACAGAGACCAAGCCTGTTTTATTAAGCCTTTTTGTAATTTTGAGGCTCTATCATCACCTCACGATCTTTCTCAGTCCTTCCCTTCCTTTCATGCCTGAGAGGCAGATCCAGGTTTCTCATTAATGGCATTCTTGAGCCTTGGTAGCAGTGAGTGAAGTTTGTGAAAGGTTTGCTATGCAAGCACGTGATTAGTCATACCCACAGAGAGGCATACCTTGACCGTGAAGGCCAGTTATAGCCCAGTTAGTGCCCGTGATAGTCAAGAGTGCCAAAGTTAAGTGTTCTCATCTCAGCTCAGTGGTACAGATCATGTACCTTTATCCCCATGTGAGCCCCTGCCTGTGAGTAACAAGAGAAAAACAAAGCTCATGGCCACCTGTTTCTACTTTTGGGAAAAGTACTCACACATGCTGATTTCAGATGTGGCTCAAGAATGATGTCTATTTCTTAACTAGAAGACAGTGTACTTTTATGTGTGTATAAATATAGACATCCTTTTGTTTTCCTATACTCCACCTTCTCCAAAGTACTCCTGTCCTGTCTTCTGCGTTGAATTCAGCATCTTTCTCCCTTAGCTACTTGCTAGTAGTGTTGACATTTGTTTTATCATTTGTTTTTGTGTTCATGAAGTAGAATTTGAAGGTACCTGAGAAATAAGAATTCAAACATTTTTGCACCCAGAAAGGTTAATGAAGTCAAGGGTTTTGATCATTAGTGGCAAAGCAAGGAACAGAATCCAGATCTCTGACCCTGACTATATAATAGTTTATTATATTTTATTATGCAGGCACATACTTTTTAATGTTAGTATTAGTAAATGAAGCATTTTTATTTCTTATATAAGAGGAAATTCTTTCTTTGTATTTGATTTCTGAGGGCTTTGTTGAAAATTCTCAGAATGCTTACTGTATAACATTTTTTTTTTGAGAGTTTTCTTTCTCTTGGTAAAAGAGAAAAGTATCAAGTTGGACATCATTTATAAATGTGAATTGTCTGTTAAGAACTGTGGTTCTATTGGTTTAAAGAGAGGTTTCTTAAGGACAGTGTAATGTATATTTTTCAAATCTGCAAAGATTACATCATAATTCTGAATATCTATCTATCTATCTATATATATGTAAGGCAAAAGCTTTCTCACTTTTTGAACAAAGAAAACATTTTTTAAAAAACAATAAATTTTTGGGTTTTTTTGAATAATGTTATAAAATTAATGTGATATGTTGTTGGAATTTGATACAATATAACTAAACACTGAGTGGCAAGCATAGGTCAGATGCTGAAAACAGAGAAGATAGACATGTTATCTCTACCTCAAGGAGAATCCAGGTGTGTCGGAAGATAGATAGGAAACAGAAAATTGCTCCATAATGCAGAGTCCTGTGAGACCACAGAGGAAGCCCCACTTGTGAGGAAGCAGTAGTTTCATCTTCCCAAAGGAGGTGGACCTGGATGATGCCTTCAAAGATGGCTAGGTGCTTAAGACACTCAGGGAGGGCTTTGTAAGCAGAGGATGCTACATGTTCCAAAGGCATGAAGGTGTGGGAAGTAAGTTTAAGGAACTTTCAAGTATTTTATAGGAGGCAATGGAGAGGAAGGCTCACAGGACAGATCTGGAGGGCCCAGTGTAATATGGAGGGGTTTGAATTTTATCCTGAAGGCAGTGAGGAGCCTTTGAATGCACTTCTCAGGGAATCTTAACCTTGAGGAGACTTTAGAGGTCAGAGCCCAGCACTTTATTTTATAGATGTGAAAACTGAGGCCAAGGAGAGGGACATGAGTTTCTCGTGGCCTCCCAGGGAACGCAAGTGTTCATACAGTGGAGGGGGAGCTTTCACAATGGAGGGGGGGCTTTCACAATGGAATTCCAGTGTTAGCCTCGGGAAGGCAGATTCTCATAGGAACATTTGGCCAAGGATTTATCATGGAGACTGCATGGTTTGGGCTAATGACCCCAGCATGCCTTTTTGCATATTATTTCCTTTAAAGGAAAGGCCATCCATCACTAGCTGGAAATGCTCTTTGGCTATTTTTAGGCTGTGGTAGGGGGAATTAGTGGAATTTCTAAGGTCAGCTCCAGCTGTTTTTCTCCAAAAGACCAACTGAATATTTCATGAGGTTTGTTCATTAGGGCTTTTATCCTCCTGTGAGGCCTTGCGCTGGGTCCTCATCAGACTGGCCTGGGAAATAAATAAGGGGGCTAGGTTAAGAAAAATCAAACTGGGGCTGAGATAGTTGCTGCTTTCCATTTTGATATTTAATTCTAATATTAAATACAATTTTAGATATTGTTGGTTATTTCTCCCACCTTCTCATAGATAGTAATGTCCTCCTGGAATATAACCAGGATAATTGGGAGATTAAAGGATGATTGGGAGATTTGGGATATCATGAAGAGTCTAGCATGATGCCTGGTCAGAGGTGGTTCTAGTTAATTACACCTTTTACTCAAGAATATCACCCCAGAGCACAGTAGCACCTCCCAGCCATCAAGCTAGATATTCCTTGGGTCTCCTTCAAATGGGAGTGCCTGTGCTTCTGTGGCATCTACAAACAGAACATACCTCTGTTGTGTTTCAGGGACCAATGAAGGCAAGTGAAGTGAGAGCCATCTTTATTATTATTTTTTTTCTGAAAATGAAGAAAAGAAATAGGTTCTATTTTATGGAACCTATGAGTGTCTGCTTGGAGTTTATAAAGTGTCTTTTCACCCAGAGTCACATTGACTCCTGTGGTGACTCAACAGGAGAGGGAGGGAGGCAGGTAGTCCCAGTGTTAGAGAAGCACAAACTGAGGCTCAGGTAAGTGCTATGCTTGTGGTCACCATGCTAGGAAGTGAGTGATCAGATTCCAAGCCAGTGTCCCTTTAACTTTTATATTCTTTTCTTCCATGACACTAGTAACTAGATTGAGAGTTTTTAAAAAGGACTAAGCTTTTCTTTTAGCATAAGAGTTGTTTTAAGAAATGCCTTTACCTGGGCCTAGTAACTCATGCTTGTAATTAATCCCAGCATTTGGGAGGCTGAGACAGGAGGATCGCAGTTCACGGACAGCCTCAGCTACTCAGACCCTTTTAAATTTAGTGAGACCCTGTTTCAAAATAAAGAATAAAGCCGGGCATAGTGGCACACGCTTGTAATCCCCACACTTGGGAGGCAGAGACAGGAGGATCGCACAGGTTCGAAGCCAGCTGTGCTGGCTTAAGAGACCCTATTTCCAAATAAAAAAGTATAAAATTGGTCTGGGAGCGAAGCCCGGAGGTAGAAGGGCTTCCAGGAACCCCAGTACCATCAAAAATAATAATAATAATAAATAAAGAATAAAAATAGGGCTGGGGGTGTATCTCAGAGGTAGAATGTCCCTGGGTTCAATCCCCAGTACCACAACAAACAAACAAACAAACAAACAAACAAACAAACAAACAAATGCCTTTAAAGCCAAGCATGGTGGTGCATGCCTGTAATCCCAGTACTTATAAGGTTGAGACAGGAGGATCTTAAGTTGGAGTTTAGCCTCAGCAACTTAGCAAAGCCCTCAACAATTTAGCAAGACCCTGTTTAAAAATAGAATAGGGCTAGGAAATTAGATCAGAGACAGGATGTCCCTGGGTTTAACACTCAGTAAACACACACACACACACACACACACACACACACACACACACACACAGTGCCTCTAATGAAAGGTAATTTTTGTTCCATACACAATTTAGGAATGAAGGAAAATCCATAGCATGTGTTTGTTTTTGTTGTTGTTGTTTTTTTTTGTGGCACTGGAAAGCTGAGATAGGAGCATGGGCTTTTTAAACATGATAAGTAAAAGTAACTTCGTCTCACTAGCTCTGGAACAGTAGTTGTTATATAAGTCAGAACTCTGTGACATTAAGATAAGAATGTATAGCCTATGCTAATGAAAACAATGCTTATTTATTGATATTGGTTGGGGAAAATAGTGGTATACTTGGCATTAACCAAAGAGTATGAATTTTTTAAATTTTCCATTTTAAGAATTCTAACACTGATGATCAGAAAAAGATCCAGTGTGCTTTTCATCTGCTCTCCAGGATGTCTAAAGATGAGGCCATCTTAGTCTACATAGGGAAGAAAGCCTGGGTATGTTCAACATTTCAGTGACTTGTTTAGTATTAAAAAGTTTTTTCCCATTGGAGCCTGCCGAGGGGTTTGGCCAGTGCCAGGGCCAGCAAGGCCGGGATTGGAGTCTGCCATGCGGTGAGGCCATTGCTAGAGCTAGTGAGGCCAGGATAGGAGCTTGCTTTAAGGCAAGACCGGTGCTGAGGCCTCCGAGGCTGGGATTGGAGCCTGCCATGGGGCAAGGGCAGTGCTGGAGCCAGTGAGGCCAAGATCAGAGTCTGCCGGGTGGCGAGGCTGGTGCTGGGGCCAGCGAGGCTGGGATCAGAGCCTGCCATAAGGCAAGGCCAGTGCTGGGGCCACAGAGACTGGGTTCGGAGCCTGCCGAGGGGTGAGGCTGGCGCTGGGGCCAGTGAGGCTGGGATTGGAGCCTGGCATGAGGCAAGGCTGGTGCTGGGACCTCTGTGGCCAGGATCGGAGCCTGCCATGCGGTGAGGGTGGTGCTTGGGTCAGTGAGGCCAGGATCAGAGCCTGTCATGCAGTGAGGCCACTGCTGAACCTATCAAGGCTGGGATAGGAGCTTGCCATGAGGCAAAGCTGGTGCTGGAGCCAGTGAGGCTGGGATTGGAGCCCTTTGAGCAGTGAGGCCAGTCCCGGGGCCTTTGAGAGTGGGATCAGAGCCTGTAATGAGGCACCCACAGAGAAATATCACAGAAAATAAAAAATCAGATGCTTTCCCTAATATGCAAAAACTAGGAAGAAATGGGTAATAGGAGGAAATCTAGTTGAATAAAGGGCCCTATGGAGGAGCAATTAAGGTGACCTATCAGAGGGGATGGAATGGGGGAAGATGGAATCTCTTTAAAGCACATGATGTACTTAAACAAATATATCAAAGTCAATTACTAAATCAAGCATGGGATCGAGGGAGGGGGAGGGAATGAGATGGGGATTTGTTAAAGACTAATTGGATGATGTGTGTTTGTATATCCTCACAAGTCTTGTATGCCATTGAGATGTTTGACTACAATACACCAATGAAAATATATTAAAAAAAGAATAAAAAAGGTTTTTCCCTATTATGTGCAAGGTACTCTGGCTAAAAAATAAAGCAGGCATAAATCCTTCCTTGTATATGATGGATATACTTCCATCATATACAAGTGGATATTTAATGTATTTATAAATTATAATGATGCTAATGTATTAATAATTGAATGGTTATTATATTGGACTATCTTCTTAACAACCCATTTATGGATGAGAAGCCTCCTGAATCTCAGAGAAGCTAAGTAACTTGAACAAAAATACAATGGTTCTACCTAGATAATCTAGTATAATCTGATTCAGAAGTGTGTTTTCTTTCCTACTTCAGATGAGAGGCAACACAGATAAGTTTCATAAAGGCTGAGTGAAAGAGGCAATATTGCTGGGTGTGGTGGCACACACCTGTGATTCCTATAGTTGGGAGGTTAAGACAGGAGGATTGCAGTTTTGAGGACAGCTTCAGCAACTTAGCAAGACTCTCAGAAACTTAGTGAGACCCTATTTCAAACAAAAAATAAGGGCTAGAGGCATGTCTCAGAGGTAGAATACCCTTGGTTTCCATCCCCAGTATAAAACACACACACACACACACACACACACACACACACACACACACACTTTTCAGCTTGTGGAAGGGGCATTTGAGAGAGTAAATGGGTTGCAGGAGGAGTTTCATGGAGGAAGTGGGAAGTGTCATTTAAGCTGGGACTTGAGAGACAGGTAAGGCTTGAATGTGTTAAGATGTAAGAAAAAACCATTCTAGATGAAGATAACAACATGAACAAGTCTGGTGATGATGGCGTAGAGGGATGGATGATGAATGCATGAGTGATGAGTGTTTGGCTGGAGGCCAGGGGGTAGGAAGAGGCCCATGGGGAAGGCTGGAGAAGAAGCTTGGCAGGAGAAGGATGTCAACATGAGGATCAGGAACCTGGACTTTGCCATCAACCAACCAGGAAAGGCTTTTAAGTGGAAGTCTGGAATGATCAAAGTGATACTCTCCAATATGATACTCTTCAACATGTCTGTAAGACATGGACAGGAAAGTGTCTAAGACACCACCTCAGGGCTACTTATGAGGATGTATTTAGTTAAGAGACTAAGGCAGCAAGTTGGGGACAAGCTTGGTGCAAGCTGAGATTCAGGGATAAATAAATGTTATCTATTGTGAAACTGAGTATTAGTTTCCTGCCTACTATAACAAATTTAGTGGCTTAAAACAACACAAATTTATTATCTCACAGTTCCAGAAGTCAAAATTCTGAAATGAGTCTTCCAGGATAAAATCAGGGGGTCAGCAGAGCTGAGTTCCTTCTGGAGGTTCCAGACAGAATCTGTTTCCTTGTTTTTTTCCCCCAGCTGTTAGAGGCTGCCTGCATTCCTTGGTCCATGACTCCTTGCTCTGTATTCCAAACACATTATTCCAACCTGTTTTCATTTTCATTTCTCTCCTCAGTTCTACTGTCCTAGATCCTGTAGTTACAATGGTTGTACCTAGAAAATCTAGGATAGATAATCTTCCCATTACAAGATTTTATACATACACACACTGGAGATTGAACCCAGGGGTATTCTACCTTTGAGTTATAATCTGAACCTTTTTTAAATTTTGTTTTGTGGTACTGGGGATTGAACCCAGTGGGCGTTCTACCGCTGAGCTTTACCCTAGTCCTATTTTTTGTTTTTCTTTGTGGTTTTTTTTTTTTTGTGTGTGTGTGTATGTATCTGGGGATGGAACCCAGGGGCATTTGACCTCTGAGCTACACCTCCTGCCCTGTTTTTTATTCTTTATTTTGAAACAGGGTCTCACTAAGTTGTGGAGGGCCTCACTAAGTAGCTGAGGCTGTCCGCAAACTGGAATCCTCTGGTCTCAGCCTCCCAAATGCTGGGATTACAAGCGTGTACTACCATACCCGGCTGTTTTGTGTTTTTGAGATAGGGTCTTGCTAGGTTGCTGAGAGCCTTGTTAATTGGCTGAGGCTGGCCTGGAACCTTTGATTTTCCTGTCTCAGACTCCAAGTACTAGGATTACAGATAGGGCATGAAAGGGGGTTTGGTGAGTGAAATACTGGTGATTTCTTGCCAAAAGTTACTACAGAGTGCTCATTGTGCCCCATCATTTTACTCACAGTAGCCCTGCAAGCTATGTTTTGCTGCTTGATGGGAACAGACCAAGAAACAGGCCCAGAGTCCTTAGGGGAGCTGCCCAAGAACTAACAAAAGATGAATCCTTTTGACTCAAAAGACAGTGCAGCAGCCTTTGATGTCAGAGGCATAGAAAACAGATGTGGTGGACACTATTCACCTTTATCAGTTTTAAAATGAGCTTCTCTTTAGAGAATGGAGAGGATCTGGGAAGGCCTTGCACATTTTGCAAACCTGATGCATCCTGACCGGAGAGATCTGAGCAGGTTTTTGGACTAGGGTGGGGGTGGGTTTGGTGCCAAGGGTACCGATCTTTGGAGACAAGACCTTGTAAGTGTGGACACTACTGGCAGTGCCCTTAGAGTATCTCCTTGACTTGTGTGCCTGCACACCCCACTGAAGGAGGCGCTCATTCTCAGGGTGCTTGCAAGTGCAGGATGTTGAGCTGAGTGATCTTTCCTCCTTAGGGTTTGTGCCCAGTATTCCTTGCTTGCTTCAGCCCAAGGCCTTAGATTTCAGCAGGGCACAAAGGGGGAAAAGACCAGTGAGTTCAGTGGTCTCAACTCTGGTGCGCATTATAATAATCTGGACATTTAAAAAGAAAACTATCTCAGGTGTGTGTGAGGGTTAGTGAGACCAGTTAGAGAATCACTGAAGGGAAAGAGAGGGAGAAAAGACCTGGGTATTGGTATTTTTTAAGTATATATATATATATATATATATATATATATATATATATTTTTTTTTTTTTTTTAGGTGATACTACTGTAACCAGTTTTGGAAGCCAAGAGTTAGTACATTTGGAGAGGTTCTCACTCCCAGGCTGGGTAGGAATGTACATGATTGTGTCCAAAGTCAGACTTTTTGCAGTCGTTTTAAAGTTTGAGGGGCAATGGCTACAGTTCAGTTAACTTTATGGTTTGGAGTTTAATTCCAGTCTAGTTAATAAATCAGCTGTTTCCTTCACTCCATTCCTCTGAATGTGAACTCAAGAAAATAAATCCAGAATTCTTCTATAATTCCTGCTTGTTATCAGTTAGTTATTAGGAATGCTATACAATGCAGCTCAACTCATTTATTAAATAAACCAATTTGCAAATCCTCATTTATGTTGAAATTGTAAATGTCTTGGGAGATAAAAGAGTCCCCTCTGGGTGTCCTAGCTCTAACACCAGGCAGCTGTGTGGCCTTAAGCCATTAGTCTCAGTATTCCTATCTGCACAACGTTATGACTGAGATTCAGATGTTTGTGTTTGCTCTTGTCACGACGGAGAAACAATTGATATATAAATGAATGTGTTGAGCTTCCACTAATTGCTGTGCTCTTTAGCTAGTTTTCAGGCCTTTCTGACCTACTGGGAATCCTTCATAACTGTGCTTCTGAGACCAGACCAAACATTTGAACCGTATAGGAATATTTTAGAACATGCAGATTCCTGGGCATCAGCCCTGAAGATTTTGGTCCAGTAGCTCTTGAGCCAGATCTAGAAATCTGCTCATCAACTGGATTTGAATACCTCTGCTTTACTGAAGCAATCATGAATATAATTAAAGAAATAGCACTTTCAGTTTAGAGGTCACCATGGAGTTTGCAATTGACAGATAATTTTTTTTTCAAAGAAGCTTTCGCTGGTGCCCCACAAACCATGTTAAGCCCTCTCTGAGTTACAAGTTCTATAGCTCAAGCTCTGTAGGCTTCCTTTGGACTTGTTCAGCGTCCTTCCTTTCCAAAATGTAAACTCTCTGAGGGCAAGGACTATGCGCACTATCAGGACTTTTGGGACGCAGATCTTGTGCTGTTCCCCAACTGGAATAGGGGCCTGTCAGGGGTACTGCTATTCCAAGGGGAGAGGAAGTTTCTGTCTGGCATTTTGAATGTAGGGAGGACTCCTGGAGCTTCCCAAGGAGGGGAGTGAATAGGATCCATGGGTGTGCTGGCCTTTACAGCTGCTCCATGCAGTGCCGGGTGAACCCTATTCTTTTCATTCCAGCTATGTTTTTATTTGCTCACTTCTTCACTGGTTCGCTTCACTTGTTCACTTTATTGTTTATTCAACTAATATTTTTTGAAAGGCCACCTTGGATTAGCAACAAGACAACTCATTATATTTTTCTTCTCAAGAAGCCTAATTTAGGCAATACATGAGGTCAGGTGATTTATGCGGCTTTTTTTTGTTGTTGGTTTTTTGGTACTGGGGACTGAACCCAGAGGCATTCTGCCTCCAAGCTACATTCCTATCCTGATTTAATTTCTTATTTGGAAACAGGGTCTTGCTAGATTGCTGAGGGTCTTGCTAAATTGCCGAGGCTAGCTTTGAACCAGTGATCCTCCTGTCTCAGTTTCCCAAGTGGGATTACCAAGCATGTGCCATCACACCTGGCTCTGTGTGTGTGTGTGTATTTGCAGTACTGGGGATGGAACCCAGGGGCATTATATCTTCGACCTACACCCACCAGTCCTTATTTTTAGTCTTTTTTAATTTTTGAAACAGGATCTCACTGAATTGCGAAAGGCCTTGCTAAGTAGTTAAGGCTGTCCGTGAACTGCAATCCTCCAGTCTCAGCCTCCCAAGTGCTGGGATTACAAGCATGCGCCACCATGCCCAGCTTTTGTGTGTGTGTGTGTGTGTGTGTGTGTGTGTGTGTGTGTGTGTGTGTTTAAAATAAGATGTTGAGAGCCTTGGATTTTGAAGAAACAAGAAAATATTCTTGTAGTATTGCTTTCCAACACCTCATGGGCCAAATTTGTTTTTCATATAAATACACTTCTCTGTAATCATGTAACAAATCACTCTAAGTTCAAGCATACGAAGTGGGTTCTTTTAGTAAGTTTCTGGTTCCGGGAATCTATACCATTCTAAGAAGCAGATGGGAATGTATAGATACCTGCATGTAGGCACACATGTCTTTTTCTCCTCTGCTTGGTGCTTGTCTTCTTCTATGTCTAGCTATAAAACACATCCAAAGGACCAGGTCATTTTTTCTGTTCCCAGCAAGGTGTCCACAGAAGAGTGTGCCATGCTTTGAGAGACAATTCATGTCCCCCATTGGAAATGACCAAGAAGAAATTATAATGTACAAAGGAGGGGCTAGAAAGAAAGGAGAAGAGGACTGAGAGTCAGGAAACCTGGGTTCTAGTATCATCTTTGCCACTAGCCAGCTGTGTGGTGTCTGAGAAAAGGAGTGTGTGATTCAGCAAAAGATTAAGAATAAAGCTTCTGAATCTTAAACCCTGGGTTCAGATTACATTCTGAGTGAGCAACCTTAGATATGTTATTTACTTCTTTAAGCTCCAGTGTTCTCATCTACATGATGTGGAAAACACCTTCCTGTCTAGGTGGTCAAAGTGATCAGCTGAGATCACAGTGCTCATGCCCTGGTGACGTGGGTCTGGTGGCCTGAAGGCTGCCTGCCTGGTACACTGGAAGGAGACATGAAAGAATCTGCTTGTTACGCTCAACTCACTCCGTCCCCAACTTCTCCTGAACTGTTCATTCTTCAATGGCACTGTAATCTAAGAAGTTTGCAAAGTATTTCTTTTTGTGCACAATGGGCTTTGTGTTATTGCTGGAGATGAGCCCATTGATTAGTGACTTTTTTTTTTTTTTTTGGTCTAGTATCTTTCTTCCCAGCTCAAACATATATGTATCTGTTCTCCTATTGCCTAGATTTTTCTTTCAGGTTTTTTTTTTTTCTTGATGTCATGGGACTGTCAGTACAATATGCTTCTCTTCTGAAAACTCATCATGTGAGACTCACAACTTACATGAGTTTTCCTCTCCCTCCTTGGAATCTGTAGGCTTTGGTACAGCATAGCTGTCTGAGAAGCTTTCTGAGCTACTCCTTCCAGCACAGCACATTTGGAAAGAAATGTTTTTGTGAACTAGGCATGGACCTGAGTTTGATCAGATGAGATAATTGAGATCAGGGCTTTAAGCCCAGGTCTTCTCTTTGCTGCCATCAAAGGCAAGTGCCAGTTGTCGAGGGTCTTGGTTTCTCTTTTGGGCTGAGTATTTGGAGAGCTGACAAGAAGAGTAGCACTGGCTTTGACGGCTGAGGCATGGCAAGGATGGCACGGGGGAAACCTGGAGGAAGCACAGCCCACATTGGTAGCACTGCGGCTTGTTATTCCTACCTGTCCACTTCGTGTCCCACATTCTCACCTGAGCCTCCCAGGAATCTCCCCCAGGAAGGGAATGTACTCGTTATACACACGAGATAACTGAGACTTAGGGGAGTCACGTAACATATTCAAGACACAGTGTCACGTGTGAGACCTGGAACCCAGTGAATAATATGGATTTGATTTTTTACCCAATGGGGCCCTTAAGTCAGGTTCCTAGTAAGGGGGGGAATGGAAGTTCAATCTCATGACACCTGGTCCACAAATATTTTCGTGCTTGTTTGTTGAAAGGTACTGGAGATACATGGCACTAAGAGATCCAGATCTTTCTAATACCCTGGCCGGGGACACACACGAGTAGACAGGGATTGAGTCTAGGTGCTGAGTACTGTGATTGAGGAACTCAGATACAGGTGGAGAACACTAGAGGGCCACCAGCCTGGCCTTGAGAGATTAGGAAAAGCTTCTGTGCAGTGAGTGGTATAAAGGTCAAGAGGAAGGGTATTTATTTGGAGAGGAAAAAAACAACACATACAAATGCCTGAAGACAAAAAGAATTTAAAATGTTCTGAGTGGCTGGAGTCTCAGGACCAGAGCTTGGAGAGGAAAAAGATACTAGCTCACAGGTCATGTGAAGGGTTTTTAGCTTTAGCTAATGGGCAGTGGGAAGTTGGTGAAGGGTTTTAAGACAAGGAATGTGGTTTGGTTGGATCTGAGTTTTAGAAAAACCACTCAGCAGAGTGCAGAGGATGGGTGGGAGGGCTGAATGAAACTGAACCTTTTCCTGGACCCAAGAGCTATTCCTTCAAGGAACGCATCCATGTGGATCTGGGTATGTTCACCAGTCCCTCACTTATGGAGATGATCTTGAGGCTCTTGTGGAGTGCCAGACTCCAAATAGGACAAAATGCATCCTCACCAAGGCTGCCCCTGTGCTGATTGATGGCTTTATGTGAGGGACTCTTTTATACTTGAGGAGTAAAAGAGTTTCTGCAGATGGACAGAAGGGTTTCTTCTTCCTCCTTGGCTTGAGGGAAGCTGTGTGGACGGAAGCATTAGATGTCAGTATTGGGGTGGTTTATTTTGGCAAAACCACTGGCAAATGCCAGTCTCACTTGGTAGCAAACACTTCATTTTACCTTACCATGTTTGAAAAAAAATACAAATAAAGCCCCCCTAGAGCATCTTTGAGAGAATTCTATGAGGTGATACGTGTAAAATGCCAGGCATGTAGAAGCTACCCAGTAAATGTTCATTCCCTTCTCTTTTTCTGCCCTTTGTTAACACTGCTACTCGTCATAGAAAAAGCCAGAAAGCTTACAGTCCTTACAACACCCAATGCAGTCTGACCCACTTCCTCCCTGCACACCTCTCTTCCTGTCCTGGTGCATGTGGCTGCACCGGCACCAGCCTCTGCGCAGTTTCTTGAGTAGCCAGACACGCTCCATCCAGTTTCATCCTATGTCTCACCTCCCTCAAGTTTCTGTTCAAATGTCACTTTCCTCACTGAGACCTCCACGGACCACTCTCCAGCTCTGCCCACTCTCCGTGTGTTTCCTCTCCTCCCTTCCCAGCTTCCTTTTTCTCCATAGTTCTTATCACCCTCCAGCATGGCACATGATTTAATCATTTCAATTTTTCCAAATTAAAAAAATAAATTTATCACCAGGTATGGTGGCGCACGCTTGTAATCCCAGCATTCTGAAGGTGGAGACCAGAGGATCGCGGTTCACAGAAAAAATAAAAAGACTAAAAAATAGGGCTGGGGTGTTGCTTGGAGGTGCAATGCCTGAGTTCCATCTCCAGTACTGCAAAAAAATATTTTATTATTTAGATTTTTTTTTTTTTAGTACTGAGGATGGAACCCAGGGGCATTGTATCTCCAAGCGACACCCCCAGCCCAATTTTTAATCTTTATTTTGAAACAGGGCCTCACTGAGTTGCAGAGGGCCTCACTAAGTAGCTGAGGCTGTCTGCAAACTGCGATCTTTCGGTCTCAGCCTCCCAAATGCTAGGATTACAAGCGTTCGCCACCACACCCGGCTTATTATTTAGTTTCATTGTGTACTCTTCCTAGTAATATGTGAGTTCACTATTTTTTTTCTGTATGATTCATGTATTTCCAGTGCAAAGACTAAAGCAAGGCTCAATTTTCTCAAGTGGATAAATGCTATATTCACTTGGCTCCCATCTAGCTGACATCCAGAACTGTGGAGGCTGGGTGAGCCCTGGTTTTTGGAAGAGTCCTGGTTGCCCCCTGCATGGTATCCAGCCCTTCATTCCTGTGTCCTTTGCCTTGTGAACAGCCCATCTTAATGGAGGGCTTTTAACCTTTAGAAGTTTTGACACTGAAGTGCTGGTTAGTGTGTGGTTCTACTTGAAGGTGTAGAAACCAGCATTTCCCCTTCAGCAACGCTTTCAGTCACCACTGCCAGGCCACTGAAGTTGTTTTTCTCCTTTGCTTTCTTCCTGTCCCTATTCCTTGAACTTAAAAACAGTCTCCTATTGAACCAGATGGCAGCATAAGGGCTCAGGGGGGAAACAGAATGTGCAGTCTAAATCCATTTCCTTGCTAGCCCTCCAACTCTGAGGAAGTTACCGTGCAGGAAAGAGTTGAAATGTCTTAATAGTGGTGCACATTTGACTTAGGTTCATTCATTCATTTAATCATTCATTTACTCATATTTAGAGACTCACAGTGAAGTAGGAAGGACTGAGAGAAGACAACTTCAGTAGTGGAAATAATGTATATGAAGGAGAAGGCTTTTCTATCAGTCAAGTTCCAGCTACAAATGTGTTGTATAACAACTCCGAAACCTTAGTGGCTTCCAACAGCAAATATTTACTTCTTTTTAGAAATACTTTCATTGGTGCATTATAATTATATACACTATAGTGATATTCAAAGTGATATAGGCATACATGCACACAGCACTTGGTGTTTTCCCTCCTGATTCTATACCACTACCCACCCCTACCCATACATACTAGTGAAATTGGTAGTGATACTTTCATATGTAGACAGAGCATTATTTGAACTGTTTTCTTTATCAGCTCTCCTTTCTCTCCTCTCCATCTTCCTCTCCCAACCCCCTTCCACTCTTCCACTGGTGTCTCTCCTCATTTATCTGAAGTTCCTTTTGTTTCCTATTTTCTCTCTGGCTTTCACATATGAGAGAAAACATTTGACCCTTGACTTTCTGCAACTGGCTGATCTCACTTAGCATAATATTCCCTAGTTCTCTTCATTTTCCTGCAAATGACACAATTTTGTTCTTCTTTATGGCCAAGTAAAATTGTATTGTGTATATATATATTATATATAATATATAAATATATATATATACCACATTTTTATTATCCATTTATCTGTTGATGAACATCTAGTTTGATCCCATAATTTGGCTATTCTGAATTGTGCTACTATAAGCATGGGCATGCATGGATCACTATAGCATTCTGATTAATTCTTTTGGGAAGATATTGAGTGGTATAACTGGTTTATATGATGGTTCCATTCTAATCTTTTGAGGAATCGCCATACTGATCTCCATAGTGGTTGCACTAATTTGCAGTACTACCAATAATGAATATGAGTTCCTATTTCCCTACATCTTCAGCATCATTTATTATTGTTTGTAGTCTTTTTAAGTCTTTCTTTAAATTGGTGCACTATTGTCATACATCTTAAAGGGGTACAAGATGTTAGAGGTATATATGTACACATCATTCATTTAGCCCTTCTCCAGTTCCCACCCCATTCCCTCCTTCATCCCTCCTTCTCATGTTTGGCTTAGTGATTGATATATTTGTGAATGTACATCATGTACATTAGGAAATTTTCCTCTTTCCCCTCTCCTCCCCCTCAGGTCATCTTATTTGCTTATCTATGGTTAGTCCTTCTTTTTCTAGAGTTTCTCTTGTGACACTTTTTCTCCCTAACTTTCACAGATTATGGAGAGAATCAAGTTTTTTAATTTTTTTGTGACTAATCTCACTTAGCATAATGTTTTCAAGTTCCATCCATTTCCCCTTAAATGAAGCAATTTTGTTCTTTATGGCTAAGTAAAATTCCATTGCGTACATATCCCATAGTTTTGTAATCCATTCATCTGTTGATGGTCATCTTGGTTGGTTCCATAGTTGGCAACTGCAAATTGTGTGGCTATGAACATAAATACACATGCATTAGTTGGGTAGTTTGTCTTCTGTTATTTGGGGTAGATACTCAGAAATGATATTGCTGGATCATATGGAAGGTTCTTTTCCATTCTTCTGAAGATCCTCCATACTGTTTTCCATACTAATTTGCAATCCTACCAATAATGTAGTCCCATTTCTCCACACCCTCTCCAACATTTGTTGTTGTTTGTGTTTTTAATGATTCCCATTATAGTTGGAATTAGGTGAAATCTCAAGGTAGTTTTGATTTGCATATCTCTGATTGCTAATGATGTTGAGCATTTTTTCATACATTTATTGGCCATTTGAATTTATTTTGTGAAGTGTCTATTTAGTTCACTTGCCCCATTTTTTTTTTTGATTGGGTTATTTGTTTTCTTAGCAATGAGTTTCTTGAGTTTTCTGTATATTCTAGCCCTCTATTGGAGGAGTAGTTGGCAAAAAGTTTCTCTCATTCTGTTGGCTCTCTGTTAAGGTTCTTGAGTTTCCTTTGCTGTACAGAAATTCTTCAGTGTAATGCAATCCCATAAATTGATCTTCCTTTTAATTTCTTGTGCCTTTGGGGTCTTGTTAAGAAAGTTTTTACCTGTGCCTATATGTTGCAGTTTTGAACCTATGCCCTTTTCAAGGAGCTGTAAGGTCTCTGGTCTGATTTCCAAGTCTTTGATCCATCTTGAATTGACCCAGGGTGAGAAAGTTCAGGGTGAGAAAGTTGGGTTTATTTCCATTTTTCTTCATATGGTTAATCAGTTTTTACCAGCATCATTTGTTGAAAAGGCTGTCTTTCTTCCAGTGTATGTTTTTGGCTGCTTTGTAGAAAATCAGTTTGGCTGTGTGTGTGGATTTGTTTCTGAGTCTTCTATTCTATTGGTCTATATTTCTGTTTTTGTGCCAATTCCATGCTGTTTTAATGACTATGGTTTTGTAGTATACTTTGAAGTCAGGTATTGTGATACCTCCTGCATGGTTCTTGTTGCTGAGAACTACTTTGGCTACTTTTTGTGTGTGTTGTTGTTCCAAATGAATTTAAGGACTGATTTTTCTATATCTGTGAGGAATAACCTTTTTAATTTAATGGATATTGTGTTGAAACTGTAGATCACTTTTGAAAGTATGGCCATTTTGATGATATTTATTCTGTCTATCCAAGAACAGGTCTTCTTTGATTTTTTTAAATATTTTATAATTTTCTTTATAGAGGTATTTTATCTCCCTGGTTAGGGTTATTCCTAAGTATTTTACTTTTTTGTGGAATATACTGAGTGGAAATGTTTTCTGGATTTCTTTTTCAGTGGACTTATGGTTGGCATACAGGAAGCTTCTGATATTTGAAGATTGATTTTGTATCCAGACACTGCTGAATTTGTTTATGAGTTCTATAAGCTTTCTGGTGGAGTTTGTTTGGGGCTTCTAAGTATAATATGTCATCTGCAAATAGGGATATTTTTAGTTTTTCTTTTTCTATTTGTACTACTTTTATTTCACTTTCTTGCCTTATTGCTCTGGCTAGAGTCTCAAGTGCTATACTGAAAAGAAGCAGTGATAATGGACATCCTTGTCTTTTTCCTGTTTTGGGGGGAGTACTTGCAGTTCTTCTCCATTTAATATGATGTAGGCTGTGAGCCTATTTTATATTGCCTTTTTAATGTTGAGGTATTTTCCTTCTATATCAATTCTCTGTGGTGGTTTTGGCATAGGTGGATGTTGGATTTTATTGAATGTTTTTTCAGCATCTATTGAAATGATCATGTTCTATTTATGTGATGAATTATATGGATTTTTTTTTTTTGCGGAATTGGGGATGGAACCCAGAGGCATTGTACCTTCAAGATACACCCCTAGCTATTTTTTAGTCTTTTTTTTTAAACAGCATCTCACTGAGTTACAAAGGGCCTCACTAAGCAGCTGAGGCTGGCTGTCAACCGTGATCCTCTGATCTCTACCTCCCAAATGCTGGGATTATAAGCATGTGCCACCATGCCTGGCTATAGATTGTTTTCATTTGTTGAACCTGTTTGTAGTCTTGATTATTTATATTCTAAAAAGTTAAATGGAATCTCAGTGTAGTGTGTGTGTGTGTGTGTGTGTGTGTGTGTGTGTGTGTGAGAGAGAGAGAGAGAGAGAGAGAGAGAGAGAGAGAATGAATATGAATGAGAGAATATGAATGAATGTCTGACTGGGAATTGAACCCAGAGGCATTCTAGCCCTAATTTAAACACCCAGCCCAGTTTTATTTCTTATTTGGAAACAGGGTCTCACTAAATTGCGGAGGACCTTGCTAAGTTATTGAGGCTGGCTTTGAACCTGCATCCTCCTGTCTCAGCCTCCCAACTACTGGGATTATAAGCATGTCCCACCATATCTGGCTCAGTATAGTTTTGATTTACATTTCCCTGATTGCTAATTATGTTGAACATTTTTTTTCATATATTTATGTAGCATTGAGTGCCCACATTTATTATTTGATTTCATATAGGTCAGGCAGGGTGGCTGCTTCAGGGACAGTTTTAATTCTGTTACAGGAAAGGAGTGAAGAATCAGGAAAAATAACAATTTAGCATGACATTTAATTCTGACTATAAAAATTAAGGAAGGCTTTCAGGAGGTGGTAACTTTTATCTGTCCTAAAAAGTGAGAAATTTTCAAGACAAACAAACAGGCAATAACATATATGTGTACACAATTTTTAAAGATTAAAATAATATGTTAATATTTATTTAAGTGGCCAGTGTGGGTGATAAATAAGAACTATAAGAACTATAGGTAAATTAAAAAAAAGTGAGTTTCTGTTCACACAGTTCAAAATTCATGGAGGTTAGAAATAGATATAATACAAATGAGATAAAAAAAACTATATAATCAAGTGTAGCTTTATTTAGCACAATAAAAGAAGTGTGGCCTCAAAAAGGAAGCTGAAATGTACTGTTAGTAGCTAGTTTTGGTATAGGATGCAAGACATGTTCTGTTTTACATTAATTACTTTATTTAATCCTTACAATCTGTAAAGACATCCAAATGGTAGGTATAGATGAGCAAGGTGAGGCCCAGAGTGGTAAGTAATTTGGCTCATGGCTCATGACTTGCCACTGGTAGAGGAATACTTTCTAGAAGTTCTGTTTTGCAAAGATTTTTTTTTACAAACTTTAGTCAATAATATACATGCTCTATTTTTTCTTAAGTGCGGCTGCTTTAGAATTTACTAAACACATGATTTTGAGTATTGACTACATCTGAAGCACTACACCTGTTAAAAGGACACAGACTGTAGAGTAGATAGTGTCTACGGTCCTGTTTGGCCATGGCATTCTTTAGGTCTCACTTTCTCATTTCACATGTGTTTAAGATGTCTCAAAGAAAGTAAGATTCCTACCTGTGTTGGTACTCAAAAATGCTTGCTTTGGATGGGGGGTTGTTTTGAAACGTCTCTTCCTTTCTCCCAGTTTATAGATACATACCACCAGCAAGTGTTCAGAAATGAAGGAAAACACGCTTGGTAGGTTCCCCCAGGCCTAGGGAAGGTTAAAGGTACAACGGGGTGAATGATAGCAATCCTATTCTTCTGCGGAGTACCTCTAAGACTAGCTCTCCTTTTGTTACAGAGCCCATATATACTCCAGTGGAGTAGTTCTACTTTTTAACAGGTGAGTATTTAAAATTTTTATTTCTAATTTCTTACTCAGAATTACTTGCCAATTGGCATCACACCTATCTGCTCATACTGACCTTTCATCCAGGAGTTGAGAGAGAGAGAGAGAGAGAGAGAGAGAGAGAGAGAGAGAGATAGGACCAGTTCCTTTTTGCAACCATTTTTTTCCCTCAGGTGGGTTGTTAAATATTGACAGACATTTTTGTGTGCTCTCCATGCTGGCAATCTGGAATTGGGTTGAAGTATGTTTCCTGATCTATTTACCACATGCTCAGGAAGCTGGCCGAACTGGTTTCCCTCATCTCAGAGACCATCTTATATGGTCATTTTAAAATCTTATAGTACAGAACAGTGTTTATAAGAACTGCCTCTCACCCCTGGGTGCTGTTTCATGACTCCTCAGGTCGCAAGTGCTCCAGTGTTGCTGCTTCTCATTGAGTTGGCCACCAGGGTGGAGAGGGAATACACCGCGCCTGAAATTGGTCCAGAGCCAGAGTATGCTAGAGATGCTGCTGAAGACACAGGCAAGGGATGCAGCATCCTCCTGAGAGCCTCTTCTCCAAGTCATCCCACAGACCGCTGCCTTCTCATGGGAAAGGACACTTAGGATTTTGCTATCAGACTTTTGCCACAGAACTGAACAAGATATTATTTCCCTTCATATTTTGCTTTGTTTAATCTTTGTGGTTGTAGTCTTGGCTGGTAAGCCTTGAGAAATTTAAGGCACATTTGTTGCGATTATTTTGGGGCTCACTTTTCAAAATGATTGACTTAAGCTTCCTGACAGATGAGGAACAAGAGGCCATTATGAAGGTTCTGCAGCGAGATGCTGCCCTGAAGAGGGCGGAGGAAGAGAGAGTCAGGTAAGAGGCCAGAGGAGTCCTCAGGCCTGAGGGAGGAAGAGGAGTTCTTTGTTTTGTTTTGTTTTTAACCGGAAGTGGTAGTTCTAACTTGGAGCCTAAACTTATGGGTTCCAATTTTAGGTTTACTTCCTGGGCAGAACTTTTCCTCCCAGTGTCTCTTAATTTATCCCATTAGATTCCTGCTAGAAGTAGGGTCTTGATTAAAAACTCAAGCCAGGCTCAGGGCACGTGCCTATAGTCCTAGCTACTTGAGAGGCAGGGTAAAGAAGTATTGCTTGAATCCATAGATTGAGACCAACTTGGGCGACTCAGAAGTATTGCTTGAATCCATGGATTGAGACCAACTTGGGCGACCCCATCTCAAAAATGCAAAACAGAACAAAATAAACAAAATCTATACTCTTTTAACTTTTAAAACACTAAGTTAAAAATGAAATACATACCAATATCTATATGTATATATCTAGATCCTTGTATGTGCATTTTTATTTCTACTTTTTAAAACTGAATCATAAACTAAGGTAGTTTTTCTATTTCTAAAAGAAAATACATTCAGACGTAGCTCAAATTTCTGCATACTTTCAGAAATGTTGGAGTTGGTTTTAACAGCAATATTGAAAGTAATCTCTGACTGCGTCGATTTTTCATTTGATTTAAGTCCCATAAAGAGGAGTGGCAACTCTGACATACTATCCTCGTTGGGTGGAACCCAAATGTTCCATGTCCACATTCCCACCACTTTCACTCACATTTGTGATAGAAAGAGCCCTTGACCAGGCTGTTGAATAACTGGGCTTAGTCCAAGCCCTGCCATTTACTCTCTGTATACTAGGGCAATGAAAAGTTTCCTGAGTGTAAGTTAGAAGTATTAGTGGTATGGTCCCCATCCCAGGAGTTAACCAAAAGGAGCATAAGCCAAGTTCTTACTTTCTGGAACACAAAGAATGTGAATTTATAAATCTCTTTGCATTACCTCCCTCCTATTTGGCATTGAGGGTCAAACCCAGGGCATTGTATTGACAAGGCAAGTTCTTTACCACTGAGATACATCCCAGCCCCCATTTCCCATAATTTGACCATAATTGAACATGGATGCTTTGTAAGAGAGCATGCTAAAATTAACTTTAAGCATTGCAGAATGTGTGGTTATAGCTACTGATAGTAACTGGTAAACAGACAGTGCTTAACAAGTTACAAAGGGCTTAGCATCCCCATTATTTCTAATGAGCTCATGTACTCTTGAGCAGTTGAGAGGTGGAGTGGGACATGATTACCCATTTGAAGTGTGAGGAAGTTAACTTCGAGACAGATCAGATGACATGCCCCAGATCATATAACCAGTGGGTGTCAGAAGTCAGTCATGTCTCAGTCTTCATCCATTACTCCACCTCTTCAGATGGGCCATCATGAGACCTGGCAGTGGAGAAGGAGGTAGCTGTTGTGGTGGGATCATGCTCTTTCCCACCAGTCCCTGGCAGTACTTCATGTGCCTGGATGGGCACTGCCCGCCATTTTTAGTAAGTGGTGTGGAGGGACTGAGGATTGACACAAAGCACTATTGCAGCCTTTTGGCAGCATTATTGCCTGACTAATTCACAACTACATGCCCTTCCATGAACACTATCCTCTTAAGTTTCTCACAGCAGCCCTGAGATGGCCACGGTAGGACTCTTCTACACACTTAGGAGTAAAGCACCAGCCAGTCTGTGGTCACAGCAAAGTGCTGTTTCTTGACTGTTCTTTTGCAGACTCTCCTTTAGCCTGCTGTTTCTGAGGGTGCCCCAGCAGCTACCAAGGGTGCTTTGCTGTTTTTTTGTTTTGCTTGCATCTGTAAATAAACAATAAGAGGAAGACTTGGGGTAGTTTTACATATGTGTGTGTACAAATATATGTGTATACACACACACACACACACACACACACACACACACACACACACACCCCTGGTCTAAGTCATGCCCTATCTACCACCACTTTTCTGGAGGATTTTCTACTTAGGCAGCAAGCACCTCTTGTGGACTTGGCCATGGGCAGGTCCAAGATCCTAGGGCTGTGGGGATGACAGTGTGCACCCAAAAGAGCAGATGGGCACGAGACCTTGGCCTGTGGATACTGCAAGAGCCCAGCCTGTGACCTGCTCCACACAGGAGAATCTTGTTCTACCTGCTCTTTGGTTTTGGACTGAAGGATCTTGTGGGAATGGTTCTGAGGCTGTTCTGTTCCTGGGCCAGAATTTAGTCTCTGGAAATGCTACTCTAGGCTTTTGCTTATCAGTTCTTTCTGTATAACTCAGCTGCCTGTCTTTGCCTCTTACATCAGAGTTATAGCTTGATAGCTCTGAAAAGGAGGTTTTTTTTTTTTTTGGCCCATATCAATCATTTTATAGACAAGAAGATAAAGTCCAGAGAGAGCCCAGGGCCACACAGCTAGTCAGCTCCAGAGCCATGATAGAAAATGCTCTCTGTTTAGTGCTTTTCCCTCTGCCTCCATGCTGCTCATTGATATTTTTCTTTCAGAAAGAAACAGTAAGAGTTAAATCATGGCACAGGGAAATAACTCACCTGCATGGACATTGGAGTCAAATCTCATCTCCACCAGTAACCAACAGTTGTTCATTGGGCATGTTACTTTACCTCTCTGAGCCTCAACTCAGAGAATGAGAATTGCCATAAAACCAAACTAAAAAGATTAAAGTCAGGATTAAGTAAAAATAATTACTAATCTTTTTGGCATGTGACAGGTGATGGATAAATTTTAATATCTTACTTGCTCCTTCACTATTATTCTAAAAAAGATAGAAAACTTTGGTTAATAGTCTAACTCCTTAGCAGGGAATGATTCTTAAAGTTCAATTGTTTAATGCAGTGAAATAAGGAACTACTTTAGTCACTGATGTGAAGGGAATTCCAGGATAATTGAAAACATAATCTCAGCCCTCAAGGGGTTTACCATCTAGTGGCCTCATCTATTTAATAGGTTATCAATTGCAAACTTATCATCTAAATTTTGTCTTCCCAACATACATTTACAGTGCCCCAGGTACCCTTCTTGTTGGTTTGTGGTTTAGAAACACTAATTATATAATTATAATATTACCCTAAGCAAAACATCGTTAGAAAGGCAAACCTTCCACTAAAACGCAACTGTTCTTTCAAATGCAAATTGTTGATGAAAGTTAAGAGTATGATCCTCTTAGAGCCATGAGGTCCAGCACTGTTGCTCACAATCCCACACACTGCTTTAGAACCCTGTTCACTAGGGCGCGTTAGAGGTTTAACATTCAAACTGAAACCTGTTTGCCATCCCCGATGTGTCTAGTACTCTGGAGGTAGAAGCACACACAAGGCACTGAGAAGATGTGGGCTGCCTCCCGTCCTGGTTTCATGGAAGAGAAAAATAAGTGTCATACAGGGAAGATGTCTAGTTCCTAAATCATTCAACCAGCTAGTGGTAGAATATCGACTTGGACACAGGGGAATATCCTCTGGCATATCCCTGGTGTGCAGGTGAGAAGATGACAGTCACAGGTCCCTGTTGCCACCACAACTGTTCTCCATGTGCTTCTGTACCTGCAGACCTGCAGCTACAACGGCTGCGTCATTATCTATATTTACCCATTTTTATCCATCTGGGCCCCTAGCTGCTGGGTGGAGACATTTCACAGGCCAGCAGGAAAGCAGACATTGAGATGGATATTTTTTTCTCCATCCTACCCCTGCCCTCTGTCTCCATCTGTCTCTCTCCCTCTTCCGCCCTGTCTCCCACCTTTTAAGGAAACATTACCATACATGCACATGTGTAATTTTAGTCTTTTATGGTTTTAAAATGACACACTCTAGAAGTGATGTTTCCTGTGCTTTGTATCACACTGCCAGCAGGAAACTGCCACACGCGTGTCTGCACACCCCACTAGCTCCCTGCCCCCACCCCGTGTACGCACCACCACATTAGGCGAGGGGAGTTTTTACAGTAGATATCATCTTAACCGCCACCACATCTTATGACTCTCAGCTGCCTCTGTTTTTTTTTTTTTTTTTTTTTTTTTTTTTTTAAGTGAAGGCAGTTATCATTGAAGAATTGACTTCCAGGACCTCTGGCAGTATTTTCTTTCTATCAAAGCGAAGGGAAACAGAAGCAATATTTATCAGGGGCCTGCGTTGTACATGGAGCTTTACATACATTTTCTCCTCTCATCCTCAGAACAGTGTAACTTTCCCCAGGAACAAGGGAGGAAATCGGGTAAGATAGGGAAGGTGTCCTGCAGGGTTAGAGCCTTGCCCTGAGCCATCTCAAAGCCTGTGTGCTTTTATATATGACAACACCTCTCAGAAAGCTGTGAGGATCTCCTATGTGTCCACAACCTCTATACCTCTTCACTGTAAGAAACATTTGCAGTTTGTTTTCACTTGTGTTGGCTTCTAGATCCTCCAACAAAGGTCAAGTCTTGTGGTAGAAAGGGTGAAGTATGATAGCTATCTTGGAAACCAAAGTCATGGTTGGCTCTCTGAGGCAGGATGGGGTAGTGGAAAGAGTATTAGCTGTGAGTTAGGCTGGCTTCCGGTCCCAGCTCTGTGTGACCTTGACAAGTCTTAGCTTCTCTGGCCTGAATCATTTCATCTAGAAATTTGCGACTAAGGTTTCTTCCAGCTTTCACATTCTAAACAAACATCTATGAATACTTTCAAATGACACAATCTAACCATCTTGTCCGGAATATACCGAGGAGTTTAACAAAAAAGTTGGAGGATGGGTCAGTCATCTCTCTGGCCAGCCTGCTGATTTTTCCCATTTAAATCTGACTAGATAATATCAGCCAGGTCTAGCCTATGATGTCAGGCCTTTACTTGATCATATCAAGGAGCCAGAAGCTATCAAGTGCATACAGAACACGGAGAGAAAGGGGTTGGGCTGGGGGAAGGTGTTGAAGGCTGACAAGCGGGACCACCACTATTCTGGCTTTCCTCTGCAAGTCATCACACCTGTGCACCAGAAAGAGTTGAGGTTGGCAGTTAGGGCTATGGATTGAACTTTTACGCACAATTACAAGAATATGCCTAGAATGTGAGAGGACATTAATTAATGAATAAGTGGGCAAACAAATAACCGGGCATGGTTTAGATATGACCTTCAGCCTACATAAGAGGCAAAATGGGCAACTTTTGCAATCATCTAAATTAATTGTATATTATATTGCAACTGTGAAGACCAAGTGCTATGATGCATGGTAAGTGCCAAGTGTGTGGTTCAGTACCAAGCAGATATGGTATACACTTCAGAAGAAGGGATGAGCAGAAGATTGACGAGACTTTTACCCTGGAAATCTGGCAGGACAGTGTTTTCTCGGGGCTGAGTACTTTTCTGCTTCTGCTCTTCCCCACCAGCATTGGTTGAATATTTTCCCTATGCTCAGCACTCTACTAAACACAATGCGAATATGGAGAAGACGGTGGAAGATGAAAAGTGTCAGTCCCAAGAAATTTACTCTTTGCCCACACCAACTACATAATACAAAAAATAGGAAATCCAATGGTAATTTGGTTGGTGACATTATAGTTCAGGAAAGATGAAAAATTGATATGGGCAAGTAAAGAGATTTAATGGTATTACAGAATTTTTCAGTGATCTACATTTTTACAAAACTTAGTCTTTGATGTCACACATATGGAGTTATCTATAAAACATGTTAAGTGACTAAGAGAAAAAGGAAGTGATTATTAAACATAGCAGTGATAATCTGTTAGGAAATACATATGTGGCACTTATTAACACAATTCTCATTCTTTTGTCTCTTTAAAATAAAGGAAGCCAGGTATGGTAGCACATGCCCGAAATCTCAATACTTAGGAGGCTGAGATGTAGGTTCAAGGACAGCCTGAGGAATTCAGCGAGAACCTGATTTAAAAAAAAAAAAAAGATTAGGAGTATAGCTTGAGGTAGAATGCTCCAAGTTTCAATAACCCCCATTACCATTAACAAACAAACAAGCAAAAAAAAAAAAAAAAAAGACAAAAAAAAAAAAACCAAAAAGGAGCCAGAACCATTTCTGTATTATAATGATTCCCAGCCTTTTCAGGGCCGTATGTTTTTGTGAGTCTGACTCTTGCAGCCCATGTGCATTGTGTATTGGTTGGAGGCCGGTTGGCATTTAGATGAGATCAGATCAAGACTCGCATAGGGATCCCTACAGAGTGCCTTTCAGTTGAACAACAATAAACGATCTCATGAAGAGAAATTGGCAGTTGTTATGCTACCAAGGGTTGTGGTTCCCTTCATCAAGAATGCTAGTGGGTGCCATAATTTAGGTCTTTTTCCTTTTCTGAGGAGAGATAAGCATGTCCTCCTTCAGCTGACCCTACCATGGATGAGGCGTGGTTCACTGATAGGATCTTCATTATATCTTGCCTGACTCAGGCTAGGGTGGCTGCTGAGCATTTATTTGTTCACTGAGTTATTCATTCAACAAATAGTTCCTGGGTATCAGCTCTCTGCCAGGCCCTGTGCTATGTGCCTGACTTACAAAGGTGATTAAGATGTAATCCATGTCTACAAGGAGTTTGCAGAGTCCACAGATCATTGGGTGAAACAGATGTGCAAATAGATCATTGGGACAGAGTGTGGTGAGTGCTGAGGGGGGTGGGTACTGTGGGAGCTAGGAAAAGGACAAAGCATGCCCTTGGGGTGCTTGATGTGAAGGCCGAGGAGCAGCATGCTGGGCAGAGACGCAAGGAAAAGCCCCTAAGAGCCTTCAGACTCATTGGCCTCTTTCCAAGATCCAGATACTGTTAAGTGCTTTTAGGCAAACACTGTGATTAGTTATTCCAGAAGTCCTGCCAGGTATGTTTTTTCCCTATCATTACAAGCAAGGAGACTGAAGCTTAGAAAGGTTCCATAACCTCCCCAAGTCACATCTAATAAGAATCAGAACTGGACTTTGGATCTAATTTGAGGAGCCTTCAAAGCCAATGGTCTTTCTAACTTTAGCATCTACTGAGGTTACAAAGAAAAGTTTGAGGGTAGTAAGAGATCAGGTATGCTGGCAAGAGGGGTATAGAAGTAAGTGCTGGTGAGTGAGTCTGAAAAGATAACCTGAAGCCATGGAAGCCATGTGGCCAGGGCCTCCCATGACATCCCTGTACTATGCAAGCACAGAATAACTATTTATCATTTCCTGGGCACTAAGCAAAGATTTATTGAAGTCAGCTTCTGCCCCCAAGAGTTTAGTCTGACTCAGGAGAGGCTGAAGCACTTATTTTCTCTGGAACAGAATGCAGACATGGACCTTTTAGGAGGAGAAATCAAATGCTTTGCCAGAAACCCAGCAGGGATTGTCTGCTCTGCTAAAGCCTTGGGCAAGGAGAAACCACTAGAACATTTAGTAAGAACTGTGATCTCTTTGGTGACTCAGAGCCATAAAGTGATGGTGCTGTCCAGTTAGGATCTAGATATACACTGTCATGACAGTGCATGGCCAAGAATTGTAATTGGATATGTTTGGGGTAGAGTCACTTTTTTCTAGGTAACTTGGAGAGGAGAGGAAATTATACCAGTTTATTCTGAGGGGATGGAAACTCTCCAGGTAATTCCTTTTCCCCATCCTGTTTTTCCCACTCCCTGAGTGCAACCCTCACACCAGCCCTTCTACCATACACATTCTCTGGCTAAAACAATTAGATTTGCCAGCCGGGTGTGGTGGCACACGCTTGTAATCCCCGTGCTTGGGAGGCGGAGACAGGAGGATCGTGCAGGTTCAAAGCCAGCCACACTGGCTTAAGAGACCCTGTTTCCAAATTTTAAAAAAAGTATAAAATAGATCTGAGAGTATAGCCCAGAGGTAGAAGGGTTTCCAGAAACCCCAGTACCACAAAAACAAAAACAAAAACAAAAAACAATTAGATTTGCCACTTTACTAAGGGTACATTTGAGTTGAATTATGATCATAAAACTCTCTTGGGCTTGTGTAGCATATTATCTTCCAAGAATTTACCTTCCTTAAGGGAATTTTAAGAAAAAAACTTTAAGTAAATTTTTATGAGTAAAAAGATTTGTGTTTCTTGCTTTATTGAGTTGGATTCAGACTTGTGATTTCTATTTTGCTGAGGTAGAAACAAAATAGGTAGGTTAAAAGACTTGTCAGCTAGAACAATGTTTTTCTAACCAGTATAAATTAGAAAAGATTTATGTGGTCAGCATTTGGCTTGTCTTTTAGGTTTAATTTTTATTTTTATTTTATTTGTTTTGGTACTGGGAATTGAACCCAGGGGCATTCTACATCTAAGTCACACTCTCAGCCCGATTTTATTCTTCTTTTATTTTGAAACAGGGTCTCACTAAGGTGTGGAAGGCCTCACTAAGTTTCTGAGGCTGGCTGCGAACCTGTGATACACCTGTCTCAGCCTCTCAAGTACTAGGATTACAAGTGTGCACCACCACACCCGGCTGTTTTTTAGCTTTAGCTTTTCAGTGAGTACGAATGATAGTAGAACCCTCAAAAGCAGTATCTGTACAAATGTAATTTACCTATACACCTTCCTTCTCAAATTTGGTCTTCCTTGATTTTAGCCTGCCCTTTCTGTATTCATTTCCTTAACATTAAGCACCAGGGACATCATGCCCTCTTCCTGCACAGACTTCCAGGAGGGTCTCTGATAAACTCATTTCACCAAAATGAGAAGACTGATGAACAGATAACTACTCTATCAGTTATTCATTGGATGTTTATTAGGTGCTAGACATGTACAAAGGATTGTTTACATGCATTAGCTCAATCCTCAAAGTAACCTCATTTTACAGAGAAGGAAATCAAAGCTTAGGGAAGCTTAATATATCATCCCTCCTTGGGGTATTTGCATTTGAACAGTAGGCACAGAAGATTGCAGTTGAGAGGCGAATCTGCTCTTGAGAATTTTTTGGCATCACCTGAAGATCATGGATTGAACCTTTGCATTAAAAATGTTTGTATTGGCACTTCTGACTTTTCAGTCCACGGGGGGAATTGTTTAGTCATCTGGGAAGCTTGCAGCATCTAGAATATTGAAAGTTTCATGTTGCCTGTATGTTTACAGATTTCTTTATGTGTCGTCATAGTGAACTCATTTATTTACTGTAGGCTCTCAGCAAAGTAAAACTCTTTTCCTTTTGTAGACATTTGCCTGAAAAGATTAAAGATGACCAGCAGCTCAAGAATATGAGTGGCCAGTGGTTTTATGAAGCCAAGGCAAAAAGGCACAGAGACAAAATCCATGGTGCAGATATCATCAGAGCATCCATGAGAAAGAAGAGGCTCCAAGTGGCAGGTGAGCTGATTTGGTTGGTATGCTTACAGCCAGCTTTTGTCTGGGAAGGAAGCGTGGATAGAGTTTCAGAATCACTGAAATCTGCCTTGAAAAATCACCTGGAGGTATGCTTTGCATAGTATGTGCCCTTCTCACTCAGCATCCTTTGCTCTGGATGCAAATGGACAAGGGCAGGGCCAAGTGACCAAGTGTGGTATAGAGGAACACGAAAACCTTAGATACCATGTTGTATTGCAGCAGCATAGATACTTGGGTTTTATAAGAGATCTATCTTCTCTTCTTTGACTTTTAACTCTGGAAATTCAGAATCTTCTGCATAAGTGAAGGGTTTGAACAAAAAGAGATCAGCCTTCCCCCAATGATCTTCACATTTAGTACTTCTGTACCCACGTACAGTATAAAGAGACTTTAAAAGTAATATTTTGAGAGCTTGTTTAGAATACTTTTAAGCTCACTAAGTACCTACAGGGTACCATCTTTCTAACTCTAGGTTAGTCAGCATAAACCCTTCTCTAGGTCTAGCCTGCATGAAATAAGGAAAATAGCTAACACCTTTTGAACATCTAATGTTTGACAGGCATTCTCTATTATTTCTAACTATAGCAGTGGACTTCTAAGGTTGGTGCTATTTCCCCTGGTCTATATATAAGGCAAAGCTCAGAGAAGTTAAATAACTTTCTGATGATGATATTGTTGCCAAATGGTAGAGCTGGATTTCAAATCTCTCAGACTCAGTGCCAACTCTTTGCCAGGAAGAGTAGACTGCATAGTATACATGAAGCATTGTGTGCAGCCCTCTTACTCAGAACTCAAGAAACTTTGAAGGGTATTGGTTAGTACTTTTGAAGAAACTAGACTTACAGGTGACAGGACCTGTAGGGAATACCACCCTGGAACTTATTTATGGAAATTGAAAGCCACAGTATGGCTTCATCTTCTTAACACTGATGAAGTATTTTTGGTACTTACTGGTTATGCAGCCTTGAACTCTTTGAGCCTCAATATCCAAATTTACAACTTGGAAAATAGCTCCCATTTCACAAGATAACACAGACAAAGAACTTAACATCATGCCTCATTAGTCATCACTCAGTTGTTCAGGTAAAGAAAGAATTCTAGGTATTAAGAGGAAACAGAGGCTTTTGCCTGAAGAAGGGCACAAAGGTTTTTCTGACACGTGAGCTGGGTGTTGAGAAGTATGTAGAATTTGGATGTATAGAGACTGGGGAGGTGGGAGGTGCATAAGGTGGTCAAGAAGGAGATTCCAGACTAGAATCATTTGTTTCACTTTGTTTCTCAGAGCCAAGCATTATATTGGACATATGGTAGGTCCTCAGTAAATGCTTGGTAAAGATGGTGCTTTATCTCAATAAGTACTTCCTGCCTTCATCATCCTGTGACTATGCAATTCAATCTCAACCCCAATTCAGATCAGATCAATCTAGAAGCACTCAGAATGTTGCATTAGTGGTCTCTGGAGTTACCCGCACATGTTCTCAGGAGATTGTGTTTGAGGAGGACCTACTGCCAGCAGAATCTACTGAGTTCTCTCAAAGACATAATTCCGATCCTGAGACTTTGATTACCTTAACACTTGGAAGGCACAGGGTTCAGATTTGAGCCCTCAGTGATAGGAGCCAATAAAAGAGTTACAGATTGTAGAGGTGAGAGATAACCTTCTTGTCTATCATTTCCTGTTTCAGCTGAGCAGAGTAAGGACAGAGCAATCGGGGCAAAGGAAAGCTGGGTGAATAATGTCAACAAAGATGCTTTCCTTCCCCCAGAACTAGCAGGTGTTGTAGAAGAGTCAGAAGAAGATGCAGCACCAGAGAGCACAAGGTAAGCTGCTACTGGTGGGTTTCATGGCTTGGTGTGCTGTCCAAGCAAAATGGTGGGCTATGAATACAAATGTACTGGTGTTATAGGTATGGGGAAGGGAATGGTGTGTTCGAGAATTCTAGACCCTCATGAGGATAAAGCCTGAACATTACTCTTGTCCATCTTCCATAACTTCTAACAAATCTGAATCTTAGAATTAAATTGTTAAATGATTATTTCTTTTTTTGTACCATCAGTAACTTTTCTTTAACATCTGCACCAAGGAATTTTTTCTTTTAGACTAGGACAAAGAGGTACTTCAAAATGAATGTAGGGGAATAAATCATTTCAGGGGAGAGATAAATTATGATCAGATTATAACAGCTTGTTGCAGTGGAAGAAGCTCAAGCCCAGGAAACATAAATTCAAATCTTAAATCTGCCATTTATCAATCACTTGATCATGAGCAAGTCAGGATCAGTAACATTTTTGAGTTTATTTTCTTATCTAAAGATAGGAATTATATACTCAAGAAGTTCTGGTGAGAATTAATGGTAATATATTTGGAGTAAATCTTAAAGATGTAGATCTTTCTCAATATTTTAGTTTTTATTTTTTCCTTATTTTTCATACATATTTCCATCTATCTGCTTAAAAAATGTACATGATTCCTAAAAGGTAGCCAGTTATGGGGATGCATTATCATAAGCCTTTGGAGCCATGACAATTTGCTTTTAGGTATTTAAGAATCTTCCCATTGGTGTCTTATCCTTTTAGAATACAGTTGTTATCCTTTGGCAGGAGACAGTTGCATAGTGTCTCTATATTTTCAGTGAAAACAGTTCATCTCAGAGCCTCTAACTAGGATGAAGCTGATGAATTTGCTGGTGGGATAGTCACTGAGTCATAGTGCAAGGCTAAAGCGCCTGGGAAATAAAATATTACCAAATAGTTCACAGGTGAAGAGGAGGGTGAATAATATTGGTACCAATAGATATTTCAAAGTCAAATATGAGTAATTATGAACATGGATAAGGGAATACTGAATTGATTAAGGTATCCATTATTTACCCATTTCCTAGTTGTTTCCCAGAAGTGGTGGGATCCATAATTTTCCAGTAGAACTATGTGTAATGTTCCATTTTATATGTAAAGGTCAAGTTAGCTAGAGGATAAACACCCCAATTGTAGCTGTTAATTGAGACTATGATTTTGCAATATTACGGATTTAACTTCTTGGACCTTTATTTACACAGCTGTACACGTGGGACTGACAATAGGTTTGCTGGTAGAATTATTGGGAATTTAATTACTTATTGAATATATAATGAACACAATCTGCAACACATAACAGGAGTTTTAAAGACGAAACCATGGACTCTCAAATACACATAACTATTTCAGAGACCCCAGAAAAGGGCATGAAGAGCACTCTATTTTTTTCCCCGTTGGTGTAGCTGCTTTCAAATACCCCTCATGGATGAACCTTGCTTTCTTAAAGAAAGGTGAGACTTAAAATCCTAGAAACCTTGGGAAAAGAACATAGTTATTTAGACTCATTACCAAGGGGGCTGAGGGAAGCTCCTCAGAGTCAGGCATGATGGACTGAGAAGCACCAGAACAGTAACCAGCCAAGAGCAGAAGGACTGAGAGCTGCAGAAGAGAAGAGGACAATCAGAGGCCTCATTGCTCATTGTATAGTTTTTTTCTGGGTTAGACTTCCCATATTTCTTCCAGAAACTTGTTCCATTTTGAGAAATGGAGATGGGCGTGGGAGATGGAGGTGCCCCACTCATCTTCCTCATGTCCCCATGCGGCTGGTGGGCATTCTGTTAGTCTTTCTCAATTTGAGGCTGATATATAACTTCCACGATTGCATCTGCATTCCGTCTGAGACCTTGGACAAATCTCTTGAGTCTTATTTGTAAATTAGAACAGAGTTGCTTGCCTGATGAGGATGTTGCAATACTAAATGAAATAAAGTGTGGGAATCACTTAGCATTTCTAAGAAAGGAGGAAAATTGGTAATTTTCAGGTGGCATTATAATTATGTTATTACATGAATAAAGCATAAAGATGTCAGATGTATCCAGCATACTCTGCCCATTAAAGGCCAATTCTATACTATGTGGCATGGGTGGTAATCACTTAAGTCCGTAGAAGGGGCTATTATTTATTTAATTTTGCTTCCTCCTTAATCCATGTCAGAAACTACTACTTCACTTGGTATCAAGTTCCTGCAGTATTTCTTGCTTATACTTTAGCCTTTGTGAACTGGGTGTGTTCAGTGTATTTTGGGGCCTGTACTTTAAAAGTAAGTGAATTTCAATAGAATGACCTAATACCTGTCAATATTTTCTTAGCTAGGAGTTAGAGGTTGGGGAGTGTGAAGCCACAGTGGCTAGATATTGTAGTTTCTGAAGTTTTCCTAGCAGGCTGTGTCAAGGTCCTTCTTTGTGTCATGGGCATAATTCAGGAAGATCCGACCCATGAAGAATGAAAACATGATCTGAGTACCCAGCTGGTAGTCAAGCATCACCAGTGACTACATTCTTTCTGAACTCACCTTTGTTTGCACCTGTAGCACAAGGAAGCAGAGAGGTTTATGAACAGAGAATAAGTTTCCCTTTAGAGCAACAAAGGGGAAATTCCAAATACAATTTGAATAACTGACTTTCAGCTGGGCAAGGTTGGCTGGACCAGCACCTCATTAACTATTGCAAGACTTCTTTCATTTGTTTTTAAGTTTTTATTTCTAATCATCACAGGTTGACACCTTGTGAAAAATTAAAACAAAAATACAGGAAAAAACACAATGGTATGCAATAGACCACTGATCTTTGTACTTGGATATCTCAGCAAATTACAATAAATGGTTTTCAATACTCTCAATTTCTGTACTTTCTATGAACCAGTGATAAACAGCTCATGGACTGGCATGGTCCATTGATAGCACATTGTGTCCCTTCCCCAAATTTTATATATATATATATATATATATATATAAAATTTTATATAACACACACACACACACACACATATATATATATATATATATATATATATAGAGAGAGAGAGAGAGAGAGAGAGAGATAGAGAGAGAGAGAGAGAGAGAGAGAGAGAGAGAGAGAGAGAGAGAATGAATGTGTATAAGCCACAGGTCATGGCTAAGTCAATATGGGGAGAACAGAACAAAGATATGAGAAGCTCTTACTACACATCTAGACCTGCCTATGATGTGTAGTGGTGTCTGACTATAGAAGTAGACCTGTTCTGGGATGAGAGCTGCTTCTTTGTTACTTGAGATGACATATTCTAGAAATCAGTTTGTATACTCTAAGTACTCCTGAGATCCTAGTACCCTCTTAGCCTCTCTATTGATCAGGGCCTTAAATATCTCTTGTTAGAATGTCTTTGGACTAAAGGAGCCTGGAAATAGACTGACCTTTTCATTTTTCTCTCTTCTCTCCTTTCATCTCTCTTTTTTTTCTCTCTCTCTTTAGGTATTTTTAGTTTATTCATCAATTTTTTTAAATTTTTTATTGGTGCATTGTAGTCATACATCTTAATGGAGTACAAGATGGTGGAAGCATACATACACACATCACCCTATTAGCTCTGACCAATTCCCTCCCCCTCCCTCATTCTCATGTTTGGCTTACTGATTGACTTTGATATGTTTGTTAAAGTACATCATGAACATTAGAGAATTTCCCTCTTCCCTCCTCCCATCCCCTCAGGTCACCTTATTTGCTCATCTTCGTATCCTCTTCTTCGTTGAGAGTTCTTCCTATGACCCATTTTCTTCCTAGCTTTTGCATATTAGGGAGAGTAGCCAATTTATTGTATTTTTGTGACTGACTAATCTCTCTTAGCATAATTATGTTCTCCAGTTCTATCCATTTCCCTGTAAATGACATAATTGTGTTTTTCTTTATGGCTGAGTAGAATTCCATTGTGTATATATCCCATAGTTTTGTAATCCATTTATCTGTTGATGTGCATCTTGGCTGGTTCCATAGTTTGGCAATAGTGAATTGTGCAGCTATGAACACAGATATGCATGCATTAATTTGGTAATTTGGTTTCATTCTTTTGGGTAGATACCTAGAAGTGGTATTGCTGGATCATATGGTAAGTTCATTTTATTTTGTTAAGGATCCTCCATACTGTTTTCCAAAGTGGTTGTACTAATTTTCAATTCCACCAAGAATGTATTAGAGTTCCCACTTCTCCACATTCTCACTGGCATTTGTTGTTTGTGTTTTGAATGATTGTCATTCTAGTTGGAGTTAGGTGAAATCTCAGGGTAGTTTAATTTGCATCTCTCTGATTGCTAATGATGTTGAACATTTTTTCATGGATTTATTTGACATTTGAATTTCTTTCATGAAGTGTCTGTCTAGTTCATTTGCCCATTTTTAATTGGGTTATTTGTTTTCTTAGTGCTGAGTTTCTTGAGTTCTCTGTATATTCTAGATATTAATCCTCTATTAGAGGAATAGGTGGCAAAAATCTTTTCCCATTCTTTTGGCTCTTGATTGAGGTTCTTGATAGTTTCCTTTGCTGTACAGAAGCTCTTCAGTTTTATGTAATCCTATGTATTGATCTGCCTTTTAGTTTCTCTTGCCTTTGGGGTCTTGTTGAGAAAGTTTTTACCTGTTTCTATGTGTTGCAGTGTTGGGCCTATGACCTCTTCAGGGAGCCTCAAGGTCTCTGGTCTAATTTCCAAGTCTTTGATCCATCTTGAGTTGACTCTTTTGCAGGGTGAGAAAGGGGAGTTTATTTCCATTTTTCTGCATATGGTTAACCAGTTGTGCCAACACCATTTGTTGAATAGGCTATCTATTTTCCAGTGTATGTTTTTGGCCTCTTTGTCAAAAATCAATTGGCTGTAAGTATGTGGATTTGTTTGAGTCTTCTATTCTGCTCCATTGGTCTATGTTTCTCTTCTCTCTTTTAAAGACCATATCCTTGAGGACTAACCCTTCCTCTAGCTTATATTATGTTGGCTCCATGTCTACAGATTGGCCATCCCAGGCCGCTGAAAAAAAATGAGAATTACTCAAATATGTTCCAAGCTTTCTAATTGTTTCTCCCTTCTGATTCTTTCTCCTTCCCCCTTTTCCTATCCCACACCCCTTAGTTACCTAGTAGCATCCTCCTTTCTCTTGAAGGGATCTAAAATGAATTCTACCCCAAAGAGTATTCAACTTTTAGAAATAATTTAGTCATGCATATATGGAATTTTAATTTTTATTGCTTTTCTTAACGGTCATCTTACTAAAACATGAGTTCAAACATGTTTGTGTCATCCTCACATACAGTCCAAGTAGTTCTCACCATCAATTATGTAGCACATATGAGGATATTACAGTTGAACAGTAATTGTCTATCTTTCAGGTGCTTGGCTTCCATATTGTGTACACTTTTCCATCAGAAGACTTCCAGTTCTGATGGTTTCTAAAATATTTAAGAATTATCTTGTTTCAAGCATTCCCAAGAAGGTCAGAGTCTTCAAACAAAGGAGACTGGTTCACAGATAGGAAGAGGGTTATGTTAGCGATTGTGGGCATCTCAGTGCCCTGACACCATACTAAGAAAGCAGCCCTTGTAACATAACTCGTTAATCAGAGGTCAATCACTACTTTTGTTGTAGTAAAAGTAGCCAAGGAGATGCTGTGGCTAAGTTAAGCTACAGGTAATAGAGTTAGGAAGGACAGAAAAAGGCAGTATAAGAATGAGATATGGAGAAAAACAGGACACAGAGAAGATAAATATGTATGAATAGTAAGGATGAAGCCATTAATCCATAGATGGACTAGATTTCCTTTTTAGGATATTTATTATAAAGAAAGCATTAGCTGGGTATGGTGGTGCACACTTGTAATCCTAATACTTGGGAGGCTGAGACAGGAGGATGGCAGTTCTTGGCCAGATTCAGCTACTTAGTGAGGCCCTATGCAACTTAGTGAGACCCTGTTTCAAAATAAAGAATAAAAAATAGGACTAGGGGATGTAGTTGGAGGTAGAATGCCCCTCTTTTCAATCCCCAGTACCACAAAAAAAGAAAAGTATTTAAATGTCCTTATTTGCAATTGATTGAAAGTACTGATTTATGCCTTGCTGTCATCCAACAGAATAAATCATTCTGTAGGGAGACTAGCTCATTCTTCATTCAGTCATTTATTATTTTTATTTTATTTATTTATTTATTTATTATTTTAATTTTGGGGAGGTACTGGGGGTGGAACCCAGAGGCTTTCTCTCTCTGAGCTATACTCCCAGACCTATTTTTTTATATTTTATTTGAAAACAGGGTCTCAGTAAGTTGCTGAGAGCCTCACTAAGTAGCTGAGGCTGGCTTCGAACCTGTGTGATCCTCCTTCTGGCCTCCCAAGTGCGGAAATTACAAGAGTGCGCCACCACACCCGGCTTCAGTCATTTATTTGATTGGTCAACATTATTGAGTATTTATCATATACATGATGGTAGTGAGGAACTCAAAGATGTCTAAGGCTGGTCCCTGTCTTCAAGGAACCCATTGTTTGGAGAAGGGGCTGGCATGTGTAATCAGAAATTGTAATTGGTATGATAACAATATCTTAGAAGTCTCAGGACAACAGACAGTAATACTGTGCCTGGCATGGGGGGGAGGGTTCTCTGAGAGCTTCTGGGCATGTTTCAGAAGATTCCTGAAGAATAAAAGGAATATGTGAGACATGGGGAGAGGATGGCATGGGGGTCTGGCAGAGCGGGCATGCTAGAGACCTGGCAGTGTTCTGCTGTGGTGGAGATGCTATGTGCATGGTAGGCAGGTGTGTGGAATGAAGCTGGTTTCAGCCCATGAGGAGTCTCGAGCGTTGGCCAGGCTAGACCTTTCTCTTAAGAGGAGCTACCAAATGATGTTTTGATCCAGTTAGCCTTTTAGAGGCATCATTCTTACAACTATGTACAGGATGGGGTCAGACAGTTAAACCAAGACTTTAAGGAAGCAGCTTAGCAAGAGATGGGAGAACTTATCTGAGGGGGTGGAGGAAGGAAGGACAGATGGCAGAGCTGTAGAGATATGGCTGGACATGGTGGCATAGACCTGTCATCTCAGCAACGGAGGCAAGAGGATCGAAGGTTCAAGGCCAGCCTGGGCCACATAAGGAACACTTTGTCTCAAAATTAATAAAAAAGATGAAAAGGTTCAGGGTGTAACTTAGTGGTAGAGTACTCCTGTGTCCATTCCCTAGTCCCACCTCTCCAAATAAGAGTTGTGGAAGGTACAGTTAGAAAACAATCTGAGGTGTGTATAGGGTACACAGAAATAACTAATCATTGATGTAGGCTCTATGGGTTATTTGATGAGAGGTCCTCAACTGTGGTCTGTATGTCAGAATTCCCTGAGGAACATCGGGGAAATACAACTTCCCTGGGCTGAGTATCACTGCTCTGTTCTCTGGGTGTTGAGGGCCTGGATCCTGCTCATCACTCTGGCGTCCTAGTCATCTACCAGTGTGTCTAGCACATAGGTACACAGTAAGAATGAATAAACTCATTCTCTCTTATCATCCTTCATCGTACTTACCACTTTCTGAAATTTTAGTGTGTGTGTGTGTGTGTGTGTGTGTGTGTGTGTGTGTGTGTGTGTATTGATTGCTCCCCTCCCTAGGTCCATCTTTAAAAGGACATCTTTTTCACTGCTACATATATATATATATATATATATATATATATATATATATATATATATATATTTTTTTTTTTTTTCCTCACTGCCCTGTTCCTAGCACTTAGAATAGTGTCTGGTGAAAATACTTTGGAAGGAAGCCGAGTGTGATGACGCACACTTGTAATTCTACTACTTGGGAGGCTGAGACAGGAGGATCACACAGGTTCGAAGCCAGCCTCAGCTACTTAGTGAGGCTCTCAGCAACTTAGTGAGACCCTGTTTCCAAATAAAATATAAAAAGTAGGTCTGGGTATATAGCCTGGGGGTAGAAAAGCCCCTGGGTTCTACCCTCAGTACCCCCCCAAAAAATTCTTTGGGATGAATAGATGAAGACTAGATAGAGAGTGAGAAACTGAGCAAATAATGAATGAATAAAAATATTTGATGGATGAGATAATAGAGTACTAAATAAATAATGGTAAGTGAGAGGATTCATGAAGAAACAAATGAGTGAATAAATCTATGATCAAACGATGTAGTTTGAACCCAGAGACTAAGTAGAGAAAGAGAAGGGAGAAAAAAACTAAAAACTACAATGTAAGGACAGAATCCATAACATCCAGATTTCACTGATTTGCTTTACTAAGAATCTCTCACTTGAACCTGAGCCTGGTAGAGCACACCTGTAATATCAGTAGTTGGGAGGTAAAACAGGAGGACCGCAGGTTCAAAGCCAGCCTCAGCAACTTAACAAGCCCCTCAGCAACTTAGTGAGACCCTGTTTCCAAATAAAAAATAAAATAGGGCTGGGGTCTGGGGGTATAGCTCAGAGGTAGAAGTCCCCTGGATTCAATATCCCCCGTACCACAAAGGGAAAAAAGAGTCATCTCGCCGGGCGTGGTGGCACACGCTTGTAATCCCTGCGCTTGGGAGGTAGAGACAGGAGTATCGCGTTGGCTCAAAGCCAGCCTTGCTGGCTTAAGAGACCCTGTTTCCAAATAAAAATATAAAATAGGTCTGGGAGTGTAGCCTGGAGGTAGAAGGGTTTCCAGGAACCCCAGTACCACCAAAAAAAAAAAAAAAAAAAAAAAAAAAAAAACCATCTCACTTCAGAAGTATCACCATGCGTACTGGTGATTATAAAAAGATGGAGGAGGAGAATTTGAGAATCTTCTAAAATTGGTAAAACTGTTAGAAAAGAGCATTCAAAAAGGCACAGAGGTAGGAGGAAGTTTGGTTGCTATAGAAGTTTGTAATGCCCAGTAGACAAGCTGTTTTCAGAGAATGTTTCCATGATGAGTGCAGGGAGAGTAAGCGTGAATGCTTTACTATGGCATTTATTTTCCCTTATGCTCCCTCCCTCTTCCCCGCCCTCCTTTCTTCTTTTCTCTGTTCTTTCTTTCTGTACTGAGGGTTGAACCCAGAGGCATTTTACGTCTGAGCCATACCCCTAGCCCTTTTTAAATTTTCTGTTTTGAAAAGAATCTTGCTAGGTTGCTGAGAGTCATACTATGCGGCTGAGGCTGTCCTCAAACCTATGATTCCCCTGTCCCAGCCTCCTGAGTGCTTGGATTATAGGCATGCACTACCATACCTAACTAACATACTTAACTATGTTGTTTCATTCCAGTGTTGGCAGGGTTTCCCCTGGGGATTTACCTATGAAAATGATGGAAAAACAAATAGTTCTATTGCAAGCAAAACTGTACATCTCCATATAACCACATAACTCTGTTTTGTAAGTCATTGTAGTGAACCAAAGTGCGAGTCTGAGCTCTACTCCCTGTGTTTTAGCAACACCTATTTCTGCCACCATTCTCTTACCCTTTACTGAATGGGAACCAATCAATTAAAACTAAATCGTTAGCTCTGAAATAGTATCTTCCCCCCAGTGGTACTGTTTTTCCTGAATATTTTTGTTTGTATAAATCTATCTTCCTCAACTAGAAGGATTAACTACTTGCCTTAACTCCAAGAGTAAGAGCAGTGTAAAGTACCTAGCTTGCTCCCAAGGCAGGGCAGAGATGAGCCAGTCTGTGAAACACTGCATTTGATATTTTTCTTTGGATTGATATCAAATCCAATAACATGATGACTGCATTTCTAGGAGGCCTCGCCCGCAGAATCAGCAATGAAGAGAATATTTAATCCTGTCAGATCTCAGATTTACTCCAATCAGTTGTCCTAGAAGTAGTTTCCCTGTGATATCAATATGCATTAAACTTGGATGGGAATATTTGTGCCTGACAAGTCTGTAGCATGAGTTTTGGCAGCACAGGAAGACTGTGTTTGCCCACAAGTAAATTTTTTTTTTGTGTGTGTGAGTGTGGAAATGGAACCCAGGGGCATTCGACCTCTGAGCTACACCTCCCTGCCCTATTTTTTATTCTTTATTTTGAAACAAGTCCTCGCTGAGTTGCAGAGGGCCTCACTAAGTAGCTGAGGCTATCCGCAAACTGCAATCTTTCTGTCTCGGCCTATCAAATGCTGGGATTACAAGCATGTGCCACCACTCCTGGCTTCCACAAGTAAATTTTACTTAAAAAATAATATTGGCTTGCTTTCCCCACTCATTCCTCAGCCGTTTCTTCATTTATTTGTTAACTCTCTCAAGCTTCATTGAGTGCTTGCCCAGTGCTGAGCCCTGGGGATGAAACACAGCATTTGGTCCCAAAGGAACTCAGTCCCAAGGGAGAGACCAAAACAACAGAAAATACATGGAAAAAAGAAAGAAAGAAAAAACCCACACACAGAATTTCTTTCTGGTTTGATAGATAATGTTATCAATTAATATTTTAATAATCTCTTAATGAAATAAAATAATTCCAAGTGGTATTATAATATTGCAAGTTTCTTTTGAAAGATGCCAGAAGGGAGAAAGTTACAGAGCATGGGTTGTGGAATTTGATTTGCTTCAGAGTTTAAAAATCTCATCATTTGAAATGTATTAAGTATCTTTTATATTCTGGATGCAGTATACTACCCGCTGGGAGAAATTCTAAGAAACAAAAGACATAGTATCTGATTATAAAGAGACTATATTCTCTTATTTTCTTAGGAAAATAATGCAGTGCATTTATGTATAAAGATGTGACCACATGATGCAAATAGTACCAGGCAGGAAACAAATTCCTGGTGGCACACACTTATAATCCCTGCGCTTGGTGGGCTGAGACAGGAGGATCACACAGGTTCGAAGCCAGCCTCAGCTACTTGGGCTCTCAGCAACTTAGTGAGACCCTGTTTCTGAATAAAATATAAAAATAGGTCTGGGAATATAGCCCGGAGGTAGAAAGTCTCTGGGTTCCACCCCCTCAAAAAAAGCCAAAGTACCAATAAAATATGCTATAATAACAGAGACAGGGGAGACTCACTCCTAGCTGAGGTGATCTAAGAGGTGAGATGTGGATGGGCTCAAAGATGACAGAGATGATTTAGGCAGAGGAGGGAAGTGAGGGATAGTGGGTAGAGGTTCTAGGCCTGGAAGTAGAGAGGCCACTTTGTTTGGCATGAATGGTCAACAGAGGAGGAGGAGGAGGAGAAAGTTATATTGGGGCATATAGTGAATGGTCTCTGGTTCCTTGCTGAGGAGTTCAGACTTCACTCCACAGGCCTTGGGGATGAAGACAGGGCAATGAGCAGAAGAGCACCTGGTGCAAAATTGTGTGTAGGACCGCTCCAGCTTAGTGGTGACAGACTGAATGGATTGGGGGACTAAAGCTTTCAGAAAGCCAGATATGGGGTGAAAGAAGTTGGCAAAAATAGAGGTGTTAGTAGAGAAAGAAGAAGCGGATGTGTGAATCACTAGGAAGGATCACTCGGATGCTACTCCAGTCTTCTTTCCACGAACTATGGCTTCAGTATTGCAAAAACCAGGGGCAGGACAGCCTAGCCATCACTCTGGTTGTCTTTGGAATCAAACATACCTGCATTCACATCCCCAGCTCTCCATGAACTGATTTTGTGATGTCAAACAGGTTGCTTACCCTCTTTAAGACAGAGTTTTCTCACAAATAAAATGGGGAGAATGATACATACCTCACAGATGTTGTAAGAATCAATTGAGAATGAGCTGTTTGCTGCAATGATGGTTGCCCAGTAAAGGACAGGCAAGCAAAATACTGTTATATGCCTTGAGGGAAGCAAAGCTGGAAGTATCTGTATTTTGGACAGAGTTTGAGACATGAGGCTCTTGGTTTAATTTTTTCCAGCTATGCTGACTGTAAGCTGTAGTGAGCCAAGTTTCCCACCCTCAGTCCATTTTTACCCCTCTCCCAGTCACAAGGTAACTCATTAAATGCTATGTGTTTCTAGTGTATTAGTTTTTGCCCCTTTGTTCTGGCAGCCTTGTTTCTTCCTCTGTTTTGCTTTGGGGATAGCACAAACAAAACCATTTCATTTAATTCCTAAGTAATCTGCCTCATTGTTGTTTGGCAAACATCAATTAAACATAAAAAGAGAATAAACTGAGCCACCTGTTGGCTTCTGTCTCCTATGGTACTGGCTCAGTAAGCCTTGGTTTATTCAGTTACTCACCAGTCCTGTGCCAGACACTGAACAAGGTAGTGCTGGGTGCATAAAGATGGTCCAGACTCTCCTGGGGGCTCTTGCCATTTACAGAGCGATAAGATGCATGCACACACGATGAGGCTGCATAGTAGACACAGCCGGATAGCATCCAGTAAGGGAGAGACCAGCTTCTTTTCTAAGAAAAAGGATCAACATGATGTGCTGTATGGGAAGTTAGGGTGGGACCTGGAGGCACAAGAACTGGATTTCCAGGAAGCAGAGGGAGAAGAATGCAGAGACTCTATCTTTTGGGCTTGGGGGGTAGGGAGAGGAAAGGAGGAAGATGGCAGAAGAACATGTGTGCTCCATGGAGACCCCAGCCACCAGCACTGGGCTCAGGTTCTCTCTTTATGTGGCTCCTTTACAAAGTAATGGAGATCATACAAAACCACATGACAATCAGAGTGTAGCATCTGCCATAGGATGCTGTTCCTCACATCACTCACCAGCTTCTTAAAATGTTACTCAAGAGAAACTACTTTCTCCTTCTGAGCTGATGGCTGTTTGTGTTGTGTGGATACATTCTGTCAGTGAATTTCTGGCTTCTTTTTTTTTTTTTTTCTTTTCGTTTTGCTGCTAGATGACTTAATTCAAGTTTGTGTCCATCTACTACATGGATAGAAGACTCCTGGAATGTGTTTTTCTGTCCAGATTCTGGCTCCATAATACCTTCCTTCTCTGTCCCCTCCCCTCCCCCTCCTTTTCCACCTTTCTTGCCTCTATCCATGTGATCAGGCTGTATTTTATACACATCTACCTCATCTTCTATAATTCTTTTCTGGACTCATTAGGAGGGCTATACAGAAAGAATAGCTTTCATTAGAGTTTATCCTTGAGCTAGGTACAGAGGCATACACCTATAATCCTAGTACTTGGAAGGCAGAAATGGGAGGATCACAGGTTAACGACCAGCCTTAGCCTGTCTACAACCTAGAGAGACTTTGTTTCAACATTAAAAATAAAATAAAATAGGGTGGGGCATGGTGGCACACACTTGTAATCCCAGTACTTGGGATGCTGAGACAGGAGGATTGCAGGTTTGTGGCCAGCCTCAGCAACTTAGTGAGACACTCTGCAATTTAGTGAGACTCTGTTTCAAAATTAAAAATAGAATAGGACTGGGGGATACAGCTCAAAGGTATAGAGCTCCTGAGTTCAATCTCTTGCATCCTCCCAAAATAAAAAATAAAATGAAATAGGGATGGGAGTATAGCTTGGAGGTAGAACGTTCCTGAGTTCAGTCCCTAGAAAACACACACACACACACACACACACACACACACACACACACACACACGTTCAGCCTTTTCTTGGGACTAACTATATAGAAGCAGCAACCGAAGCACAGAAGTAGAGAAGGGAAATGAAGCTGCAGGACCATCTAGGCTGCAAGTTAGTGACAGTACTCTTGGGCATGCTTGCAGGGCCTGCCAGCTGATTGCTTTCCTCCCCAGGCCTGCAGGCCCTCTGCCCGTTGAGGAAGTCAGTGCCTTCCTCTTAAAAAGCATTTTCCTAGCTCTGGACTTGGAGACACTCTGAGATGTGGTGTTCAACAGGGAATGGTGGTTTCAGCCAATTGTGGTTACAGCTCTAGTGCCGGAGGCAAGGCCACTGGGGCAGGCGTCTGAGCTGGTTGTTGTTCCTAGCTGCAGGGCCTAGGTGACCCTCTTTGCCCTTTTTACTCACAGTTAAGGGAGTGGTTGTTCAAGAACAGGCCTGCTCAACTCACTTTTCTGCATTCATTCTTGCCTTCCCCACACCCTGGGGCAACCCTGTATCTGGGGCAGAGAATTATAGTCTAGAGAATGCTCTTCACTCTTTAAGCTACCTCCAAACCTCACACCTCTTTCTGGATGCTATGCTTGTCTTTATCTCTCTGTATTTGAATAATAATTCACCTGGCCAACTTGAATAGTTGAGTTGAAAGGTCCAAGTAAATTACCCAAACCCACCAGCCTCCTGCACAGCATCTCTGATCAGCCATCCTTTCTTTTCTTTCTGAGTCACTTGTCTTATCTGAGCCTCTCTTAAGCTATTTCCCACCCAAGTTAGAGAAAGCTGCTATTCTGGCCAAGTGCTATGGAGTCTGGCCCTAAAAGTCTTGGGGGTTTTATTTCAGAGACATAGTCATGTAATCTTAGCATCTGATTTTGAGATGAGTTCATTTCTGCAGATTTAAATCCTGAGCCACCTCTGTGGCTGGACCTGTGGTGAACGCTTCAGGCTCCTGGGTGTTGGTCTTCCCTTTCTGTTTTGCCCGCTGTCACCTTTGCTTTCCTCAGGAGTCACCTCTAGGTCCCACCTCCCTCTCCCTTCCTGCCACACTTCCTCTCCTATCCCCCCACAGCCCTTGGTTCAAGAGGCATGATCTACCCTTCCTCAAAGGGCGTGGTTTTATTCTCTGAGTTATTGTTTCTTTTGCAGTCCCAGTGTGGTGAATCCAGCTTCTGCAGGGATTGATATGTCCCAGGAGGACTCAAGAAAATCAACTATGTCTTCAGCTAAGGTAGATTCAACCCAGACTTTAAAAATGTCATTTTTGATGGTAATGCCAGTTTTTTCATTTTATAAAAGCATCATGAAATGATGACAATTTTGTAGTACTATTTTTAAATATAAGATAAGGATAATTGTATTTTTTTTAAAGAAATCACTCTTGTGGTGGATAAGTTGATGAATTCTATGTTCCTTTAATAAAGACCTAAATTTCTTGCCCTAGAGAGTATGAATGTTTGACGCTCTTTGGTGCTGCTGCTTTTAGGCAGTGGAATATGGCCTTTTAGTCCTGAATTTTAATCATAGCCTCCCAAATTTCTGTTAGAAGTCTGCTCCTGGAAGGGAATTAATTACCAATTTATGAAACTGTAGACAGTTATAAGACTGATATTCAGTCTTATATTAATTTAAAAATTATTTACTGATAGCCTTTCTGACACTAGGGTTGACCAGAACAATAATTATGAAGCACTTCAAGATAACTGAGTGTCTTCTAAATCCATAAGAATGTCCAATCACAACTGTATTTTTCTTTTTTAAAAATAGTTTTTAAGCTGGGTGTGGTGGCGCAAGCTTGTAATCCCCGCGCTTGGGAGGCAGAGACAGGAGGATCGCGCAGGTTCGAAGCCAGCCGCGTGCATTGGCTTAGGAGACCCTGTTTCCAAATATAAAAATGTAAAAATAGGTCTGGGAGTGTAGCCCGGAGGTGGAAGGGCTTCCAGGAACCCCAGTACCACCAAAAAAAAAAAAAAAATAGTTTTTATGTTTTTAAATAACATTTTTAATTAAGGGTTTTGCCAAGATAAAATATTAAACCTAAAATAGGCCTTAGTACATTAAAATACTAAGTTCTCTAATTGTATTCCAAGATAGTCATTGTTGTTATAAGCAGAGTGAGATTGAAAATGAAAATATATGCATACAACATCTGTTGGCGGTTTTTCCCTCCTTCTTCCTCCCTCCCTGTACATCCCACTGGGGTTGGCAGTGATATGTTCACATACAAACATAACATTATTTGCTTTGTTTCTACAGTGAGGTAGAAAGGGTGCTGTTGGAAACTGACTTTATTAGGGACCCAGATTTGCCTTAATCCTGACCAAGTCTTTCAGTATATCTAGTGCCACACTTTCTCACCTATAACATATAGAATTTTTATTTGAATACCCATTTTTAACCTAACTTTGTAGGACTCTGGCACTGAATATATTCTATACAATTTTATTTGTTATTTTTGGTATGGCATATATGAAAATTCTGTGCTAGCCAGATTATTCTGGTTCTCTCTTTTCCATACTTGCCAAATAATAGGATTGACTGGATAAACTATCAAATATTGGAGACAATAAGCATTTGCTAGCACTGATTGCTGTTATGACATTTGTACTGAGTTTAATAAACAATATTTTTTTTTCTCCAGCAAAGGAAGAATCCGTTTAATAGCTCCAGGTTGCCAGAAGATCACTTATCGCAACAAACCAAAAATGAGCAGTCAAAAAATGGAAGAGCTGGTTTATTTCAGATTTCAAAAGAGGGTAAATATTATTTTTATAAGCTAGATATTTTTATCTTTGTTATCTGTGGGTGAGGGGGACATTCTCAGAGTTCCTTTCACTAAAATAACTTCCCAGGGAAAGTAAAAAGCCCTGATAGTCTTCTTATTCTACTATGCCTATCGGTTTCCTCCCAGAGGGAGAGGAAGAAAACATTTTAGACACTGAAGTTCATGCATCCCAATCTCAGAGCTGCCACTTATTGTGTGACCTTCATGCACAGAGTTTCCCCACCAATGAATTAGGACACTTTTTGACCAAAGGCGTGTAATCTTTCACTTAGCGGTATTTGTTGGATGCTTACCACGTGCTAACACAGTTGTCTGTTTTAAATTAAAGAAGAAAAGGCCACTTGACAATGTTACAGTCTTCTATTCTATAACTACCAGTCCAGTTGCCCAGGAACATTTGATCAAGTGTGTGGCTTCATTGACTTAAACCTGCCTTTTATGGGATCTTACGATTCTTATAGACCATTAAGAGGAAATACTCGACAAATTGATTTCTTCAAAAGCAACTGTAAAGAAGACTTCATTAGAGGTGAAGTGGTCAAGTAGTAGAGAGTTAACAAATGAATCATGGAGCAAGGGGTTTCAAGTAGCCTATTTTAATATTAGTATATTTCTCACTGGGATCGCTCAAATGATGGCATTGGATCACTCAAATACTTTTCTCAAAGTATATCAAATATGTTTAGGAGAAAACATTTCTGGAACATATTGCTTGCTGTTTGCATTTTTAAACTTTTGGCCAAAACATTTTTTGGTTTTGGTACTGGAATTATCTTTTCAAAAATTTGAGTTCCCTTTTTTTATTTCAGTACGTGGATTTTTACGGTAATTTCTGTGTTTTTCTTTAAGTCTCCTTTGAAAATTTTTCTTTTTAATCTTTTTAAAAACTTTTAAAGCAAGTGTAAAATATCACAAAGTATGTAAGGTACAATAACCTTAAATATGCAATCTGTCTACAATGCCATTAAGTCAATGCATCATTCTTTTCGTTTGTTTGTTCGTGGTACTGGGGATCGAACCCAGAGGCATTTTACCTCTGAGCTACACACCCAGCCCTATTTTTTATCCTTTATTTTGAAACAGGGTCTCATTAAATTGCAGAGGGCCTCACTAAGTAGCTGAAGCTGGCCATGAACCTGCGATCTTCCTGTCTCAATCTACCAAGTTCTAGGATTATAAATGTGCACCACCATGCCTGGCTGCATCAGATTTTTAATTGGCTTTAATTTCAGAGTAGTCCTTTCACAACAATACTGAGCAGAAGGCACATACAACACTCATGTACACTCCATCCTTACACATGCATAGCCTCCCTCTTTTCCCCCCGAGTGGTGTGTTTGTTATCACTGATGAGCTACTTTGCTACATCATCATCACCCAAAACTGGTAGTTTACATCAGAAAGCACTCTTGGTATTGTGTACTCTGTGGGTTTTGACAAACAAAGTGATATTTATCCACCAGTGTGATATCATACAGAGTAGTTTCTTTGCCCTAAAAACCCTCTGTGTTCCGAAGTGTGAATTTTTAAAGGTTTCTCACATTAGGTCTACCCTTGTGCTATTTTACTGTCTTTAATATCTTAGTTTTAAAAATAAATATAGACTGTTACAAGTATTTTGAATTGTCAAGTTGCTTTCCATTTGATAAATCACCTAATATATTTTAATTTTCAGGTGAACAGTCAGAGTCAAAAGAAAAGTCATCTATCCCAGATATTTCAAGCCAAAAGTCAGAGAAATCAAAGCAGACTGTGGCAGTTGGGCCTACAGATGGGTCTCAAGTCAAGGCTCCAATCCCCAAAGCCAGAAAATTGCTCTATAAGTCAAATGATTTAAAGCAAGATGGCAACCAGTCTCTCCTGAGACAAAGGTCAGACTCCTTGAATACGGGGGTGGTTCCAAGGGGAATCCTCAAGCGCAACTCCAGCTCTAGTAGCACAGACTCAGAGACTCTTCGTTCAAACTACAACTTGGAACCAAAAGGCAAAATTATGTCGCCTGGCCTGACTATCCAGGAGAGAATTTCCGAGAAGGAGCCTTCTTTAGAAGACGACTCTCCCCCAAACTCTCTGGAGCCATTAAAGCATGTGAGATTCTCCACAGTGAAGGAAGAACTTCCACAGAGCCCTGGGCTCATCCGTGGCCGGGAGGTTGGAGAATTTACTGTTTTAGAATCAGACAGGTTGAAGAACAAAACAGAAAGTGCGGAGAACATCAGTGAGTTTCGGGATGACCCTAAACCTTCCCAGTACGGAAAGACTTTGCCTTTTCCTCTGTCAGCCTCAAGCCCAAGTGCATCAAAAAATGAAACACATCAGCTAAGGACTTCCAGTTCTGTTCCAAATAATGGGCTTAATCCCCACTCAGATGTTCTAACTACAAGACCACAGTCCATTGAGAACTCACCCACCATTGATGAACACCAAGCTGAATCATCAGAATTAACAAAGCTTGAATCGGAATTTCCCCAAACCCCTGCTGGTAAGAGTTTTCACTGCCAGTTTATAAAAATTAGACCCAGTGGGCTTGGAATGGCCAGGCCAGCCAACCCCATAAGAGACCAATTGTGCCTCCTGAGCATTCCAGCTAGAGTGCAGACAGATGCCACTGGGGAATGCAAGGAGTTTCTAATGGTTTGGGGGCTTTCCTCAATCACCAGTATTACTAAAAGAACCAGGGTAACAGTGCCTAGTCCATTATGTCTAACCATAAAATGCAACCCTATCAATTATTTAAGTAAATGATAATGTTTTGAGTTATATCAAGACATATATTTATATACCTATATATACATATATATATATGAATATGAGAGAGAACCAAAAAACCTACCTTTGCACAGAGTAAATATATTATTAGTCCCTTCCTGTAAACTTATTAATTATAATATTACCAAACTTTGGTTTCTCCTGTAATTGCAAAAGAAGCTTTATTTTTCTAACCCCAAACGATGGGAAAGTAGAGTTTGAGTACTTACTGTAAAAACAAAAACAAAAACAAAAAAAAAGCTTGACTTTGGCCTTGAGTGGTCTCCAGCCACTTGTGCTCTGAAGCTCTGAAGGACCTTTCTCTTCAGGTGTAGTGAAGTGGGAGGCCAGGAAGGTACTGCCTGCTGCTAGCTAGCCTACCCTCAACTACCTCGCCACTCTCAGGGGAAGCTCCCAAATACGTTCTCATACCTATAGGATTGCTTCATAATTCACATACGTGAAATTCATATGTGTGAATATATATGAGTATACGGACATATGTATATATGTATTTTTGTGCTACTCAGGATTAAACTAAGGGGGGGAGTTCTACTTCTAAGCTACTCCCTTGGCCCTATTTTATTGTTTTTGTGGTAGATGATTAAATCCAGGAACATTCAATATCTGAGCTATACTCCCAGCTTTTTTTATGCGTTTGTTTTGAAACAGGGTCTCACTAGATTGCTGAGTCTTGCTAATTGCTGAGGCTAGTCTCAAGCCTGGGATGCTCTGTCTTAGCTTCCCAAGTACTGGATTTACAGGTGTGTACCACAACCCCTGGCTATGATTCTTATATTAAAAAAACAAGCAGACAGAAAAATAATGCTATAAACTCTCTCCCATGTCCAAGATGTCTGCATCAAACTCTATGATAATTTTTTTTTTTTTTACAGACAGAAACAAGTTTCTAACTCAGTTGCTCTTCTCTGTCAGTGGTCAGTGTCAGGGTAGTCCTTAGTCATTTACATTCAATCCTACGTACTTGTTTAGGTCAACCCACTACGGACAAGACAAACTCACAGACTATCTCTAATTTTGTAATTACTTATTTATACTTTTTGATTTTTAAATACCACTGACCACTAAATTTGGGAGGAAAGCCAGGCATGGTGGTGCATGCCTACAATCATAGTATTTGGAAGGCTGAGATAGGAGGATCAAAGGTTTGAGGCCAGCCTCAGATACTTAAAGAGACCCTCAGCTAAAAAGAGCTGGTAGTATATCTCAGAGGTAGAAGACCCCCTGGGTTCAATCCCTGATACCACCAAAAAACAAACAAACAAACAAAAAAACCAAAAAAAAAAAAAAACAATGGGTAGAGGAAAAATGTCATCAGCTAAACCCATTTTGATTGGATGACTACTCTTCTGGTCTCAAAGAAAGCTTATAAACAAAATTAGTTTATTCATTAATACTTTGATTTTCTCCTTTGGCTTTCTACAAAGATTGTGTGTGTGTGTGTGTGTGTGTGTGTGTGTGTGTGTGTACTGGAACATAAAAAGGGAATTAGGACCAAAAAAGAAATAGGTGCCAGGTGTGGCAGCCAACATCTGTAATCCCAATACTTGGTAGACTGAGACAAGAGGATCACAGGTTTGAGGCCAACACTCAGTAACTTAACGAGGCCCTCTGCAACTTAGTGAGACCCTATTTCCAAATAAAAAATAAAATAGGGCTGGGGATGCTATGGGCTCTGCTAGCTCAGAGGTAGAATGCCCATGGGTTCAATCCACACACAAAAAAGGCAAATTCATAAGTGTGTGAATCACTGGGTCATTGGGGTTTGACTTAAGCTCTGAACTTTAAGAGAGTTAGTTTCTCACTCATTTTCATACTAGAAAACCCAAAATAATTCCACTGAGGAAGCAAAACATTACCTGGCAGTGAATTTTAAATGACCTATTCTTATTTTTGATAAGAATGTTTTCTATAAAATATTTATGAAGAAGAAGCACACAGAATTTTAAAAGCATCCAGTCTGTGATATCATCATCTGTCACTATTAATAGAATTTATTTGTGGAGCCTACCAAAACAGTTTAGGTGTGCGTATAATTTGTTAATTGTGTTTATATGGACAAGACTTCTTTTTCCTTAATGGTGTATTATGGACATTTAAAAAAATAATATTATATAGTCAGTAAACAAACATGGAATTCTTAAACATTTTTCAAAGAACCTCACAATTATTTATACATTGAATAGTACAGTGTAGACTTAAGAAAGGAAAACAATATCTACTCTATGTCGATTATTATACAACCTCTTTATTGTTTTTACATTTAGCCAGGGCTGATGGTAAAATGAAGAATAGAAGCCGGGCATGGTGGCTCATGCTTATAATCCCAGAATTTGGGAGTCTGAGACAGGAGGATTGAGGACAGCCTTAGCTTCTACTTAATGAGGCCCTTTACAACTCAGTGAAACCCTGTTTCAAAATAAAGAATAAAATGCCGGGCGTGGTGGTGCATGCTTGTAATCCCCGCGCTTGGGAGGCTGAGAGAGGAGGATCGCACAGGTTCGAAGCCAGCCTCAGCTACTTAGTGAGGCTCTCAGCAACTTAGTGAGACCTTGTTTCCAAATAAAATATAAGATAGGTCTAGGAGTATAGCCCAGAGGTAGAAAGCCCCTGGGTTCCACTCCCAGTACCACCAAAATAAATAAAGAAAGAAAGAAGAAAGAAAGAAAGAAAGAAAGAAAGAAAGAAAGAAAGAAAGAAAGAAAGAAAGAATAAAAAATAGAGGCCAGGCGTGGTGGCGCACGCTTGTAATCCCCACAAGCGTGCAGAGGCAGAGACAGGAGGATTGCGCAGGTTCGAAGCCAGCCGTGTGCGCTGGCTTAGGAGACCCTGTTTCCAAATTTTAAAAAAATGTAAAAATAGGTCTGGGAGTGTAGCCCGGAGTTAGAAGGGCTTCCAGGAATCTCAGTACCACCAAAAAAAAAAAAAAAAAAAAAGAATAAAAAATAGGTATGGGGGTGTCGCTTGGAGGTAGAATGTCTTTGGGTTCCATTCCCAGAATTGAAAAAATGAATTCTCTTATCTGAGATTTTATTTTAGTGCATTTGAAATGTGACTGACTTCATAAAAATTCAGCTCACACAATTTTTTAGGAACATCACTGTACATGTATTGCATAGCTTAACTACAGTCTTAACTAAATCTAATGAGTCTTAACAAAATTCCTGGGTTCTCTCATTCAAATGTGCTCTATGCACCTTATACCTAAGGTTCAGAAAGGACTCTGCTTTTCAGATAGTTTAGAAAGTCTCCTCAAGCCTTCCAGTCATTAGTCAGCTGACATGAGGGAGCAGGTACAGACCACATCCTCCATCAGTCCTTGTTCTGGATTATTTGGCTCATGGAAGTAACTAATAACTTACAAGTGCTCGAAAGTAAGTGGGGGAGAGCGGAGGGGCCTGTGGAGGGGGAGTTTCTCTAAACTCCAGGGTACAAATAATCACTAGGAAAGTGGGCCCTGACTTCAGACTTTCCGCTTCAGTATGCTAGGAGCAAGGCCCAGGAGTGCAAATACTCTCCTCATACTCTCCTCTTATCATTTAATTACTTGTTTAGTTTTACCTGAAAGTTGTTTTTCTGGCTCTTGAAATCACTGCCGTCTGTGCTTCACAAGCTTGGCTAAGAGACCCCTCTAGGGTTTTTGACAGTGTGCCAGGGACTGAGGGAGGCCACAGACTCAGCATGTTGGATCTTCCTGGAGTGCCAGGGTGATTTGAGAGTAAAAGAAAGTTAATATTTAAATGGTAACAAGGAGAAGAATGTGACATTTACATGAATTTTTAAAACAAGCCAAGGACTTCAAAGAAATTCTCCAATTAGGTCCATACTTCATACTGCCAGGGGTCTATCTACATTGCCCCCTTTAACCGTCATAGACCACCTTTGGTAGAACACCTTAATTAGGATAACTTACAATCCCTGACAGATGTTGATATAAACAGGAGTGGCATAGAAAGGACAAATCAAAAGTACCTTTTTAATAAACAAGTTTTTGAATCGTATAGTAATTCAATTATTATTCAATTAATCATTTGTTACAAGATAATATGAGTAATTGAATAATAGTTCTTTATAAACATTCTTTTATTTCTTATTTAGAAAAGCATTTCTGTGTTGCAGATGAACTCTCTCACTGTGTTGAGCCTGAGCCATCTCAGGTGCCAGATGGCAGTTCTAGAGACCATCAGCAAGGTAAGCCCTCTCTCCTTGCGGCTCTAAAAGCTAAGAAGTCTTCATGCTCTGGTCCATATGCCACTGAGATAAGCAAGACAACTGATGAGTCCATATCTAAAGTTCTAGACTGGTTTAACCGGAGCTCTCATTCAGATGACAGTAAGTCATCCCTTCAACACCCTCAAGAAATAGAACCCAAAGGGAAAACAGACTCAAAAGCACAGGCTGCGATTGCCTTGATGACAGATGACACCAGTCTGAAAGAAAATGGCTCAAAGATCCTATCACCCACCAAAGTTAAATCGAAGCCTGTGAGATCTGATTCAGTATTCCAGGTAGAGGAAGATACACTGATTTCTGAAAATTTCCCAGATAGTCATGTGAATCTCAAACTGAAACCTATGACTGGGTCCCAACAAGGCTCCCCAGAGGACGGTCCAGGTATATTGCAACCATTTTCAAGCTATGGTACCTCAAGTCAAGAGAGCAAAAATATGGAGCATGTCCAAGGCTCCAAAAGCACAGAAGGAAATGGGGTGCCTCTCCTGGCCAGTGTTCCCACAGAATCTGATGCAGAAGTCCAAGTTTCATGCAACACTAAGAATATTGGCAGCTTGGGTAGAGAAGAACCCACGCTTCATGTTCTTAAAAAATATAGCAGAAACTCAAAAGGGAGTTTCAACTCTTCAACAACTGTCCAAGAATCATATTTGAAAGACAATGTGAAAGCAGAGAGAAAGAGCAAAGAAGGAAATACTTCCATCCTGAAAGCCTCTTTAGAGACAGAGAATAGTGAGTTTCTGCCCGGGGCTGCCAACAGTGATTCTCCCCAGAAGAAGCCTGAGGTCCAACTACAGCAAGAAGCTGCTGGGGTTTCCAATAACCAAGTACAAAGAGAGAAATACAAACGAGTGAGCGACAGGATATCCTTTTGGGAAGGAGAGAAAGCTTCTGCGAAGGTAACTTGTAAAGAACCCACATCTCCACGTAGTCAGGGACAATCTTCTGCTAAAGCATACCAGCCTGTGAGGTCCCAGGGCATGTCCATGGACAGTTTATCTTCTGGCCAGAGTAACTATGACACAGTCACAGCCAAAAGAGTGATCCTTGATGACAGTGATCAAGAATCCCATCTCTCCAGTGTTTATTCTTCAAATAAACCTAAAGAGAGCAGGCCCCAAATATCAGGTCCATCCAAAAACTATTCTTCAGCTGACCAGTCAGATAAAGCTTCTCTGTTTCAGAATAAGACAAATGACCAAGTTAAAAGATTTCCAGTGGAAGAAAATTTGCATTCTATAAGAGACATTACTTTACCTGCACAGCAGCAGCCCTCAAATAATGCGAATGAATTATACACTCCTTCAAAGAAGGACAGATTTCTAATTGATAAATCAAATGCTAACTTTAAGGTTACGTCCTTAAAAGAACGAATGGATGAACCCAATGCCAAGCAAGTGTATAATCACTCTCAGTTTGAGAATTTGAGAAAGTTTTGGGACTTAGCAGCTAATCTAAACAGCAAAGATAATTATGAGAAGAATACAACACACCCCCTAAATTCTGTGCCTTTTAATAGCCAGAAAAACAAGGAATCCATTGACATTAAACCATCAGGAAAAAATACCCATGAAACAGAGGTGCCTTTGGGCCAAAAAAACATTATGTCAAGAGAGGAAATGGAGAAATCAAATCCAAAGCACGTATTCCAGGTGCTACCAGATGAAACCACATTTCCATCGAGACCACCCAGAGAGTCCATTCATCAGTTAGCAGGAAGTGAGTTACCAAAGGAAAATGTGGGAAAAAATACAGAATGGTTTGTTACTCCAGTGTTTAAGGAAGAAAAGGCTTGCTCAGATCTAGAGATTCAAGAGTCTGTAATGAAAACATGTGTTTTGTCTAAAGACTACCAAGACACTTTTAACAGTTGCTTACAAAAGTTGCTTTCAGAGGCATCCTCACAAACAATCCAACCTTCTGGTGGAAGAAAAGCTCATGAAGAGCAAGTGATTGAAACAGGTGGTCCTGAAAGTAGGAAATGGTCTCAAAAGGCATATTTAGTGGATAATGAAGAAGAAGCCAGAGGACCTAAGGAGATCACTGATGGGCATGTACACAAAGCAGGAGGGCCTCCAAAGATCAGAGAGAATGCTTTGGCAACCAGTCTAGATAAACCTCTAAAGGAAGCAACTGGAACTCTATCCTTTACCTCACAAACTACGCTAGAAACCAGGACCAGTAGACACAACTCCCAGCCTGAAATGAGAATAAAACAGAATCATAACATTTCAGCTCATAAGAAAGAGATGGTAGCTCCCTTACCAGAAGAGGGTGAAACTTGGGGAAATACAGCTTTCACCCTGAAAGCTGCAAGTGGTGAATGCCATCTCGACAAAGAGAGTTTGTTTCAGAAGGCCGCAGAAGGTTCTTCTTCACCAGATCGGCCTTTCCATCTTCACAGAAAGGGTTCTTTTGAGGATGTGGCCAACTATCCACAAGATATGCCTCTTTCCTGGAATGTTCAGCTTGAGCCACCAGATAGGGCATTGCCTTCTCAAAAGGAAATTTCAGAGATTGTAGAGAAAGTCACTCTCCCACCCAAACCTGCATTGGAGGGTGTAAATGCGGTATTAAAGAGGCTACTTAGAGAAGCTTGGCTGACTTGCCCTTATGGGAAGGAAGTAGGTCCCAGAGAAGTAAAAGCAGAATTTCTTGAAGAAGTACAGGCAGCAGGTAGCCTGCTAGATCCTCTGGGAGTACCTGTACCAGAAGCAACAACGGACACCCTTGTTCCAGACAGGAAGGGTGCTTATTCCTTCACAGTAGTTCCTGATAAGGCTTCTGAGGTTGGATCTTACTTAGCTGTCCAGATGTTTCCATTAGAAGAGCTCCTTGGCTCATCTGTTTCCCCCTCACAAAATGAAAAGGATACAGGGACTCTTTCTCCATCAGATTTTATAGGTAGTACTGCAGCGCCCAGGCAAGCTGCTTCAGAATTCCATCCCGAGGAAATAGAAGAAACGGTTGAAAAGGTGGAAGCTCCATCAGTAACTGAGAGCGCTTTCGATGCTGGCTTTGAGAAGCTTCTTAAAGAAATGTCTGAAGCTCCTCCTCGTCAGCTCCAGGTGTCCACGAAGAAAGGCACTCCAGAGAAGGAGCCCTCAAAATCAAAGCAGGCCAGGTTCTTGGGGACAATGCCCCATATTTATGTGGCCTCTGAAATGAAGGATAAAAATAATGGTTGGCAATCTCAAGTCAACCAGTATACTAAAGTGTTGGGAGGAGATGAAGCTGTGACTGATTTATCAATAACTCTTTGTGATTCTGCAAGTGGGGTTGAGATTCCTGGAACTCCACAACTTAATATGGACCATGAAATAGATACCATAAACATTGTAAGATCTCCAGAGGACAGGGGCCGTGACAGTGATATTGCAGGGGAACTGGAGGCTTTTCGGGAACCTGGCTTTGAAGAGGCTCCTAAAGCAACTAGTGTTTCCAGAAATGATCAGCCCATCCCCCTCCTGATGAACAGAGATAACCCTCCAAAAATAAGTAAAGTTGAGTTGATGCTAGCGTCAACATACAAAAGACAAGACAAAGAACATGAAAAAGAAGCTTTTTCTGACTCTGATTTTTCAGATGGAAACATGGGCTCTATTACAGAAAGCTGGAGAAATATTTCTAGTGAGCATTTTGAAATTTTTAACCCATAATGAGTCTGTTTTATGGAATACTGATATAAAGGATGACTTTTTTAAATAATTGATTCATTTTATACTCTTATGAGTGGTGCTAAATCCTTTTTTTTTTTTTCATCTTAGGTTGCCTGAGCCTTTTTGGGTAAAACATTTTACTTATATTCATATTCTGTATTCAGTTTTACCACAAGGCTCTGCTCCTCGATCTAACCTTACTTTTTGTTTTTCTATAGAGACTTGAGGTTTTAAAAATATTTTAAAATAATGGTTGGGGTTTACATATCACCTTTAAATCATTTAAATCATTTTTCCTCCTAAAAAATAATTAGAATTTCTTGATTGGCAATCTTCATAGAAGTCTCCAGTAAAAGTTATAGGCAAACAATTTGAGAGATGGGCACAAATTTCCCATTTAAGAGCAATGTCTTACCACAAAAGTGGCTAAAAATCAGGGACAAAGTCCAAGGCTGGAACTTTCCTTCCCTTGAAGACTTTGTGCTATAGTATTTTTGTAGCCATTCTCTCCCTCTCATTTTCAATGAGCTGCAGGATCTCCCCCATCTAGATTGTGAATTCTGGTCAGATGATTTCACTTGATTCCACCTGTAGGCATTGCCTGGCCTGCTGCATTTCTTTGATTTCAGCCCTGACTAAATTGTTAAAGATCTTTCTAGATCACATCTTATCTACGTGGATCTGAGGGTGCTGGTTTCAGCCAGGCTGTAAACATAAGACTTGTCTCAGTTTTTCATTTTCATCACCTTTGGGCATTTTAGCAAGGAAACCCCAGCGCACACTGTAATGAGAAGTTACCTGATGTGAGTGATAAAATGCTAGAGGATGCTCCCAGTTGGGACATTTTAACCAAAGTTGCACAATGACTAGTCCTGATCACCCTCCTTGTGGTTTCACAGACTACAGTTGCAGCGAAACTAGATAAGCTTCACTGAATGGCCAGCGAGTGAGGTTTGGGTTCTTTTGCAAGTAGTTATGCCTTCTTTTCTTGAATAATGACCAAAGAATCTACCTTTAATTCTACTTTGTCAAATAGAGCTCTGTTAACCAAGTTGCTGGTTAAAAACAAGCAATCAAAACAAAAATGATATACCAATCTCTGAAACCAAACAATATGAGAATCAAGCCAGCATGTCAACCTTGTTGAAGTGTCCTCTTAGTAAACTGCCCTGTGATGACTTATTAAAGTGAACTGACCCAGAGGAGGCTTGCAAATTTGCACTTTAGAGATGATCACCTTACGTGTATAGCCAGGCTTACAGAGTAGCAGCGTCACTGATTGAACATCAAAAAGCCTATCAGAAAAAAAGAGATATTAAATAGTTACCTATAGACAGAGGTGAGAGAAGACATTTTAAGATTAAAAACCAAACAAGAGACATAAAATGGTGCAGTCATGGTTATAGATCCTCTAATCTAAATTATTTTAAAACAAATTGGCAAGGGTAGGGTGAGAGCCAGAGAGGACCCTAACAGCCAAGGGTATCCTAATTTGTTGAGCATTATAACACATTGGACTTGTGGCTGAGCTCTTAACTAACCAGTACCTCAATATGTTCCTTTGTTGGAGGCTGGGGGTAGTTTTTGTGGTGAAATACTTTTGGAAATGCTGGGAGACTATATATATATATATATATATATATATATATATATATATATAATTATTAGCATATTAAAATCTCTGAGAAGATCTGCAATAAGAAACCTCTTATATTTAAACAAAGGACATCCCACATCTAATTTGTCTTAGAATCCACTTGCTGTGGAATGCATATGAGCATTAGGCAGAACTGGAATGTATTTCAGGAAATTATTATCTACAGAAGGGTTCTGAATTAATTGATTCATTGATTTAATTAATCATTGATTCAACTTTTTTCTTTTTGGTATTGCGATTGAATTCATAACCATTCTACTTCTGAGCCAGCCCTTTTTTTTTTAATTTTGAAACAAGGTCTCATTAAGTTGCCTAGGGTCTCGCTAAGTTGCCGAGATTGGCCTTGAACCTGGGATCCTCCTGTCTCAGTCTCCCAAGGACTGAGATAACAGGTATATTTCACCATGCCTGACTCAGAAATACATACATTTTTTCTTTTCTTTTTGTGTGGTAGTGGTGATTTAACTCAGAGGCATTCTACTTCTGAGTTAAGAGGGTCTTGCTAGGTTGCTGAGAGTCTTGCTACATTGCAGAGACTATCCTCAAACCTGAAATCATTCTTTCTTGGCTTCTAAGTACTGGGATCGCACTCATGTGTGCCACCACACCCAGTTTCAGCAAATATGTTTGAAGTGCCTATTGCCAGCCACTCTTTTAGGTAGGGAGACTAGGGAGTGATGCATGTTAATACTCACTCAGAATGGATTTTTAAGTGTTAAAATAAAAAAAAATTCACAGCTTAGAGAATTTTTGTAGTTATATTTAAAGAATTTCCTTATTCTGAAATTATGCCTTTTATCATTTTTCCCTCTTTGCTCTAAAATGACTTTATTTTTATAAAATAAAGGCATTAGTAAATAGTAGGATCCCTATCTTCCCCTTTAAAATGCCTCAATTAGGTAAAAAAAAAAGTAACTACTCCATTTACTTACCAATATTTTGTTTGAAATTTTACTAAATCATGAAATCTAGAAAGTCTACACCTATTAATCTGTAGAGCCATCTGTGTGCCCAAGTATACATAGATATTAAACATCTGAATCCCGCCTTCCATGGTTTTCAGTTTTTTCCCCCCTCCTAACATCCTCAAAAGCTAAAATGTTAAGTGGGAGGATTCAAAGTCTGGCACAACATAAATCATGCTCCAAAATAGTAAACCAGGAGACCCATGTGTGAATTTTGCTTCTATATGATTTATGTTTATGAAAAATTCTTAGCCAGGAAAATTGTTTTCTAAAGAACATATTAATAGTAGAGAAATTTTATTTTCTTCTATGAGGTAATGCTTCTTAGAACAAGTAAAAGTAGGAGGTCATAGAGCCTAATTTCCCCTTTTGACCTATCATTTCACTTTTAATTACCACTGTCCATTGGTTATTAAAAAGCTTGTTTCTTTTGTATTGTGCAGCGTTCATGGGTTTTGTCTTGTAACAGGTTCAGAAGAAGAACCCAGTCCTGTTTTGAAAGCTTTGGAAATGAACGCTGCTAGGAAAGTGCCTTCCAAAAGTCTAGAAGACATTTCATCAGATTCATCAAGTGAGAATGAAGTTCTCCCCATTGCTCATGCCCATTAAAGCTTTAATGCTTCTGTACTCTTCTGTGGCCTCCCGCATGTGGTCGTGCACTGAACCCCTACTGCAGAGATTAACACATGAGGATAACCTTCCTCCAGTGTGCTGAGTCAGAGGCTCACCCTTATGTGTCTGTAACTTTGCTTGTAAAATAATGCATGAGTTTTGATTCTCAAACTACTTGGTTTCCTTGAATCAAAGCACCCCAGCTTGAGTGTTTAGTCAAAGACGGTGGGTTTTAAAGAATTGTGGTACCTGGGAGTACTGGTGGAACAAATTTCCTGAATATTATGGACCAAAAATTGCCTAAGAATTTTCCACGGTTTATCCCATTTAACCAGCACAAGCAACCCTATGAAAAATGAATTATTTCTACCTTATAGATAGAAACAGAAAGCTCAAGGCCGGGCGTGGTGGCGCACGCTTGTAATCCCCGCGCTTGGGAGGCAGAGACAGGAGGATCGCGCAGGTTCGAAGCCAGCCGCGCGCGCTGGTTTAGGAGACCCTGTTTCCAAATAAAAATGTAAAAATAGGTCTGGGAGTGTAGCCCGGAGGTAGAAGGGCTTCCAGGAACCCCAGTACCACCAAAAAAAAAAAAAAAAAAAAAAGAAACAGAAAGCTCAGAGAGGTAAAAATAACTTGCTTAGTATCACACAGCAGAGCTTGGACTCAAAATAACAAGCTCCCATCAACAGTACGTATGAAGTGACCATGTTATATATGACAGTATTGGGTCTTAATTTTGCATGATATGGAACAGAATTAGTTCCTACCATCAATGACTTTTCCTCTCTCTCTCTCTCTCTCTCTCTCTCTCTCTCTCTCTATATATATATATATATATATATATATATATATATATATATATTCTTCTTTTGTATTCACACACTTTTGCATACTGGGAGTATATGCCCCAAGACTGCCTAACATGCAATAAATACATTAGGCACACTATTTTCCACTTTCTGCTGCTGTAATTGGTGAAGGATTTCTTTAGTACTAACAGAAAGCATAATTCATCTAGTGACTTGTGTGCCAGAAAAAATGGACTTAGAAACCATGACTGCTAGGAATTTTGTCTTACTTTTTTTTTTCTTTCTGGTGTTGGGGGTCAAACACATAGGCTCACATATGCTTGGCAAGTGCTTTACTACTGAGCTACACCCCCAGCCCTTACTGTTTTGAAACTAGAATATACCCCTGGGATTGCAGATGGTCATGAGAAAAATGGTTGAGTCAAAGTTAACCCCTAAAAAGCCCATATAATTGATTATTGACCATTATCTGGTTTAGAACAGTTTTCAGGCATCTGCAATTGAGACTAAAACATCAGAGTTTTAAAAGAAAAAATAAAACTTTTTATGTAAGTCCTAAAATTCATGATTCCCAGAGCTCTGAAGACTATTTCCCCAATTTGGAATGCAGTTTTAACCCTCCCAAGGATCTTGGAATCTCAGGGTTGGAAGGAACTTGAAGGTCACCCATTTTTACCTCCCCCAAAGCAGGAATTCCCTCCAAAGCCTCCTTAACAGGTGGCCAGCCCCCACATCCGCCTGAATGCTTCCAGAGAAGGCGAGCCCAATCTTTTGTTGGGCACCCTGATTGTTCTTCCTTGTGTCCATGATGGGCCCTGAAGGAGGAAAAAAAAAAAAAAAAAACTCAACAACAATTGTCCAGTTTAGCAGACCTCTTGCCTGTGAAACACAGGGCTATTTCCATGGTGCTGCTTTAAAATACTCAGGAATGTGTAGGGTTAAAAAAAAAAAATCACCATCAGCTGACGGGTATTCCTACAGGCTCCCTTCCAAATACCGATACCCACTCTCACACTAGCCTGCCAAAATTCCACTTAGCAGCTGGTCCCCTGTTACATCTCTCCAGTTGACTTCCCAAGCAAGCCTCCCAGAGGCGCATGCAAACGATGATGCACACACACAAGTATTTGTTAATGACCATAGGTTTGGGAAGGTGTTAGTCATGGCCAGCATCTTACCCTGGCTAGAAGAATAGAGAGGCTGTTGCCGCCCTGTGCTTTCTCCTGCCGCTGAGACCGGCTGACTGCTTGCTCCGCGCTAACCCTCTAACCCTTGGGAATCGTGTGCAGCAGCGTGCTGATGTGAGCTGCATCGGGCTGAAATGGGAGCTCCCGCTATGGCACTGGCTCAAGTAGCTAAAGAGAAAGTATTTGGGGGAAGACATCTTGGTTGCACCCCTCACTGCCTCTTGACTAATTGCTTCCAACTCCGGGAGCTTCCAGGGACAATCTCATTGTTCTTTTCTCTCCAAGGGTCAGCCATGTTAACCATTTGTTAATTTCTCCTGAACAGATCAAGCAAAAGTAGATAATCCGCCAGAAGAATTAGTGCGTAGTGCTGAAGATGGTAAATATCTTTATGTATTCGCATGTCTGTCTATGTGTTAAGTTCTGGGGTGATGGTGGGCAGTCTCTGGCGTGCAGCAGTTGGATAAATAGAAGGACGTCATTTGCCACTGTGTGGTGAATGGTGCCCAAGTTATTATAATAAAGGTTCTGAGTTGGTGCATTTAGTACTATTTATATTTTTAAGGCTTCTGCTGGTGATGCTGATGTGAGGATTTCATCAGAGACCCTTGGGAAGCAAGGGTTTCTATAAATAGGAAATTGTATTTCTATGGGTATGAGCTGAGTTTTACTCCTCTGACGTGCTGAACTCCTTTTGAAGGCAGAAAGAGTAGAGTGTGTTCCTGGGTTAAGTTATTCTTATGTTTGACTCTCATTTCTGAGCATTTAGATCTCTCTCTCTCTGGACACAACTGGTACAGCTTTAAATTCTGAGGAAAGGGTCCTAGAACAAGGGTGGGGGATCCTGCCTCTGCTTGTGTAAAAAATGTAGGCTGAGAGAGATTAATTGATTCTGCATATTAAGGAGGGAGCCAGAGAGTCCTTTACTGCTTAGCTCATTCTTAAACGTATGGGTAATAGAGACTTGGTGGGGTTGGGAATAAAACGAGTCTAATTTTTTATAGTTCAGAATTTTTGCAAATGTTTCGTTTATAACATTTGAATGTTTTATAAATTTTTCTCACTTTAGTCATAAAAATGTATATTCCTTGAGCTTTCCCTTACAAAATGTAGCAATAGAGCTCCTCAAAGGTCATTCCTTATTTTTATGTGATAGTTTTGTTTTTTCATTCTATATTTTTAACTATCTCATTGAAGAAGGTGAGGTAAAGATTTTTAACCTTCATTTGGTAAATAAGAAAAGCTCAGAGGAATTGGATGACTCTTCTACCATCCTGAAGTAATCAGCCAGTGGGAAGCCAGGGGATAGAAATGTAGCTTGGTGCTCCTAATTCAGTGTTCCTCCCATTCCCATGCTCTGAGGTTAGCAAATTATAGGAAGGAGCCTACACATCACCCATGCTGGATTGTAGATTTTTCGTTGAACAGGAGACCCTGGAGAGCCTAAAGAAGAGTTTACTGGGATATGGATGAAAGCAAGCTAAAAACCTGTCATGTATTTTGCAAGTTCAGTTTGTGAAACTATTTGAGCTTGACTTTTATGCCTGTTTAATCCTTCGATTAAAATGGTATTTATTCTCCATGTTACTCTTCTGAGTAGATCAAAAAGCAGATCAGGAACCAGATACAAATGAATGCATATCAGGAAGTGAGTAACAGGATCTTTTCCACAAATGTCTAAATGTTCTGTTCTACATAGTGTTAAATATACTGAAAGAACTAACCCACTAATAACACAGCATTTATACTCGCTGAACTCCTGCAGCTTGCAAAACTATTTCATTTTGATAAGGGTTTATTAAAAACATTTTGTGCCGGGCATGGTGGCGCACGCTTGTAATCCCCGCACTTGGGAGGCTGAGACAGGAGGATCGCACAGGTTTGAAGCCAGCCTCAGCTACTTAGTGAGACCCTGTTTCCAAATGAAAAATATAAAATAGGTCTGGGAGTATAGCCCAGAGGTAGAAAGCCTCTGGGTTCCACCCCCAGTACGACCAAAAAAAAAAAACAAAAACATTTTGCTACTGTCCATGTGGAAAGAATAACTTGTGGTTTCACTGAGGGAGACATATATTTTAAAATATAAATAGATACTGTTCTTGCTCTTAACTTTTATCAGTCTTTCTGCTCTTTGAGTCTGCTCTTTGAGTCTATGCTTAAAATCCAGCTGGCGTCTTGTGATTTCAGTTGTCGTTTATGTTGTGGTGTGGTCTTGAGTAATGGATCTCTTGTGTCCTCTACACAAGACTGTTCGTGAAGCAATTTTATCCTGTATTTGGATTCAAGAAAGAACTAAGTTCATAGGTAGTATGGTTGCATGTCTCCCTACATATCTATAAAAGCAAATTTTATTATGTCCAGTGTTTAAACTCAGGTTAAAAACTGAATGTGAACAATAAGAATTCAATGTAAAAGACAAGTAAATATCTGATTCTAAGAAATAAATTTATTTTTATGTCAACAAGTATCTACCAACAAATTAATGCCTGCCACAAAGCGAAGATAATGTTTTCTTCCTCCTTTCTGTTCAGCCTTAAGGTTATACTGCTTAACTGTGACTACTGTCTTAGGACAGACTATGCATTAAAAGATGTTTGTGTGGCCCGGGAAAGCATGCAGTTACGTGCGTGTGATTTCTTGGCTCCCCAGTTTCAGTCAGTTTCATAAACCCAGGCACCAGAGGTAGGACAGAAATAATACACATACCCGTCCTCAGGCCTACAGTACTTTTAATAATAATTTACCAACAGCTTTTGGATGTGCTAACAGGCTTTAATAAGGAAAGTAGCTAGATGTAGGAGCCGTTAGGAAGAGACAAACGTGCTGATGCTAGAAGTCACTGACATCTAGTATGAAACCTGAAACTTTGCTCATGAGATCTTCCTGCCAGCAGTGCAGGCGCTGTGGTTTGGCACATGACTTGACGAATTCTTAAGAACTGCCTAGGAAAGAAGACAACCCAGGCCTGCCCTTGTGAGTATGTGTGAGTGTGTCTGGCTGCTGCCGACAAAACAAGACTTCTGCCCTGAAGAGGTGCTGGATAAAGAGGCTTTTCCAGTTGCTTTTGAACTGAGATACGCTTCATTTGGGGCATTTGACTTTACTTAACTGTTTTTCGTTGAACATTTGGCCCAAGGAAACTTGGAGATATTTGCCTATGTATCTTTATTCATGAACTCTCAAATGGCTTAACTATTGGTCAAAGGCAAATCGACCAATTGTGTGCTGACTCTGGGTAAATTAATTTCTCTCTCTCTCTTTTTAGTAATATTTTCTGAGATCACTTTTGGTGCCTTTTCACTAGTGAAGAATATATTCCTACCATAAGATAAGATCAAATATATGATTAAAATCACAATAATTAAAGCCTATACATGTAAAATTGACTTGTTTTCAGTAGTGGGAATATGAATTTGACCCACATTCCATTATCAAATGATACATTTTGAAAATAACAGGAGCAGTGTTGTCGTAACAAAACGTTTTTACATTCTCATTGGGCCATTCTATGGGATCTTATACTGCTACCTATAAAACTTACTCCAACACACACACACACACACACACACACACACACACACACAATTATTTAATGGGAAGTGATTAAAGTAAGTATTTTAATGAGACTATAAATGGATTTTCATGTGCATTTATCTTTGTAAACATAAAGTGAGAATTGATTTGTGAATAAGCGTCTATTGAGTATGTGTAGCTCAAATTTCAGTTTTTCTCAAACTTAAATTTGTTTTAGCTAAGGATGAATTTAGCTAATATTTAGGGTTAAATTTGAGTCTGAGTTGTATATAGAAATGTGATTTGATTTTTATCTCTTTTCCTAATATCTCTTTTAATGATAAAGCCAAGATGATTTTACAATATAATTTAAAGATTCTCTATCAGATAATATTTATTTCTTTTGAAAATACTTATACATAATTTACTCTATACCAGGCACTGTTTTAAGTGTCTTGAAAAATATTAATTATTAGCTGGGCATGGTGGCACATTTCTGTAATCCTTGTACTTGGGAGGCTGAGACAAGAGGATGGTACAGGTTCAAAGCCAGCCTCACCTACTTAGTGAGGCCCTCAGCAGCTTAGTGAGACCTTGTTTCCAAATATAAAAATATAAGAATAGGTCTGGGAGTATAACCTGGAGGTAGAAAGCATTTTTTTTTGTACCTGGAGGTACAAAAATTAATTACTTCATTATAAGAATTATAATTCACCATAAGAAAGGCTTAAACATTGTGATTGTAGGCAAAGAAAATACAACTGTCTAACTCGGGATATGTAAATTAGGGTTAAATTTACTCTTATTGTGATATCTATACACATACTTATTACATCAGAAAGAAGAGATGCTATATTTTCATATTAAATTCTTACAGTATCCTAGTTTGAACCATCTAGACTTTGCCTTGGGATATTGAAACTGTTCTAAGTTAAAAGTTCTAAATAATTTATGTTTTTCAAATATTAGTTTTAAAATTATACTAATTCTAAATGAGAAACACTATTAGAAAAGGAATCCTCATGATCACTACATAAACAAACTGTTCTTAGACCCTCAATAGAAAAGAACTCTTCAAGAAAGAAAAGGAAAGAAAAAAGGACTCTTTAGTTATTGAGTTGTGATAAAGATCCTTACTGTTCAGATGAAATAGTTTTTCAGCCTGCAGCATGTTAGTAATGTATCTCAAGGAGGTGAACCAATAAATTATAGAACAAGGGGTTCAAAGCTCTGATGCAGAAAAATAAGTAAAACCATTTCACACTGACAGAATAATTCAGTCTAGCTCCAGTTCAATAAGGAAGTGTGTTTTATTAAAGAAATAATTTTTAAAATATCAATTATATTTGTATTTGGTTCAACTCCTTGCTAGCTCGCTCATTCATTCTCTCTCTCTCTCTCTCTCTCTCTCTCTCTCTCTCTCTCTCTCTCTCTCCACACACACACACACTTACATATATAAATTTTATAAAAGTTGCATGTTGCTTACCTCATCATTTGCATGTGAACTACTATACCTTGAACTTTTCTTTTACTAAACATGTCTGTTCATAGATGAAAGAAAAGAGTTTTCAATATATGACTAATGTCTGAAAATTGAAAGAATAATTTTGAAATCGAAATGCTGCTGTTTAGTTTCCACAGAGCCTTCGCAACCTGATAATCTGTTTTCCCACCCCGACAAACTCAAAAGGATGAGCAAGTCTGTTCCAGCATTTCTCCAAGATGAGGCAAGTTTGTCCTTTATATTTTCTGAAGAATGGAGTCAGATAGGTAGATTTGCTATGCCAGGGTTGGTGTGTTTATATTCCACTGTGGCAGAGACCAAAGAGGTCAACAGGACTGCCCCTTGCTTTCCAAGCTACTGGAGGAGGCAGTGTTGTTGATCCTGGAAGGAGACAAGGCATCTCACACTTGACTTAAACAGTAGCTCTTTTAGGTCAGTGAAGTCAGATTGCTTAGATTTGGGAATGTGAGTTTTGTTTCAAAGTAGGTACAAAATAAGAAATTCAAGCAGAAATGATTGGCATGAAATAACTACCCTTCTGTAGTTTAGAGTCAGTCTGTGAAATCTTAGTCTAGATTGTAATGACTACCTTGAAAGCATTTGTTAAAATAATAAATATAAAGTAACAATGACACAGCAAACTTTAAGAAGCATGAGCTGAGTGACAGGGACTTTACATTTTGTATCTCATTTAATCCTCCAACAACCCTGGGAGAAATGGATCACCATTATCCCCAGATACTACAAGTAAGAAGACTGAGACTAAGAGAGGTTAAATGACCTCACTTAGCCAAAGGGAGCTGAACCAGGACTAGCACCCAGTCAGATACCTATGTTGGTGACCACTAAATCATCCTGCCTTAAGAAAGAAACTGCTGGGTGTGGTGGCACACGCCTGTGATCCCAGTGCTTCGGAGGCTGAGACAGGAGGATTGCACAGGTTCGAAGCCAGCCTCAGCTACTTAGTGAGGCTCTCAGCAACTTAGTGAGACCCTGTTTCCAAATAAAGTATAAAATAGGTCTGGGAGTATAGCCTGGAGGTAGAAAGCCTCTGGGTTCCATCCCCAATACCACAAGAAAGAAAGAAAGAAAGAAAGAAAGAAAGAAAGAAAGAAAGAAAGAAAGAAAGAAAGAACCTGACTGTTATCCACTACTCGTTGAGTACCTAGTATTATAGGCACTCTATACTCATTCTATCATTCAATTCTTATTAAGTATGCATTATAGGTACTATTTTCTCCATTTTTTAAAAAAATAAAAGAGCCTTAGAGAGGTTAAATCACTTCCCCAACATTTAAGAACTACTAAAAACTAAATCTAGGGCTTTAACTCAGTTTTTTTTTTTTATTTCATTAAGATCCTATCTCACGTTCTTTCTAAGTAGCTAAGCTTTTGAGATCTAGAATCAGACATTCTCTGGCTATTAAGACTAACTTGCTATTAGCAACCCGAGAAGTTAATTAAATAAAGCAATATAAAAGACTCTTAAGAGTTTATGTTTAAAATAATATTAAAAGTAATCAAAGGAATACTGTGTGGTCATGGGGAAATTCTTTAGTCTCCCTGAAGCTGATTTCCCAGTACCTATACCATGAAGTTGTAGGGAATCAGCAGCTAATACAGGAAATACAGATAGTTCAGTTCCTGGCACATAGGGGCTACCGGGTAAATGTTAGCTGCTGCTATTTTTGGTTTTGATTTGATTTCTAGTAGTGAAATAAAAGGTTTTCTCCTCAAGCATTCTCTTGGTAGAAGGACTGTGAAGAATATTCTGGGTAACATAGAAATTACATACCCTCCCATCCTGGTACCTTCTGTCTCTCTTTGGGCCTCAGATCAACTGTTACCTGCCAACTTTCAGCCCTTGCATATGCTTAGGAGTCTGCAATACAGTTATTTTGGGAAGAACCTTTTTATTTTTTGGAACTAACTCAGAAACTGGAAGCTAATGGTAGGCGTCCTGTGCAAGGCCTGTGATTTTTTATCTTCATAGATCTGCTTTGGTCTTGGATGGTCATAGGAATGAACCATTTAATAACCATTTAATAATTTGAGAGGTAAATCATATACGTTTCTGGTTTTTAATTTTTCTCTTCCCTTAAGCTTTAACCTGTCTCATAATCCCACACAGAAGAAAATTCAAATCCCTTGGCATTGTGTATCAGTGATGCCGAAATTGAACTGTACTGTTTTACCTTTCCACGTATGTAGGGTTGAACTGGAGATTGAAGGAAGCGAAGGTGAAATCAGGCCTTGCTCCTTTGTCCCCTGTCCCTCTGAGACTTGACATTAATTAATATATGTTATATGAAAATCACTATTCTGGGTGAATAAAACAAGATCTCATCCTTCCAATAGTTCACTAATTATGGTAAACTAGGTAGACTATAAAATGTGCTAGAATAAAGGAAAATGATGGACTGTTAGGCATGTGGGAAAAGAGTATGACAACGATGACCTTTAGAAGGGTGGAGTTTTTTTAATTTTTGAGAGAAGTCTCACTTCTCCTTCATGTAAATCATTCATTTTGTTTTCTTTAACTCCTTTATTAACCTGCATTAGAACTGGCATCCATTATATTGATGCATAATTGCATGGTCCTGGAATATGTTGGCATGAACTAACTACTCCTTCATAACCCCAGACACCACTCAACTGCTCCACACACTTTCTAACCACAAAAGGAGCTAATTCTGGGTCAAGTTTGTAAGTGATATCCAATAAAATTTAGGTATAAATATAATAAAACTCATTTATCAGTGGCAAAAGCCACTGATACGTCCTTTTCTTGTCCCAGGTTAGACATTTCTTGAGACATGGTTAAAATACGTATCTTACTGCAATTTAATTTTTTTGAAATGTGTTAAAATCTAATGTAGGTAGAATGTATAATTCAATATAACTTTCCTATAGCAATAAAAAGAAGCATAATAACAGCATAGAAATATGTAAAGGGTGGTTTAAGAAAATTTTATTTTGGATATATATATATATATATATATATGTACAAATTCTTATTGTCTGGATGATTTTCCATGTATGTGAATGACATTCTCCAGACAACATAAATATATAATATTTTTAAACAGACTAGAAAGCTCACAGCAGTCCTAAGGACTTCCTTCCTCTTTAGGTGAGATCTAGTATAGATCACCTGTTCCACCCTGAATCCTTTTCCCTGGCAATTAGCCCTAGCATCCTTCGACCTTGGGAAATGTCATAGATCAGTGGATCCAAGATATTATCTTTGCCTAAACAGATTCTGACCTTGACTCATTCCTAATTTAAATATTTAAATACTGTGCATATTATATGATGTTTTGTAGAGCGATGACAGAGAAACAGATACAGCATCAGAAAGCAGCTACCAGCTCATCAGACACAAGAAGAGCGCCAGCTCTTTAACCAATCTTAGCAGTTCCTCTGGCATGACGTCCCTGTCTTCTGTATGTAAACAAGAGGCTTCGTATTAATATCTTCTGGCTGCTCTAGACCTTGCTTTGCAACACTCCTCCTGCTCATTGTAAAGTGGCTTCCTGTTGTAGTTTTCAGACGCCAAGGGCACAGGCATTTTCTCTAATCCATAATTAACTTCTGGTTTGTTCAGCTTTCTTTTTTTATTTTTTTTAAGAATAAGGGAATTCAGATCCCTTAGAAAAAATATTTTGGATGCAAGTACTTCAAAAATAAACTTAAATTGCCCCAAAGATACACCACCATTTTTTTTTCTGTGCAACAAAATAGGGTAACTATTATAAAAATCTGCTTATATCAGATATGTGTTTATATACTGTTTACAGGAATATAATTGTACCTCTCCTTTTAATAAGCTGGTTGAATAAATATACTGACTCACACAAATACAGGAGACGTGAATCTTTGTTTTATAGAAGGATCAGAACAGAGTTTAAAAAGAAAAGCTCCCTAAGTCTGGTTGCTCAGAACAGATTTAAGAGAATTTAACTTTACATGGAACTTATAGTAAACAGTGAGGTAGCTCTGTGTGTGCATGTAGTATGTGTATAGAAATATGCATATGTAAGTGTACTGAGATACACTCATCTAAACATTTTTACAGCATACACATATACAAACATATATCCCACCAGGTATGCTACACAAATAATGATGTTTGCTTAAATTCTTACTAGCCAAGCCTGGCGTGGTGGTGCACGCTTGTAATTCCAGAGCTTGGGAGGCTGAGACAGGAAGATCACACAGGTTCCAAACCAGCCTTGGATGTTTAGTGAGGCTCTCAGCAACTTAGTGAACCCTGTTTCCAAATAAAGTATAAAAAAGGTCTGGGAGTATAGCCCAGAGGTAGAAAAGCCCCTGGGTTCCACCCCCAGTACCACACACACACACACACACACACACACACACACACACACTAAATTCTTACCAGTCTTGCATTTCTAAAACCTTTTAAAAAATCTATTTAAATTGATTTTTGTTGATAATATATGCCCTTGGGAAGGCTTTGAACCCCTTCATCAATCATCTATTTTCTACGCTTCCTGACCTCTAAAAGTGCATGGCTCAGTAAGCTTTTTCCTAGATTTAGTGGATGGGCAACATGGTAAAATTCCTTTTTAGTGTCTTGGAAATTTAAGCAATGCATCACTGTGATTTGTGTGCTGGGATTTCTCACATTCTCTTTCTTTAGCACTTTATTACGCATGCCTAAAACGGAACTTTGAATACTACCTAGCATAAAATTATTTTGAAATGAGCCAGCATGTGAATAGTTTTGCATTTAACTTTCCATCCTTGTCTTTTAGGAGTAACTTAAAATAATCCTAGCCATGTATATCATGTCAGGTTGTCTGTGTTGATAAGTCCTTTGCTATATTAAGTTAACTGCTTTTACATGGAATGTAGAAAAATAATTCAAAGCAGGAATTAGGTCTATGTTCCTTGCTATGGGTTCACAAATGAGACAGAGACAAATGCTTTATGTTTCTGACCATCCAGGTGAGTGGCAGTGTGATGAGTGTTTATAGCGGAGACTTTGGCAATCTGGAAGTGAAAGGAAATATTCAGTTTGCAATCGAATATGTGGATTCACTGAAGGAGTTGCATGTGTTTGTGGCCCAGTGTAAGGACTTGGCAGCAGCGGATGCTAAAAAACAACGTTCAGACCCGTAAGTATATTTTATAGTCACCCACTCTCTCTTAGTTCTCAAAATGTTAACGTTGTAAGGAATTGAAAAGGAAAAAAATGAAAGCAACCAAAGGGAAGGTCCTTGTGTGTCTATGTTAAAAGGAATATTTGGGATATTGGAGAAAAATGCTATTTTATTATTTTTTAAATTGCTGTGCCTAACATTATAAAGCTCACTGAGAAGCACACCGTGGTACAACTGGGAAGGCACTTTTAGGTTATCTTGTCTAGTTCCTTCATTTTACAGATAAGGAAACAAACGTTGGAGAAGACAAGTGGTCCGTATTCATGAATTCAGATAGCAGCAAAATGAAGAAGGAAACCTTGAACTCCAGTCTCTTTCTAGGATATTTTCTTCACTTTTTTTTTTCTTTTTTGTGGCACTGAGAACAGAACCCAGGGTCATTCTGTCTCTGAGCTACACCCCTCGGCCCTATTCTATTTTTATTTTGAAATAGGATCTCACTACTTTGGAGAGGTCCTCACAAGTTGCTAGGCTGCCTAGAACCTGTGGTCCTCCTGTTTTAGCCTCCTAAGTACTAGGATTACAAGAGTGAGCCACCACATCGGGCTTCGAGCAGACTTTAAAACTTTTGAATTTTTTTCTTTTTTGTGATACTGAGAATTTCACTCAGGGCCTTGCTCATGTTAGACAAATTTCCACTGAGTTACATCCCCTGGCCTTACTTTCAAACTTTTTAATGCTTATTGTTAGAACAATAGTTAAGAATTTATAATGAGGTAGTTTTCATGGTTAAACTAGGTCTGATAGAATTTTTGTTGTTGTTGTTTTGTTTTTTGGTACTGGGGATGAAACCCAGGGGAATTCTACTTCTCATCTATACTCCCAGTCCTATTTTATTTTTTATTTTGGAACAAGGGCTCATTAAGTTGCTGAGTATCTTGCTAAACTTCTGAGGCTGGCTTCAAACTTGAAGTCCTTCTGTCAGCCTTTCAAGTACTGGGATTATAGGCAGGTGCCACCATTCCTGGCCTAATTCATTTTTAAATCAAGTTTGATTGCATTTTAGTTTGTTTGCAAAAGTTGAATAGTGTTCCCCATTTATCCCATTACAAAAGTCTGGTTCTTAATTATTTTTTCTGGGTCAAGCCAAGTCCTTTTTCTTTTATTCTTGTTGTAAAAACAGAGAGGTTCAGGATCCTTCATTTTTTTTCATTAAATGTGGCTCAATTAGATGTATATTAAGACTAATTTTATTCAAAAGACAATAACAAAACTTAAGAAGAATACTGCAAGCATCAATGTCTTTTCTCAATGGGAAACAAGCCAAGATAATTAGGCTGTCCATTAGAGGTCTATTTTCCTCTCTATTTCCCTCCCCCTCATACACATGATGTAAGACCAAAGGAAAAAACTAAATTCAAGAACTTTCCCTTAAAAATCTTCAAAACAATGTTAAATGTTCACTCCATTAAAATGCTTTTAAATGTTCAATTATAAAGGTGTTGGTGAGAACATGTATTTACTGTTTTTCTCATTGTTATGAGATCATTATTTCTGCTGTCAGCTTCCAATGCTTTTTTTAAAAAAGTACAAGTAGAGCTGGGCGTGGTGGCGCACGCTTGTAATCCCCACGCTTGGGAGGCAGAGACAGGAGGATCGTGCAGGTTCGAAGACAGCCGCGCGCACTGGCTTAGGAGACCCTGTTTCCAAATAAAAATATAAAAAAATAGGTCTGGGAGTGTAGTCCAGAGGTAGAAGGGCTTCCAGGAACCTCAGTACCACCAAAAAAAAAAAAAAAAAAAAGTACAAGTGGAAACATCACTTTTATCTTCTCTGACCTTCTTGTCTATTTATGTCTCTTTTTTTAGATATGTAAAGACCTATCTGTTACCAGACAAAGGCAAAATGGGAAAGAAGAAAACACTCGTAGTGAAGAAAACCTTGAATCCGGTGTATAACGAGATATTGAGGGTAACTCTGAACTTTCTATGCAGGAAAATCCTACGCGTTGACCTATGCAACTTTAATAGCCATGTCTTCTTGGGTAGTTACATGTGTAGATAAAGTCGCTCACCAAGGGAACAGAAGGAAAGGAACAAACATTTTCTGGGAATCTGCATGGTCGGAGATGAGACACATGAATGTTGTGCATACCTTGCCAGGCAGGTGTCATTTACATGTCGCAGAAGAGGCAATGGAAACTTAGAGAAATGAATTTTTTCAAGGACACATAGAGGACTAAATTTAGCATTGCAGGTGGAGTTCATCTAGAGCAGAATTCTGATCATATTTTTTTGTGTGTGGTATTGGGGTTCATAGAAGCCCTTCTACCTCCGGGCTACACTCCCAGACCTATTTTATACTTTTTTTTAAATTTGGAAACAGGGTCTCTTAAGCCAGCGAGGCTGGCTTTGAACCTGCGTGATCCTCCTGTCTTTGCCTCCCAAGTGCAGGGATTACAAGTGTGCACCACCACGCCCGGCAATTCTGATCATATTTAAATATTTTAGGATTCTCATAACCCTAGGGGGCAAATCTATCTTTTGTAGCATGCACACCATCCCTGCACAACCAGAGCTCCAACCTTAACTTTTCTCTTTCACCATTTTGGTTCTAGTCTGTACTATGGAGTAGTCCAAGGTCTTTGTTCCTTTCTATACTTTAGAGAGAGTACTTTTTCTTGCATTGCTCTTTCTCTTCCTTCAGGTGGGACTAGTCTCCCCCACATTCTTTCCCTAACTACTTCCTACACAATCTTAAAGCTTCCTCCTTTGAAAGGCTGTCCTGAACCCCTAAATTTCCCTGATGTCTGCTGTCTGGATACCCTTTCTTTATGGTAGACTATGTTAACATTCAGAACTTTCACTAGTGGTTTAATTGTCTACATTTATACCAAATTTTAAGTTCCATGAGAGTAGGCTAACACTATGTTGTACATGGACTCTGTACCCTTGAACAAATAATATGCCAGCATGTCATATCTGAGAAATGGGGATTATTTTTGTGTCTGTAGAAGGGAAATAACAGTATTTACCTACTTCAGTAACTGTAGACAAAATATTTGTGAATATATGTGAAGCAGTGAGCACACCTTAAACATGTACCAAATATTGACAGGTAGTACAGTGTCTAGGAGAGGCACCCTAAAGTGTTTATCAAAAGGAAAGATGGGCCGGGCGTGGTGGCGCACGCTTATCATCCCCGCGCTTGGGAGGTGGAGACAGGAGGATCACGCAGGTTCGAAGACAGCCTCCCTGGCTTAAGAGACTTTGTTTCCAAAAATAAAAAAAAGTATAAAATAGGCCTGGGAGTGTAGCCCAGAGGTAGAAGGGCTTCCAGGAACCTCAGTACCACACACAAAAAAAGGAAAGATGGATGAACAGAGGAGTGGAGAGTATACCTGGCTCACATACCAACATTCTCCATCTTCCCCAAACTGCATCATGCTGTCTTTGTTGTGACTAGCAGATCATTTAAAACTCAAAATATAAGAAGCATTGTTCATTCCCTCATGAAAACTCATGTATTTGGTTATTCTCTGGAAAAAGAAGAAACATTTAAACCCTCAAGTCATCCATGGTTGAATTAGCCACCTGTGGATTTTCTGTAGAAAGTTTTTAATTACATTTGACTGTGATATACCCCGGTACCCTGTCTATTTCTGGGTCAGCTCTTTATCCTTTTACTTGAGAAATTCCAGCTAATTTAAAGGGTACACTCAGGAAAAAGCAGTTCTGCTGCAGCCAAAATGGACATGCAAGTAGTATGTCATAAAGCCAAATGGAGATTATTTTTAGATTAAAAGTACTATTATTCTCTCCAAGATTATATATAATTAAGGACTGACTGCATTTGAGATGAAAAACTTAGTATGCCAGTCTTTTCTACTTGACCATATGAAGCTGGGAAAAAAAATGAGTATCTTTCTGTTTTTTTAAACATCTTGCCCTTCCAGGATGTTAGTAGTGAGGAAGGTGTACATTTTGGAGGTAGACAGTACATAGGAACTCGACACTTTCTGCTCAGTTTTGCTGTGAACCTAAAATTGCTCTTAAAAAGTCTATTTATTTATTTATTTATTTATTTGAGATACTGGGGATGGGACTCAAGGGCATTCTACCTCCGAGCTACACCCTCCGCCCTATTTTTTAAGTCTTTTTATTTTTTGAAACAGTGTCTCACTGAGTTGCAAAGGGCCTCACTAAGTAGCTGAGTCTGTCTATGAACCTCAACCCTTCGTCTCCACCTCCCAAATGCTGGGATTACAAACATGCGCCTCCCCCAGCCCCCACCTATAAAGTCTATTTAGAAAACTACCTTGTTCTCAGGCAGAAAAACAAAAACTGGATTAAATTTGATTTGTGTTTTAGACTGAATTTGATTTATGTTCTCTCTATTCTGAAAACATCCAGCAAAAATTGAATAATTGGCTTTTGTTTTCAGGAAGCTATTACCAGCTGTGATATTTGAGCCAGGGCTTGCTTTTCAGGGTGGAGGAGGACATCAGAATATCAGCTTTGTGAAAGATGGATTTTTGCTCTTTGAAATAAGACACTTTAAGATGACTCTGCACTATTTTTGAGTCTTGAAACCTAATAGATGAGAAACGCTGATGTGCAGGGATTACTTTTCATCTCTGTCATAACTTTAGCATAAAGGACTGTTATTCGTTATTTTTATTTTCTTCTTTGAACTGCAGTATAAAGTTGAAAAGGAAATCTTAAAGACACAGAAGCTGAACCTGTCTGTTTGGCATCGGGATACATTTAAGCGCAATAGTTTCCTGGGGGAGGTGGAACTTGATTTGGAAGCATGGGACTGGGACAACAAACAGAGCAAACAGCTGAGGTGGTACCCTCTCAAGCGGAAGGTGAGCTCGGGGGGCATTGGGTTGGTTGCCTTGGGATCCGCTGTGTAGGAAGAACCTTAGTAGCCTTTGACTCATAAGTGCTGATTTGTAGCTTAGGATCATTTTAAAGGCAGGTTGGACTTGAGTAGCTTGTACGTTCAGTGAAGAAAGAGTGAAAAAGAGTATAGGGAGAATGTTTAAATCGTTTAGTACAACTATTTCAGAGACTTCAGGAAAGTCACGTAAATAATCCAGTCCTTCGAAATTTGAGACATACTTTTAGCCTAGCATATGGTGAGATTTTGATAAATGTTCCATGTGTCACTTGAAAGTATATTGTGGAAGATAATGTTCTTTATTAAGTTGATAATGATTGCTAAGGTATTTTATATCTTTATTGATCTTATGCCTGTGTGTACTATGAATTACGATTATGGATTTATCTTTTTATCCTTTACTTTTGCTTTTATTTATTTATAGCTTGTCTTAAGTTTATATATATTTAGAATTTTTTCGATGGATTTATTATTTTATTATTTTAAAACATCCCTTTTTATATCTAGTAATACTTCTTGCCTTAAAGTCTACCTTGTCTGTATTACTATACCTCTGTTAGTATAACTCTGTATTAGTATAACTCTGCTTCCATTTCGATTGAAGCTTGTTTTTACCCAATGACTTTTAACCTTTCTGAGATCTTGTAGTTAAAATATGTTTTTATGAGCAATAGTTTCAGTCTGAAAATATTTATCATTTAATTGGATCATATTATTGCATTTAATATGCTTATTGACATATTTGGGTATAAGTCTAATACTATAAAATAATGCAAATATGAATATTCACATCATTGTTCTTATTATTTCTGTAATTCTTTTCTTTGGAATTAATCAGTTATCATATAATTCCATTTCTCCCTCCTTTAATATGTTGATTATGATTTTTTTTCTTACTTGTTACTTAGACGTTACAGTATTTATCCTTGCATTGGAAGCGGCTGGGGATGTAGCTCAGTGGTAGAGTGCTTGCCTGGCATGCACAAGGCTCTGGGTTTGCTCCTCAGTTACATACACAAAGTGTCTAATACAAATTAGGACTTTTACCACTTCCGGGACAAGGAAAGGCACCAAGAATATTTTAGTTCCATTTGTTCATTCTTCTTTCTTTTGTGGTATTTTTAGTTACGTTTCATTATCCATATAAAATGCCATTAGACATTATTATTACTTTATATAACCTGCTCATTCAGATTTGACCATGTTTACTTTTCCTCAGAAGATGTCAACAGTATCCACTGTTAACTAGCTCCCATTACGTTTCTGGTGCACACCCATGTTTCAGAACTAAGGCTCTAAATAACCAGAATTTAAAAGTAAAACCATTTCTTTTATGCTTGAACAGTAAGAGATACACATTTTAAAATTATTATCTAGTCTTTGTGAGTCGCACAGACTTCTTTGTGCTTGGTCAATAATAATGAAGTTAATACAGCTTTGAAAATGTAAGATTTGACTTTCTCTCCCTCGCCTTCCTGCAGTATTATCCACACTCCTTCAAAGATAGTGAATACAAATTATTTTATGTGTTGCCTGAATAACTACCAAAATGTATGCATTTTGTTGAAAACAAAAACATCCCAGGATACCTCTTGTATCTCCAAGTAAGCCACTCTGATTTCTCCACCATCTTTGAGACTAAAGGGTATGTAATGTTTTCTGGGTGCTCTTCAAGGTTTTCCAAGGCACACGACATTATTTACCAAGTTATAAAACAGCAGTCTAGCTCTGACGCAGAGAGAAAATTTAATCCAGGGCGCTTATGAGTGATACATAGTCACATAAATGGGACAGATATGACCCTGAAAGAGTACCTGAGAACCTGATAAAAAAAAATTGAGTCTCACACCTGCTGACATGCCTTTATTTTTCAGACAGCACCAGTTGCCCTTGAGGTAGAAAACAGAGGTGAAATGAAGCTGGCTCTCCAGTATGTTCCAGAGCCGATCCCTGGTGTGTACTGATTTTTCTTTTCACATCTGTGCTTTTCCCCTCTCCTTTTCTAATGATTTATTTCATTATATTTCAAAGCTAAAACCCTAAACAAATTTATTAAATTAATAATTGTATAGCCCAAACTAATAATTGTATAGCCCCCACAAAGTCAATTCACAGCTGTGAACTAAAAAATGTTGTTTTGATAAACAGTGTTCTGTTTTGATAAAAAGCATATTTATTGTCTTAACCATTTGTAAGTGTTTATAGCTCAATAATGTCAAGTATACTTACATTGTTATAAAACAGACTTCCAGAATTTTTTTCATCTTGCAAATCTGAAATTCTCTGTAATTTATTAAACAGCAACTATTTTTCCTCACCCCGGCTTTTAGAACCCAGTATTCTACTGTTTGTTTCTATGAGGAAATACATTTTTTTCCATCTAGTGTATACTCCTTAACTTTCTCTTCATTCTCCAAATATTTTGTATCTGCACAAATGTGAATGGCCTTTCCTGTATTCAGAATTTGGGTCTCTTGATCATGCCGTGATAAGAATGGAACTTGGGTATTCTTTTTCACGGGTGGGAATTGGAAGAATTCACAGAAACAGAGCTTGTGTGTGACCTATTCTGTCTCACTAGGAGATAAAGCTTTTTCTCAAAATTGCTAATTGTATCCTTGGCATTGGAGTCTCAGGTCTTTATCCCAGTTAAATAGCAAAATGCTGTCAGGAAATGAACGCTAGACCCTGCCCCACACCCGTTTCCCAAGAAAGTTCCCCAAGATATCCTTAAGACTCTGACCCACCTGGCTTGATGGTGCATGCCTATAATCCAAGTACTTGGGAGGCTGAGACAGCCAGCCTCAGTAACTTAGCAAGAGTCTCAGTAACCTAGGGAGACCTTCAGCAACCTAGCAAAACTGTGTTTTAAAACAGAAGTAAAAGCCGGGTGTGGTGGTGTATACTTGTAATCCCAGCGCTTGGGAGGCTGAGACAGGAGAATCTCACAGGTTTAAAGCCAGCCTCAGCTACTTAGTGAGGCTCTCAGCAACTTAGTGAGACCCTGTTTCCAAAAGTATAAATAAAATAGGTCTGGGAGTATAGCCTGGAGGTAGAAAAAGCCCCTGGGTTCCACCCCCCAGTACCACCACCAAAAAAAAAAGGTAAATAAATGGGGGAAATAAATAAGTTCAGTTCTCCCCCCCCCAAAAAAATCTACATGAATGTTATGGTTAAAATTAGGGTTTTTAGCTGGGTGTGGTGGTACATACTTGTAATCCCAGTACTTGGGAGGCTGAGACAGGAGGACCCCGGTCTGTGGACAGCCTCAGCTACCTATGCCCTTTGCAACTCAGTGAGACCCTGTTTCAAAATAAAGAATAAAATATAGGGTTGGGGGTGTAGCTCGTAGGTAGAATGGCCCTGGGTTCCATCCCCAGTACTACCAAAAAAAAAAAAAATAGGGTTTTCAAGCTGGGCATGGTGCTGCACACTGGTCTCTGCTTATGCTGGGATTGCAAGCATATAACACCACACCTGGCGATGAACAAATATTTATTATTTATTAACTATGTATCCAGCACCATATTGACTGCTGGGGGTGAAAGACTGGATAAAGGAGAGGCCCTGAATTTTAAGAACTCCCAGTTTGGGATAGAGTAGGCCATAAAAATGAGTAAGGAATCTCGATAAAGTAGGATATAATACAAAGAAGAAGCAAGAAAGGGGTTTTGAAACTAAGATGAAAGGTTTTAAGCTGGGAGTGACGGTGCACACTTGTAATCCCAGCATTTGGGAGGCTGAGACTGGAGGATTGTGGTTCACAGACAGCCTCAGCTACTTAGTGAGGCCCTTTGCAACTCAGTGAGACCCTGTTTCAAAATAATGAATTAAGCCGGGCGTGGTGGCGCCCGCTTGTAATCCCTGCACTTGGGAGGCTGAGACAGGGGGATCGCACAGGTTGGAAGCCAGCCTCAGCTACTTAGTGAGGCTGTCAGCAACTTAGTGAGACTCTGTTTCCAAATAAAATATAAAAAAGGTCTGGGAGTATAGCCCGGAGGTAGAAAGCCTCTGGGTTCCACCCCCAGTACCACACACACACACACACACACACACACACACACACACACACAAAAAAAAAAAAAAAATAGGGTTTGCAAACTCAGATGCTTTCAGTTACCAAGTAGTGAAGCTAATTATGTAAAAGAAATCACAGAGGGCAAGGGCAGTGGCTGAACTAGTAAAAGGTATCCTAATTAAGTTTAAATAAGTTCAGAGGGCAAGTAAAACATATCCTGATGCCAAAATGCTGCCAGACCATCTTCTTGTGGCTTTGGGGTCATTCTAAAAGGCCGATTCTTTTGCATATAATTGGTCACCTATCTCTTGTGGTCAACATGCATAGAACTGCCAACCATATTTACCATTCTCCCCACTATCTCTTATGTTGTGACAGGCTCCACTTTGTCAAAGTAGGTTTTCTTCCCTGGACTGGCTTACTCTTTCCTCAGCCTAAACTAGTCTTAAATGAAGTCCCATATCCTCCATAAAGCTTTTCTAGACTATTTTAGCCCTCACCAAACACATCATTTTCTAGAACATTGTATCAATAGTTTGGCATTTCATTCTATACTACATTTTAATAGTTTTTATTTGAATTAATTTTTCCTGCTTAACTGTAAACACTTCCAAAGGCACGTTTTTTATATTCCTTATATATCTTAATGACATTTCTATCATAGAAGTGATAATACTATAGGTATTCATTAAATACTATTTGGTTGACTTGGCTAAACCATCCAGAAAAATCTGATAGTGTTTCTCTATCCATTTGCACCCTGCCAAGACAGCAACTTCAGACTAAGCCAACTAGTTAGTAATACATAATATTAACAACTATGTGTGTATATGCACTATCCCTTCAAAGTATGTAAACACTTTTAAGAAGAAAATGGCTATACCTTAGCCATACCTGTTTTAGTTTCTTTATTTTCATATCTGTTTAAAATGCCCCCTGCCAGTGCCAGTTGATAATGGTATTACTGCTTGAAAGGATATGCATTTCACTGCGATGATTTAAATATAACTGTAAATGATTTGACTCACATCCCTGATATCTGAACTTGCTGAACCAAGCAAAATCCAAAGAAGAATGATGGAATACTCTGTACTTGGAGTCAATATAATGTTTTTCATTCTGATGGATTACTTTTTTTTTTTTTGGTGGTACTGGGGGGTGCAACCCAGGAGCTTTCTACCTCCAGGCTATACTCCCAGACCTATTTTATACTTTATTTGGAAACAGGGTCTCAGTAAGTTGCTGAGAGCCTCACTCAGTAGCTGAGGCTGGCTTCAAACTTGTGCCATCCTCCTGTCTCAGCCTCCCAAATGCAGAGATTACAAGTGTGTACCACCATGCCTGGCCTGATGGATTACATTTTATAGAGCTAAGTTTAGTACAGCCAGATTATGAAAGATGTAATTATGAGTGTATAGGATTAATTAATTTGATACCATCAAGTACTAGCTAGCATTAGTATCTTTGTGCAAGACCATTTTTAGCTGACATCTTTGGGTACAATATTGCCAAAATAGAAATGGCATTAAACTTTTTCTCCTTTTTTCTATTGTAGGTAAAAAGCTTCCTACAACTGGAGAAGTACACATCTGGGTAAAGGAATGCCTTGAACTACCACTGCTAAGGGGAAGTCATCTAAATTCTTTTGTTAAATGGTAATAGCATTAAAGACTCAGCCTTCCTCCATTTACCAAAGCCTAACCTTTGCTGGTTGGTTTCAGATCTGTGATGCTGAAGCTCGTCCATCATAGTTTAAGTGAATTACTTGGTATAATGGATACATGAAGGAATCTGTAACGTGAATATCAAAGACTTTATTTAGTTTTAAAACTATAAAACTAAGAGGTCATATGTACAAATGAAGCTAGAGACCTCAATCTCAGTTATATGCAATGTCTTCTAGGGGTAGATCTGTTGGTGAGGGCCATAAATATAAAAGAGCTGATAATATTTCTAATAGTGAGAAGTCACACTCCTTGGCTTCTTGTGGAGCAGGGAGAATTTCTCTTCCTTGTTCCACATGTTTTATGGCCCATTTGCAAAGGACTTTTGCATCAGACTGCAGATATTTGGAAAATAATTTGTGATACAAACCCCTACTAAGAGTTAGCTCAGAGCCAGGCATAGTGGTGCACACTTGCACACTTAAAATCCCAGTACTTGGGAGGCTGAGACAAGAGGATCACAGGTTCATGGCCAGCTTCAGTTACTTAGTGAGGCCCTCTGCAACTTAGTGAGACCCTGTTTCCAAATAAAGAATAAAAAATAGGGCTGAGGGTGTAGCTTCGAGGTAGAATGCCCCTGGGTTCCATCCCTATTACTGCAAAAAAAAAAAAAAAAAAGAATTAGCTCATAAGAGTTTAAGATAGTAGTTTGGGTGTCTTGTTTGTTTGTTTATACTGGGGATTGAACTCAGGGGTATTCCAACTCTGAGCTACACCCACATCCTTTTTTTTTTTTTTTTTTTGCACTACTGGGATGGAACACAGGAGCATTCTACCTCCAAGCTACACCCCTAGTCTTATCTTATTCTTTATTTTGAAGCAGGGTCTCACTAATTGGTGGAGAGTCTCACTAAGTAGCTAAGGTCTGGTTTGAGAACCTGTGATCTTCCTGTCTCAGCCTCCCAAGTACTGGGATTACAAACATGTGCCACCATGCCTGGAGCATTTTTTGCTTTGAAACAGGGTCTCGCTAGGTTGCTGAGAATCTCCCTAAATTTCTTAGGCTGTTCTTGAACCTGTGATTCTCTTGTCTCTGCTTCCCAAGTACTGGTATTACAGGCATGCACCACCATGCAAGGATAGCTTGTGTGTTTAAGTGAGAAAGTTGTGTTTGGTGCTAAGTAATAACTGAACAGGTATTAGTATGATCTCTTACCTCCCTTTAATTTTATCTGCATATACTATTCTAGAAGACAAGTTGTAACTGCTTAAATATATGGACAAAAATTTAATTGTATATTATGACACTCTTATACTTGTGTATACTTTCATAGATGTTAGCTGGTAAGGTTTTTTAGCTCAGGTCAGTCTCCCATCCTAAGACCACTCTCAGACATTCTTGCTTTTACATGGTGGTTTAAATTTCACTTAGTTGTAATCACAAGCAAGGCATAAATGATTGCAGAAATATATTATTTAATTCTCAAGTTCAATCTAGCAAACTGGAGAGGTTTCTTTTCTTTTAAGTTCTATATACTGATAAGTCCTTAGGCTATTACAGATCAGCAGGAGTCAACTGTGCTTCTGAATTTTAAAGGAATCCTCAAGAAATTGCTACAACATTAAACACTTACCAAATGCAGGCACTGAACTAAGTGTTTGGCACATGTTATTTAATTCTGATATTGACCTTCTGAGGTCCGCATCACCACTACTACTTTGTAGATGAGGACGTGAGTGTCTGAGAGGTCAAGAAACTCTCCCAAGAATTCACAGCCAACAAATGGTAGAGTCAAGATTCAAACCAAGTCTGGTCAACTCTATATCTAGATTGTTACCAGAACGATGTACCTTTCCCTGCTCTCCACCAAACCACCAGAACGATCTCTCCATATTTATTTCTGCATTGCCAACCTTTAATAGGTGGGCTGAGGTATATTGAAAATATAAATTTGTACTCTCTTTACTATAATGATTTTGTGATTTTTTTTTTTTTTTTGGTAGTACCATCCTTCCAGACACAAGTAGGAAAAGTCGCCAGAAGACAAGAGCAGTGGGGAAAACCACCAACCCCATCTTCAATCACACCATGGTGTATGATGGGTTCAGGCCTGAAGACCTAATGGAAGCCTGTGTGGAGCTCACAGTCTGGGACCACTACAAACTAACCAACCAGTTTTTGGGAGGTCTTCGGATTGGCTTTGGAACAGGTAACACTTGTTGCATTTTTAATTTTCCATGAACTAAATTTTCCTGGAGACACTAGAGGTTTGTTTGTTGCTTTGCATCTTCCTAGTTAAAACAGATAACCTTTCTCCATTAAGTGCCATGAAACAAATGAGTGAAGGAATGTCGGGTTGTGTGCCAAGGGCTCTAGAGATGAAGACTTTAGGAGGTGCCCTGTCGGTTCATATAGTGCTGAAGTTATTGTTGGTGGGGGTATGGGGGCAGAAATGCCTTCATCACTACTCTAACGTTATGAAATACGTATGATCCTTCAAGGCTAAAGGCATACTTTGAATAATAACAATAACATCTATTGTTTACTAGTCACTGTATGTACTAAATGTTTTAGGTGCATTATTTTATTCAATTCCCATAACAGTTCTATGGGGTTATCACTAATACTATCACCAAAGACCTGATATTCCAAGAAATGATCGTCTATAATGTTCTTTTCTAAATGCAGACCATCCTTCACATCTCTCTCTCTCTCTCTCTCCCTCTCCCTCTCTCTCTCTCTCTCTCTCTCTGTGTGTGTTTCCGTATGTGGTGTGTGTGTGTGTGTTTGCGTATGTGGTGTGTGTGTGTGTGTTTGCGTATGTGGGGTGTGTGTGTGTGTGTGTGTGTGTGTGTGTGTGTGTGTACTGCTCTTTTAATCTCAGGCAAAAGCTATGGAACTGAAGTGGACTGGATGGATTCTACTTCAGAGGAAGTTGCTCTCTGGGAGAAGATGGTAAATTCCCCCAATACTTGGATTGAAGCGACACTACCTCTCAGAATGCTTTTGATTGCCAAGATTTCCAAGTAAAATTCCAGAGTCCATTGGTGCATCTGTCGGAAACAGCTATACAGGTGGAATCTGATCTCGGAAGTCTGGCTACACGGACAGAGATACTTCCTATCTGTTGTCACTAATATGCTACACACAGCATGGCAAACTCGAGCTGCATGTGCTTTACTTCAGAGCACAATGGACTTAAATAATGACAAGATGTGTGACTTATTTATGACTCTAACATTAGCGAAGATATTTGAGCAAGCTACAAAAATTGAACTGTTGCTGCTGCTTCAGAGAAAATGCTGCCAAAAATTATTAAATTGGGTGTACTTTTAGCCAAAAAAACTTTCTAGTTTGCCATTATGTGATTCACACCACACTGGTGTGTTACAGTTAGGCCTGCTACTTGATTATCGAAAACCCTTGCAGTACTTGTAAATACGTAGGTTGTAGAAAAAGTAATGAAAGATACTCCTGCTGCTGTAGGCTGAAAAGAGGAAGAACATCAGTGATGAAAAAGAATTACACAAAAAACAGCTATTTTCTCTGTAATAGCTAATAAAATATGGAATTCCATGTTAGGACGAAAAGGCTGAATTGACTACCCATGTTTCTGCCAGGAGCAGATGCTTTCCCTTTTCCCCAAAGCCTCAAGCGTACTTTGGTGCCACCTCCTGGCTATGGGTGGAATTTTCAGTTCTTGGCTTATTTTGGCTTAATTGTATCCCAAAACGGGTCTCAAGCCTGTATTTTGTAATGGAATATGTTAAAAAGAAACCTTGCATATATACATGCATATGGTTGCTTTTCTTATCACTTTACTATATAAAAGCAGAATAAAAGTAGCCTCAAACATGCTTTGCAACCATTTTAATAAGAGTATAAATTGTTCAATTGTACTGTCTCTATGTATGTATAAATTTCATAAAGTATTTTGTAAAAACCCTTAGAATAAATTATCATATGATTTTAATTGTATTGAAAAATTCACATGCCTTATCTTAAACAAAACACTTTATATTCGTAATCCTAAAAATCTAAATTACCTAACAAGTCTAACAAACTAGGGCTACTATTTCTCCAGCCTTTGTGTGTGTGTGTGTGTGTGTGTGTGTGTGTGTGTGTGTGACTAAGGATTGAATCTGGGGGCATTCTACCTCAGATCTACAGCCCTATTTTATTTTTCATTTTAAAACAGGATTTTTCTACATTGCTGAGAACCTCAGTAAGTTGCCAAAGCTGGCCTTGAACCCTGTCTCTACCTCCCAAGTACCAGGATTACAGGCATGTGCCCCACACACTGTTGAGGATGATTTTAGTACATTTTAAATGTTTACTCTCCTTTAGGACCCAAAGTGTTTGTCTTTCTTAAAACAAGCACTGATTTAATATATGTTTGGGGAAGACTCAGGAATGAGTGAGGCTGGGGTCTTAAAGCAGGTGTCTAATACACATCATTAAAACCACCAGAATACTTGTCTTCTTCCTCAGATACTAGAGTCTGGTATCCATTTTACTACAAAGAGCGACTAACCTAGGACAGCACCCTTTCCATTGTCTCTCAGTCTTTTCTGAGAGTGCTTAGCTGTTTTTTTCTGACGTTGGGGAAGGGAAAGAAGAGGCAAGTAGAGCCACACCCCTGAGGTCTGAGGTTGGCAGCCTGAATCGCAGTAGCAGCAGCGCAAGCCCCCTGCTGGCTTGTGCAAGGCACCTCCACAGTTACCCCCTGCATCCAGCTAGCTCTGCAGCACTGGTAAAAGGGGTGCTGATGTCCTCTGCCTAGAACCAGGGCTGCCTGCCCCCTATGCCCAGATCCCTCACCTTCCAAACACCTCACACCTATCCACAGCATTTTTTTAAATATTTATATGTTATTTATTTAAGTAGTAACAATGTAGCCAGTGTTAGCCAAAACCGAGAAAAATAACCAGCATTTTGTTGTCTGGAGAGAGCAAAATAGTTTTAGAAGTTGTAGAACTTGGAAATTCTTGAAAAACAAATAAGAACTTGTTCCTAAAGATGGCATCCCAGCATAGCGAGAAGCACTAGTTAGCTGAACCATCTGACCTTGAAGAATTAGGGCCGACACGCCCTTACTTTGCCTCTCCCCAACCGTGCTGCTGAGGAAGGACAGAATAGTGCCACGTGTCCCGGGGCCCATCCACACCACGCCCCCATCTGGAGCAAGGCAGGTGATGCCAGACTGTGCTCATGCAGTGAAGCAGTGCCCGGCAATCTTTCAACTACAGGAAGAAGCTTTGGATTCTGCATGAATATTCCTGTGTCCAGATTTTCTTAATGACTTTGTCTACAAATGTGCTGATAGTGTTTGATGCTTCTAACAAGAATGAATTAAACCAAAACCAAAGCAAAATAATTTCACATTTCTTCAAATACCATTATCAGTCAGGGCAGACTAATGCAGGATAAAATCCAAGGAAAGCTAAATGGTGCTTATGATTGAGGAGACCATTTCTTTCACAGCTTTGGTTAGGAATTTCCATAATATTCCTTCTTTGCAAACACACACACAACAATGGAAACACTTTCCATGAAGCCCCTAGGGCGTCTCTGTTCTGTCTTCACTTGTTTTTGCTTGTGTGTGGTATCAGGACTTGGTTGTACTGGAGGTAGAATTAACCGGCATAAGTGTGTTAACTTGTCCAGATTATTGGGCTTGGTTTCCTCTTAGGTTTAATAGTTGAGCGAGAAAGAATCTCCACAGTGGAAGACACAGTCATAGAATGGTAGATTAGTTGGCTAATATTATTACAGAAAGTTATAACTAAGAAAGCTAACACTGCATGCTTAGGATGCCTGTGTTAAACTCTTCACATTTAGCTGTATTCATCAAGTTCACACCCTCTATCTCTCAGCAGGGATGCCTAGTGGATTCTGGGAAGGTGGTCCCCAGAGCTCCTTTTATCTTACTTTTTGTGGCACTGGGGATTAAACTCAGGGCCATTTTACCTTCAAGCTATACCCCTAGCCCTATTTCATTTTTATTTTGAAATGGTCTCGCTAGATTGGTGAGATTCTCACTACTTGCTGAGGCTGTCCTGGAACCTGCCATCCTCCCGTCTCAGCCTCCCAAGTACTAGAGTTACAGGTGTGCCCTACCACGCCTGCCCCCAGAGCTCGTGTTGGAGGAGACACAGAAGGTGCTGCGGGTGTGGGTCTCCCCAGGGCTCCACAGGTCCTCTGAGACTATTGGTACTGCCTCCATTCCTCATGCAGGGCCCAGAGGCGACTTGTGTCTAGGTGAGCTTGCCAATTCTTGGTCCTCCAACTGTTATCCACAGCACTTCTAAGCACAGCAGGAGTCCAAGGGGGTTTCACACCACATTTCCTTCTGGAAAAGGAAATACAAATTGTAAATTTAATCTTATCTGGCCACAGGAAGAAGGCTAAGTGTCTACTTTATGAATTTTAAAATCTAAGCAACCTGAATTCTTTGGGGGAACTCAGGCTGTCAGGCTTTTGAGTCAGTGTGACTTTTAGGCAAAAATTCTGCTGACATTTCAAAGGAAACTTTCTTGAACTGGAGGCATTTCTTTGTACTACAGCTTTTAAGGCCTTTTATTTTCAGTGGTTTTCTTCTTCCTCCTCCTCTTTTTGTCCTTCTGTTGTCTCCTCCTCCTCCTCTTCTTCCTCTTCCTCCTTCTCTTCCTTTCCTTCCTCCTTCTCTTCTTCCTTCTTCCCCAATTGGAAATAAGCCAAAAAAGGTGACTTATTGGACAGTTGGTTACTTCACAGAATTAAACAAAAACTGCAGACACCTAGGTTACTCTGGGGACCTGCAGGCTGGAACCAGAAATTTAGATGCTGTCTCTTTTCTCCCTTAGCGAGTGGAAAAAGCACCTCAGCCAGCTTCAGGTTCACAGCCTCCCAGCCAGAGGCTTCTCCTCCCTAGGTTCTGTCTGAGAAAGCTGGGAGGGGAAGGGGTGGGGACAGGCCGCAAACTCCTTCCCGTTGCGTATGAGACCAATCACGGCTGCTAGGAGTGGTGGGAGGAAAGATCTCGTGACTGACCCAGACTGGGTAATATGACTACTCTGTGGTCCTGGGAAAACAATCCATTGCCAGAAGAATGCGGTGTTGTATAAACACGGACAGTGGAGAGTTGGGCATTCATGTGATTCATATTTAAAATATTTCACAATTCCACTATTTAAAAAATGAAGTAGCCAGGCATGGTAGTGCATACCTATAACCCAGAACTTGGAAGACTAAGACAGGAGGATTGTGGGCAGAAGGCTGGTCACAACAAATTAGTGAAACCTTCTTTTAAAAAAGTAATAATAAAAATTTAGAGTCCAGGGGTATAACTCAGAGGTAGAATGCTTTGGGGTTCAATCCCCAGCACCAGGGATCACGGGTGAGTCTTTCTGGAGAGACCTAAATTCCCTCATCGACCTGCAGCTTCTGAGGAGGTTGTGCTGATCCGGGGGACGCCATGGCTTGCTCATCTGGCTGAGGAGTCCACAAGCATGGCTTCTGTTAGCCTCTTCCACACAGACTTCTTCCAAAGAGGCCAATCACCTTTCTGTTCCCCCAACCTATGCTTTCCAGAGAACTTGCTTGAACTTCTTTTTGCATATCCCTGTCATACACACTCACCTTCCAATAAAAAGTCCCCGAATTTCGGCTTTTTTTCATAGTCGCATTCCCATTCTTCTCTGGGATTGCTTGCCCATCACCTCTCTCGTTTCCATCCCCTCCCAGGATTATTCACTAATTTCACTAGCTTCAAGTCATGTCCCCACATACTCGATCAAATCACAGAATGTTCCTTCTACTTCTTTGGCTGGCTTGTTCCAAAAGAACTAGTTTTTCTTAGCTTTATGAAAAGGAGACTCATTCACCCACACCTAATACCTCAATCAGGATGTAAGATCAGATTTCAGACCATGATCTTCTTGTAATCACCTCTGTTTCTAAAGACAGGTGCTCTCTTGTTACATTAGGAAGGGAGCAGGGTGTAGTGGCTAAGTGGCCTCCAGGACAAGAAGGCTTGGATTTGAATCCCGGTAAACTACTTTGTGGCAGTGGTTCTCTGGGAAAGTTACTTAATTTCTTTGTGTGTCATTAGTTAAAAGAAAACTTTAGGAAAAAAATAATATAAAGTAGTCATGCTTGTCAAATAGCATTCAGTAAATACTTGCTATTATAGTTTTCCTACTCACTCCATCTTGTGGTCATCTACTATCCTTCCCACGAATCTCATTTATTGAAGACCCTGGAACCTGGATCTAAGGGATAGGGCCAAATGCCCTGGCTACTCTGTTTCTTGGCCTCAATTTAAATATCTTTAACTTTCCTTTTAAGTCATACATACTGATAAATCTCATTATACCTGTGAACTAACTATTCTACCTCTGAAATATCCCACTCAAGTCAAACAGCCCACTCTGGCCAAAATCTTCTATGCTTTCTGCTTTCATAGCATTATTCTGTAACATCTATTCTTAAAATCCATTAAAGGATACAGTCGCCCACATCCCCACCAATCATCTCCAAAGATCACTCCCCTATCCAGTCAACCACTTTTTTTTTAACCAATAGACTCAACAGCTTTCTCTTTCATGCTTTCCACTGAATGCCTACCTTCCAGTACTATCACAGATGACAGCCCTACATAAGGCCAGCTGAAACACTCTGCTTTCATGGCCTTGCTTGCAGAAAGTCACACATCCATCCTGTCTGCAATACAAATGAGAAGTTAATTGACAGAAAAACAGTACTGATGGATTTACATCTGCAATTTTTTATGGTGGTACTAGAGATTGAACCCAGGGACATTCTACCTCTGAACTTTGCCCCCAGCCCTGTTTTATTTTTTACTTTGAAACAGGGTCTCACTAAGTTGTGAAGGTCCTCACTAAGTTCCTGAGGCTGGCAGTGAACTGGTGATCCTCCAGTGCCAGCCTCCCAAGTACCAGGATTACAGGTATTTGCCACCATGCCCAGCTACACCCATCTGCCATATTCTGCTTGCTGTCTTTTGAGGTCCCACCTAGTTCCTTCACTCTGACTCCACAAACTCCCTTGATAGTCTTTCTACAAGGCAATAAATTCCCATTTGCTTAGCCAAACTGAGTTGGGTTTCTATCGAACTAACCTTGGCCAGTGCTTCCCTTTTTATTAATGACTGGTGTGTACCTCTTTCTTTGTGCCCTCAGTACATTCAGTATTTACCACTCTGTTCTTTGAGAGGCCTGATGTCTTTACTTTATTCGTGGTTTTGCTAGCTGTACTCACACTGCAGTGCTGTGATTATTTGTGTCTCAGTCACCAACTTGTATTGATAGTTGGGCATAATAGTTTCATGATAGTTGGGCATAATAGTTTCTTGGTACACGTGATATAACTGAATGAGCAAATAAGCAAATGAAGCATGACTTAAGACTATGGGCTTTTTTTATAAAAGGATTTGGACTTCAGTCTGTCACTTAGTCTCTCAGCAACCCAGAGACAATTTCCTTAACCTCTTTGGGACTTGGCTTCATTGTTCCCTATAAAGTATACAAATGGGTACCAGTGCCTGCCTGTCCAGAATACTAGGATTAAATGAAAGATATCAGTTTGCCTAGTGGTTACCATATATTTAGAAGAGTTCTGTAACTAGAGGCTTTAAAAAAAGATATTAAAACACTCAAACACAAGTATAAGGGACTCCGTGTCCACTAGGGAGAGTATTGATCTAGTTTTATGCCTGGGACCTCTGAAAAGGGAATATACTGAATATTTTTAGGACTGAAGGTAGCTGGGGGAAGAAAGGTTGATTAACAACATCAAAAAATAACATTGAAGAGAGGAGGTAAAGGTGATTATTAAACTAAGATTTTTATATTTGTTCATTTGTTTGTTTTGATATTGGGGAATTGGACCCAGAGGCATTCTAACTTCGAGTTACACCCCCAGCCCTTTTTATTTTTATTTTGAAACAGGGTCTCACTAAGTTGCTGAGGGTCTCATTAATTTGCTGGGGCAGACCTCAAACCTGCAATCCTCCTGGCTCAGCCTTCCAAATACTAGGATTACAAGCATGCAGCACAATACCCGGTTTGTATCTTGCTTTTTAAAGGTTTCTTTCTAACATAAATCTCTTCTGTGCCATGAAGACTTACTTATAAACATGATAATGTTTAATAGCTGTATAATATTCTGTCATATGAATATATAATATTTTTTAACATTTCCTTTTTTGTACATTTAGGTTTCCTGTGTTCTTTTTTTATTACTTCCCAAGCAAAAATATCCCCACAATAGAAATTACTAGTTCAAAAGGCATTAAAATGTTTTAAGTTCTCAATACATACTGCCAACTGACTTTCACCAACAGTATAAAAGAATGCCTATGGAAGGAGCTGGGTAGGAGGCAGAGGGGAACATACCAGTTGCTGTGTGCATGTGTGAGTGAATCACTCTGAACATCAATCACCATGCTGTATTACAAAGAAAAGTGTGTCTAAAAAGAGTGTCTAAAGCGTGTGTCTATGCATGGTGGCACATGATTTTAATCCCCGCACTGGAGAGGCTGAGACCAGAGGAACGTGGTTCGTGAACAGCCTCGGCTACTTTGTGAGACCCTTTGCAACTCAATGAGACCCTGTTTCAAAATAAAGAATAAAAAATAGGGCTGGGGTGTAGCTCAGAGGTAGAGTGCCCCTGGGTTCCATCCCCAGTACCATAAAAAAAAAGTGTCTATATCTGGGTGTGGTGGTACACGCTTGTAATCCCAGTACTTGCGAGGCTGATACTGAAGGAACTGGGTTTGCAGTTAGCCTCAGCTACTTAGTGAGGCCGTCTGCAACTTTAGTGAGACCCTGTTTCAAAATAAAGAATAAAAAATATAGGGCTGGGGGTGTAGCTCAGAGGTAGAATGCCTCTGAGTTCAACTCCCAGCACCACACACACACACACACAAAAGAGTGTCTGTTATTTCACTGTATCCTTACCACTTGCATAGTCATAAAATAAGGGAAAAACTTTTTAATTAATTTGACAGATGAAATAATATCTGATTTTAACTTGCACTTGTTGGATCACTTTTCTTTTAAAGGTTCATTTTTCTTTTAGCATGCTAATGTTTTATTGACATGCACAAGGCTGGTTTGTTTACTCATATCAGACATCGGATGGAGTCAGGTGTCCTGCCCTGGTGCTGCTGACTGGCAGTTGCATGAGGCTGGCATCTGTGCTTTAGGGCTAGATGCTGGCTGTAAACTGAGGGCTCTGATTGGTTGGGGAGGCCAGAATAACTGAACCAGATTGGCTCAGGACTCTCCCCCCTGCTCCTGTTGTTACTTCACAGCATTCTGAAGGCCTGTCCACCAATGACAGAGCTCCTTACCGGAAAAGCCAACTGCTGGTGAGAGCTGAGAGTCCTTAGCAACTTACTGTGGCTTTGGATATCTGAGGGGGAGAAACTGTGTGGTCAGCTGTTAGCGAAGGAGAACTTCTATGCCTCAGGAAGAGCAGGCTCTCGGGATGGACACCCCACCCCCTGAAGAACCCTTAGAGAAGCAAAATGAAAAGCTGAAAAGCCAGGAAGAGGAAATGGAGTTCAAGGAACTGGATGGTCTGAGAGACGCCTTGGCAAACCTCCGGGGGCTGTCAGAGGAGGAGAAGGGCGAGAAGGCAATGCTTCGCTCCCGTATCCAAGAGCAGTCCCAGCTCATCTGCATCCTGAAGCGGAGGTCTGATGAGGCCCTGGAACGCTGCCAGGTCCTGGAGCTGATCAACACGGAGCTGGAGGAGAAGAGGATGCGGGAGGCAGAGAAGCTGAAGGCCCAGAGCGAGTACGTCCGGAAGCTGGAGGAACGCTTTATGACCCTGGCAGCCAACCATGAGATGATGATTCGCTTCAAGGATGAACACAAGAGTCAGAACATCAAGTTGAGGGAAGAGAATGAGAAGCTGAGACTGGAGAACAACAGTCTCTTCAGCCAGGCTCTGAAGGACGAGAAGATCAAAGTATTGCAGCTCACCTCTCAGAGCGAGGCCCTCACCAAGGAGCTGGAAGCTCTGAAACAGAAGTATGCTCAGAATGCCTGCCAGGCACAGGCCCGAGAGAAGGAGCTGCTGGAGCTACAGAGCCAGCAAGCCTGTGCCCATGCCAAGGAGACGGAGCAGCTGCGCAGGCAGCTGCAGAGCCTCAAGCAGCAGCACCAACAGGCTGTGGAGCAGATGGCAAAGGCCCAGGAGACACACAGCAGCCTGAGCCAGGAGCTGCAGGCCAGGCTGCGGACCGTCAGCCGAGAGAAAGAAGAGCTGCTGCAGCTGTCCATGGAGAGGGGCAAGGTGCTTCAGAACAAACAGGCAGAGATCCGCCAGCTCGAGGAGAAGCTGGAGACAGTAGATATGGCCAGGAGGCATGCGCTAGAGCGCTTTGAGCAAGAGGCCGTGACCGTGGACAGCAACTTGAGAGTCCGGGAGCTTCAGCGCAGGGTGGACGGGATCCAAAAGGCCTATGATGAACTGAGGCTGCAGTCAGAAGCCTTCAAAAAGCACAGCCTAGATCTTTTAAGCAAGGAAAGAGAGCTTAATGCCAAACTCCGCCATCTTTTTCCATAAGGAAGCTTCTTGTCTGCCATTAAGAATTCAAATATTTGTGCCTTAGCATTATGGCAAGAGCAAAGATGATATTCCATTGATTATACTTTTCAGCCCAGAAGGAGATTCAAAGCCATTTGACTATGATATTGTTGTTACTATTATAAAGCTAACACTAATTTTGTTTTACCACCTAGAATACACAAGGTTTACCAGACTATCTCCCGTGCCTTTGCAGTCTTCCTAAATTTGCTATCAGTTGGTTCCCCATCCCATAATTTTCTCATTCTCAATCTCAGATGTTTTAATATAACCTGAGATTTTTAAACTAGCAGCTTCTATGATACAAGTGAATCTAAATTGATGAGATATGCCATTGTGGGGGAAAAGTAGCACAATTAGTAGATAGGTAAGATTACTCATTGTCCTCCCTAGCTGAGATTGCAAGCAAACAGCTGTGAGCATAATAGCATGAATACTTTGCAGGAAAAAAAAAGTGATATGATTTTATTTTGCATTATTAGCTGTGCAAAAATTTAGATCATTTATTTACCAAAGTGTGCCAACTTTATTATAGTCGTTCTATATGAGCAATAAGATTCAACTTAGTTAAAACAACCAAGTTTTATTTTTCCTGCAAGCTTAGATCACATTCTATTTTCTTGGTTTTATCCTTAATAAAGTTTGGCTTTAGATGTGCACTAATGCGAATATCTGTAGTTTCATTTAATATTGCACCGTATGCTAATAGATAAAAGACCTAAATTTCGGGTAACATCATAACTGGGTATGATATATAATTCATTTTATGTTTATATTAATTTTAATCTATAACTTTTTCCTTTTTAAAGAAAACCTAAGCCGTATGTATATATGTACATTTATGGCATTTTTGTAGGAATGCCTCCATTTTGTAAGAATAGTTACGAAAATATAACAGATATTATATATATTTATATAAAGTTCTTATGTACTCTTAAGTATTAGTTACCCTTAATAAGTATTAAAATATACTTTGTTTTTCCCTAGTTACTGACACATAAACATTATTTTTAATATATCTCAAACTATATTGTAATATAGTATTTTTCCTACCCATTTGTTGCCAGGAATACCAAGATGTACATAGCAAATTAAATTTAGTGAACAATATTACTTAGGCCTTTTTAATGAATCATTTCCAAACAACCTTCATGCAATTTTTAAACCTAGTTTTTCAAACTTCTATTAAGATTATGCTATTAAATACAGATTTTTACATGAAAATAGAAACCACATTTCTGGGTTAAAAGGATTACTTCCTTTTAAAGCTTAGAGTTATTCAGAATATAGGAATTAGTCATAGTTACCCTTTATGGAGCCTATCTGATTTCTTATTATATGGAAGCAATTGAATAATTGTTTTGTTTAATCCTTAGAGTTTCTCAAGAAGATAAGTTATGTTCATTCCTGTTTCAAAGAAGAGAACAATGAATTTCAGTAATTTGCTTCAGACCAGTTAGTTACTGGAGAGCTGGGATTTCCAGCTAAAATTATTATTCAGTGTGAAAATTATCTTTCACATTGAATGACAATTATTGACTTTTGAGTTCCAGGTGCTGCGTAGGCATTGAGAATAAGCATAAAGAAGTATTCCCTGCTTTGGAAGAGCCCCCAAGTCTAGTCTGGGAGCAAAAATCTTCAATCCATTGTACACAGAGTGACACGGTGTTATGAGGTCTTGGAGGAGAAACACATCGGGCATCTAACTTCACCTGGGGAAAGGGGTAGGATGGTGGCAAGGGCCACCAGGATGACTGATATGGAAGCTCATTCTTGAATTAGTAGAAGGGCATCATTTGGAGAAATGCGAGAAAGGTTTGATATAGCACTGTGTGAAAAGCATAGAGATTTTTTTTTTCAGTACTGGGGATGGAACCCAGGGGTATTCTACCTCTGAGCTGCAACCCTAGCCCTATTTTTATTCTTTATTTTGAAACAGGGTCTCACTGAGGTGCAAGGGCCCTAAGAAATGAGGCTGTCCACGAGCCATGATCCTCCCTTCTCAGCCTCTTAAATGCTGGGATTACAAGCGTTTGCCATGCCTGGCTTCATAAAATTTTTAAAAAGATGTCCAGGATACTTGGGGAAATTAAATGTAGTTGAGAGGAGGTACAGAGAAGAGTGGCTACTGGTACAGAGTAGGCTGAGCCAGGCATGGTGACGCACACTTGTAATCCCAGCATTTGGGAGGCTGAGACTGGAGGATCGTGGTTCACAGACAGCCTCAGTTACTTAGTGAGGCCCTCTGCAACTTAGTGAGACCCTATTTCAGAATAAAGAATAAAAAATAGGGCAGGGGGTGTAGTTTGGTGATCGAATGCCCCTGGGTTCCATCCCTAGACCTGGAAAAAAAAAAAAAAAAAAAGAGTAGGCTGAGAACAGAATACAGGAAATCTTGAAAAGCCAGGCTGGCCTTTTATATAGGAGGAGGGAGGAAAGGAGGTAGGCAGGCCTGCAATTGTAAACACAGCTCCAGCTCTCTTCCCATCCAGGTCAGTCTACTCAACAAGGGACCCCTTGCAGGTACATGTCATCCTCAACCATCTTCCTTTCCTCCTTCACTCTGTCCTCTCTTGTCTTCTTACAAGTAGGAAGGGTGCTCCTGCAGGATCATGGGGGTGAGTAGGTAGGGTGCACGTACATGTCCTCTAAAATGTGGGCACAAGGGGAAAAGGCCACTTGCTTGAGTCTAGGGACAATTCTGCTCAGAACCATACTAAGGAGTTTGTATAAGGTTACAGGCCATCTTATAATTCTCTAATACTGTCTTGAAAGACTTTGAAAGTGGAAAATGAGAATAGAAGGTACAGGGCCAATGCCTAAGCTGGGTGTGGTGGCACCTGCCTGTAATACCAGTACTTGGGAGGCTGAGGTACTGAGGACTGCAGGTTTGAGACCAGCCTTCGCAATTTAACAAGGCCCTCCGCAAATTAGTGAGAGACTGTTTCAAAATTAAAATATGAAAAGGGTTTGGAGAGTAGCTTGGAGGTAGAATGCCCCTGAGTTTAATCCCTAGTACAAAACAATAAAAACCAAGGCCTAGAGAACAACTAAGGAAAAGGGCTCCCAAGGAGACGAAGAGGAATGTGCACCTCTCACAAGTGCTTTCATTTCACTGTTATATTAAATCTTCAAGGGAGTTTCCATTATCACTATTTTACAGATGAAAAAAGTGAGACTCGGAGAGGGGGGGTCTTGTCTAAAGCTGAGAAGCTTTGGAGAAGCAGGAGTGAGATTTGGACCAACGGCCCTCAAGCAGGGCTTCACTCTTGTTTTAATTCTCTGCTGTCACTGTCATGAAATTCTTAATTATTGTAACGAGAGACCCTGCACTTTTCATTTTGTGCTGGGCACCAAAAGTCACCAACTAAGAAGCTGGGCCTGCTTTCTGGCCCGAAAGCCCCTTGCTTTTTCTCACTATACAAACTACCTCTTAACCACCCCCCACACACACACACACAAATTGTTGGTTTTTTCCTCGGTGCTCCACGTTACTTTGCATTCCACCCTCTCAGCAGGCATCTTGTGTTTAATCTGTGACCCAGAACCACATTTGGGAGTGGGCAACCAACTTCACTGCATGGTGTGTCGCTCTGTAGTGTGAAGCCTGTCGCTGGAACAAACGGACACCATGTAAACTGGCCCCTTCAAACCACTGCCACCTTTCAGGGGGGATTTAAAAAAGAAAACTCCTTTCTAAAGCAGACCTATATTTCTGTTGGTTTTTTCCTCTCTGCAACACCAACAAGCAGTAGCCCTAAAATGAAAGAACAGAGTCTAAAATGAAATAACACATTCATAAAGGTGTATAGCTAAGCACAATCTCTGGTAGGATCAATACATTGTAAGTTCTTCAGTGTGTGTCTGGTGGACTAGTCTGACTCAAAAATAAATAAATAAATAAATATGAGCATTTGAAAACAAGAGCCATGGGAAAAGTGAACTGACTGATGCTTTCGGGAAACACCCTCTTCTTCATTAGAGAAAATGAATTCAAGTTAGCATGTTCCTAGTAAAGAAAGAATTAATAGTTAATTTGTCTCCCTACCTCCATTATATTGCAGCTGAATAGTTATTTAAAGAGCATTGTTTGAAGGAATATCAGCAGAGGTGCCCGTTCCTCTCCTCAGCCCTCTTTGACCTGGATTTCTGTGGCTTAGTTGTGGCTGGGTCAGGGCAGGGATGATGCTCTATGCCCCACTCTGCTCCACCTATAGAACTGGGCAGACAGTTGAGATCCCGCCTCTGGGCTCAGGAATATAGGAAAGAGGACCGTGGCTCTCACTGCTCTTCCAAAAGCCTTCCCTGCCCAACCAGATGATTTGGCTTCCAATATTGATGAGCTAAAACTGGGTCATTTGGAAATACCTCAGCCAAACATCTTCATAGGACATGTTGCCATGTCTAATTTAGATCAACCAGAATCCACACTCTGGGTCAGTCTGTGCTATATCACACCAGCAGGGATGCAGGGGAATGAATGTTTGTGGGCCACCAATAATATCTTCTGTTCCTTTTAGATTGTCAGATGATAATCAGACAGGGGGTGTTTTATCTTTAATCATAAGTCTTGGAAAAAAAAGATCAGAATTTGGGTGAGTGGCCAAGGATATTTTTTTAATCATGGTCTATCTTTCTAGGACAAACTTAATGTCGCTTTTCAAATGCTAAAAACATTAAACTTAAGGGACTAGGGCTGTATAAATAAATTTCCTTATTTGATGCTCTTCTCTCCAAAATCATCTGTTTATCCAATTTGGAAAAAAGTAGTTCAAGAAAAAATATTACCTTGGGAAGAACTGCCTGGTCATTTGTTATGCATTAAATGGACTATAGTGTCCCACAGTCCACTTACTCCCCAGAACCACAAAAAACTCCTACCTCTGCTAGTTCTCAGATGGTTCCCTTTAATGCTCAAATCTACTCTTTTTTGTACTAGTCTAAAATAATTTTCATACTATAGCAAATCTTAAGATTTGCTATAGTATGGATCTTAAATGTCACTCAGCCGGGCGTGGGGGCGCGCACGCTCATAATCTCCACACTTGGGAGGTGGAGACAGGAGGATCGCGCAGGTTCAAAGGCGGCTTCGTTGGCTTAAGAGACCCTGTTTCCAAATAAAAATATAAAAATAGGTCTGGGAGTGTAGCCCGGAGGTAGAAGGGTTTCCAGGAACCCCAGTACCACTACCACCACCAAAAAAGTCACTCAAAGGCCCATGTGTTAAAGGCTAAAATCTCCAGGGTAGTAGTACTGAGAGAGGTTTAAGACGTGGCATCTAGTAGTTGAGTTGGTCTTTAGGTCACTCAGGTCATGCCCTTGAAAGGAGTCGTGGGACTCTGAATCTTTCTCTCTTTTGCTTCCTGCCTATGAGGTGAACAGTTTTACTCTGTCACAGGCTCCTGTCACGATGCACTATCTTGCCCCAAATCAACAAGGCCAGTCAATCATGGGCTGAAACCTCTAAAACTGTGAGCAAAAATAAACCTCTTCTATTTATAAGTTGGTTATCTCAGGTATTTGTTATAGTGACAGAAAGCTGACACAAGGTTATTTCAGTACATCATTGTCTATAGTAGCAAAAGATTGTAAATAGCTTACATATCATTATACAGGAACAGGATAGCCAAACTTTGAGCCCTTCACTCTCTCTATATATATACACACACACTCAGTAGAACAATATATACTATCATTTGTGTAATGGAGAGAGAAAAAAGTGGATAAGAAAGCAAATAATTTGCTTCCATATGCATAAATAAATATTGGAAAAATACTAATGAAAGTGGTTTAAGTGATGTGAAAGGGTATAGAAAACGAAATGGTCAGAGTTTAGAGTAGGAAGAAAGCTTCTCAATTTATACCACTTTTATATCATTTGACTTTGAACCATGTGAATATATCACCTATTCAAAAAAATAGTAAAAGTGAAAACAAAAATAAAAGAATCTTCTACGCATCTGTTTCATTTCCCAGTAAGCTCTGTTTTGGCATGGATAACTCAAAAGCCTGCAGATTATTTTTTTCTCCAAGAACTAGGTAGGCAAGATGTATTTTGGATAAAGCCAAATATGGCCTGACAGATCTGGGTCAGGCCATTCAGCTGGAAGCTGCTGCTTTCACAAATGATCAACAACATATGGCTAGTGACGATTTCTCACTCTCCCCCAAAGACTGCCTTTTAGTGATCTGTATTTCTCCTCTACATTTAAAGAGCTGGATGTATTAGTTTATCTCATGGGTTTTCAGATGTCTGTATAAATATTATATTTTTGAGCCTATTTTCCCATATACTCAAGCTCTTTGGCTTTGGTGTTGGCTTTGCTTTTGCACTAAGAGTGAAAATACAATAGAGACAGGACAAGCCTAGCCATTCTAATCATTCAATCTGAATTATTTAATAATTGTGTTAATTTAACATATTTTTTGGAAGTAGGCCATCCCATCGGCCTGGCACTGTACTAAGTGCTGGAATACAGTGTGAGCAAGAGAAGAGAGCTTTTCAATCTCTGAATTTGCATCCCAGTACATGACAAAAATGTTCAAGAATAGCAGTACTTGAAAATATGTAGCAGAATCCCTAAACCTAATATAGGAAAGATTAGGAAAAGCTTTTCATAGAAGTGGATTTAAGTTAAAGTCTGAATTATGTGTAATAACTGTCCAAGAGACGAAGAAATCATGAGAGTACAGTAGCTCAGAAGCCTTTGCAGCAGCTGGCCATGTTGGTATATACCTGCGGTCGCAGTACTTGGGAAGCTAATACAAGAGGGTTGCAGGTTTGAGGTCAGCCTCAGCAACCGAGCAAGACCTTCAGCAATTTAGTGAGACCCTATTTCTTTTTTTTTCTTTTTTTTTTCTTTTTTTTTTTTTCTGGTGATACTGGGGTTCCTGGAAACCCTTCTACCTCCAGGCTACACTCCCAGACACCTATTTTTTCTATTTTTATTTGGAAACAGGGTCTCTTAATCCAGAGAGGCTGGCTTCGAACCTGTACGATCCTCCTGTCTCCGCCTCCCAAGCGCGGGGGTTACATGAGTGCACTACCATGCCTGGCTAATGTGAGACCCTATTTCAAAATAAAAAGGACTGGGGGTGTTACTTGGAGGTAGAATGAGTATGGGTTCAGTCCCCAGTACTAAAAAAATTTTTTTTAAAGCCTCTGCAGCACCTCCTATTACTGGGTAAAAAACAAAACAAAACAAAACAAAACAAAACAAAACAAAAACTGCCTTTCCCATAATTATGCCATCCAGGCTTCAGAATGGGCAGTCACAATAGACTCAAATAATAGATTCCCTGCCAGATTAATCCCATTACATTCATATCCATATTTACATTAGTCTCTGTTCGAAGTCTGAGCCTTCCTGATCTGACTTAATCCTCCCGCTTCTATCCTGCTCCAACACTTTCTCTGGGCCCTTTGGAAACCCAGATCTACAATCAGTGAACTAGCTGCGATGTTAGTGCAGTGAGAGGGTGGACTGGCACCAAATTGCCAGGTGACCTTAAATAGAATAGAACTGGGCAGAGCAGACACCCAAAAGCTATAACCTTCAGTGACTCAGAGGTACCAGCAGGACATGGCATGGATTGCACATCGGTGTAACCACACAAAGGAAAGAACTCTCTGAATGACTTTACAAAACAGGATTTTCTATGAATATCCTTAATAGGATGCATTCCAAGTTGATAAATAGAACTGAAAAGAAATTTTAGTAAATTTCACTCACTAGTCTTAGTCTCTAATATTGGCGTACTAAAACAACTATTATGTATATTAAGGCTAAAGCAAAAGATAATAATGGTAATGTTGGGATCAAATTTTCAGTGTTTAAATGCAGACATTAAAAAGTTACGTAAAGCTGGGGGTGGTGGCGCACACTTGTAATCCCCGCGCTTGGGAGGTGAAGACAGGAGGATCCCACAGGTTTGAAGCCAACCAAGCTGGCTTAAGAGACCCTGTTTCCAAATAAAAATATAAAAATAGGTCTGGGAGTGTAGCCCGGAGGTAGAAAGGTTTCCAGGAATCCTGGTACCACCAAAAAAAGAAAAAAAAAACATAAAAAAGTTAAGTAAAAATCTCTTAATGTTAGACAAATTAAAAATAGTCTAAAACCATGATGGCCTTCTTTAAAAAAAAAAAATTCCTATTTCCTAGCTTTATCAACTGAAAGGCCTAAAATAACAAGACAGAACTATGAGCCTCACTGGGGCCTGTTCATGGCCTCCAAAAACCATTTTCACTAAACTGATAAGGGGGTCCTTGAAGGAGAGACTGATCCTATGTCTGGAGTAGGAAAATTACAAGACAGAACTTATCAAAGACTAATAGAGTTTTGTCAAGAAGACCTAAGAGCTAAATTGAAGGGACTCTCAATGGCCAAACACGAGTAATTTAAGCATCAAAATAAATCCCCGGCGTGGTGGCGCACGCTTGTAATCCCCGCGCTTGGGAGATGGAGACAGGAGGATCGCAGCTGGTTCGAAGCCAGCCGGGCGCGCTGGCTTAGGAGACCCTGTTTCCAAATAAATAAAATAGGTCGGTAGAAGGGCTTCCAGAAACCCCAGTACCACTAATAATAATAATAATAATAATAATAATAATAATAATAATAATAAAATAATAATAATAATAATAACAACAACAACAACAACCAAGCCAGGCATTGTGGTGCATGCCAATAATCTCAGTACTCGGATGGCCGAGAAAGGAGGATCTCAGGTTTGAAATCCGCCTTAGCAATTTTAGTGAGATTCTTAACAACCTAGTGAGACCCTGCTTCAAAAAAAAAAAAAAAAAGATCATCAGAGGTACAATGCCCCATGCGTTCAATCCCTGATAACTCTAACCCCTCCCCCTCTCTCTCTCACACACACACACACACACACCCAGCTGTGGTGCAGACCTGTAATACCAGTACTTGGGAAGCTGAAACAGGAGGACCACCAGTTTGAGATCAGCCTCAGAAACTTAGACTCACAGCAACCTAGCAAGACCCTGTTTGGGGGAAAAAATAGAAAGAGCTTGGGGTACAGCTCAGAGGTAGAATGCCCCTGAGTTCAGCCCCCAGTACAAATATTTGTTGAAGCCTATTCTTGCCAGCACATTTCTGGATATTTGGGATATCAGTGCCCAGCTTTTCTGAAACTTGCTTTTATAAAGCTTCTATTTTAAGACTACCTGCTACATTATCTTTAAACGATAATGAGCCTATACTGTTAATAAGAGCTGTATTAATCGCTAATAAGTTTTCACACTTAGGCAAAACAATAAAATCCTTTTCTCTGCCTCTAAACTGTCAGCCAAGAGCTGCAGCCAACACTGACTTTGGTCAGCTAAAAGTTAGCTGTTAGCCCAGCTAAATATGGAATGTTAAAGCAGACACTAAATTCTCACAGTAGTGGATGGTATGGGCCTCCTCTGAAGTGGGCACATACCATGTAACCCCTGACCTTGTTAACCAAATTGCTTAAACTTACAGCAACAGAGAGCTCAAGCTATTCTTTTTCTAAAAATAGCTCAGAATAAGAACCTGGAGCTACATTACAGTTTTGCTATCCCACCCTAACAGTTTTGGGCGCCAAAAGGGAGGGGAGTGGGGGAGCACCGTAACACTAAGGACTAGAAAAGTAGTTAAAGAATTCATATATACTTTACACATGAACAATAAAGGAAAGTTTGTTTCTCCTTTTTCTTTTGGATTGCCAAGAATCTTAGTCTATTTTTGGCACAAATAAGAATAACTGTGTCAGATATCTTGTCCATTCTATTTTGATACTAACTTTTCCTAAATCCTTATCTTCCTCTTTCATTGGTCTTACTTTTTTAAAATGTGAATTGCTTTATTTCAACTATATTTTGATGTACTTTTTTTTTTTTTTTTGGTGGTACTGGGGTTCCTGGAAACCCTTCTATCTCTGGGCTACATTCCCAGACCTATTTTATACTTTCTTTTCTTTTTTGAAACAGGGTCTCTTAGCCAGTTAATGTCCTTTTAAAGGGCTTCAAGTCTCAAATCCCTTGGGGAGCTAGAGAAATAAGATAACAGCATTAAAAAAAAAAAGACAAATCCAAAGTGGATGGTGTATTTTACTAGACAACAGATATGGTCCCTTCATAAAAGCCAATATTAAAAAAAAATAGCAGAGAGCCTTGTTTTAGTTTGAGAAAAGAAAAGGGGGACCCCCCCCCCCGAGCAACAACAAACCCCAACCACCCAAACAACCAAATGCACTATGTGGCGGGATTGGATCTTGGTTCAAAGGAAGGTATCTGCTATAAAAGATTATCCGGAGATCAGTGAGGACATCTGAATATGGCTCTCGGAATTAGATAATAGTAAACGGCCACTATTTTCTAATTTCGTACTGGATAATAGTATTATGATTATGAAAGGGAATGTTTTTATTTTTAGCGACGCCTACTGAAATATTGAGGGGAGGGTTCAGTCCTGAATGAATCAGCAAAAAACAATTACAAATATTTAGAGATAAACCTAGCAGGACGTCGAACGGTTGAACTGAGCTACTGGATAATATTATTGAAGTGGAAGGGGGGGGGGATAGATCTGGGGTTTTATTGTTTTTGCCGCTATTCCTATGACATCACCAGAAAACTGGAATTACTGCCACTCCACCGCGCCCTGAACTCTCGCGATACTACCGCGGGCGCGCGCGGAACGCGGCGGGGGGGCGGGGAGAGCGACCAACTTCCGGCGGGCCGTTGTCTGGGCGGCGCGGTCGAGTCATCGCTGGGCCTCGCGGTCTCGCTCTCGCGTCTTTCCCCCCGCCCCGGCGCGGGGGGCCGAGCGAGCGAGCCGGGCGGGCGGCGCCGCGGACCGGCCCCACCATTTCGCTTCCTCCTGCTGGCGCCCCGGCTGCCCGCGCGGGGCCCGGGGTCCGTGGGGCCCGCCAGGCCGGGTGTGAGGGCCCGGGCCTGCGCCGGCCCGCCGCGGGGCCCCATGCGGCATAGCCTCACCAAGCTGCTGGCGGCCACGGGCGGCGACTCCCCGGCCCGCAGCGAGAGCCCGGCGCCGGCCGCCCCCTGCGCGCTGGCCCCGGCCCCGGCCCGGGCGGAGGAGGCGGCGGCGCGATCGCCCGGCCCCGGCCGCAGGCCGCCGCGCGGCGACGAGGGCGAGGGGGCGGCCGGGAGGGGGAGCCGCGGCGGCGTGGCCGTGCGCGCGCCCTCGCCCGAGGAGATGGAGGAGGAGGCGGTCGCCAGCGCCCCCGGGGAGGAGCCCGAGGACATGGACTTTCTGTCCGGGCTGGAACTGGCGGACCTGCTGGACCCCCGGCAGCCGGACTGGCACCTGGAGCCCGGGCTCAGCTCGCCGGGGCCCCTCTCCTCGTCCGGCGGAGGCTCGGACAGCGGCGGGCTGTGGAGGGGGGACGAGGACGACGAGGCCGCGGCCGCCGAGATGCAGCGCTTCTCTGACCTGCTGCAGAGGCTCCTGAACGGCATCGGAGGCTGCGGCAGCGCCAGTGACAGTGGCAGCGGGGAAAAGAGGCGGAGAAAGGCCCCCGGAGGTGGTGGTGGCGGCGGCGGCGGCGGCAGCGGGAACGACAACAACCAGGCGGCGACAAAGAGCCCGCGGAAGGCGGCGGCGGCTGCGGCCCGGCTCAATCGGCTGAAAAAGAAGGAGTACGTGATGGGGTTGGAGAGTCGAGTCCGGGGACTGGCAGCCGAGAACCAGGAGCTGCGGGCCGAGAATCGGGAGCTGGGCAAACGCGTGCAAGCACTGCAGGAGGAGAGTCGCTACCTACGCGCAGTCTTAGCCAACGAGACTGGACTGGCTCGCTTGCTGAGCCGGCTGAGCGGCGTGGGACTGCGGCTGACCACCTCGCTCTTCAGGGACTCGCCCGCCGGTGACCACGACTACGCTCTGCCGGTGGGAAAGCAGCAGCAGGACCTGCTTGAAGAGGACGACGCGGCGGGAGGAGTGTGTCTTCATGTGGACAAGGATAAGGTGTCGGTGGAGTTCTGCTCGGCGTGCGCTCGGAAGGCGTCGTCTTCTCTTAAAATGTAGGGTCAAGTAATCTGCTCTTTATCCGCGTTTACCCCTTTCAACTCCCTTACACCATGTAAAACACCTTAGTGGGACATCTTCACTGGACACATTTCAGAGGAGGAAAAAAAGTAATATTGAATCTTTAAGTGTTTAGCTAAAAGCATGAATGTGACACTTGTAACCAACTCCTAATGATAACCTGTGACTATTAAATCTCTCTGACAGTTTCTTTTTTAGGTGATTTCCTTCCTGCCAGGCTCCGTTGTAGGGGTTACAGAACAGTCGTTCCCGCCTCACAACCTGGTAAGGATCCATCTCTTCACGTAACGCTCATGCTCTGCTGCTTAGTCTACTTTAATGGGCAACATCTCAATTTGTGTGTGTGTGGTTTTTTTTTTTTTTTTTTTTTTTTCTTGTTTGGAAGGTGGGAGGGGAACCTAATTTGGGCCCTGTCCACCCTGGAAACAGACTTGTGCTGGTCAGTAATGTATTTAAGATGCTAATTCTGGTTGAAATAGCTGTTAATGTGTCCCCTTGTTCAGACTTGCGTGTACCTAGCTCTTCTGTCCCCAGTGTGGACATGGCCTTGGATGACATCGGTTCCAACTGTACACTGAAACCTGCTTATAGAGATACAGTTTGGAGACAGTGAAACAGGTGAAGTTGAATGGAAGTTCCAGTTGTACAAGGTGCAAATTGGAATTCCAGTTTTAGAGCAACTTTTCAGAGGTTGACAAGTATTAGAGGCATGCACAAATGTGATAGTTATTTTGCTGGAGATGTCAGAAATCTCTTAAATCTTCAAGAATGCCTTCCAGTTTTCAGTGTAAGATACAGAAAGAAATACAAATCCATTCAGAGTAACCGATTTTAATATCTCACCATTAGAGAAGTTGGAAATTAACATACATATCATATTCCTGTGTTTTAGTTAATTGGAGGAAGATTAAGAATGGTTAATGCAATGTTTCTTTGAGGACCAGCACAGTGATTACCATATCACTGTGTATGAATAAATTGTTGCAAACGCATTTGTTTTTGTTGTATTAAAATCTTAGGTTAAAATTATGTATGTATGATTAGATATTGAAGGCTGTTAAATGTGAATGAAAAAGTGTAAAGTGAGGCTTCACAAAGAATCGTACTCTCCAAATTTCTTTTAAAAGTATTTACCCCATGGGCCACCTAATGATATGGTTGATGTTATTTTCCCAAAAATGGAACATATTTTTCCCTTGAAATTCTTTTATCTATTGATTTTGAGTGTGAAAGGGTATTGCGAAATTCTTTGTGAAACATCACTGTTTGATAAAGTTATATACGTATTTAGCATCCTTGTTTTTCTTTGTGCTAAAGTGGATACAGCTGTTGGGGCAGAAGAGACGGGACCAGCTGCTGGCCACATTTCCTGCTTTATTTTAAAAGGTAGTATAAGAAATGAGGAAAAAGAGGTAATGTCAGGGCTTCTGCTGTCTTTTATTTTTAAAATGTTCGTAATTAAAAAGTTTTCCAGCAGTCCAAAGATGTAAGTTATCTTACACTTGTTTTATTTTATTGTTGTTTGGTTATGGAAATGGAATACTTGTTCTTGCACAAATGTAAATGTTTTGTTGCTAGATAATATAATTTGAGACCTACATTGGTCTCTGGTTTCCACAGCATATTTTGTAAAATCATCTACTGCACTTCAGCATGGATGGGTAGTAGCCAAACTCACAACCTGGAGCGATGAACCTGCTTATACCCAAGGGCAGGATCAAGCCCCTCTCAATGCAGCTGCATGGATTTTTAGTGCCTACTGAATTATATACATATATATATATATATAAACCAAAAGTAGTTGGAGAAAAATTATCTGAAATGACTAATTTGTGCTATCTTTATGAAATATGTTAAATGTAGCTTTTTTGAAACAGAAGCCTTGAATTGAAATTTAACTAATACTTGAACATTTTTGTATATATTTCTTTGTATATAATTTTGTCCAGTACCAATGACAAAAATACAGTGTCATAATAAAACCAGGTTTGTTGATCTTTCAGTTATGGGCTCAAAGAATTTATTCATCTCTAACATGACATTGGAAAGTAATGGATGAAATAGGAAAAATGATTGTTATTAATGCTGACTGTGGGTCTTAAAAGGTTCTCGAAGCAGTAAGTTCGTTTTTCTAAAAATTATACCATTCCCTTGGAATATTTTCTTGCTAACATCAGTGATTTTCATGAATTATTTGAAGTTTGGGGTTGGGAATAAAAAGTAGTCAAAGCTTTCTGAATTGGGATGTTTTGAAATTCCAAGTATAGGTTTTTAGAATGTCATTTTATAAATGGCAGTTTGGGGTATTACTTAAGAACTTTTGAAAATGGAAAGATTAGTATGGCCTATTTTTAAAGCTGCTTTGTTGGGATTCTTATGTTTTATTAACTGTCTTTTCTCAGTTTCCATTTCATTATTTCTTTTCTAGTTTTGGTGACTTAGTGATTTTTGTCATTTTTTACATCAATTCATGGTCTTGTTTTTACATGGTAATTGCATGTATTTAGGACCTATCCAACAGGGGCTTTAAATAAATTTGGTCATATTTATGTGTAAGAACATTTTACTGTAAATGTTTGGGTTTCTGAATTTATGATAGTTGTTTATTTCAGTATGTGGTAAACAGTATCTTAAAGTGTCTCACTACTTGTTAATTAAAAAGTTATGATTAATATGAAACTGTTGTCTTACTATTTTTAGAAAACTGTGTTCTGAATGATTAGTATTTGGATAAAGATTTCTGGAATATGAAGTAGATTGTTTTGCAGTTTTCACATTTGTTTCTATTTACTATAATAGTTGATAACAATTTAGTATTTGGGGGACTTTTTTTCCCCCTTCTAATTGTACCTCTAGGATAAAATGATACAGAACTAGACCAAAGATGTAGCTTTTTAGTACTTGTCTTCCTATGGTGGCAGGAATTCATACATTAATTGAACTAACACATATTGCCTTCCTATTTCTATTTCTATCATATTGACTTGCTGTTTCTGCACTCCTTGACCAGACTTGACTAAAAAAGTACACGTTTGTTTAAATGTAGTCACACCTCATGTATCCAACAAAGTGTTCAAAATATTTTAAATATTTGTGCATTTTATAATCACTAAATTAATCTCTTTCTCTTCTCTTTAAACAGCTTAGCAGTATCTGCAAAAACGAATCTTTTCCTACAACCTGTTAACTGACTGGACTGATGGTAACAAAGTAATTGTGGGAGCCATGTCGGTCAAAAATTTGGCATCTGCTGAAAAAAAAAAATGAATGCCATTTTCAAGTTCCCAAATTACTTCTATACTGATTTCACTTTCCAGAAATGGAGATATGAAAAGATTCTCTGGAATACTTGAAAGACTTAATAGAAATACATGAGACTAAGTTAATTTTGGAACAAATTTTCTTTACCTTTTTTTTTGTCTTTCATGGGAATGATACTCAGTTGTTTGCATACCTTTTAAAAATTGTAACTATTGGAAAAGAGATTTATAGTATTTCATCAAGAAGATCAGATTCTTTACATAATCAAGAGCACATACTATGGGATTACATTTAGTAGACTAGAATTACGTAAACAGGCCATTAGTGATCACAAAACATATGAGTTTGTATTTATTTCCTGAACATGAATATATAATTATATATTCATAAGTGAATATATAATTTGGAAGACAGGCACCTTGCTGAGTAGAATATAAAAATTACTGTAAAGTCCTTAAAAAGAGTAGTCTTTTTAAGTAGATGCATTGATTTGCCTGTAAATCTTTGAAAAAGTTGATTCTGATAAAATGTATGGGTAGTTGACTGCAACTTAGGGTAATACTAGGATTTGTGGATTCTGAGGTTTTGGATTCTTGAGCTTTTTCTGAGTACTTGAAACTTTTAAAAAAATATTTTGAGGTTTCTGATGAATAGCATGGTAGTTTCTACTGTTTTATATTAAAAAATTTCTCCAGTGTTATAAGGGCCTTAGAATTTTGAATAATGGGAGTAGCTTTTTTCATGGTATATTATTTTACTTAATTGAAATATTTTTCTGGTTTATTACAACAATGGAAAAAAACCCCTCAAAACTCTGGATTGTTTTATTTCATTTTTGTTGGATATGTTAATACATTCTCTTACCTTGTCTAGACTGAGTCATTTTATCTTACTGACTCATTTGGGAAGTGTGCAGATAATAGAAGAGGGAAGGGGTAGGAAATAGACTCATATTTCACAATAACTCAATGTCTAGTGTTTGCACATTATTCACAATATACTAAGTCATCTCATTTTCTTGTACTTTGAAGTGTATTCAGCACCTGTAGACAAGCAGCAAAAAATATTCTGTCTTACAGACTTATGTGGCTGGTATTACTACAGTGTAGGTGATTCCACAACTAAAGGCTTAAAATATTGGCTTATAAATGCCAGTATTTTAGTGACCATAAATACCTACTACTACAATAGAAAATGGAGTGAATAACTCACTAGTAGTAAGTAATTATCATTGTGTCTGTGTCTGTGATAGGGATTGAACCCAGGGGCATTCTACCTCTGAGCTATCCCTCAGCCCTATTTTATTTTTTTTATTTTAAAACAGAATCTTACTAGGTTGAGAGAGTCTCACTACTTGCCAAGGCTGTTCTTGAACCTGTGATCCTACCAAGTACTGTTATTACGGACATGTGCCAGCTGAATATTATCTTTTAAATATTGTTAACATAGGTAACATAGTATTTTGAAGATGTAGATTAAGATCTCTAGTCATATTTCAAGTCAATCTGATGACTGCAAAGTTGAGGTTACAAGATACTTAAAATGTTTACTCTGCCTCTAGACTATTCTAAATCTTTGAAACCTTCCTATATATTTTTTTTTCTTTTTTTCTTTTTTTTTTTTTTCTGAGCTGCCCCCTTACTTAGTTACCTTATAATACAGGGATCAAAAAGGAAGGTCTGCCATTAGAAACTTTCAGAGTGGTTTGGCCAGCAAATATTTTCTATATATTGGAATTTGACTGCTTTTATTTTAGGTCAGTATTCCCAACCTTTCATTTCCTATGGTCTTATAATACCTGGTAGTTTTTGTTGACCTCAAATTACTTACTAAAAACATTTTGCTTAGTTTCCATAAGAACTAATATAAAAATCCAGTCACTAATTAGTTTGGAACATCATGCAATTCTGTTAATATAACAGTTTAAATTTTATTGGCAGTCCAGCTTTTCTCAAAATATGTTTCCAAATTATGTATCTTTGATGTATTTCCACTGAGGTCAATTTCTTAAACTCCTCTGGTTATCTCTTAAGTGTTTTACAGTTTGGAGTTTTAAAATATACTAATATCTTACATAAAATAGGAATTCTTTTAAAGTCATAGAACATAAAAAGAATAGTAAAAGGTAGATTCTAAATAATTTGTCTACCATGATTAGACTAAAATATTTGAAATACTAAGAACTGTTTTCTTGATTGAGCCAGTGTTAAGGTTTTAACCATAAATGGCTAAGTTTCTTTAAGGTTGTAATGTGACTCAAAACAGGTTCACATGTCTTGTGTATCTGCTTTCTGACCAAAAATTTTGGTAGATTTGTAGCAATAGACTAAATCTGCTTTATTGGGTGTGTTGCTTATTTCCACTATTAAAAAGATGACTTAAGAAATATATAGCAGAGGACAAATGTTAGAAATCCTTTTTGATTACAGAACCTAGTATTTATGCTTATTTTAGAGATGCATGGTAGGGAGTAAATATTCTTGAACTCTTTCAGGAGTAAGGAAACAATTTGTAATAAACTAGCAATTTAGCTATTCTATTCATTGGGTTATATAATTTGATAATAACATTTAATATTCTGGAATCTCTTAATAACTTGAATTCCTTATTTTTGAGGTAAGTTATTTAAATTCATTATTATTTTTATAAGTAGAACTGCTATAAATAAAAGTGATAGAGCTGGGTGGTGAGACACACCTGTAATCCCAGTACTTAGGAAGTGGAGACAGGATCACAGGTTTGAGGACAGCCTCAGCAACTTAGCGAAACCTTGTTTCAAAATAAAAAGGGCTGGAGGTGTTGCTCAGGGGTAGAATGCTTTTGGGTTCATCTCAAGTACCTAAACTAATAAATAAGACAAAAATAAAAGTGCTGTGTTGGAATGCAAGTAGAATGGACAGCTTTCATTCAGAGAATGTTTACTCAGTATTTTAGTTTGTAAAACAGGTATTTATTTTGTCTTTAAAATTATGTACATAATGCCTGGCGTGGTGCACCTTGCCCTGCGCTTGGGAGGGGGAGACAGGAGGATTAAGGCACTGAGGGTTGGAGAGGTTAGTTAACTTGCTTAGCACCATATAACAAAAAAGGTTGAAATTTGTCATGCTAAAGGAATATCCCATAATAGATGGAAGTTTTAAAGGATAGACTTCGCCTAAATCTTTATAGAAGTAGAACTTTCTAAGGGTATACATTAGGATTGATGCCTTGTGAGGAAGGTTATTAAAGTCTAAGATTTGTAGATTAATGTTATCTATTGAAATGTTTTGAATTAAGAAATGAGGTCAAAACCACAGCTGTATTAAGTTTTTTGTTTTAATTTTCCATTCTATTTGGCATTTGAAAATTGGTATATTGTTAATTGCCCCCCCCTTGTGTTACAGTTCAAACTCAGTGCTTAATGTACTGTTGAAGTGAGTAGTCTTTACATAAGTTCAGCCTTTTGTTGCTCTGTATAGCCTTTCATTGTAGGTCCCAGAATTGTTCCTCATGTGATAAATTATAAGTCTGCATTTTAACATTAGAGACATAAGTTAATAGCTTTTCATTGTAGGTCCCAGAGTTGTACCTCATGTGATAAAATGTAAGTCTGTATTTTAGCATTAGAGACATAGATTGTTTTCACCATTTTATTTTTGTATACATTTCTGCTTAAAAAAAAATCAGTGAATTTCTAGACCAGGTTCAGGTAACTGAAGGGCCTTTATAACTAGTTTATATTGTCTAGACCCAAGGTATGCTGCAAACACAGTTTGAAGTAAAGTGGGAAATAACATCCTTCTAAAGATGGGCTTAGAAATTCTAACCCAGTAAGTTAATGCGTTTCCTTTCTCTGGTAGCAGGGCTGACTCATACCTGTAAGAAAACATTGAGATATTTTACTAGAAATGTCACATGGCAAAACAATGTACATCCTAGAAGTATTAAGATAAAATGGCCAAAGATAAGGTAATGCTACTTTTTTTAGTGTCTATTAGTCCTAAAAATTGTCCTGTTTTCTTTTGCTTCTTTCTCCAGTTTACCTCTGGAGGCTCATAGAATAGAAAGCTCATATAAGAACTCAATAGAGAATAACCAGAATTATTCTGGAGTAGTAGGTTTATAACTAGACATTTCCTCACAGAATTTTCCTTTAGTCCAAGTACTCAAACTCATCTAAGAAAATTTCTGTATTAAGCTTCTGCACTGGACATAGTACTGTTTGCGGTTTTGTAGTGAGCATTCAGTACACAAGTTGGGTTCTTAACATGAAGTACACACCAAGAGGAAATGTGATGAAGTTTTAGTACTGTTTTCATATTTCTGGAAAGCAAAATTTGATTACCTAAAAACTCTTAGTTTAAAATGAAAGACAATTTTGCCTTTGATCTAAATACCTTAGAGAAAATATACTTGATGTTTTAAGTACATATTTTTAAGTACATATTATTTAAAACTTTACAATTTAAAAGTTTAATTAGGAGAAAACAGAATCCTACCTGGCTGCTAGGCCACCATTCACAGGTATAGCCAAGAAAACAGGGTATAGACCTCCCAAAACAAAGCCAACCATTCCGGCTCGTGTGACGGTACAGGCTTCGCAATTCAAATAGCCTAGAAAATAAATTAGATTTGGAAGTGATGATTATGATAGTTGAGCTAACATGGTTTAAAATAATTCATGATCCACTTATATTATTTACAGATATTTTTCAGGCAAATGCAATTCTGCAAGTCATAATGAAAGGTATAATTAGTTTGTGCTTGGTATGTACATGGCTCTGAGTTTGATCCCTAGCACACGAGAAAGGTGAATAACATGCAAAGATAACATAAAATAGCCAGGAAAATTGATAGGATCATCTAAGGAAAAAGGTTCTTTAACTGGTTCTGGACTTGGATATAATCATCTCAAGTATGGGCTGTTTCTAGATTTCTGACCTTGTTCTGCCATCAGCTGACCTGGGCTGATATTTTTACTCTGTTCAGTTTATACCTGGGCTGATATTTTTACTCTGTTCAGTTTATTGGTCAGTAGGTTTCTCTTGATTGGAAAAATTCTTTCCACAATGGCCATGGGAATTCAAACAAAAATTTATCTAATTCAATCAAATTTGGAGCAGCATTTACAAAGAGTAGTAATACTTTTCATTTAAATTATTAAAATATTTTTTGTGGTTAGTATTCAAGGTACTCATCACATGGTAAAATTTCAAAACAGTTAAATCTCTCATTGAGAAATTTTATACATGCATATAGTGTATTAAGAAATTTATTACATAAAGAGTTGTATTCCTATACAAATGATTTATCCCTTTAAGGAGTTTTTCTATAAATTAAAAAAAAAAATCTTAAGGTAAGCCAGGTGTGGTAGCACAAGCTTATAATCCCAGCACTTGCAGGCTGAGACAGGATCGCTGTTTGCAGACAGCCTCAGCTACTTAGGCCCTTGCGACTCAGATCTTATTTCAAAGTAAAGAATAGGGCTGGGAGGTAGAAGGCCTCTGGGTTTCATACCCAGTACTGCAAAAAAATAAATAAATAAATAAATAAAAACTAAGGTAGAGCTAGCGTTTTAGTAAAAAAAATGCAGTTTCCAAATATTCCTTATTCTTGTACTGTGGAAAAGATACTTTCAAGGAAAGTATTTAATTTTTTAATTTTTTTTTTTTTTTGGTGGTACTGGGGGTGGAACCCAGAGGCTTTCTACCTCCAGGCTACACTCCCAGACCTATTTTATACTTTATTTGGAAACAGGGTCTCACTAGGTTGCTGAGAGCCTCACTAAGTAGCTGAGGCTGGCTTTGAAGCTGCGCGATCCTTATGTCTCAGCCTCCCAAGCGCGGGGATTACAAGCGTGCGCCACCACGCCTGGCTCAAGGAAAGTATTTAGCAAGATTCAATCTTACCCAAACTGTATAATATCATGTAGGTACTTGATATTAATAATTAAATACTAACCAAAGTTGAAAGTAAAAATACCAAGGAAAATAGTAAATGAAAATTTACCTGTACTCAGAGGTAAACTTACAAAACCTTTGTAAGAAGCATATGCTGTCACAAATGGAATCACTGCCATTGGTAAGCCAGCAGCTATTCGAGCCTGTGTTATATGCAAGACACGGCGAAAAAGGCTGTTTGCTATTAGGCCACAGAGAGCAGCATTAAGTCCAACATATATAGATCCATGTTCAAGTAGATTCCTGAGGGTGAGGAAAAAATAACTTTTTGGTTGCACTGTGTGCATGAAAGTTCTCCAATTCTGGCATATGTTATAGAACTTAAACAGAACTAGGAAGAACTGGATAAAAAATGTGTCCCTTACAACTCCATAAAACCACAGCCTTAAATCACTGTTTTACATATAGATTTTTTTTTTAAAGCTTCTGAATTTGGTCAACACATAAGGATTCAATGAAACACATAGTTTTTGCTAAGTGCATTTTATGATTTTTGCAAGACATACAGAAAATTTTCCCTCAACTGTGTAGCAATTTTCCAATTCTGTCTAGAATTTTTTCATTTTATGAATTGGGAAATGAAGTTTTTGACAATAAAATGTCCCACATACTTCAGAACATACCAAGTAACTTAGGTATAATAAATTTTTTGATAATGCAAGAAGGGGTAGGATTCAAACTTAGAATAGGAACAAGGTAAAGATAATAGAACACCTGGTTAGGTGCCATGTTTGAAAGCAGTTTATTATATCCAAACTAAATCTTTGCTTAGCTGTTAGAGCTCACTTCTCAAGGTTCTCTTCTAATTTGGTAAAGGTCCCAGTGACTACCTACTTCTTACTCTTTAAAACTGCCGCCACCATCTAATCCATACTTTGTGTCAGTCTGTGGCTTTCCCGCTCTCCCTTACTGTTAGGGAAATGGACCACAGGCCTGATTTTGCTTTTGCTTTTAAGAGTTTTTCACAAATAGCAAAGGGTGTGTGTGTATGTGTGTTGCTGGTGAGGATGGATACAGAGTTTTAAAAATATCACCAAATTCTTTTCACTGCTCTTGGTTTCTAGGTTCTCCCTTGTTGAGATGGTAAGTGCTAACACTGGAACACACCTGAAGACAGTAAAAGAATATACTTCTAAAATAAATTTCAAATCTTTATGTCTTAACTGCTACCAATCTACCCTGTGTACTCATCAGGATAACTGTCAGTCGTCTTTATGTTTCCTGTCTTTCCTATCTTAAATTTGTTTTCCAAAAAGCAACTGGAATGTTCATTAGAATATAGTTAATCTGGCCACATTTTCCTGTTTCAAATTGTTTCTTGTCCACTTCTCTTGTATTTCAGTAACACTGGTTCCACAAATAGGACAACTTTTTGCCCTAGGTATATGTTATTCTCTCTACTTGCGATACTGTTCTTCTTTCTTCTTCCATAGGTTGGCTCTTTTTTTGTTGTTGTTACTGGGGATTGATCCCAGGATTATACTGCTATCCTCCGGTTAGTACTCCCAAGTACTAGGATTACATATGTGTGCCACCACACCATGCTTATTTTTATTTTATTTTTCCATCCTTTTAAAGGTCTCAGATTTTAATTTTTATTTTAGATGTAACCAAGTCAAAGAGATTTTGATTGTCAAGGGGATCTAAGAATAATCTGGAAGGGCAATGTAGTTATCTGTATTGCCTTCAAAGATTAGAATATCTCCTATATTCTATTTTTTCCCTTTAGTCATAATTTAAAGATCCCTAGGGCACCAAGAAAACAGGCAAACAAAAAGCACCAAACACTTTTACCCATCTCATTCCTCTGACATTCCCTGTCTAGCCATGTGTGTTCCATGGTATACTCTTAGATAAGTATAATGATAGAAAGAAATGATACTTAAGTTTAAAACTTTACTAAAGTTTTACTTTAGTGGCCCATAAATGTTTACATTTTACTGTACTCCAAGCTAAGTGGAAAAAATACAAGTGGGAAAAAAATATAATACAAATGATCTAATCTCAATGTCCACAATTAGCTAAAACATTGACCTCTCTGGACCACAGTTGAGTAAACCGTTAACCCTCTGGGTCACAGTTTTCTCATCAAAGCAAGAAAACAGCTCAATTTCTTTCTGATGTTCTGTGTTGCTTATACTTACGGTAGGAAAATTTGAGATAACGAGTCAATAATGAAAATCCAACTGGCAAAAGATTTTTAAATTAAGGGATCTTACCTTTCTGCTTCTGGAAGTTGGTTAAGTTTTCTGTTTATGAAATCAAGTAAGCTTTCCTTCATAGTATCGGGTTTGCGTTTTTCCATCTTGAGCCTTAAAAAGCACATAAATACCATTTTCTACAATGTATATAGCTATAGGAAAACATCTTAAAAGCTTTCAGAAGACCATTTAATTCTTAAAGCTGTAGATTATAGTTCATAACCCCCCCTAAAAATCAGTGCATACAGAGCATGCTAAAAAAAAAACAAAGATAACCTATAGTGGAACAAAACACAACATGAAAACACAAAGCTTCATGGAAATACAGTTTATCTTCATAATCCTTAACATACCCTCAATTATTGACCAATACCCAGAACTATTCATAAATAGCACCAACCATAGACGACTTATAAAACTGTTAGCTAATATAAAAATTAAGAATTTGCGTACGTCAGAAATCATGAAGATAATTAGTATGGGAGAAAATGCTACTGGCAAAGGAGTAATTTCAGAACATACAGAACTACAACTCAAGAGCAAGGCAAGCAAAGCTGTAGAAAAGTTGACAAAAGATCTGAATAGGCCCTTCACAAAAGAAAGTTAAACAGCCATTAAATGTAAATAAATATTTCTCTTCCTTAGAATCAGGAAAATAAGACCACAAAGAGATACCAATTTGTACTCAAAGGTTTACTAAAATCTGTCTAGTTCAATTACTGGCAAGAATTTAGGGCAGGCAGAACTCTCATGTGCCATTGGTTCAAGTGTAAATTTTTACCTTAAGTGAGTACAACTTTGGCAGAGAATTTAGTATAAAGCAAGGGTCAACAAACAACCCTACAGGGCTAAAAAGGAAATACTATGCCAAAACAGTTGATCTCTGCACTGGAGAGGGTGAATATCTGTACAGAAATGGTGAATACATTTTAGCCTAAGGATTTAGTTCATGAACAGATTCCAGTATAACAGTCAAGCAATGGCTCAGGGATAACAGCAAATGCAACACCATTTTATGAATCAGATTGTTTTGGTGCACTGTCACTATTAATCTACAAGATTATTGCCCTAATTTAACAAAAAATTTATTTGGTGCCAGTTTTAAAAGAAGTCATTTGAAAAAAGTTGAGTGCATTGCAATTTTGCATATCTAGACCTAATAAGTAAAATACAGGTTTTGAATTTTAGGTCTAGGTTCCCAGGACTCAAATTTTTGAGAGCTGTGGCTTTCAATAACAAGATATACACAATCTGAGCCATACAGGCACACTGGATAATTCTGTATGTGGGGTGGGTGGAATATAAATGTAATCAAATTTCAGCATATATAAAGTGTGGTAAATATGTTAGAAATAAATTATTTCCTGAATTGTCCAGCCCGATGTTATCACTATGTTTCTATTCTTTGCTCTAATACTTGTGAGGTTCCTCTGTTAAATCGCCATTTCTATGGTGTTTCTAAGATCACAAGTCAAAATTTCGTAGAAGTTCTGACGGGGCAGCCCGGGTAGGGCATTGTTTCCCCATTATTAATAAATCCCTGCCAATGACAATGCCATCTTTAAGACTACAAACATCTTTCTCTTTTAGGGGTAGTGGGGACTGGAACCCATATATACCTCAGCCTTTTTTTTTTTTTTTTTTTTTCTGGAAACCGATAAATTGTGTGAGGCTGGTTTGGAACCTGAAATCCTCGAGTCTCAGCAGAAGTACTGGTGATTACAGGCGCGAGCCACCACCCCAGACCTAACATTCCATAAAGTTTTTCGCATTAGCTACTTCACATCAATCTGAGGGCTGCTTCCAGAGATGGGCAATGATTAAATTTGGTTAAGGTCGCCCTGTGAATTGGCAGTAATCTCAAGATTGAATCCAGTCGCAGGCATTTCCTCCCCACTTCTATTAGCCCAATTTATAAGATGATCTAGGATGCAAAGTGAAGAAATGGTCAGTCGCGTCCGGTTACCTCTCCTGGTTTCATTACTGCGCTGCGGTGGACGAAGTCATCACATCGGGTTTTTGCTGACCCCACAGCCTTTACCCTTAATCCCGAAATACCTGTACCTTCTGCTTTCCTCCGAGCAGCCGGTGCTTCCCCCGTTCTTCCTTTGGAACGCCGGGGTTCGCTACAACCTTGGCCCCTCCCGCCCGGGCGCAGCCATCTTGGGCTGACACGTGACCGCGCGGCGGCCGCTTCCGCCGCGGGGCTTCCGGTGGGGAGGCGCGGCGGCCGGCGAGGGCCCGCGGCAAATACTGCAGGAACTGGAAACTTGGCATACAAATGAAGTGACTTAAACCTGAGTCCTCGGTTGAAAACTTACTTTAGGCTGGGTATTTCACTTGCTGGTCAGTAGAGTCCTCGGGAGGTTGGCAGGGGGTGAGTGAAAACGGCACAGCTCTCAGCATAGGAAGGGTAATCAGGTTAAAAAAAAAAGGTGTGGTGGCGCAGGCTTGTAATAAGTCCAGGTTTTGGAGGACGAAACAGGAAGATTGTAGATTCGCGGACAATCACAGTAGTGAGACTCAGCGACCTAGGGGACGCTGTTTCAAACCAAAATTGGGATGGGGGGTGTAGGTGGGAGGTAGAATCCTCTTGGGTTCAATCCTCATTACCCCCACCCAAAGAGTAATAAGTAAATAGATAAGTTAACTAGAATAAAAATAAGTCGGAAAGGAACTGAGATTTCTTTGCTTTGTTTTCTACTCCCTTGGTTCTTCAGCTCGCTATGGCATGTTATGAATCTGGGTGATTGCCCCTACATAATTTGAGCAATATAGGAGCAAGAGCTTGTTTTCTGAGGATTTTTTTTATGCTTCCTGAATTCAGTTTTTATAAAAAGTAGAGGTGAATGAGTGTGGTAAAAGAAAAATTGTTCACTGAGCCAGGGAATTTAGAGCTTCCATCAGTCAGGAAGACTAAGAACCAATATTTTTAACCAATACTCAGGACTTTTTCTCAGTTCTCATCTTTACAATTTCTATATCCTTAAAACAGGAGAGGAATAATACATTGTCTTATAAAGTTGCGGGGATCCAATAAAAATGTTTACCAAGGTTGTACCTCCCCCAAGTACTGGGGAGTAGAATACCTCTAGGGGTATTCTACTCTAGGGGTATTCTACTCTGAGCTATACCCCCAGCCCTATTTTTTATTCTTTATTTTGAAATAGGGTCTCACTTAGTTTCCTAGGCCTTACCAAGTAGCTAAGACTGACCTGGAACCTGTTAGACTCCTGTCTCAGCCTCCCAAGTACTGGGATTACAAGTATGAGCCACTATACCTGGCTCAAAATTACTGAATTTAATAAAAGGAAAATGTAGTATTCAACATAAAAGGGAACTGCAGGGTTAGGTGGCACGTTTCTATAATCCCAGTACTTGGGAGGCTGATACTGGAGGATCACAGGTTCAAGGCCAGACTCAGTAACTTAGCCAGACTCAGCAAGTTAGCAAGAAATTTTTTTTTTTTTAATTGAATAAGGTGGGGGAGCGTGGCTTGGAGGTAGAATGCCCCTGTGTTCAATGCCCAGTACCAAAAAAGAGGGCATTCATAGGCAAGGTGAGTACTGTAAGAACCCCACAAATTCCTTGTCTGTGAGGGATTTAATTGATACCACATTGTCTGTAGTCAATAAGCCAGAAAAGAAATAGTTCCTCAGATTCCTAGGTGGAAAACTTCCCCCAATAAGAAGGTTTGTGAGAAAAATGCAGAGTTTGGGAAAACCAGCATATTCAGCTGCTAACTATATGTTTCCTGACACTATTTTATACTCTTATTCTAACCTCATTTTAAAGGTTTGAAGCCTTTTTTGATATTAATAAATATCCTGTACAGTGTCTGTAGCAAGACATTATGGATTAATAAAGGAAATTTAGTTTATTGAGATTTTTAAAAAAGGCTAAACTAGACAGAAAATAATACTAAAATTTAAGTAGGTGGAGGGCATTACAGGTGAGTGGTGAGTGTCAGTATCAGATATTTAAGGAAATAGTTAATAGATTGATTTGGATAGTGTATTTATTTATTTATTTATTTATTTATTTATTTATTTATTTTGCGGGTCTGGGGATGGAACCCAGGGACATTCGACCTCTGAGCTACACCCCCTGCCCTAGTTTTTATTCTTTATTTTGAAACTGGGTCTCACTGAGTTGCAGAGGGCTTCACTGAGTAGCTGAGGCTGTCCGCGAACCGTGATCCTCCAGGTTTCAGTCTCCCGGATGCTGGGATTACAAGAGTGCGCCACCACGCCCGGCTGGTTTGGATAGTGTTTAATATTAAAATAGGAGAACAAAGGGGAGTGAAATTCTTGATGCTAAAGGAAAGTGTTTAGTTTCAAGACACAAAAACCAAATTCATTAGCAGAAGAGAGATTTAAAAGTCCCAAGATGAATCAGCAAAACAAGAAGTCATCCTTGGTCACCATTCACATTCAGACTCCTAAGAAGTTTGTGACTCCTATTCATATTGTACAAGGCAGCTGAGATTACATTGTAAAATTGCATTATAGCTCTTCTTGGTGGTGCACATCTGTAATCCCAGTACCTGGAGGCGGGGACAGTGTTGAGGACAGCCTTAGCAACATGGCAATACTCAGCAAGACTTTCATCAACTTAGACCCTGTTTTATGACAAAAATTTAAAAAGAGCTGAGGGTGGAGTTTGGAGTTAGGATGGTTCTGGGTTCAATTCTTAGTGCTGCAAACATAATAAATAAGTAAAATAAAATTGAATTACAATATATCCTACTAAAATTATTCATGGGCTTCCTATGTCTTAACATGGTATGTAAGACTCCGCTAATTGGCTTCATTACTAACCTCTTCGAAATCACCGTAAGTCATTTGAATACTCACTTGCTGTAGTTGTCTCAATGCTCTGGCCTTTTAGTTTCTCAACTCGCCAAGCTTTATGATGCTGTAGCTCCTTTAGACAGGCTGCTTCTCCTTAACCACTCTTCATCCCTAGATTTTATGTAGCTGGTTTCTTATTCTTCAGGTCTTAGATTAATCAAAGCTTGACTTTCCTTGGCCATCAGACTAAATTAAATTCTTCCTAATAGTTTCATTATCCTGTTTCTTTAAAAGCACTTATTTATCAAGTATTTATTGAGTACTGGTGTTTCTCTGGTTCTCAGGAGCTCACAGAACAGTGGGAGAGAAAGATAAGCAGAAAAAAATTTCTAATAGTGAATTCTGTGCTATTTTTGAAATATGTAGAGAATACAGTGGAACGTCTACCTTTGCCTAAAGTAATCTAAGAAGGCTTTCAAGAAAAAAAGCCAATTATTGGGAGGCAGTTCGCAATGGCATTGCTAAATCTTTTGTGACCTAGATGCTTACATAGTGGCCTTGGATGTTTCAGATAGTGTTTCCCTCTGGGTCAGAGGTTTGTTTTCTTTTTATTTTATTTATTTTTTATTTATTTATTTTTAATACAAATTTTTTATTGAATATAAATGGTATACATTTAAGCTACACTTGGCACCCTCTCCCCCCCACCCCCGTCACCCCTCCCACCAATGATTGTCGAGGGTAACCATGCCATATTCATAATTTTATACATATTTGGATGTAGGCCCTCATTAATCAAGTTCAGCCTTCCTACTCTCCTATCTTTCCATTCAAACTTTGCTAATATTTCCTCTCCATTATCTGGAGTCCCACTGGTATCCTCTGTGTTTCCTAGTTTGGGCATATTAGAGGAAACATATGTACCTTCTCCTTCTGTGCTTGGCTGATATCACTTAACATAATGCTCTCCAGGACTTTCCATCTTCTTGCAAATGATATGATTTTGTTCTTCTTTATGGCTGAGTAGAATTCCATTGTCTGTATTTCTCAGAGTTTTGCAATCCATTCATCTGTTGATGGAGATCTGGGTTGGTTCCATATTTTGGCTATTACGAATTGTATTGCTATGAACATGGGTATGCATATGTAGCTGTAGTTCTCTGAATTCAACCCCTTTGGAAAAATACCCAGGAGTGGTGGAGCTGGATCATATGGTGGATCTATTCCCAAATTTCTTAAGAATCTCCACACAGATCTCCATAGTGGCTGAAATAGTTTGCATTCCCACCAACAGTGTAAAAGAGTTCCTCTTTCCCCACATCCTCGCCAACATATGTTGTTATTTGATTTCTTTATGCTTGCCACTCTGGGGTTAGATGGAATCTGAGTGTAGTTTTGATTTGCATCTCCCTGATGGCTAATGATGTAGAACATCTTTTCATGTATCTGTTGGCTCTTTGTATCTCTTTTTTTGTGAAGTGTCTATTCAGTTCATTTGCTCATTTCTTGATTGGGTTGTTTGTTTTGCTAGTATAGAGTCTTTTGAGCTCTTTGTATATTCTGGATATTAGCCCCCTATCAGAGTGGTGGCTGGTAAAGATCTCCCATTCTGTAGCCTTCCTCTTTAGGTTATTGATGGTTTCCTTTGATGAGAAGAAACTTTTTAGTTTGATGCTATCCCATTTGTTTATTCTTGCTTTAATTTCCTGAGCTTTGGAGGTTTTGTTGAGAAAGTTACTGCCTGTGCCAATATGTTGTAGTGTTGAGCGTATGCTCTCTTCTAATAACTTCACGGTCTCCGGTTTAATTTCTAAGTCTTTGCTCCATCTCGAGTTGATTCCTGTGCATGGTGAGATATAGGGGTTTAGTTCCATCTTTCTACAAATGGATAGCCAGTTCTCCCAGCACCATTTGTTGAAAAGGCTGTCTTTTCTCCAGTGTATGAGTTTGGCCCCTTTGTCAAAGATTAATTGACTAAAGATGTGTGGATTTGTTTCTGTATCTTCTATTTTAATCCATCAGTCAGTATATCTGTTATTGTGCCATTACCATGATGTTTTTACTACTATTGCTCTATAGTATAATTTGAAGTCTGGGATTGTGATTCCTCTGCATGTTTCTTATTGCTGAGAATTGCTTTGGCTATTCTGGGTCTTTTCTTTATCCATATAAAGTTCATGATTGATTTTTCTAGGTCTATGAAGAATGTCACTGGTATTTTAATGGGAATTTCATTGAATCTATAGATCACTTTTGGTAGAATGGCCATTTTGATTATATTTATTCTGCCTATCCATGAGCATGGGAGATCTTTCCATCTTCCAAGGTCTTCTTCAATTTCTTTAATGTTTTATAGTTTTTGTTGTAGAGGTCTTTTACATCTTTGGTTAGGTTTATTCCTAGGTTTTTTATTGGTTTTGGGGTTATAGTGAATGGAATTGTTTTCTTTGTTTCTTTCATTGTGTATTCATTGTTGGCATAAAGAAAAGCCCCTGATTTCTTTAGGTTGATTTTGTATCCTGCGACTTTGCTGAATTTGTCAATCAGCTCCAGAAGTCCTTTGGTTGAGTTCTTTGGGTCTTTCAGATAAAGGATCATGTCATCTGCAAATAAGGATAATTTTAATTCTTCTCTTCCTATGTGGATTCCTTTGATTTCCTTCTCTTGTCTTATTGCTGCGGCAAGAGTCTCAAGGACTGTATTGAAAAAGAGTGGTGATGGTGGGCATCCTTGTCTTGTTCCTGATTTTAGAGGAAATTCTTGCAGTTCTTCCCCATTCAATATAATGTTGGCTTTGGGTTTCACAGTATATTGTCTTAATGATGTTGAAGTACGGTCCTTCTATCTGTAGTGTTTTTAACATAAATGGGTGTTGGATTTTGTCGAATGCTTTTTCAGCATCTTTTACTATGATGATGTGGTTTTTGTTCTTGGTTTTATTTATGTGGTGAATAACATGTATTGATTTGCGTATGTTGAACCAGCCTTGTTTTTCTGGGTTGAAACCAACTTGGTCATGATATATTATTCTCTTGATATAGTTTTGAATGCATATGGCTAGTATTTTGTTTAGAATTTTTGCATCTATGTTCATTAAGGGTATTGGTCTGTAGTTTTTCTTTCTTGACTTATCTTTATTTGGTTTGGGAATTAATGTGATACTGGCCTCATAGAAGGAATTTGGGAGAGTTCCATCTCTTTCAATTTTTCGGAACAAGTTCTAAAGTATTGGTATTAGTTGTTCACTGAAGGTTTTGTAGAATTCAGCTGGAAACCCATCTGGGCCTGGGCTTTTCTTTGGTGGAAGAATTTTTATTGCCATTTCTATTTTTTTGGTTGCTATTGGTTGGTTTAGGCTTGCTATGTCCTCTTGGTTGACTTTAGGTAGGTTAACTGTGCTTAGAAATCTATCAATTTCTTCCATGTTTTCAAGTCTATTGGAGTATAAATTTTTAAAGTAGTTTCTGATAATCTTTTGAATTTCTTCACTATCTGTGGAGATATCTCTTTTTTCACTTCTAATTTTGATAATTTAAGTTGATTCTCTTTTTCTTTTGGTTAGGTTGGCCAGGGGTTTATCAATTCTATTAATCTTTTCAAAGAACCAAGTTTTTGTTTTATTGATTCTTTGAATTGTTTTTTTGTTCTCTATTTCATTTATTTCTGCTCTAATTTTTAATGATTTCTTGCCTTCTGCTGGCTTTGGGAATAGACTGTAGCAGTCTTTCTAGGTCCTTGAGTTGTGTCATTAGGTTCTTTACTTGGTGATTCTCTGTCCTTCTTATGTGGGCACTCAATGCAATAAACTTTCCTCTTAGTACTGCCTTCATAGTGTCCCATAGATTTTGGTAGGTTGTGTCTCTGTTTTCATTTGTTTCCATAAATTTCTTTATTTCTTCCCTAATTTCCACTCTTACCCATTCATCATCAGAGGTTTGTTTTCTGACCAGGATAGTAAGGTTATTGTCTCCCTTAGGAACAAAGTTTGAACAGGTTTTCTTGTAGCACCCTTGTGACATTGATGTTTAGTAACAATTAGTATTCTCTGCCTTGATATGGTTCCACCACTATTATGGTTCAAATCTAGAATGTCCCCCAAAGGCTCATGCATTGGAAGTTTTGGTCTCCAATGTAACAGTGTTCAGAGGTAGGGATTTGGGGATGTGGTTGGATCACTGGGACTCTGATCTCACCAGTGGGTTAATCCACTGATGGATTCATGGTTAAAGGGACTATTGAAAGCTGCTGAAACTATACGAAGAGGGACCTAGTTGGAGGGATGGGTCCTTGAGTGTGTGCCTTTGAGAGCTATATTTTGTTCCCTGCCTCTGTCTGCTTTCTGGTTTCCATGATGGGAGCAACTTTGCTCTACTATGACCTTCCATTGTGATGTATTGATTTACCAAAGGCCTAGAAACAATGGAGCCAGCTGCCAACAGAATGAAACCTCTGAAACCATGATCTAAAATTGTACCAGTATTGGGAAGTGGCTTTAAAATGTATGAATGTACCAGTATTGGAAAATGGTTTCAAAATGTGAAAATAACATCAGAATTAGAAAGCCAGGAGTTTCAGCAGAAAGGACTGCTGAGGACCCAGGTGCCTAGGGTGATCAGCAAGAGAATAGAGGAAACCCAAAAGCCTAGGGTCTTTTACATTTCTAAGAGAAGCAAACTTTCTCAAGGAAGTGAGGGAATGCCATGAGCCTCTAAGAGTTCCCAGACTCTCAATAATCAACTAACACATTTTGGAGTGTAACAAAAGAAGTTCTGTGCCAGAGACTGGACAGGTCTACAGGAAGGAATCCCCACATCAAAAGACCTGTCCTGGAGAAATGGCAGATCTAGTTTGGTCAGAAGATTATTGGTATAAAATGTCCTGGGTCCAGGAACCTCCCCTGACTTCTTTTCAAGTCATCCCACTATGTCACTCTCTCTCTGTGACATAGTAATTTAAGACTGGTTATAAAGCTACTTGATATCTGAAGGACTTTGGTGACTTCAAGTGATCCCACTCTATCACCCTCTATGGCGTAGTGCTAAGCTACGTTCTATCTTTTGGTCTTTGTAATAATAAAAATTGCTTAAGCTTAAAGAGTTCAGGCTAGTGTTTTTTATACCTAGCTCAGAACAAGAATCTGTGGCTACATCTCTCTCACTGTTACAGTTCTGGGAGCCCAAAAGGGTCCCTGGAACACTTCCACCACTTAACAGTTTCACAACTGTAATAATTGTGATGTGAGACTTTAATGCAGCAATAACATTATATAAAAAGTCAAACTCAGAGAAATAGAAAGTAGAATGGTAGCTGATGGGCTGGAGGGAGAAGGAAATGAAGTTATGACTAAAGGGTAGATGATTCACTTATGCCAGGTGAATAAGTTCTAGAGAGCTATTGTACAGTGAAGTGCCTGTGGTTAAAAATATGTTAGTATGGGATGGGCATGGCGGCACATGCCTATAATACCATTAACTTGGGATGCTAAGACCAGAGGATCACAAGTTCATGGTCTGCCTCAGCCTAGTGAGATTCAGCAACTTAGGGAAACACTCCTTCAAAATAATTTTTTTTTTAAAGGGCTGAGGTTGTAGCTCAGAGATAGAATGCCCCTGTTAGCCACCATGTTCTTACCAAACAAGAGTGTATGATAAGCTGAGCATGGTGACACATGCTTGTAATCCCAGCATTCAGGAGGCTGAGACCAGAGAATGGTGGTTTGCGGACAGCTTCAGCTATGTAGTGAGGCCCTCCGCAACTTAGTGAGACCCTGTTTCCAAATAAAGAATAAAAAATAGGACAGGGGTGTAGCTCAGAGGTCAAATGTCCCTGGGTTCCATCACTAGACCCACACACAAAAAAGTATTTGATAAACACATTTGTACCTGCTATCCAGAATTAATGCTAGCATTGTGTGTGTGTGTGTGTGTGTGTGTGTGTGTGTGTGTGTGTGTGTGTGTTACTGGGGATGGAACCCTTCTACCTCTGGGCTACACTCCCAGACCTATTTTATATTTTTTATTTGGAAACAGGGTCTCTTAAGCCAGTGTGGCTGGCTTCAAACCTGCATGATCTTCCTGCCTCCGCTTCCCAAGCATGGGGAGTACAAGCATGCGCCACTATGCCCGACAATGCTAGCATTTTTCATATGTACTTTAACTTTTTTAAAATAAATAAATAAATAACTTATTTATTTGTGGGTCTGGGGATGGAACCCAGGGGCATTTGACCTCTGAGCTACACCCTCTGCCCTGTTTTTTATTCTTTGTTTTGAAACAGGGTCTCACGAAGTTGCAGAGGGCCTCACTAAATAGCTGAGGCTGTCAGCGAACCGCGATCCTCCAGTCTCAGCCTCCCGAATGCTGGGATTACAAACATGTGCCACCACGACCGGCTAAATAAATCATTTTAAATACAAAACATTAGCATCATCTTCTTTACTTTTACTTTTTAGATGTGGCTACTAGAAAATGTAATACTACATACAGGATGTGGCTTGCATTACATTTCTTTTGGACAGGGCTGATTTAGAAACTGTGTCTAACCTATTAAGGTAAGGCAATGGCAACAAATACACAGGTAAATATAGCAATTGATACAGGATTATCTCAGAAATTTTAATTTTTATCCTCCAAAATTTCTGTGCAACAGTAAACGGTTTCATTGTTCTTTCTTTCTCTTCAACTCTGGCTTGCTTAACCTTTCGGCTTTGTCATTCAAAGAAAGTTTATAAATTGCAGCTTCAAAACTTGTACAAATATACATTTATATTCATGAATGTGTCAAAGAAGAAAAATTCTTAGTCCTCCTTTTAAATACTTTGCCTTCTATCCCAAGGTTTGAAGCAAGCTCTCAAATAACAAAGTTCTGTTCATTAGGTTGTCCTGAATGGAACTCAACAGGGCTTCTCTATACCTTGTATGTGTTTCTTAGTTTATAGAAACTGTGAAACCACCAACTGATAGAGACAAAAGAACAATAAGGCTTAAAAGGTAAAAATAAAAAGACAAAGCCAGAGTATGGAATAGCTTATATGCCAAGCTAAGAATTTGCTCCTTTTCATTTGCTTTATTTGCAGGGAGACATTTGCTATTAAAAGTGGGAGTGACATTGTCATAGGAGGCATTGGTTCACTAAGAGCAAGAAACAGAGGCCAGATTAAGGATATGGTAGGTCTTTTTATTAACTGGTGAGGCCCAGAGACAAAGCTTCTGGTCTGAACCCTGAACTCAGAACATGCAAGTTCTTTTATTACAGTTGTTAACTTTCAGAAGGGAGGGGTGAGTGTGAGACTTGTTTTGCCTAGCACAAACAAGATGTGAAGCAGAACAGCCGTTAGTCTGTACATTATTTCTCTTTTCTCTAGTAGTTAAGTCCTTATCTTCCTGCTTAGTGGAGAGGTACTGCTGTTTACCTTGAGAGGGGTTCTGTGAAGAAGGCTTTATTCTTCTAATTTGCCTCTACGCTTCTGGCCAAGAGTCATTTCAAGGACTGAAGAGCGCAGTGGGCCCCTGCATCATTCTCCCCTTTTGAGACTTATCAACATACTTATTGAGAAGCTCTCAATCCTTGAGATTATTTTCATTCAGAGCCATAAGGATGGCATATGGAGGTAGGTCCATTTTAGCTATTGAGGTTTCTATTGTTGGATTAACCTCCTGATTGATGGTATGAGGCAGTATCTGACTAGGCTGAAACCTTTTATTACCACTATTAGGGAAGTTACAACTGAGGCCAATAAAGTTTAGTTTCAGAACCATTTTTGGAGCACATTGCCAAAAGGGTTATCAATTTTAGAGTTTTCTGTCAGCTTATTGGCTAGGGTGTTTAATCCTTTAAGGCTTGGGTAATGATTCCATCAGAGGCAGTGTTACTTGGTAAAAAGGTACAACATTGACTCCCTTCTGCCCTTGTAAGGATCACATAAATGCTTCCCTTTTTTTTTTTTTTTTTTTGTAACATATCTAAAGCTAGCCTATGTGAATTGCTGTTGGCATAAGATACAACCAGCCAGGCATGGTGGCTCATACTTGTAATCCCAGCATTCAGGAGGTGGAGACTGAAGAATCCCAGTTTGCAGAGAGCCTCAGCTACTTGGCGAGGCACTTCGCAACTCAGTGAGATCCCGTTTCAGAAATAAAAAGACTAAAAACTAGGGCTAGGCCTGTAGCTCAGAGGTACAGTACCCCTGGGTTCCATCCCTGGTACTGCAAATAATTAATTAATTAATTAATTAATTAATAATTATAAAAAATTAAAGATACAACCAGGCATGTATTAAACTTGATAATATTAGGACTGCTAGTTTTAGTCACATTAATGGTGAAGATTGCAGAGGTTGTCTGCAGCAACCCTAATAGTTTTTCCATTATAATAAAACAGCCAATTGTTTCTTTATCTTAGCAATGCAGAGTCAAATTAGGCATACATTTAAGTACTCAAATTAGAACGACCATAAATCTCTTTAATAAAGGTAATTTAAAAGTACTTATTGGGTAACAACTAGGAGTTTGATTTTGTAGCAGGGGATGTGATGCTTCTCAATTTTTAATCCTGTTAAACCAATCAGCATCCAGATATGACTGGAACAAAGTGGAACAAAGATTTTTTTTTTTTTTTTTTAGGATTGCTTATTTGGCTCTCCAGATTTTCTGTGAGCAGTTCATGCACTAGTATTGGGAAGGGGCTTCAAAATGTATTAATGTGCCTGTATTGGGAAGGGGCTTCAAAATGTATTAATGTGCCGGTATTGGGAAGGGGCTTCAAAATGTATTAATGTGCCGGTATTGGGAAGGGGCTTCAAAATGTATTAATGTGCCGGTATTGGGAAGGGGCTTCAAAATGTATTAATGTGCCGGTATTGGGAAGGGGCTTCAAAATGTATTAACGTGCTGGTATTGAGAAAGGGCTTCACAATGTAAAGGACCTTGCAGAATTCCAAGCACCAAGAATGATTAGCAAGAAAATAGAGGAAACCCAGGGTTTTTTTACATTTTAAAGATAAACTTCCCCAAGTATTGGGGAGGGGAATGCCATAAGCCTTTAATAGATCCCAGACTCTGGTAATCAATTAACACATTTTGGGGTGAAACAAAAGGCTTGGGTTCTGTACTGGAGACAGGGCATGTCTACAGGAAGGAATCCCCACATCAAAAGACCCTCCCTAGAGAAGGGGTGGATCTATTCGGTTACAAGATTACTTGGTAGAGCAAGATGAAAGACCCTGTATCTATAAAATTTATTCTGTATCTATAACTCCAATGACTTATTTTCAAGTCACTCATCTACACCCCCCTTTGGGGTATAGTGCTTTACTATCTATTTCTGTCTTTTCATCTTTGTAATAATAAAATCACTTAAACTTACAGCAAAAGAGTTTGGGCTGTTGTTTTCTACATATAGCTCAGAACAAGAACCTGTGGCTACATCTCTCACTGTTACTGTTTGGGAGCCCAATAGGGCCCCTCTAACAGTTCCACACTATAACAGTTCAGTGTGTTGTTTCTGGGGCTATTGGCTTCAGGTAAGCTGTGGTGGATCCAGGCTGTAATATCCTTGTCTCTTACTGCTGGGAATGACATTCCCAGGTGCAATTACTTCTCTGGCCTTTTCTGTCTTGGTGATGTATACTTTTACCCATTTGATCTGAGTACATACTATGACTAGGAGGTATTGGTACCTGTTACATTTTGGTAGTCCAGAAAAGCCAATTTGTACATTTTTAAGGGGGGCTGCTCCCACAGTTTGTATTCTGGGAGGAAGTTTAGTTCCTTATTTAGGATTGTTTTTGCTGCAGATTACACATTGCTGCACTACATTTTTGTTAGAGCTGCCAGGTGGGGTATGTAATAGTATCAGCCAAGAGGCTTCTCAAGATTTTCTTTCCCCATGTGTGTAGATTTTGTGCCTCCTGCACAATAGTTGGCCTGAGCTTATAAGGGATAGCTATGTGGTTGCCAGGCAGTAGCATCCATTTTCCCATGGTTTTAGTTACCTTTTTTCCCCCTCCTTTTTAGCCATTCCTACTCTGGGGTCTTGTAGGAGGGTAGCAGTTGGCCTGTTCCTTTGGTACAGTATTTAAGAGTGTTGTGTCCTAGGAGGTCACCAACACATGGGAGGAGGGTGCAGCCCAAAATGCAGGAAGGAAAAGATTTGAGGTCATGGGCCAGGGATTTTCTGATAATTGTGAGGGAGTTTTTAAATCCTTGGGACAATTGGGTCTAGGTTAACTGGTTTGGGGTTCCAGTTTCTGAGTCTTCCCATTTAAAGGGGAATAGTTTTTGGTTCACTGGAGCCAGATAGATACTGAAGAAGACATCTTTAGGTCTAAGAATGTGAATCACATTAGTCACAGTAGCCAGGAGCAAATTTAGGATTGTGTATGGGTTAGGCACTGTGAGATGTAGGGGGATTGTAACTTGGTTGATGACTCTCAAATCCTGCACCAACCAGTAGTCCTGGGTTCCTGGCTTTTTTTCTGGCAAAAGAGGAGTGTTCCACTGAGACTTACATGGATGATAATACCATGTTGTTGAAGTCTCTTTAAATGAGGCTGGATTCCCTCTAGGGCCAGCTGAGGGATTGGGTACTGCTATAGTTGCACTGGTTGGGCAAGAGGGCAAAGTTTACTACTGGTGCCTAGAATTTGGCCATTCCAGTTGGATCGTCCTTGGTCCATACAGTGGGCCACCGAACTGCTACCTCTGGGATGATAGAACCCCTTTTTCCCCATCATACAGTCTTTACTCTTCTTCTTGGGGCACTTGCAGGATATAAATTAGCTGAGAGGTTGGCACTGACAACTGTATTTTACCCTTGTCTGAAAAGGTGATGGTAGCTCTGAGTTTGCTGAGGAGGTCCTGACCCAGCAGTAGAACTTGACAGTCTGGCATGTATAGGAATTTGTGAGTGATTTCTTTCCCTTTTAGTGTGTATTTATGGAGAGTGAAAAACATCTGCTGGGAGGCTTTTCCTGTTGCTCCAATTATGTGAACATGTTGGTTAGTAAGGGGGCTATTGGATGGACTGGTAACCACTGAACATTTTGCCTTGGTGTCAACAAGAAACTGGAGATTGTGCTCCACTACTATCATTTAAACTATGTTCGCCTCTGGGGCTTCAGGGCCCTGTCCCCTTCAGTCGTCATACAAACCAGCCTGGCTGACTGCCAGAAGAGGAGCTGGGGAGGGCCTGATGACTCCTCCTGGGATCCTCAATCTTTTTCAGGCATTCATTCTTTCAGTGGCCAATTTCCTTGCAAAATGCAGATTGGGCACAGCAGAGGAGCCCTCTTTCTTTCATGTGGCCCTGGGCGTCAGGGACGAGGGGGACCTTGACTGGTTGGTTTTTGGCTTGGCTCATCATGAAGTGCTGTATTCCGTGCTGCTGAGATGAAGTCAGCTTTTTATCACATTTTCTGATCTTCTTCCCATTTTTCTTCAATACTATGGTTGATAAAGACCTTGTTTGTTACCTCAAGGAATTGGGAAGCATTTATTCTTGCGTAATTTGTGGTGGATGTCACTAGCATTCTAGCTGATGAAGGCAGTCTTAACCATCCATTGGTTTTTGGGTGTTTCAGGGTCAAATGTAGTAAAAATGTGATAAGCCTCACAGAGCTGCTCATAAAAGAGTGTGGGGGCTTTTATCAAGCTTTTGAAGGACTTCCCCAGCCTTGGCAATGTTGGTGACCTTGAAGCCCCCTCCCCCCTATTTTGGTGGTACTGGGGATGGAACCCTTCTGCCTCCGGGCTATACTCCCAGACCTATTTTATATTTTATTTGGAAACAGGGTCTCTTAGGCCAGTGAGGCTGGCTTTGAACCAGCGCAATCCTCCTGTCTCCGCCTCCCAAGTGTGGGGATTACAAGCATGCACCACCACACCTGGTGAAGTCCCCCTTTTGAAGTCCCAGAAGCAGGACTTCTTGGTATGCCTCCAGTTTTGTCATGTCTCTAGGATCATTTGGGTTCCATTGGGGGTTTGTTTCTTGCAGGCATTTTTGAGCCTAGGCTTGGGGGTTTAAGGCTTTTGCTGGGGCATTTTTCTTGGCCTACCTGGGTTGCTGGATGAATTGACCAGGAGGTGGTGATGTATAAATTGGAGGTGAGAAATTGGAGCGAGGCTTGGTTGTTGAGGAAGGGCCCCTGGATGTGTGTATATGTGGTCTGTTCTCGTTCTCTCTCTCTCTCTCTCTCTCTCTCTCTCTCTCTCTCTCTCTCTCTCTCTCTCCCTCCCTCCCTCCCTCCCTCTCTCTCCCTCCCTCCCTCCCCCTCTCTCTCTCTCTCTCTCTCTCTCTCTCTCTCTCTCTCTCTCTCTCTCGCCTCTGTGATGTGAAAGCAGAGCCCTTACACCACTCTCTCTCTGCCTTCTACTGCCAGGTGCTGTTGTGGCTGGCTACAGTGGTGTAGGCAGTTGCTGTGATGCCCGGAAGATATATGGCAGTGGCAATTCTGGTTCCTTTGGGGGACTTTCCAAATTGGGCAGTAGTTGGGCTTTACCTGGTTGCTGCTGCTGATTTCATGAGTGACTACTAGAATCTTGCCTTTTGGTTACTAAAATCTGGGAGATTGGACCTCACAGCCATTGGAGGGAGGAGAGGTTAACTAACTGGAGCCAAGTGTCAATGTAAGGAAACTGGTCTGGATATTCTGGACTGCCTGTGATTTGATCCCAAATGTGTTAGAGCATTGGATGAGGCAGCTTATTCATATCAGTGGTTTATAATCTTGGCTGCAGATTAGGATCACTTGGTGTGCTGCTATGTGTTTTAAAAGATAGGGAACATAAATATATTTAACTTACAATGGAGCCAGTAAAATATAAGTTAACATACAGTTACACAGAAGTTCACACACACACACACACACACACACACACACACCCCTCAACTTAATGTTTACTGTTGGAGTGGATTTCACTTTTTACCTCCTTGTGGCCATTATCCATATGGCATCTATGAAAATTTGTTATTTCAAACCATTTATCTGCACTTGGCCGGTATATAGAAGGGAAGGGATGGAAATGTAGCTTTGAATATTCAATGCCTGTGATACTTGTACCAGGCTAACATAAGATTTTTTTTTTTTTTTTTTTTGCACCGGGGATTGAATCCAGAAACTTTCTAGCTCTGAGCTGCACTCCCATAAATAAATATTTTATTTTTATTTTTATTTTTATGTGGTGCTGAGGATTAAACTCATTCTACCTCTGAGCTACATCCTCAGACTTTTTTTTTCTTTTTTTTTTTTTTCGGTTCTGGGGATGGAACCCAGAGGCATTCGACCTCTGAGCTACACCCCTTGCCCTATTTTTTATTCTTTATTTTGAAATAGGGTTTCATTGAGTTGCAAAGGGCCTCAGTAAGTAGCTGAGGCTGTCCACGAACTGTGATCCTCCTGACTCAGCCTCCCAAATGCTGGGATTACAAGCATGCTCTACCACGCTCGGCTTTAACTATCTTTTACATACAAGAAGTGTAAAAGGTGAAAGAAGGATTTGAGGAAGATACTTCTTTTTAGAAATATGATTGTTTCAGCTTGTTTGACATTCATCTTCATAGTCCTTAGGCTACTGTAAGGACGTACCACAAACTGGGTGTCTCAAAACAACAAATTGGCTGGGATGGAGCTCAGTGGTAGGGCACCTGAATATCATGCATGAGGCCCTGGTTCAATCACCTGTACAAAAAGTTAAGAAAATAAAGAGTTTATTCTTCTACTATTCTAGACTCTAGAGATCTGAAATCAGTGTATTGGCAAGGTTGGTTACTCCTGGAGGGCCTGAAGAAGAGCATCATTCCAATATTAGCTTCTCTGGTCACATGGTATTTCCCCTTATATCTTTATAGCTTTATGTGGTGGCCATTTTTATGTATGTGTTTGTGTGCCCTAATTTTCCATTTCTAATAGGATACCAGTTAATGATAAAGGTTCAATGTGATCCAGTATAACTCACCTTAACTGGAATACTCCAGCATAGACTCAGTTTCCAAATAATTATGCTTTTATAGGTGTGGGTTAGGACTTGAATATATATTTTGAGGAGGCTCTGTTCTACCCACAATAATGTTAACACATCATAATCTACTTTCAAGTAATATTATGTCACTTTACATTTCCATTTCTTCTCTCCTGGTCTTTGGATTATTATTGGAGTGCATTTACTTCTGCATATGTTACAAACTGCACAATATGTAGTTATTATTCTTTCAATAGTCACATGTCATTGGATGAGTTTTTTTTTTTTTTTTTTTTTTTTTTGGTGGTACTGGGGTTCCTGGAAACCCTTCTCCAGGCTACACTCCTAGACCTATTTTATATTTTTATTTGGAAACAGGGTCTCTTAAGCCAGCAAGGCTGGCATCTAACCAGCGTGATCCTCCTGTCTCCGCCTCCCAAACGCCGGGATTACAAGTGTGTGCCACCACGCCCAGCTTGGATGAGTTTTTAAAGGTAAGAAAATTTGCCAGGTGTGGTAGCGCACGCTTGTAATTCCCGTGCTTGGGAGGCGGAGACAGGAGGATCACGCAGGTTTGAAGCCTGCTGTGCTGGTTTAAGAGAGTCTGTTTCCAAATATAAAGTATAAAATAGGTCTGGGAGTATAGCCTGGAGGTAGAAGGGCTTCCAGGATCCCCAGTACCACCAAAAAAAAGGTAAGAAAATTTATATTCACCCACACATTTGCCATTTCTAGTGCTCTTCACTCTTTTTCTAAATTCAGATTTCCATCTGGTATCATTTCTCTTCTATCCTAAGTAATTCCTTTAACATTTCTTAGAATGCAAATCCAGTGATGAATTTGCTCATTTAGTAAGCCTTATATATTTTAAGTCTAAAAAAGTGTCAGCTTTAGGATTTTGTTATTGTGGTAAAAAAGCATATAACATTAAATTTACCAACTTAAATATTTTTAAGTATACAATTCAGTAGTGTTAAGTATATTCATAGTGTTATGCAACATATCTCTAGAACTTTTTCATCTTGCAAAACTGAAACTCTATAACTACTAAATACCAATTTCTCCTGTCCATTTGTTCTATCTTTTGACCACCATCTTTCTTTTCTCTGACTGATTATTTTAGATATGAGTGGAATCTTAAAGTATTTTTCTTTTCATGACTGTGTATTTCACTTAGTGTAATGTTATTTTTGGGGGGTGCATTGTAGTCATACGTCTTAATGGAGCACAAGATGGTAGAGGCATAAATATACACGCCACTCATTTAGCCCTTTTCCAATTTCCACCTCGCTCCCTCCTCCTTCCCTCCTTCTCACATTTGGCTTAGTGATTGACTTTGATATGTTTGTTAAAGTACATCATGTACATTAGGGAGTTTCCTTGTCCCCCTCTCCTACCTAGGTTAGGTCGACTTATTTGCTCATCTATGGTTTCTTCTTTATCTAGAGTTCTTCCTATGACCCAATTCTACCCTAGCTTTCTCATATTAGGAGAACATTCTATTTTTTTTAACTTTTTGTGACTGACTAATCTCACTTAGCATAATGTTCTCCAGTTCCATCTATTTTTCTGCAAATGACATACTTTTGTTCTTCTTTATGGCTGAGTAAAATTCCATTGTGTACATATCCCATAGTTTTGTAATCCATTCATCTGTTGATGGACATCTTGGCTGGTCCCATAGTTTGGCAATGGCAAATTGTACAGCTATGAACATAGATATGCATGCATTAGTTTTGTTTCCATTCTTTTTTTAAAATATCTTTATTGGTGCATTGTAGTCATACATCTTAATGGGATGCAAGATAGTGGAGACATACATGCACACATCACCCAATTAGCCTTTACCCAGTTCCCATGCCATTCCCTCCCCGTCCCTCCTCATGTTTGGCTTAGTGATTAACATTGCATCGTGTGAATTAGAGAATTTCCCTCTTCCCCTGTTCCCATCCCCTCAATTAGGTCACCTTATTTGCTTATCTATCGAATCTCCTTCTTTGTCTAGAGTTACTCCTGACTTATTTTCTCCCTAGCTTCTGCCTATTAGGGAGAACATCCAATTTCTTATTTTTTGTGACTGACTAATCTCACTTAGCATAATGTCCTACAGTTCCATTCATTTCCCTGTAAGTGACGTAGTTGTGTTTTTCTTTATGGCTGAGTAAAATTCCATTGCATAAATATCCCATAGTTCTGTAATCCACTCATCTGTTGATGGACATCTTGGCTAGTTTCATGGTTTGGCAATGGTGAATTGTGGAGCTATGAACATAGATACACATGCATTAGTTTCGTAGTTTGATTTCCTGTCTTTTGGATAGATACCCAGAAGTGGTATCGCTGGATCATATGGTAAGTTTGTTCCCATTCTTCTTAGTATCCTCCATACTGTTTTCCAAAGTGGTTGTACTGATCGACTTCCAGGAAGATGGTAACAGAGAAAAACGGGGCTTACGAGCCCCACTAACAACCAATGTCTATTACTACAAAATCAGCGCCTTTCATAGAAAACACCATCAGCAGAGAAACAAAAAATGTAATTACAATGGACAGAGAAAAAGAGGGCTGGAAAAATGAGACACAGAAAGAAACCAGATCGCAGTGCTGCGGCTGAAGCCGCGGCGCAGAGTGGCAGGCACCATCTTTCCTTGCAGCACCAGGCCCCAAAGAGGAGGGAGACTCAGAATGGAGCTCAGAGCCACAGAGGAGATACACCGGCCTCACGTCCGAGGATGCGGCAGCAGCGCTTTACTGCCGGTGGCAGCGGTGAGTTCACAGGACGGCTCCAGACAAATGCACTCAACAGCCCACCAGGCTCCAGAGAGGAGCAGTGGACAGCGAGCCCAGGTGAGCCGCTGCAGAACATTCGGCAGATTTCTAGGCGCAGGGAGCATCTAAAGCTCCCAGTGGCTGGGCTCAGCACACCCTGCAGGGACTCAGAGCGGAGGGCAAAACCAGAGAATACACCAGCCTCATGGCCGAGGGCGTGGCACCGGCGCCATATTGCCACCGGTGGCAGCAGCAGCAAATTCACCGAGTCCACTACAGCTCCATCGGTGCACTCAACAACAGTGAGTCAAATTGCGGCCCCTAGAGAAGAAATCCCAGTACAGCACTCCCAGGGACTTGACCCAGTGGGGGAGTGGCGGTGGCAGAAATATCACACCATAGGAGAACGCCCAACCTGGCACCCCCCATGGTCTAAAGCAGCCTTGATTAACTCCCTGGGTCTGAGACTCTGCCATACAACCTAGTAAAGGAGTAGTGGGGACTGAGATACCACAGACTCAAGACCCAGAGCACCGTAAGTGAAGTCTTAGGAACCCAAGGGAAGAACCCAGAGAAGGCATAAACTTCCGAAATCATGGGAAAGAAGAATAACAATGGAGCAATGAATGGCCACAACCCCACATCAGAACCCGATAAAACAGAAAATCAGAGATTTCTAGAAGATCAAATCAGGAAAATAACTGTAGAAATAATAGAGGTATTTCGAAAAGAATTCAGAGAGAGCCAAAAAGAGATAAAAGATGCAATTAATGAAGTAAAGGCCTCAATTCAAAGTACAAACAACCGATTAGACCACATGGAGAATAGAATATCGCTCTTAGAAGATGATCACTCCAAAAATGAACGCATAGTTTCTAATCTAGAAAAAAAAATATCCGGCAGCAGGAATCTGACATTGAAGAAATATGGGCCCATTTTAAGAGAGCTAACCTAAGAATAATTGGAATAGAGGAGGGAAAAGAAAGTGAAACCAAAGGGATCAACAATCTCTTCAAGGAAGTAATAGCAGAAAATTTTTCAGACATAGAGCAAGAGGTTGATACACAGGTCCAGGAAACCTATAGGACTCCCTTCAGACAGGATCAGAGGAGAGGATCCCCACGCCACATAATTGTCAAAATGACCAATGTGGAAGCCAAGCAGAGAATCTTAAAGGCAACAAAAGCAAAGGGCCAAGTGACATTCAGAGGCAAACCAATTAGAATCACTCCAGACTTCCCAAACCAAGTTATGAGAGCCAGAAGGGCTTGGAGTAACATATTCCCAATTTTGAAAGAAAACAACTTCCAGCCAAAAATTTCCTACCCAGCAAAACTTTCTATCAAATTAGATGGAGAAATAAGAAGCTTCCATGACAAACAGAAACTGAAGGAATTTACGTTTTCAAAACCAGTGCTAGAGAAAATACTCAAAGAGATTAACTACAAAGAAGAATTAGGTAACACACACCAGAACCAGAGAAACAAGATTTTCCATCCAACAGACAACTAAGATTGGTTATCTGTGGAGATTCATTATTTATGTGAGTCTTTTACCTATCTCTAAAGGGTATTGTTTGCCTTTATTGTTGTTAATTTTTAGGATTTCTAGTTGGAATATTAATATACCTTCAGATATAGCATTTGGAAATATTTTATCCCATTCTATCAGTAACTTTTAACTCACTTTACATTGTCTTTGGGTATACAATATTTTTTTAATTTTTAGGGAGTTTGTATACCCTTCTGTTGCCTGTGCCATTGAAATCATATCCAAGAAATCACTGCCAATTTCAATGTTGTGAGGTTTAATGACCCAGATTTTCTTCTAAAAGTTTATAGTCTTAAGATTTATATTTAGGTCTTTTATCTGTTTTGAGTTAATATTTGTATATGGTATTAGGTAAGGGTCCAATTTTATTCTTTTTCATGTAATTATTATTTTTCAACAATATTTAGTTAAAAGATTATTATTTCTACCACCAAATGTTTGTGGAAACCTTGTCAAAAATAACTTGACAATATATGGAACAATTTATCTCTAGGCTTGTATTTAACTCCAATGGTTTATATATCTGCCTTTAGAACAGTACTACACTGTTTCAATTATTGTAGCTTTATATGGTTTGAAATCAGAAAATATACATCTTCTAGCTTTGTTCTTTTTCGAGATCGTTTTGGGTATCTAGAGTCCATATTCCACATTAGGATAGATTTTTTTCTGAAAAATAAATAAATGTATGATAGTTTCACCAAAAAAAAAAAAAGAAAAGAAAAGAAAACAATATTCTCTGGTAAGAAAGCAAAAAGAAATATTGAAATGTTATCTTTAAGTCATCAAAAGCTTGGTATCAGACAAATGAAACTGCTGAGATTATCATTGTTAATTTTGGATAAATTGCTATAATACTAGATGTCAACCACTAAGCCAAGCATGGGAAGGAGGGATGGGGAGGGAACGGGGTGGGGATCAGGTAGGGGCTGAATGGGCAATGTGTGCATGTATTTCTACAAAAGTTTTTTTTAATCCCATTATGATGTATGAATACAGTGCACCAATAAAAAAATTAAAGAAAGAAAGAAAGAAAGAAAGAAAAAAAGTGAAAAAAACCCCCCAAAACCCAAAGTGGTTGTACTAATTTTCAATCCCACAACAATGTTTTAAAGTTCCCACTTCTCCACATTCTCACCAGCATTTGTTGTTGTTTGTGTTTTGAATGATAGCCATTCTAGTTGGAGTTAGGTGAGTTCTCAAGTAGTTTTGATTTGCATCTCTGTGATTACTAATGATTTTGAGCATTTTTTCATGCATTTATTGGCCATTTGAATTTCTTCCTTCCTTTGAAGTATCTATTTAATTCAAATACTTAGGAATAAACTTAACCAAGGAGGTAAAAGGCCTCTATAAAGAAAATTATAAAACATTAAAAAAAGAAATCAAAGAAAACCTTAGAAGATGGAAAGATCTTTCATGTTCATGGATAGGCAGAATAAATATCATCACAATGGCCATACTTCCAAAAGTGATCTACAGATTCAAGGCAATACATATTAAATTACCAAGATCATTCCTCACAGACATAGAAAAAAATCAGTCCTTAAATTTATTTGGAACAACAAAAAGGCCAGAATAACCAAAGGAGTCCTCAGCAACAAAAACCATGCAGGAAGAATCACAATACCTGACTTTATACTACAAAGTCATAGTAATAAAAACAGCATGGTACTGGCACAAAAACAGATACTCAGACCAATGGAGCAGAATAGAAGACTCAGAAGCCAATCCACATACTTACAGCCAATTGATTTTTGACAAAGGGGCCAAAAGCATACACTGGAAAAAAGATAGCCTATTCAACAAATGGTGTTGGCAAAACTGGTTAACCATATACAGAAAAATGGGAATAAATCCCACTTTCTCATCCTGCACAAATGTCATAAGATGGATAAAAGATTTGGAAATTAGACCAGAGACCTTGAGGCTCCTTGAAGAGGGCATAGGTCCAACACTGCAGCACATAGCCACAGATAAAAACTTACTCAACAAGACCCCAAAGGCACAAGAAACTAAAAGGTGAATCAATACATGGGATTGCATGAAACCAAGGAGCTTCTGTACAGCAAAGGAAACTATCAAGAACCTCAACCAAGAGCCAACAGAATGGGAGAAGATTTTGGCCAACTACTCCTCTGATAGAGAACTAATACCTAGAATATACAGAGAACTCAAGAAACTCAGAACTAAGAAACAAATAACCCAATTAAAAAAAAATGGGTTTCCATTCTTTTGGGTAGATACCCAGAAGTGGTATTGCTGGATTATATGGTAAGTTTGTTCACATTTTTCTGAAGATCCTCCATACTGTTTTCCATTGTGGTTGCACTAATTTGCAATTCCATCAACAATGTAGTAGACTTCCCACTTCTCCATAATCTCACCAGCATTTGTCTTTTTTTTTTTTTGGTGGTGGTACTGGGGATGGAACCCAGAGGCTTTTCTACCTCCAGGCTATATTCCCAGACCTATTTTATACTTTATTTGGAAACAGGGTCTCACTAAGATGCTGAGAGCCTCACTAAGTGGCTGAGGCTGGCTTTGAACCTGTGTGATCCTCCTGTCTCAACCTCCCAAGCGTGGGGATTACAAGCGTGCACCACTAGGCCCGGCTTTTTTTTTTTTTTTTTTTAATGATTATCATTCTAGTTGGAGTTAGGTGATATTTTAGGGTAGTTTTAATTTGCATCTGATTGCTAATGATGTTGAACATTTTTTTTCATATATTTATTGGTTGAGTTTCTTCTTTTGTGAAGTGTATATTTTGTTCACTTGTCCATTTTTTTATTGTTATTTGTTTTCTTAGTAAATTTCTTGAATTTTCTATATATTCTAGATATTAGTCTTCTATTGGAGGAGTAGGTGGCAAAAATCTTCGCCCATTGTGTTAGCTCTCTATTGAGGTTCTTGATAGTTTCCTTTGTTCTAGAGAAGCTCTTCAGTTTAATGCAATCCCACATATTGATACTCCTTTAGTGTAATGCTTTCAAGGTTCACTCATGTAGCATGTAGCAATATTTTCTTCTGTTTAAGGTTGCATAATACTTAATTGTGTGTGTGTATATATATATATATATTTTTTTTTTTTCTTTATCCATTCATCTGTTTCTGGTATTTGGGTTGCTTCATTGTTGGCTATTGTGAATATTGTAATGAACACATTATACAAATGTCTCTTTAAGGTCCTGCTTTAATTCTTTTGGATATATGTACAGAAGTGAGTACGATTGCTGGACCATATAGATATATTTAATTTTTTTGAGAAAATATTATACTGTTTTCCATATGATTGTACCATTTTCTATTCCTGCAAACAGTGCACAAATGTTCCATGTCTGTATTCTCTCTGCCTCTTTTTTCTGTTCTTTTGAGTGTCCATCCTAATGGTGTGAGGTAATAACTGATTATGTGATTATTTGGTTTTTTTTTTGGTACTGAGGATGGAACCCAGGAACATTGTATCATCTATATACACCCTGACCTATTTTATGTTTTATTTTGAAACAGGTCAATTTTCTAAGTTGCTGAGCACGTTGTTAAATTGTTGAGTCTGGCTGTGAACCTACAATCCTCCTGTCTCAGCCTCCCAAAAACTGGGATTACAGTCATGTGCCACCACACTTAGCCTCTTTTTTTAAAGTCAGATTATTTTGTTGTTGAAATTTTATAAGTTTTTTATTTCTTGATATAAACTGCTTATGAGATATTACTTCATTATGCGTTTGATTTGCATTTCCCTAATGATTAATAATATTTGGCATTTTTTATGTGTTTACTGGCCATTTGTATATTTTTTTTTGTGTGTGTGGTACTGGGGATAGAACCTAGGGGCTTTCTACCTCTGGGCTATACTCCCAGACCTATTTTATATTTTTTATTTGGAAACAGGGTCTCACTAAGTTGCTGAGAGCCTCATTAAGTAGCTGAGGCTGGCTTTGAATCTTAGTGATCCTCTTGTCTCAGCTTCCCGAGTACTGGGATTACAAGTGTGCACCACCACACCTGGCCCTTGTATATCTTTTTAGGAGAAATGTCTACTCATGTCCTTTGCTGACTTTTTTTTTTTTTTTTTAATGTACTGAGAATTCAACCCACGGGGCATTCAACCTCTGAGCTGCACAACCAGCCCCATTTTATTTTTTGAAACAGTCTTGCTAGGTTGATGAGTTTCACTACTTTAAGGCTGCCCTCTAACCTGTGATCCTCCTATCTCAGCCTCCCAAGTAAGGGGATTACAGGCATGTGCCACCATGCCCAGCCTATTTTTTTTGTTAAATTATTTTGTTGTTGAGTTGTATATTTTCTTATTTTTTGATATAACCTGCTTATCAGATAAGTTATTTGCAAATTTTCTCCTATTCTATAGTTTGAATTTTCATTTGATTTCTTTTGATGCATACAAGTATGTGTGATGTAGTCCCAATTTTGTCTTTCTGATTTTGCTGTCTGTGCTTTTGGTGTCCTATCCAAGAAATCATTGTCAAATACAATGTCCTAAAGACTTTCTCTTTTGTGTCTTCAAGTAGTTTTAATTGTTGTTTATAATATGTTTTGAGTTAATTTTTATATGAGTTAAGGAAAGGGTCCAAGTCATTTTCCCAACATAGTTTTGGGAAGGCATCTTGTCCCATTGTCAAATTTTAGCACTCTCATTGAAAAATATCTGACCATAAATGCACAACTTTAACTTTTGGACCCTATTCTGTCATTTTTGTCTATATAATTGTCTTCATGCATGAATGACAGTATTTTGATGACAGCTGCTTTGTATTATGCTTTTTAAAAATGGCATAAAAATTATACACATGTATGGGTACCATGTGATGTTTTGATACATGCATATATTATATAATATTAGAATGTCAGTATTTCTATCCTAAATATTTATCATTTCCTTATGGTGGGAATCATTCAAACATCTTTCTTCAGGCTTTTTTGAAATGTACATTATCAAATAGCACAGTCACCATAGTGTGCTATGTAGCATTAGAAGTTATTCCTCCTATCTAAATACAATCCTATGCCCATTAATCCTCTTTTTCCTTCTCTCCTTCTTCCACACCTTTCTTAGGACCCAATAACCAGTATTTTATTCTCTACTTTTCTAAAATCAACTTTGTGTCTTCTATATGTGAGAACATGCAGTATTTGTCATTCTGTGCCTGATTTCACTTATAATCTCCTTCATTTTCAATCCATGTTACTGCAAAAAACAGAATTTTATTCTTTATGGCTGAACAATAATCATGTACATATGCTAGATTTCTTTATCCATTCACCCACCAATGAACAGTGATTCTATTTCTTGGCTATTCTCAATAATGCTGCAGTAAACATGGATCCATATATCATTTTACTATGATATTTATTTTCCTTTTGATATATACTCAGTAGTGGAATTACAGGATGTTTTTCTATTTATAGTTTTAGTGGAATCTGCAAATTGCTTTCCCCTATCCCTTTTCATTTCTTTTTTTATTTTTGAGTTTTGTAAAATTGTTGAGGCTGGTTTGTGATCTTTCTGTTTCAGCTTCCTAAATACTGGGATTATAGGCATGTGCCACTGCACCCAGATCATTTGTCTATTTTTAAATTAGATTATTTTTACTGTTGAGTTCAGTTCTTTATATTTTCTGATTAGTAATCCCTTATCAAATTAATAGTTTATATTTTCTCTCATTCTGCAGACCGTCTTTTTAATGTTTGTGTGGATCATATTGAAAATGGCATACAATCACACATTGCTTGGTGCCCTCCCCCCCACTGCCCCTTTCTTTCTCTCCCAACAATGCGTGTCCAGTTTGACCATGCTACTTTCACACTTACACACATATTCGAATGTAGTTCTTCCATTAATCAACCTCAGCCTTCTTCTCCTACCCTTACTTTCTAGCTTTGATGAGATTTTCTGTTATCTGGAGTCCCTCTGGTATCTTTAATATTCCTTAGCTTGGGTGTATTAGAGAAAACATATGTCTCTTCTCTTTCTGTGCTTGACTGATCTCAATTAACATAATGTTCTCCAGGTCTTTCCATCTTCTTGCGAATGACATAATTTTGTTCTTCATTAATTGCTGAATAGAAATCCATTGTGTGTATTTCCCATAATTTTGCAATCCATTCTTTTGTTGATGGAAACCTAGGTTGATCCTATATTTTGGCTATTATCAATTGTGCGGCCATGAACATGGGTATGCATGTTACTGTAGTTCTCTGATTCAGCCCCTTTGGAAAGATACCAAGGAGTGGTATAGCTAGATCTTATGGTGGATTCATTCCCAGTTTTCTAAGGAATCTCCACACTGATCTCCACAGCGGCTGAACTAGTTTGCACTCCCATCAATAGTGTAAAAGAGTTTCTCTTTCCCCACACCCTTGCCAGCATTTGTTGTTATTTGACTTCTTATGCTTGCTACTCTGATTTGGGTTAGATGGAATCTCAGCATAGTTTTTATTTGCATCTCCCTGATGGCTAATGATGTTGAACATTTTCATGTTCATTTCTATTGGCCATTTCTATTGGCCTTTGTATCTCTTCTTTTGTGAAGTGTATTGATTTCTTTTTGAGTAAGTTTATTACTAGTATATAAAATAGTTACTTATTCTTTTATGTTGATTTTGTATCTTACAACTTTACTAAATTTATCAGTTCTAACAATTTTTGGGTGGGATCTTTAGGTTTTTCTATGTATATGATGATAACTGTCTGCAAAGACAAATCATTTTCTTCCTTTGCAATTTGGATGTCCTTTACTTCTCATGCCTGATTGCTTTGGTTGAACTTTCAGTACTATGTGGAGAGCTGTGAATTGGATACCTTTATTTGTTCCAGATCTTACAGGAAAAGCTGTCAGCTTCTCCCCAGTATGATGTTATTAGCTGTCTTATGGTCTTTATTGTATTGAGGAGTATTCCTTCTGTTTATCCTTCTATATGCCTAATTTGCTCAGTTTTTATCATAAAGGGATGCTGAATTTTATCAAATGCTTTTTCTGTATTTCATGAGATGATAGTACATTTTATGTCCTTCATTCAGTTAATATGGCATATCATGTTTATTGATTTGCAAATGTTTAACTGTCCTTGCATTCCTGCGATAAATACCACTTGACCAAGGTGCATATAATCTTTTTGATGTACTGTTTGTTTGGTTTGTTATGTACTTTAATTTTTTATAACCACACTACTAAGCATTTACTAATGTTTAAGAGGAAATAGAAAGGTTAGCTTATTCAACATATGGTATTCAATGCCATACAATAGATGTTGAATTAATATTAGCTGAATACATACATATTTATTCAAATGAAATACATCTTATTCTCTTTACTGTGTTTCTTTCTAATTTTTCCTATCGCAATACTAGAATGGTAACCAAACACAGGCTAGGAAAAGTCTTAGCAAAAACACCAATAATGGTGGATACTCTGTTCCTATCCCCATGATTTATAGTTTGAAGCCTTAACCCCTAAAGTTATTAGGAAGTATTTGGGTCATGAGGAGATGAGCACCTTTATAAAAGAGGCCCCAGAGAAGTCTTTTCCCCTTCTATCATGTAATAACAAAAGGATCCATCTATAAAACAGAAAGTAGGTCCTCATTAGACGACAAATCTGCAAGTACTTTGAACTTAGACTGGTTCGCATCTAGAAATAAAAAAAATAGACTTCTGTTGTTTATAAGCCTCTCAGTATATAGTGTTTTGTTACAGCAGCACAAATGGTCTAAGATAGCAGTTAACATACAGATTTTCTATGAGCTAAACAGTTTTGATTTATGTATTTAACTAGTCCTTACAACACTACGAGGATACTTTTAATCCTTTTACAGATGAGGAAGCTGAGGTAGAATGCTAAAGTAGCTTGTTTAGTCATTCTGATAGTAAGTAGTGAAGCCAGAATTTGCACCTTAAGTATCTGAGGCTGTACTTTGCACTCCTACACTATTTTTTTGTTTGTTTGTTTTCCCTTGCTGCCTTTCTTCACTGTGCTTCAACTGGTTTTACTTTTGGGCTTATGCCCACAAGACCAAGGTTTCTAGTTTCTCCTTTCAGGCTTCCTACAGCCTTTTGGTAAGTCACTGCTTTCCAAAGCTAAAGGAAAATATCGATTGCCTTGACAGCTTTTTTGATTTCAGAAAAGACAATTTGAAGTTGCTGAGAAAGGTATGAATCTATTTAGCTTCCTGGTGGCAGGGGAGGTGAACACAGGTCAAACCCGTGTTCTTTTCCAGATTACAAGCCTTTAATATAAAAATAAACATGGTTAAGGAGAATGAGTTGTGGAATCCTATAACTTAATCTTCTCATTTAACAGTTTTCATTTTCTGAACTACGAGAAACATATAGCTTAGGACTGCCTCAGCAGACTCCAAAGAAGTATGTTGTGAACTCTTTCTTTAAAGTTTTTTAAGAGCAAGGACTAAATCTTCATACCTTTGGTTCTTTTCCTCCTTCAGAATTTAGCTGATGTGTTACTTCTCACCACAATTTCCCCTTCTGCCTAAGTAGTTAACAGCCACAACCTTAGTGCCCTCAAGCTAAGTGTTTATTTCTTAAACCCTCTCATACTGTGTTCATGTTTCTTATCCCTCTCCTAAGTGAGAATTCTTTCTTGTAAAGAATGTAACACGCAGCCTGAGACATAGCAGGTGATCAAAAAATGTTTTATAAATGAATGTATAACTGCATAGATCCAACCTAAGGCCCAAACCCATTTCCATATATAATGAGAAAAGAAAGACTAAATTTACATTTTATATCTATATTTACTAAATATTTACTGAGTATTTACTGTATGCCAGGCAAAAGGGGCTGATACAGTTTGTTTTACTCTTACAGGAATGTCCCAGTTCTCCACTCTGCTTAGTTAGCATATTAATTCTTTGGTTAATCTTCATGTACAGCTTTTTTATGTGTACTTTTAAACATACCATAGTGCTGCAGACCATTAATTACTCCAACCACTATCTGAAGGACTAGAGGAACTGCCATTAGTTTTATCTCTGTTTGACAAAGCAGGAACCAATGTAATAAAACTCTTCCTTTTGGTGGCAGTGGAACGGTGTGATACCTAAAAATGAAAAAGAGTTAATCATGTTTCATGAACATAAATTCTCTCAAAAGTTCACTGATTTCTCCTAAACTGGTAATTTCCATTACAGATCTATCATGCTGATAGAAATAAAATTAAATGTTAGCTCTTTGGAATACCAAACTAATATGTTTCCATTAGAATATATCACTGCTATATAAAGAGTAAGTAGAGCTTATTAACCTAAAACAAGAAGGAAGGCAGTACAAAAGAGAAAGTCAGAAAAGGAATGAAAACAAAAGACTTACTTGACTGCCAGGCGTCCATTTTTAGAAAAAGCCAATGCACAGGGACATAAAACTCCACACATTATGCCAACCAGTGAACTTCTTGCAACACAATTTTCCATGCTTATATTATCTAGAAAACAAAAGTAAATTTGGTTTCCCTTTAAAATTCAAAATAAGAACTATTATCTCAGAGAGTCGTTATTTGTACTGTCCTCAACAACAATGAAACAGTAGAAAGGCTATTAGAAATTCAGTATATAATACATAACAGGTTAAATGCATCTCACTTAATATACTTTTTATTCTATTATATGGAGAATTACCTCAAATATATGCTTTCTGTAGAAAGAATTTCAAAAGAATACTAAATTAGCAGACTAGACACCTGGGTTCTAGGTTAATACATATATTATCTTCTATGTGTCTGGTATGTGTCTGGTATGGTATAGTGGTGCATAAAAGATGCCTCTGGCCAATCTACCAGGGAAGAAAGATGCTAGATATTTTAAAAAATAATTGTAAGTGTACACAATGCTCTGGAGGTAAGTTGTATAAGAAATGTATCAGGAAACTTGACTTGCCATGAAGGAATGAGAGGTTTCTTTGGTGAAGGGATATTTAAGCAAGGACTTGAAAAATGAACAGAGATTAGAGGCTCCATAAATTACCAGATGTGAAACTTGAGGTATGGTGAGAAGGTAGGAAATAACATTAGAAACTCATGGTATGACAAATACTGTGTTAGATATTTACAGAAGGAATCTTTTAGTTCTTCTAAAAATCCTGTGAGGTATAGTATTATTAGTTCTGATTCAAAGATAACTAAGGTGGTAGTATTTGAAATCATGTGCAGCCAAGCCTGTTCTTTCTCAGTGCATCAGGTTGCTTTTCAGTACTACTTGCCCTTCCTGATTGAGATTATTGTGTGGCTTGCATAGGAAAATATATCTGAAGGTATTTTTAAGTGGTAAAGCAATATACAAATGGAAGGGATTATTATGCCCATAGGTTAAGAGTAACTCAGACACAACCATGTATTACTTTAATGAATTTAATGAATTTAAGTTTACCTGAATACAAGGCATCAGTTACCAAGAACTTGTAGGAAACTATGGTGTACAAAAATGGAAGTGTAGCCAATGATGCATATGTCTTCAAAGCCTCCTGTTTAACCTTGAAGCAGTGTCTAAATATGAGGTTTGCCATCATCCCACAAATACTAGATGTTGTTCCATAGCATACCATTCCATATACATTTAAGGCCCTAAGAGAAAAAAACAAAGACAAATCTAAGGTATTATCTTCATAATGGATATGTCCTTTCCTTAGTAGTTGTTACTGAATATTCAGTAATACTTCTTAAGCACTTACTATATGAAAGGCATTTTTGAAGTGTCAAGGATAGGTAGGTAAGTGAACAAAGCAAAAAAGAAAAAAAGAATCCCATCCATCATGGAACTTGTATTCTACAGGGAAAATATGATTCTCTTTTTGAGAATATTTAGGGTTGTTCTAAAATGGAGCTCTTTTATGGCCATAAATTTTGGTCACAAGTAAATATAAATATGTCCCAATGTAGACAAATTTTTTGTGATATATATTACCAAGAATACTTTTCCTACTATTAAAAGAATTGATTTGCTTAAGGTCATCTAGAGAAAAAACTTTACATTTGGATAGTTATTTTTATTTAGAAAACAACTAGTCAATGATTTACAAGACTTCTTTCAAAGAGAGCTATAGATCCAGTTTTACATATTCAGACTCATTCCTAAAGTTAAGATCAACTGCTCTCTAGCATTATATCTGAGTCTTATTGATCTAAAAGTCAAAATGGTAATGTGAAACTATATACACGATAAAATCTATATAGAATCTGTTTTCTTTTTTGTTATATCCAGTACTTTGACTGAGATAATCAATCCTAAACTGATTTTAATCACAAATGCTCATCAATGAAATATAAATGCTTCCAAAATGGCATTCTTTCAGCCAGGTGTGGTGGTACTTCCTGTAATCTCAGTACTTAGAAGGCTGACATAGGATTGCAGTTTTGGAATTAGCCTCACTCTACATCTTAGTATGACTCAGTTTTCAAAAAAATAAAAATAAAACTAGTGGTCTAGCTCAGAAATAAAATGTCACCAAGTTCAATCCCAAGTACCACCACCACAAATTTACTGTACAAATAAGGTTTTAGGCAGCCGGGCGTGGTGGCACATGCTCGTAATCCCAGTGCTTGGCAGGCTGAGACAAAAGGATTGCACAGGTTCAAAGCCAGCCTCAGCTACTTAGTGAGGCTCTCAGAAACTTAGTGAGACCCTGATTCCAAATAAAGTATAAAATAGGTCTGAGAGTATAGCCCAGAGGTACAAAACAAAACAAAACAAACAAAAAAGGTTTTAGCAATAATTTGAGGACTCTGTGTGTGTGTGTGTGTGTGTGGGTTACTGGGGACTGAACCTGGGGCATTCTACCTTTGGGTATAATCCCAGCCTTTTTTAATTTTTATTTTGAAACAGGTTCTCACTAAGTTGTTGGGGGGAGGCTTACATTGCTGAGGCTGGCTGTGAACCTGGATTCTTCTGCTTCAGCCTCTTATAGGCATGAGCCACCACACCTAGGTGGAGGCTTTTTTTTTTTTTGGTGGTACTGGGGTTCCTGGAAGCCCTTCTACCTCCAGGCTACACGCCCAGATCTATTTTATATTCTTACTTGGAAACAGGGTCTCTTAAACCAGCGCATCTGGCTTCGAACCTGCGCGACCCTCCTGTCTCCACCTCCCAAGCGTGGGAGATTACAAGTGTGCGCCACCTCCGGCAAGGCATTTTTTTAAGGAAACAAAACAATTAATTCACAATCCTATATTTTAGCCAACCAGTATTTTTATCTGACAATGTTTTTTTTTTTTTTTTTTTTTTCCGGGTCTGGGGATGGAACCCAGGGGTATTCGACCTCCAAACTACAGCCTCTGTCCTATTTTTATTCTTTATTTTTTGAAACAAGGTCTCACTAAGTTACGGAGTGCCTAACTAAGTAGTTGAGGCTGTCTGGGAACCGCGATCCTCTGGTCTCAGCCTCCCAAATGCTGGGATTACAAGCGTGCATCACCACGCCCAGCTTCTATAGTTATTTATTTATTTGTTTATTTGTTTATTTAATTTTGGTGGTACTGGGGTTCCTGGAAGCCCTTCTACCTCCGGGCTACACTCCCAGACCTATTTTATTTTTGGAAACAGGATCTCTTAAGCCAGCGCGGCTGGCTTTGAACCTGAGCGGTCCTCCTGTTTCCGCCTCCCAAGCGCGGGGATTACAAGCGTGCGCCCCCACGCTCGGCCTATAGTTATTTTTTAAAATAACTTTTTTTTTGCCGGGCGTGGGGGCGCATGCTTGTAATCCCCGTGCTTGGGAGGCAGAGACAGGAGGATCGCTCAGGTTCGAAGCCAGCCGCACTGGCTTAAGAGACCCTGTTCCCAAATAAAAATAATATAAAATAGATCTGGGAGTGTAGTCCAAGGTAGAAGGGTTTCCAGGAACCCAAGTACCACCAATAAATAAATAAATAAAATAAGCTTTTTTTCATAACCAACTGAATATAGTTAATAGTTTCCTAGGTAATTCTTAGAAACAAGCCAAGCCTAGTGGCACATGCCTATAATCCCAGTATTTGGGAAGGTGAGACAGGAGAATCCCAGATTGAGGCCAGTCTCAGCAATTTAGTGCCTTAGGAGACCCTATTTAAATATATATATGGCATGAAATGTAGCTCAAAGGTATAATGCCCCTGGTTTCAATCCCTAGTACTTCCACCCTCTAACCCTTAGAAACAATAGCAATATAAAAGATCTACAAATAAAATGTCATTGACTTTTAGTCTGGGTGTGTTTCTTACTTTTCTTTTCTAAGATATTCAAACTTTTTTTCTATGAGTTCGAGGACCATTGGTCTTTTGAATTTTGCATCTCTCTGAGAAGGGCTGGGTTGGCCATGTACCATCTGGATGACCTGGAAAACACAAAATCCCAGAGCCATAATAGCTATGATATCAAGAATAAACAAAGTCTTACAGATCTGGAAAACATTTAGAGTTTAATATTGTACCAAATACTATGTCACTCCACTTTCACATACTTTTAAGTGAATAATGCTTACTGAGCTCTTATTACTCTTTTAGTCAAAAGTCATAAAATAATTTTAAGGAATCAGTAGGATTATAACTATCTCTTTTTATAAATGAGAAAGCAGGTTCACAAAGGTTGACTTATATTAGGATTTAGTACAGGAGAATAACTGAGATACTGAGTTTTTGTTTTCAGTACAATTTTCCTTCCTCATTCCAAGAAAGTAGCCTGTCCCTCCCTGATCTAACTCTTCATTTGGGCGAAAGGAAACAGTTCCTGCTCATTGACAACTCTCTCTCTTTGTCTCACATGAAGGCCAAAGGTCATTTTGGAGATTATGTTAACTTTCCTAGAGAGGTAAGGGAAAATAGGGATTTCCTTCAAGATAGACACTGTGATAGCCTGGGAAGAAACAATAGACCATAGCTACCTTAGTTTATATAAGGTATACATTCAGTTCTCTAGCAGAACCTGGGGTGGAGGTGCAAACATGTGTTATGGCTCTAGGTCCTGAGGTAGAAAATTTCTGTGTCCCAAGTGTGTATCAGGGAACTATAAAGACTTAGCCAGTAGTATCACAGAAACTGGTGAAGAAAACAAAACTGTAGTTTCAGAAAGGATTCTTTCTAAATATTTTCTATATGTAAAATTCTTAGGTCTTTGTGAAAAGTTTTAGTAATAATCAGCATTATGAAATTTAAGAGTTCTGTTTAATTTCATTTAAACAAGGATATATGGATATTTCCTACAAATCCAAATTTGTGGTTGCAAAAGTTTACTTACTACATTGCTAAGTGGAAGGTCTACTGATGTACATTCTGATGTTTTTTGCCTTATTTTCTTCAGATTAACCAATGAATAGATAAAAATCAAAGGCCCTTCACAGAGTAAACCAATTTCCACTTTAAACTTTTATAGTTAAGGGCACATACTAAATCTCAAATTTGAGTAGTCCTAGCCAAGAGAATCAGAGTAAGCATGATGAACACAGATCCTAAACCTAAATCAGTGGTTCTTAACCTATAGTGTGAACAAGAATCACATGGGATATATATATTTGCAGTATTGGGGGTGGAACCCAGGGGCATTCTACCTCCGAGCTATATCTCCAGCCCTATTTTTTATTCTTTATTTTGAAACAAGTTCTCACTAAGTTGCAGAGGGCCTCACTAAGTAGCTGAGGCTGTTCACAAACTACTGATCATCTGTCTCAGCCTCCCAAGTACTGGGATTACAAGCTTGCACCACCATTCCCAGCTTAAATCGTAATTTTTAATGAAAGACCAATTTATCCATAGCCCATGGGATGAACATACAGAAGATATAGACTACTTTGAACTTTCTCTCTTTTTTTAAGTACTAGGGATGGAACCCAGGGGCATTCTACCTCTAAGCTACACCCCCAGCCCTATTTTTTATTCTTTATTTTGAAACAGGGTCTCACTGAGTTTCAAAGGGCCTCACTAAGTAGTAGCTGAGGTTAGCTGCAAACCATGATTCTCCTATCTCAGCCTCCCAAATGCTGGGATTATAAGTATGAGCCACCACGCCCAACTTACTTTGAGCTTTTTTATAGTATGGTAAAATGAGTATTAATGGACCAGTTTCTTTTCCTGTGTCACTGCAATAAGTCATTGTACTAATGCCAGTTCTAGCTTTTCTGAAAATTATCTGGGGATAGGGAAAAAACATACATTTTACAAATTATAATTTTCAGGGGCTAGACAATTTTTAACTCTTCCCTGACATCCAAATAGAAAATGGAAAATAATAGCTAGTAATATTTAAAGGAAATGATACCTATAACCCATCTAACGAATTATGAAGGCATATGTCAACAATGATTAGCTTGACATGGTGATGCATGCCTGTAATCTTAGTACTTGGGAGGCTGAGACCAGATGATCACAGGTTCAACGTCAGCCTCAGCAATTTAGCAAGACCCTCAGCAACTTAGTGAGTCCCTGTTTTTTTTTTTTTTTTTTTAAAGAAAGCAGACAGAAAAATAAATAAAATAGCTCAGAAGTAGAATGCCCCTGGGTTAAAAATAATAATAAAAATAAAAACATAAGGATTAACCAGAAACCTTACACAAAGTTTTGTTAAGCTATCATCCAATATCCAGCTCATTGAAGTTTACTCCCCTACCTAGTCTACACTCTCAGTTCTGTAGAGGGTTAAAAAAATCCACCCAGGATTATGATATATGACAGTAAATACTCAAATAATGAAAACAACAGAAAATACTGGGTGCCTAGAATCTGTATGACATTGTAAAAACAAAAGATTGCTCTCATTACACTTCATTAAAATAGATGAATAGGCTAGTAACTTTCAAAATTTTATTTTTTTGTGCTACTAGGGCATGGAATCTAGGGCCTGGTACATGCTAGGCAAACCCTACTACTGAAATGTAAAGATTTTGCTACAGCCAACGCTTCCCAACATTTTATCTAAAAATTAATCCAAAGCCAGTTAACCAATCATCATGCATTTATGAAGGTTTAGAATTTTCAAAACATTTAATAATTACGTTCTGGTTTTATGAGATTATTTCATTTGATTTTCAGAATTATATTCAACATTTGCTCATCATTTGCAGAGCACTTGGTATATGCCAAGCTGATAGGTAGTCCAAGTTAGAGTCAATGTTAGGAAACCACAAAGTAGCAGGAAGTCGGGGCAAGAAAAACAGAATAAGAAATAGTGAAAAAGATCAAACAATCTACCCAGGGTCGATATGATCGAAGGGAAGGCCTGAACAAAAGTCTAGGAAAAGCAAGGGGAAACAAGCCGCACATAATCAGGACAAAACCTGAGCTCTTCTACTTTCTGCCTCTTTCCAAAGCAATGGGGTCTTTGATTACACCCTACACGGACTAGGGAACTGTTCCCTTTAATTGCTCTAATTCTTTACATGCATCACCTCAGAGGAGTGGGGCAACATTTACACTCCATTCAAGTCGCGGCCCGTACCACCCCGGGTTTCCGCCTACCTCGGGCGCTGCTTTGTCGCCCACCCGCATAACACCTGTACCCTTCGGGTCAGCCTCGGCCGAAGACCTGAGCGCCGCCATCTTGGAGGTCCGCGTGACGGGGTGGGCGTGGCCAGAGCCCGGGGCGGGAAGCGGGTTGGCCCTCGGCTCGCACCTCTGGCACGCCCCCGGTCGGCCCCGCCCACTCAAAAGCCGCGCCCTCCGTCCGCGCTGAGATTGGGCGCGGCGTCCAGGCATCGCGGACATTCATTGGCTTGGAGGGAGCCTGGCGCCCGTGGTCCCGCCCTCTGGCGGGCCGGGTACTCCCTTCCCCGGCTGTTTGTCACATCCCGACCTGCGGGAGCGCGGAGCGGCGGTAACACCGCGGAGCTGCCGCTCGCCCGCCCCTGCCCGAGGCAGCTCGGCTAGCTGGGCACCAGCGGCCGCCGCACTCACTCCCGGAGGGAGCGCGCCCGCGCTCGGGCTACTCCCTGTGTCTCGGGCTCGGGCCTCCGACCCCCGCCCCAGCGCCGTCAGAGCGGCGCGGCCGTCCTCCTCTCCCCAGTCTGCAGTCCCCTCACACTCCATCCTTTCGCCCCGCTGGGAAAGGGACCCCAGGGAAATCTGCCTCCCGCCCGCCCGAGAAGACCCCCCTGATGCCAGTGTTTGCGGGGAGAGGGTGCCGCCCGCAGGCCCGGCGCGCTCTGCTGCACGTTAAATGCCCAGCAGTTCCTCCCAGACCGGCACCCCCGACCCTCCAGTCTCCATGTCTTAGAGAAGCCAAATTCCAGAGTTATATAATTTCTAGTGCTGCCGCTTCTGCCTGAGGAAACACTTCATCGCGTGGAGGGTGCAGGACATTTCAGTGCTCTCCTATCTAAGATCGGGGTGTGGGCAGGGGTGGCCAGCGGTGGCAGAGAGACGTCTGGGTCTTTTCTGCACAGGAAGGTGGGTAGTTCGGAGAGAGATTGAAATCGGGGTGGATGTGGAAGCCAAGCAGCTGCACTCATTTAGGAAATCTCGGACCGCTCGCATAGCTTGTGTTTGCATGCCTCATACTACTACGGCGTCTCTGAAAACACCTTTGGGGGAAGGTTTGGTTTCTCCTCTCCAACAGCCTCAGTGTTTCCCCTCGCCGGCTAGGGAGCTGCTTGGATGCGAAGAGATGGCATGATGTGAATGACTCCAGCGTGAAGAAATCTGCTTCGCTAACTCATCCTGCATCAAGTGCCCATTGAGTAGCACTGTCACTTTAATGTCTCCATGCCAAGGGATTGCTTGCCTTCATTTCAATCCTCTCGGTTAATACACGAGAGGATCAGAATCAGAGGGACATTAAGGATCAAGCCTTGGGGGCTTGGAGAGTGCAGAAGAAAAAAATGAAAGTGACAGCAAGCTGGATCCAGTTTTCCTTGAGGGGGTGAGATTTGGAACTTCTGATCCATTAAATAGAAAAAGGGCCTTTAAGTCTGTGTTCTCCCAGAGAAAACTGCTCAAACTCTTGCACCTTTTTTAGAGACCAGAGTCAAAGAGGATTTCTAAAGCATTTTTTTTTGAAGGGGGGAGTTTAATTTTTTTTCTCTCAAAATCTTTATCATTAGTCTGTTCATCTTTTAATTTGATCATGTCAAAAGTAATCAGACAGCTGTCGGAATTTTTTTTGTGCCTTGAGTCAGTCATTGAACTTCCAAAAGTGTTGCGGCCTGAGGAGGAGTTTTAATCATTTTTTCTGTGCTTACAGTATTTTTTCATCTTTTTAAAAAGAGATAATGCATATTATATAAACATTGAAAAACTCAGAAGACATTTTTCTCTAAACTCTGTGGGCAGTGTAAAAAAAGTTTAGTTGCAGAAAAAATACATCATTATTTTCTTTATCTGAAATAGAAGATTCGGCCTGGATTTCAAAACTGAACAGTGAAGTGGTTTGCAACAGTTACCTGGCTTTTGGCCTCAATCCAGCTGGATCAAGCAGAGACTTGAAAAGAGATCTTGAATCCGGTGGCAGTGGAAAGACCCAAGAATGCCAGTCAAGAAGAAAGGTGGGCTATGAGGTTCCTATATGATGATTCTCCTTTTTCTTGGTTCTGGTATTTGTAATAATTTAAGTTGTATTCCATTGGAGAGTAAAATTGTGTGGGTTTGGGAAAATATTTATTGTAATAATATTTTCTCAGTGGTTTATTCTTCAATAATATCATTTTGCTATAGTAAAATGAAGAAAGACAATACTTAAAGACATTTGAGATTTCATCAACCAGGCTGTCTATATCACCATTTGTAATAAGAATAGACTCAGTACTATAGATTTGAACTCTTCTTTAGCTTGTTTTATTAGATTATTAACTCTTACTTTTGAACAGTCTTTTAGAAAGGAACTTGTACAATGGAGCTCTTCCCCATGGATTTGATTTTTATTGAACAATAACATGATTGTAAAAGATAGAAAAGTAATTTTGTTTACACTGGAAAAATTGCTGCCTTATCATTTGATTAAAATAGATTTCATATTTGATTTATTCTGGAGTAAATCTAACTTTTGTGAAAAAATACAACTTTTGTAATTTGTGATTTTTTAGATACATGCATTATTCAATAACATGATAGTGAAGTTCCCCAAATGAGGCACATACCAGTTTTTTTTCCCTTCAACAACTTTTATTACTCCACATTTATCAAGATCTAGTTGAGTTCTGAAGTATACTATGTTATAGCTTAAACCTTGAGAATTCAATTTATCCTAGAGCTACCCCAGGTTAACTTTATTTTGAAGGAGCCTAGTAAAGCCAGGTGTTTTGTTTTTTATTTTTTTTAACTTGATATGGAGGATGGTATAGCTATAAAGAGTATCTGCAGAATTTTGAATCACAATTTATATTCACACTCTAGAACTCTACTATAGTGGGCTAACATTAAATCCAAACCTCGCCCAGTTATACGAGTTACTACAATATGAAACTGAAGCTTCAACTGTAGGCTAAAGTACAACCTGTGTTCCTTCCACCTGTGGATTTGGAAGATGCAGAGAGAGAAGTTGTAATCACTGAGATGATTTTATCCAAGTTGGTATGTAAGAGAACAGTGATATTTAAAACTTTGAAACACCTAGAATTGTGTTTAGGATTTAGATTAGGATTTTTTTTTCTTCCTCTTAGCCCCTACTTTTCCCTTTAATACCAATGAAAGAAATAAACTCTCTTTCAGATTTTGAAAACATACCTGTCCAGATCTTACACAATTGGAACAAGAATGGCTCTAGGAATGTAGCCAATAAACAATATGACTCACTGATTTTTTTTTTTTAACTCAGTATGTGTTTTTACTCTTTGTGTCATTTCTCTAGTAAGTCTTTCTGGACTACCTTATTATCTTAGACTAGTAATTAAATGCAATAATTAAATGCAATGTGTGTGTGTGTGTGTGTGTGTGTGTGTGTGTGAGAGAGAGAGAGAGAAGAGAAGGAAGAAAGGGAAAAGAGAAAGGAATGAAAAGGTATGTGGGAAGGAAAAAGAGGAAGCACAAATGATATTTTAAGGATAACTTACTGAGTTTCTTAAAAGTTCCCATACTTTAAGGAACTGCTACTGAAATTGCTGACATGTTATAAAAATTATAGTGCTTTAAGAAAAAGTATTATAGACTTCTCTTTCCTTTTTATCTTCCTTCTTTAACAATGGATTAACATATTAGACCAGATTTTTAAAGTAATAAACAAGTTATATTTAACAAAACAAGTGTCTCTTTGTATTTTACTAAAACATATGCATTATATAATCACTTTATGAACTGGTCTAGTTACAGAAATAATTTATCTTTTTTTGTAGGTCTGGAGATGGAATTTTTCAGTATTAAAATACACATTTTTGAATATTGTAGCCAACTAGCCAAACAAGTTATTACTTATACATTACATTTTGGTTAAGCTTATTGTCTTGACCATTTCTATAATATAAAAAACTAAATACTTTTTTTTTTTTTTTTGGTGGTGCTGGGGTTCCTAGAAGCCCTTCTACCTCCGGGCTACGGGCTACACTCCCGGACCTATTTTTTTTACACTTTTATTTGGAAACAGGGTCTCCTAAACCAGTGCGCGCGGCTGGCTTCGAACCTGCGCGATCCTCCTGTCTCTGCCTCCCAAGCGCTGGGATTACAAGCGTGCGCCACCACGCCTGGCTAAAAAAACTAAATATTTTAGAATTTAATCTAGATTCATTCTGCAGAGATCACCTCTATCCTTTTGAATCTTTTTGCTCTTGTCATTGTTACATATGGAAGACACAATAGAAAGCCAGACTTACTGTGATTTTAAATAACAACTAACACCATTGAACCAAGTGTTTATTTATTGCTGAATATATTCTTATTAAAACATGAAATTTTCATAAGACATTTTTATTTGGTGTTTATTTTGCATATTACTATTCAAGTGGAGAGATTTTCTCATTGATACCACAACATGTAGGAAGTGGAAATGGGTATGAACTTTTACCAAACCCATTTTCAGGTGCAATTCTTGACTGCTTTTGGATAAGCCGTAGGTGCTGTGACTTAAGCCTGCTCTTTGGCTTCGTAGTATGACCTTCTGCCTTTCCTCCCACCCTTTTCATATTTTTACATATCTCAGTTTTATCAACAGAAGATTTTCACTTCTCTGTTATTTTCTTCCTCAAACAAGTTTTTTTTTTTTTTAATTTCAGGATTCTATTATCTATAGTAGTAACTTGATTTGCTTCCAACTGAGCTCTTAGGACAATCTTTGACATTTTAACTTTTGAAATTTTGGGGCTGATCTAAGTTGTATTAGCATTTTCTGATATGATTCAATACCAGAGTTGGCGGTCAGAGGCTATTTCAGTAAGCTTTCTTGAACCTTATGTGATTTCATGTTTTATTAATGTGAAAAAAAGTTAGTGATACCTGTGTCCTTCTTTATGTTTTCAGCAGAAAGTTGCTTTTTTTTTTAATAGTACTGGGGATTGAACTCAGGCGCACTCTACATCTGAGATACATCCCTAGTCCTTTATGTTTTATTTTAAAACAGGGTCTTGCTAGGTTGCTGAGAGTCTTGCTAAGTTGTTGAGGCCGGTCTCAAACCTGTGATATTTGTCTCTCAACCTCCCACGTACTGAGATTACAGGTGTGCATCACCATGCCTAGCTAGAAATTTGCTGTTTTAAAGGTAAAATATTGTCCTTCAATCCTGATATTTTTGCACAGAAGGATTTGTGCTTCAACAGCCGTGTGTGTGTGTGTGTGTGTGTGTGTGTGTGTGTGTGTGTGTGTACACGTGCATGGACACGTGTGCATGTTAGGAATTAAACCCAAGGCATTCCACCGCTGAGCTATACCTCCAGCCCTTTTTATTTCCTATTTTTAAATTGGATCATTTTAAGTTGCTGAGGGTCTCACTAAATTGCTGAGGCTGGCTTCCCATCTCAAGTACTAGATTTACAGGTATATTATTTAAAATATACCTGCATACTTATAGGTATAAATATTTACTAGATTTACAGGTTTATCACTCCAAGTACTAGAATCGCAGGTATGCACCACCATGTTTAGTTTCAACAGAACTTTTTTGTGTGTGTGTGTGGTGCTGGGGTTTGAACCCAGGGGCATTCCAACTCCCGAGCTACACCCTTAGCCCGATTTTTTATTCTTTATTTTGAAACAGGGTTTCACTGAGTTGCGGAGAGCCTCAGTAAATAGCTGAGGCTCGCTACAACTCCGGATCCTTCTGTCTCATCCTCCCAAATTCTGGCGCACAAGCGTGGGCCATCATGCCTGGTTCAACAGAACTTTTTAGTACAGTGCAACTTTCTTCTCCCTTCTCTCCCTCCTTCCCTTACTTTTTTTTTTTTTTGTGGTACTGGGGATTAAACCCAGTGATATTCTACCACTTAGCTACATTTTATTTATTTATTTTTTTACTTATTATTATTATTATTATTATTATTATTATTATCATCATCATCATTATTATTATTGTTTTGGTGGTACTGGGGTTCCTGGAAGCCCTTCTACCTCCAGGCTACACTCCCAGACCCATTTCTTATTTTTTATTTGGAAACAGGGTCTCTTAAACCAGCGCCGCTGGCTTTGAACCTGCGTGGATACTCCTGTCTCCGTCTCCCAAGCGCGGGGATTACAAGGGTGAGCCACCACGCCCGGCCTACATTTTATTTTGAGACAGAGTTTTTGCTAAATTCCTGAGGTTGGTTTCGAACTTGACTGTCTTCTTGTTTCAACCTCCCAAGTCCTGTGCTTATAGGCCTGTTCCCCGTGCCCAGCTGTAGTTTCTTCTTTAAGCAGTTTTGTTGTTGTTCTCCTTATTGTCTTTAGGTATGTGAAAGAAATTGTTGGCTTTAAAACTTTGAGACAGATGCCCATTTCATTTCTGTGGCTTCCTATTAGTTATCTTCTGAATGTCTTTTAAATTAGTATAGAAACGTGCCTGCTGTTATTCTTGTATATGAGAGTTTATTTCCTTCTAATTCTTTTTTTTGCAGCTGTTCTCAGTGATATAATGAAGAATATCCACAAGTTTTTACCATGAATTGAAAGTTAAATACTATCATATTAATATATCTATGTTTTAACATTTTATCTTTTAAAAAGAAACTGAAGAATTTTATATTTAGGCTTTTTGTCAGTACTGGGGATTGAACCAGTATTCTACCTCCAAGCTTCATTCCTAGTCCTATTTTTTATTCTTTATTTTGAAACAGGGTCTCACTAGTTGCAGAGGGCCTCAGTAAGTAGCTGAGGCTGGGGTACACCTGCAATCCTCCTGTCTCAGCTGCCCTAGTGCTGGGATTACAAGTGTGTGCCACCACACCTGGTTTATATATTTAGAACTCTAAAGCATGATGCTCTCCTGTATCTTGTGAGCACCCTTGAATTTGAGATTGTTGTTTCCTGACATCACAGTCTTTTATGTTTTGCTTTGAGTTGACTGTATACTACCAAAAAATGTCATGTTGGTTTTCTTTTTTTCTCAGCGGGAAAGAGAACTTAGAACTACTTGGTTTATTCAATTCTCAATGAAAGTTTTCTTCGTTCATTATATACTTCTAGCACTTTTAACTTCTTTATTGTAGTATCTCACTGAGTTACATTTGCCTCATTATCTGTATTTTCTTTACATCTGTAGCTTTTCCTTTTTTTATAGAATTGTTGAATTTATTTTTTAAAAATTTTATTAATGCGGGGGAGGGAATGGGTAATTTGGTAAGGGCTAATTGGGTGATGTGTGCATGTATGTCTCTACCATCTTTTATCCCATCAAGATGTATGACTACAATGCACCAATAAAAAATTTAAAAAGATTTTATTAATGTGATGTAATTATACATTGTAATGAGACTTAAAGCGATACATTCATATATGCATGCAATCTCTCTCTCTCTCTCTCTCTCTCTCTCTCTCTGTGGTACTGGGAATGGAATCCAGGGGCATTCTACTTACTTCTGGGCTATACCTTCAGCCCTATTTTTTTTTTTTTAAACAAGTTCTCACTAGATTTCCAAGCCTAGCCTCAAACCTGTGTTCCTCCTATCCCAGCCTTCAAAGTGACTAGGATTACAGGTGTGTAATCCAAGCACCCACTGTAAGTTTAAGTTTTAATTTTAGAATCAATTAAGGAGGAAATATATATATATCAGCATTTATTGACTGTTTCTGAGAGGATATTATATTACTTTTGTATAGATTTTTGCTAAATTTGTGTTTTAACTTTCATATTTGCCATATCATATTCAGAAGCTTTTTCTATTTCACAAAACTTTATTATTTTGTGTTTTTTTTTCTTCTCATAGCTAATAAAGCTCAAGAGTTAAGACTGGGATCTTTCCAAAGGAATTGGAAAAAATAGTTATCAAAGGCTTGCATTTTCTGTAATTCAAAGTAAAATAAACAATTTAAAGTTATTTTTAGATTTAAAATTCCCCATGATGGTCATCTTGATGTTGGTTGAAAAGGCTATTAGAAATCATGAAGCTGTAGATTCTTTTGGGGGGATACTGGGAATTAAACCCAGAAGTATTCTACCACTGATCTCACACCCAGTCTTTTTTTAATTCTTTGTTTTGAAATGTGAGGTTGCTAAGAGTTTTGCTAAGTTCTGGGATCAACAGGCATCTGCCCTGATGCCTGGCTATAGACTCTTTTTGTGTGTGTGTGTGAGTGTCGGGATGGAACCCAGAGGCATTTGGTCTCCAAGCTACACCCCCTGCCCAACTTTTTATTATTTATTTTGAAACAGGGTCTCGCTGAGTTGCGGAGGGCGTCACTAAGTAGCTGAGGATGTCCCCAAACCGCGATCCTCCTGTCTCAGTCTCTCAAATGCTGGGATTACAAGCCTGCGCCACCACGCCCAGCTGGCTATAGACTCTTGATGTTGGAAAATATTTGCCAATGCAAGAGGCATAAAGAGAGAGCATTTTGGATGCAGAAATAAATATTTTTGTGTTACCCACTGATGAGTCTGCAATGAAGCAACAGCAGGCAAAGAAGTAAAATGATCTGTTAATTTATTACAGGTTACATATTTCATATGTTGGAAAAATTACAAATTTCATGTGCAAATGATACACTAATGACTAAATGCTGTAACATATGTGAATAGTTATGTTTTGGAGAAACTGTTCAAGTGTTACATTTATAATAAAATATTTGAGCCAGGTGTGGTGGCACATGTTTGTAATCCCAGTACTTGGGAGGCTGAGATAGGAGGATTGCAGGTTCAAGGATAGCCTCAGCAAATATTGAGATTCTCATCAACCTACCAAGACCCTGTTTTCAAATAAGAAATAAATAATCAATCTGGGGATGTAGCTCAAAGGTATAATGACTCCTCTGGGTTCAATCCCCAGTACCACACACACACACACACACACACACACACACACACACACACACAAGAATATTTGATCTCTCCTTTAGGCCTGTTATTGCTTATGTTTTTGAATAGTAGAGTCTAGGTGGTGAGAATATAAACACAAAATATTGTATTTTTAAGTTATTAAGGCATTCAATCCATTCATGCCTCTATCAGTAAATAAATTCCCCATTATCATGTAATATATTTATTAAGCTACAGAAATACTTTTCTTAATTACATATTTTCTTTTGATCCTTTATTTTCAACATTTGCTGTTAAAATGTTAGTGATTATAAAGCATTTTTAAGTATAAAGCTGAGCCGGGCGTGGTGGCGCACGCTTGTAATCCCCGCATTTGGGAGGCTGAGACAGGAGGATCACATAGGTTCGAAGCCAGCCTCAGCTACTTAGTGAGGCTCTCAGCAACTTAGTGAGACCCTGTTTCCAAATAAAATATAAAATAGGTCTGGGAGTATAGCCCGGAGGTAGAAAGCCTCTGGGTTCCACCCCCAGTACCACACACACACACACAAAAGTATAAAGCTGAGATGTATAGCATCTTTGTTTTATTGAGTAAAGGGGATCTGCTTCCCAGCTACAATTCCTGCTCAGGAATTTGTAGCAGTCAAGGTACAGGAGAGCTCTGTATCCTCAATGTAGGTTGCTTTGTCAGCAGAGGATCATGAGTTTTACTCGGTCTCTTCTGTCCAGTCAGTCTTTCTGAATTCCAACTAGTAAGCTTTCTGCCTGGGTTCAATTTTTAGTAAGTTTCTCAAAGCTATTTCAAGAATATGGCCAAATCACCCCCATTATGAAACAGTTCTCCTGACCCCATTTATTTTAGGCTTTATGATCAAAGGAACAAAGTATAATAAGGTAGGAAATCTTCAGAAAATGAATTATTAAATTTAAACTTGCAAAGATTATAGATAGATTTTTGTATCCTACTTCTTCTGATGATACCATCTTGCTAGTCACCGAGGCCCTAACTCTGTTAGGGTATAATTTTGAGCATTTATTGGGTGTGGTGGAGGGGTTGTCATTTGGAGACCTGTGACATGTTTATCATTGGAAGTATGGTAAGACTTGGAATGAAGCCATTAGATTCTATTGTATTTGAAATCCCTCAAAGTAACGAACAAAGTAAAATAATGATAACAGCAACAACAGCAGCAACAACAACAACAACAACAACAACAACAACAACAACAACAGCAACAACAGAAATAATAATGTTACCTAGTTCTTGTATGGGGGATTGAATGCAGGAGTGTTCTACCTCTGAGAGACATCCCAGCACTCCCTATTTTGAAACAGGGCCTTGCTAAGTTCCATATGCTGACCTTCAACCTGCAATCCTCCTGTCTCAGCTTCCTAAGTACTGAGATTACAGGCATGTGCTACTATGATTGGCTGAGCTAAAATTATTTTAAAAGATAAGCTCACATATGTGCCTAAAGGTAGTATCTATATTTATGTTTATATATTCAATTATTTATCCATACAACAAGGATTTATTAAATGCCTGCTGTGTGCCACTGTGCCAGCCGTGTGTTTTGCAGTGACAAATAGTATTTAGTCTCTGATTCTTAAAGTGAAATGTATTGGGGAGACAAATGTGGAAGTGGCTAACCTTAATGTTGTATGGTGATGTTCACATAATGTGTCATGGAAGCAGAAGAGGAGAATTCATGTTTGCCAGTCAATGTGAGAAATGGTAACATTCTGTTTCAGATCATTCTTTTCTTTGGTATATAAGAATGGTCATTTGTTTTCTATAATTCAGTTTACTTATGAGTCCTACCACTGATTAGTGGGCAAAGTAATTCTAATGCTAGCTGTGTTTTTTTCTTCTTAACCAGGATGATTACATCTGGAATGGTGGTGGGTTCTCTGGTCATTGATCATCTATAGATAATAGCTTACCTCTGAGATATGAGTTGTATCTAGATAATTTCTTTTGGTTTGGAAGAGTTTTACTACTTCCAAGTCATGGACTTCTGTTTT